>NC_139142.1:76783215-77983215 GCF_964270905.1 Leucopleurus acutus | reverse complement strand
TTGTCATTATGGATTAGTTTTCTCTATCCTCAAACTTCATAATAATCATAAGTTAAATTGTTCGCTTATCTCTTTCTTCTCTGTTTCTACTAGACTTTTTTTTTTTAAACCTTGATTTTCTAGCACAGAGAGTCTAGCACCGGGCCAGACAGTGTCAGGAGGGATAAATCCCAAATCATTCTATTTATCATCTTTAAGTTAAAAAATTGAAGCATCTAAATATTTGATTGTAAGAGTGAGGATCTTATTACGAGGGTTAATAAACAGGAGGAGGCTTTTATTCATCTTTTTTGCTTTCTTGCCTTCCCTGCCCCCACCTTTTTCATCACAACAATGTCAAAGGTAGCCTTGAATGGGAGAGAAAGCTGTGTCAGGAGTCACGTTCCTTTGCCTTTGGGCAAAATGTGTTACCATTTTGAATGAACAGGTAGGAAGAGTCTCATTCTTTTGTTTTGTGGCTTTCAACTTTGAGCTTTCAGTTTCCTTGACGAAGACGTTTTTTAAGGGTATCTTGTAAATCTATGCCCTTGATAACAAGATATGAGATCAACTCAAACCATATCTCTACTTCTGAAAAATACCCGAGACTTGTGTTCTACCAACGATATCATAGCAGTTCTGTTAATTTTTGACAAGCTATTTCTCTCACTCTAATGTAATCAAACTTCACATCACATACCTGCAAACTGGCCTTTCTCATCCACGCACAGGAGAGGAAGGGGTCGTGTTCAGCATCTCTTCCTTATAGATGCAGGAGCTGAGGTACAGAGACCCTTCTACGGCTGCTTTTCCCTGCTTCCTTCGTGTGCATTCATTTCCTCTCTGGCAGTGTGTGCATCCTTCAGCCCAAGTTCTAAATCTCTTTCTCTCTCACTATCTAGGACACATGAGAATTAACCTACTCATGTAGATTACAGGGCCCCAGCCCTCATTAACCTTAATATTGAAAGAAATGCAGCTTTTGCAGCAGGAGAAGCAGAAATGCCCTTCCTCTCGGCACAAATAGTGACACTGGCATGAGCTGAGTAGATGGGCTTTTTAGGAGGTCGTTCATCCAATATTAACATCTGCTTCCAGTCAGTGACAATTTCACACGGATTATATTCCTGGATTTGTGGGCCCCTTCATCCAGTATTGTAAAATTGCATCCCTGAGGTTATTTTAGAGTAGATCAAGGTACTGTCTAGTCTGTATTTTCTTCATGTCCTTTGAATTAATGACTCCATCCTGAAATTCTCATCTTCCTGCCCAGTGGGCACTCAACTACTACTTGTTGAAGGACTGAACAGCTGACATTTCTCTCTTAAACGCTGTGGTCAACGAACACTTGACCTCCTCTTTTCCGGACATCAGGTGCTCCGTCTGTTCCCTGCTTGCCGGGCCTGACTTTTGCTTTAATGGGATTTAAGTACTGAGCAAATCTCAGCCATGTCCTCATTCCTCCTCTTTGGAAGATGTTGCTTTTGTCGATGACATTGAGTTTGGGGAGGACAGTCACCATTCGGGGATGGAGAAGGGGGAAGAGAGGACAGGATATAAATTCATAACCAGGGCAAGTTAGAGGAATGCTGAGGACGGACTTGAACCTCAGAGAAGGCAAAACCAGGAAACAGGTAGGAAGAAAATCTGCTCAGAGCAGCCCAGGCCATGACCTCTAGCTGGCTGTACAATATCTAGAATCAAACCTGTGTAAGAAAAGTTGGGCAATGGGCCCAGGTGCAAAGAAGTGGCAGGTTATGAAACTCCCTCATTTTGCTAAGCTTGAAGACATCCCTTTGCCAGATGAGGGTCAGGCTTTTCCAAGAAGGGCTAGGCAAATTTTCATTTATTGTCTTCCATCAGTCCCAAAGTAGTCACTACTCTTCTCTTGATGCAGGACAACAGGAAATTATTTAACTGCCCACCAGATGATCTGACACCATTTAGAACTGTGTTTTTCAAGCTGTGGATCATGACCCATTAATTGAGTTTTGAATCAGTTGAGTAGGTTTCAACTAGTATTAAAACAAAAGCAAAAACAAAAACAAAATACCCAAGCAGGACAGAGAATAGAAAATATCAAAGTATACTGTATGTAGTGAGGGTAAATAATGTTTTGTGGAGCTCTGTTTAGTCTCTACGTATATGCACTAGGTTGCAACATGAAATGTTTTTTGTGGATCATGGTGAAAAAAAGTTTACCACCCGTTTACAATGATCAATTTTCAGTATTATTAAACTTTTTATGAGGAAAAATTTCAAATATACATAAAATAGCAACAGTAGTGAGATAGACCCTGTGTATCCTCATCTAGTTTCCGAATTGTCTTTTGTATGTAGTACAATCCTATTTATTTCCTTCACTAATTTATTTTTATTTCTTTTCTCCATCCCTACCAAATGCAGGGATACTTCAGGTAGAATTGAAGTACTCCTTCTTAATGGGTTGAGTTGTGAACATTTCAGGTCAATTGGGAGTCTTCCTGAGAGGCTACAGGAAACTACTGGGAAAAACAAGTTTGGAAGAAAAACTTAGGCAAATCTCACAGATGCTGCTTGCACTCCAGGCTCTATGCCTTTCTGGAAGAGTCATTCATTTCACCTGGTTTAGTTCAAAGTTCCCCTTTTACCCCATGCCCCTTACAGAATAGAGAAAAGTAGAGCTGGGTGGGATGTGAGAACACTCAGTCCAGCTTTTTGTTTTACAGATGAAGAAACTGAACTCTCTAAGAGTGGGAACTGGGTTACCCAAGAGAGCTTCTCATCTAATACCTCTCTCACATCCCCCATCTGATTTCAGGAGCCATGTATATTTTGGATCCAATGAAAAGTTTTTTTTTATACTCAGCCTTACTCCCCTTCTCTGTTTTTCCTGCAGTCTCTTGAAATGGGTGCCTGTTTTTCTAATCCATGAATTTGCATTTTTTATACATTTACCAACTATCCACATAGCTACTAAATATCCATGTAGAAAATATAGGTTGTTGCTTCCTGTGTTTAACATTTATACAAATGGAGTTATAGTCTACTTACTATGCAGCATCTTGCTTTTTTCATTCAATATTTAGTTTTGGAGATCTATCCTTGTTGATATATATAGATCAATTTCATTCATTTTTCACTTCTAGGTATTATACCATCAAATGAATAAATCACATTTTGATACTTCTATCACTGAATTTTGTGTTTTTCATTTTCATGCTTTTTCTTTTGTTTCCTTTCCTTCCTTTACTGACCATTATGGACTGAATGTTTGTATCCTCCCAGAATTCATATGTTGAAGCCCTAAACCTCACTGTGATGGAGGTTGGGCCTTTGTGAGTAATTAGGGTTAGATGGGCTCATGAGGGTGGGACCCTTGGGATGGGATTAGTGCCCTTACCAGAAGAGACACCAGAGAGCTTGCTTTCTCTCTTTCTTCTCCATCTGAGGACATAGCAAGAAGGTGGACATCTACAATTCCTGCAATGCAGGAAAAGATCCCTCACTAGCAATCAGCTGGCATTTTGATCTTGGACTTCCAAAAACTGTGAGAAAATATATTTCTGTTGTTTGAGCCACCTAGTCTATGGTACTTTGTTGTGGCAGTTTGAGCAGACTAAGACATTGACCTCTATTGAATTGATGTTTCCTCTAGTAGTTTTCTTCTCTACTAGCCTGGAACTTTTACATTCCATTTCTACTCTTTTTTTATTTGCTCTAAAGCTTTTAATACACATTTAACTAAGCACAATCTAAAATTAATTTATATGTTCCTCCTGTTATAGTTGCCTTGTTTTTATCCCTATTCTGCCTACATTAAGTATCTACAGCAGATACTTCTATAAACGAGACTGTCTTCCTTTTTTCATACTTTTTTCTCACATCCCACTCTGGGTTTAATTTCTTTCTTGATTGATAGTTCTTCATAATTATTTCAGTGAAGATCTGTGCATAGGAAATGCTTTCATTCTTTGTCTCAAAAAAATATTTTCCTCTCCATCATTAATATAGTTGGGTATATAGGCATAGAAAAATAACTGCAAGGCAGTGATTATATCTGAATGGGAAAACCACTGGTAGTTTTCTTTAGTTACTTGCATGTTCTAATTTTCCTATGCTGGATATTATTTGTGCAATTTCCCAAAAGTTAAAAAATTCACACCAAAATGCAGTAAGAGACAAAATACTTTGATCACCGGCTCATCAAATCAGTGCCAAAACTTCATGTATTCTGATCCTGTTTCTGTAAGATTTTCTTCAGGAGAACCATTGAAGGTGATGCTGTTGCCATGGCACCATACAAGTAATCCCCTTAGATATTAAAATGGAGGAGTCTCTTCATTCTAGGCTCAGGTTTCAGCTGTTCTGGGCAGCTTTTATTTGCACACCTTCAATGCAAATGTGCTTTTAATCCTGCTTTCTACTTGACATTAGAAATTCTTCTTTACCGTGATGGAATGCAATGTCTTCATGCAAGACTTGAAGCTGGAGTGTGAAAGAATCATAGCCAGCACCCACTGTACCTGGGAAGTGTGGCTACATCCCCTCTCTGTTTTCAAAGCTGATTTTTTTTTTAATGCAAATGATGCTCCAGTTGGCCTTAACAGCAGCATCTGTGCATGAGATGGAAATCCAGAGCATAATCCAGGTCCCCTCCAAAGTCACCAAATTTCAAAGGACAGCAGTGAAAATTAGATTGAGAGAGAGAGAGAGAGAGAGAGAGAGAGATCACAGGCAGTGACGCTGAGCTAACATTTTCCAGGGAGCTGGTTAGCTGGAGAAATCTGAATTCTTTTCACGCAGAACTTCAGTTACTCAATTAGTCCACACTGCTATTTTATTTTTAGCAGATTATGTTTGGATTCTTGTTTTCTCTTGGGTTTAGGTTTAAAAAAAAATGGTTTTTTCCTGGCTCCTATCACACTGCATCCTGCAGATTAAATAGGCTCCAAATTAGCTTCTCCTCCTATTTGTAGTCAGTAGATTTACGTAATGAGGAAAAAAAACCCACTAGACATAAAAACCCATTTAGCAACATGCATATGCAAACTGGCCATGAGGGATTCAACGGAATGCAGATATCTTACCTGGTATTCAGTATACGTACAGTTTTCCGGGTTCCCTTAATGGAGAATACTGGTGAATGCTTCAGCATGAAAAATAAAATTGTGGGACCTCCACATAACAGATGGAGGTCTACATGCATGCACTCTCACTTACTCTCATTCCCTTCAGAAGTCTCACTAATCAGACAGTAAAAGGATTTTAAGAAGGCATAATCTGTAAAGGCAAAGAGAATAGAAAACTGGAAAGCAGATAGACAAGTGATAATTATTAAGCTCAGCTGTAGAAAAAGCTAAGTAGCAACTGTTTTATTCAGCAGAAACCCACCTCTGCCGCCCAATAAAGATTTAGGAACTGGGCATGTAGAGGAGGTAAGAATGTAGCTAAAATCAGGATGATTGTTTAAAAATATATTTAAGAAGAAACTAAAATTCTATATTTCCTTTCCCATTCCATATAGCCAAGTAACTGCTTTTCCTTCACCCTGGCAGAAAACTGGATGTTTAGTCTCTGGAGGGGGGCCTCTGGATTGGGGGAACAGTGGCCATAGTCGATGCTGGGGAGACAATATTGTCAACAGAGTGGTTAAGTGACCTCTGCCCACTGACTGTTAAAACCCCCAGCCCACCATTCCTGGCTTTTATCCCCGCCAGGCAGGAGGCTGGTAGATTCTTGTCTGCAGAACTGACCTGCCCAAGAGAAAGATTAAAAACAAACAAACAACAAACAACAAAACCATCAGGGATTTCCTAGCTAACTGGTCCAATGAGATACTCGATACCAGGATTTCTCAACCAAAACCACTGACACTTTGGGCAGGGTACCTTTTTGTTGTGGGGTTGTCCTGTGCAATGTAGGATGTTTGGGAGCATCCCTGCCCTCTACGCACTAGAAGCCAGCAGCACTGCTCTACACTGAAGCCCACAGTCAGCAGGCCCCGCTCATGCACTTGGAGTTTTCCATTAGTTTCTTAGCGCTTCATTCACTTGCCAGTGTGAGCTGACAACCAAAAGTCAGAAGACACCTGAAGAGGAAAGCCTCTAATGTGAAATATGGAGATGAAAATAATGGAAATGTGGAGAGGATGGTGCATTGGGGAACTGCACAGTGATCTGGGCCAATGAGTTAGGGCCAACCAGTGGGAAAGTTGACGTATGGGCACTCTCAGCAGGGAACAGCACCTGTAAAAGTACGGAAATGTGCAAGAGGATGGTGCGTTGGGGAACTGCACAGAGATGTGGCTGGCTGGAGTGTAGGCAGTGTGTGGGAAGAGGACAGACCATTAAACTAGAGAGTAAGTTCAGGCCAGATCTAAGGAACTCTCCTCACTGGTTTGTTTATGGTCAGGCCATTCAAGACAGCTGTTCTCTTGCTCTGTGGACATCCCCTGCTTGACCAGTCCCTGCTTCACCTGCACCCTACTCATGTGAACGTGCTTGCCCCCAGCCCCAGCTAGTGATCATTCTAATCCTTAGGCCAGAACGGCTCCACCTGCTAGTTTATTTAAGGGAAACATCTGCCCTCGGGATGGTTGTTAAGCTGAGTGGCTGTGCTGGATGTGCCCCCCGCTTCTGGTTTCCCTGGTAACTGATGAGCCAACCCGAGGTCAGTTCCCCCTATAAACGGTAGCCTTCTTCTCCGCGAGGAGTGTTGTCATGTCCTGCCTGCCCTTTGCCATCCATGGTGGGGTGTCGCTCCAGGACTCTTGTTTTTGTTTTTTTTTTTTTTGCGGTACGCGGGCCTCTCACTGTTGTGGCCTCTCCCGTTGCGGAGCACAGGCTCCGGACGCGCAGGCTCAGCCTCTCCCGTTGGGGAGCACAGGCTCCGGACGCGCAGGCTCAGCGGCCATGGCTCACGGGCCCAGCCGCTCCGCGGCATGTGGGATCTTCCCGGACCGGGGCACGAACCCGTGTCCCCTGCATCGGCAGGCGGACTCAACCACTGCGCCACCAGGGAAGCCCCCAACTCCAGGACTCTTTTGTTTCAGACTTGTAAGATGCCGTCTCTGATACAGCACTGATATCTCCATCACTGTCTCCAGGCTCTTTCTTCAGACTTGAGGCTGGGCAATTACAGTAAGTCCCCTACATACAAACCTTCAAGTTGCGAGCTTTCAAAGTTGTGAACGTGTGTTCCATCAACGTCAGGCGTGAGTGAAATTGCAGCTTGCCCTCTGTCTTCTATTGCTGACGATCCTTCGGCTCTACCATCTCCCACCTCCTCTCCCTCCTCCAGTCAGTAACTCTTCTTGCCGGTTCACTCGATGCCAGCCCCTGTGTGCCAGCTGTTGTACTGCACTTCTGTACTTTTCAAGGTACTGTACTATAAGGTTAAAAATGTTTTCTTTATTTTTTGTTTGTTTTTTATGTATTATTTGTGTGAAAAGTATTATAAACCTATATACTATATAGCCGATTGTGTTAGTTGGGTACCTAGGTCGATTTTGTTGGACTTTCGAACAAATTGGACTTACAAACGTGCCCTCAGAACGGAACTCGTTCATATGTAGGGGGCTTACTGTACAAGGCTTGTAGGCCTGCGGGGTGCAGCCCAACAGCTTCCTAAAGAGTCTGACCTACCCAGAAGGCCATAGGAAGCTATGAAGAACTGTAAGTAGGTTGGGCTATTATTGTAATAATATTCCTGGGAAACACACTTTGAGTGAAAGGTAAACCTATCCTGTATGATCTGTCCATTCATCAAAAAAGCTATGCGGACTCTCACCCCATCTCATCAACACACACACTTGACAGTGTGAACCACAACCTATTTCTAAGTAGCTCCTCTTGTACCCCCCTTGGAAGTTCCCATGTATGCGTTACAGAGTGCCACCAGTACACAGAACATTTCAGGAACTCACTTCTTGTTATTTGCTCTGGGGCTGGCAAATATGTGTATGAATATTTTCGGTGATGGTGAACCCACTCTTTGAAGGGTAATCTGATTTCGTAAATGGCCAAAAGCCATTGGATATCAAGGGACCACACAAGGAAACGTTCCAACTTGAATGCTGGAGAAGCAAAAGGACCGTGAATCCCAGCTCACAATTGCCAAGAAACTATGATGCAGGTGCAAATCATTTTGCCTCCCTCTTTTAAATTCAGACTCATTAAAATATGTATTTTCAGACGTCACTAATGAAAATAAATTGGGTAATCAAGGTGGCTCATACAACATGTAGTAAAAGTTCAGGTGTGAGTTTTCAAGTAATGAGGATTTTCTTACGTGCTAACAAGGGGCTCTGCAGAGCCTCAGAACTAGTTTGAGTTACGGCACCAAATTTGGAGTACATTTATATTCTAGGGAGACAATTTTCATTCGTGTTCTTTGCAGGATTCATTTTATCAACAGTAGTTTTGATCTCCTTCGTCCTATTTGATACTTGCACCATGTTTAAACTGCTCCTTAAAATGAACAGCCAGAAATCTCAGGAAGTTCTTAAATATTAACGTCTCCACATGCTTTTCCTCCTTCCAAGAACCCCGCCCTCCGCCTGCACTTTGCTCTGGCGCTTAGTGAACTGTAGAACTCAGGCAAAACCTGAATTTCTAATGCAAAAAAACAGGGAGCCCTGGCCTCCCTGGTTGGGGGACCCACTCTTACCTTTTCTTTAAAATTGTTAAGTGCCAAGGGGTAACCCACTACAATTTGTTTCCTGTGCCCAGAGATGAGCATGTTTGAAAGGGGCACCACAATTTGCAAGATTCAGTGAATCATGAAGGTATTATGTTGACCATTACAGTCAGGGCCCATTTATTTCCTACGTAATTAAAGATGATGATGAGCTCGGGATGGTTCCTGAGGAGCCCTCTGGTTCATTTCCCTGAAAGCAGACAGGGTTAGATACTAGAGGCATTTCCTGGTGTGGCCACCCAGTCTCCAAGGGAAGGAAGGCAAGTGCACATGGGTGTTACTGAGCGTAGCCCAGCAGCAGTGTTGGTGTTGTCACTGGTTTCCCTGCATCCGCTGTTGCCCAGCCCCTCCAAACTGTTCTCTCCATAATGCAAATAGATTGAGCTTTCTAAAACAAGCCTGATCATGTCACTCCCCTCTTACAAGCCGTCAAAAGCTGCACATTATATTTGGAGAAAAAGCCAACCCCTTTACCCTGGCCTCTAAGGTTCTGCTCGATCAGATCCTCGCCTGCCTCTCCAGCCTCCCTGCCTTGCTCCGTGAACCACCCACGTTAGCCCTTGCAGTTCTTCGAATGTGCTACTTTCTTCTGCCCCAGGGTCTGTTCACTCCTGTTCCCCCAGCTCAGAAGGTCCCCTTTCACTCCTTTTACTTGGTTTAGGACTCTTCCTTTAGGTCTCAGCTAGAAAATGCCTTTTACCCCTGACCCTTCCCCACAAAGTAGGCCTGCCACGCCTTGCCCCGTTCTATACTCAGGGCTGCAGATCTATCTCAGAGCTATCTACTGGTAGCACTTAGCCCAGTTTTAAACTTATACATGAGTATTTGAGATTATTTGATTAATTAGTATATCTCTCCTAATAGACTTTCAATTCCATGAGGTCAAGGACCATGTGGTTCTGCTTACTCTTGTATCCCCCTGGCACAGAGAAGGAGATGAATAAATCTCCATTGAACAAAAAAATGAGAGGGCCAAGAATCTATCTGCAAAGATGAAGTTTAACGGGTTGGTGGAATTTGATTGTAGCAATGCATATCTATGCACACAGTAGATACACATGCGTCTCTGTCAGTTGTTTAAATATATGCTCTAGGAAGGTAAAGGGGTAGGAGAGTACATGACTAGTTAAAGGTGTGAGTAGCATGTTAATTAATCCCTTCATCCATCTTGCATTCATTTTTGTTCATTCAGATGTCAAAAGAATTGTTTTCTTTGAACAGTTGGTACTATAATTTCCCTTAGGAAGTGAATTGTCTTCATTGCAGCAACACAAAAGACTGTGGTAAGTATTCAGGTTAAGAAGTGGGTTCCCCCACTCCCACGGGCAACCCTTCCCTCCTCCACCAAGAAATGGCAGAAAGATATAGTCTAGGCATGTGGCTTTCTGACCATCTGAGCTGCTGCAGAAACAAAGCCTAGACAGACTGAGAAAAAGGTGATTAACTTAGCTCTTAGGTGATCCTCCTTGTATACCATCTGTCACAACGTGGTTATTGATATGAACTATATGATGGACATTTAAAAATGGAGACCACTAACAAGTGGTTTATGCTTTTCACTGAAATATCTATATTATAGATACCAGGCAGCAAAGTTAAAAGTTTATTGAAAGCAACAACATATTTGATTTACACTCTTACCTTGATGGAAGATTATCCCATCTCTGCATGAAATAGAAAGAATAACTTGATTATTGACATCCTGACAGAAACGGTGATGCTGGAGAAGAATACATGGACTCTTCTTGTGCTCTGAATAAAAGATGTAATTGGATGCAATCATTTCATTAATACACACATGGCCCTGTAATAGGAGTACAGGGGACCAGATGGCCAGGAGTGGACTGAGATGAAATGAAATGGGTGTTTGCAGTTTAGCAACTAACTACTTAGCCTGTATGGATTATACTAAGTCCTTACAGACCACAGGAACACATTTTTAGTATGAAATTCTGGCTTTGTGTCCAGAAGCACCATTCCTAACACAAGGAGAAAGCCTATTTTACGGAAGTCCTAGAGGGCTGTTGTGTATAAGTAGTTGATGGTGGGGATAACCGCACTAGTGCTCCAACTTGACTGCATATTGGAATCACCTGGAGAGTTTTGTGTTTTCTTTAAAAATACCAGTGCATGGGGCTCATCTCCAGAAATGCTGATTTAATTGATCTGGGGTACAGCCTAGGCACTGGGATTTTTCAAATTTCCCCAGGTGGTTCTAAGGTGCAGTAAAATTTAAGAACCACAGCACTAATGCAATTCCTGTATTTCCACAAGGAGGCCCACTTTATAGACCGATAAAACAAGCAAGCACTTGTGTGGTGTGATTTGGGAGGGCTCAGAACATCCCTGGCTCTCAAACAGCTATTCTGTCCTTCTGTGTAGTGTTTGGAAAACTACCTAGAAAAATTCATTTCTTTGAATGAAGGCTTTGCAACTTAAATGAGGATAATTCCTCTGAGAAGGATAATACATTAAGTGGTTATCAGTTATTAACACCCTGGTGTGCCTGTTTATCGGATTACTTTCCTTTAATGAGTGAGGGGCGGGGAGTGAGTGAAGCATGACGGTGGGAAGCTCAAAGGTTAATAGGATGTGGATTCAAGGTGAATTCCAGGGGTGGGAGATACGACCAAAGGCAATCCACAGTCAAGGTGGAAGGATAAGTTTATATCAAAAAGATACATTTTTGTGTGGGGTTCTGAAGGTCAGAGAACACTGTGAACCAAATCCAATGGGCAAGTTGGTGGGTTGCTCTTGGCAAACCCTCAGCTGACTATTAAAATACTGCAGCAAGGGAGCTGAACATGTGAGTGACAAGTGAGTGGAAGCCCCTTTCCAATCTCAACCAGCTCCAGAAACAGGAGGCTCTCTGGACCAGACTTGGACGTTGGTGTCCAAGAGGGATCAGAAGGCGTGTAGATTGACGAGAATTGGAAAATCGCAAAAGCCTCTGGGTTGATAATGCCTGAGTTGGCCGAGTCCTGACAAAAACAGGAATTGGCTAGATTTCAGGAGGTGAAGATACCAGGCAACCAGGAGCGGCCATGTATGATTATGAGAGCAAGGAAGAACCTTAAAAATCAGCTCCACGTCTTAGAGAATGTTCCTTTGGGGACAAATATCAATTCGACATAATTAACTTGGCTGTAGATATGAAGCAACAGGATGAATTCAACTTTTAGCAGCACACTCTGATGTGGAAAAAGTGCAGGAAGGGTGCCTTTGGGAACTGGCATATATTCTCCCAGCTTAACAGTCCTGTCAAGGGTAGGTCCTACCCATGTGCATTTCCCCTGCAATTTCTTCATCTCTTCCCTACAGACTGGAAACACACTCAGTAGGAAGCCCAGCGACATCCTGCATGGCTGGGACTCTGGCTGGACCATGACAATGAGAGTGTGAAGAGGCGGGTGCTCAGACCCCAGGCAGGCTCTTCTGCACTGTAGCTGAATGACTTTTGAATAGTGTTGATTTAAATCTCTTCCTTCAGGTTTAATTAGCCCCTCCTGGGAATCTCCTGATGTGAATGGGAATCACGACTTTACATAAACATGAAAGATTATGTGTCAGCGGTGCTGATTTGATTCTTAATGAGTGTTAATTTATTTGCTGTGGTTTCACACATCTGCTTTGGCCACAATGTCATATTACGTTAATCCCTGAGATATTACTACACATACCTATATTCTCTATACACAAGGTGGGGAATGGGGAATTTGCTCATGTGATTTTTTTAAAGGGATACATACCCTTTTATTCAAAGGACTAGCAGGCAGATTAGATTGCCCCACTATTTGGATATACAATCTCTTAAGGCTAAAACATAATTTGGCGTTTGTGTCCATGACATTGCAGAATGGTTTCGAAGGGAACAGGCTCAGGGAAGTCCTAGGCAACACATCAAGCCACCATATTTAGGGGTACTTATGATTGGTGGATTGGACAGCTCTACTCCTGCATGGAATATTACTCTCTAAATTTTGTCTGGGCAGTAAAACCCAAAAAGTGTTTCCCTAAACATTTAAGTCAGGGATTAAACAGAGGGAAGGAAACACACACACCAAAAAAGAGAAAACTCACTCTGCAGCAAATAGGAGTCGATTTCATCGAGCGCTTATGTTCTTTCAAGTCTCACAAGACAGGTTGGGTTTGCCCCGTCAGAAGAAAATTTGATGGTTTCATTAGGAAACAGATGTACGTAGGCCACTGGGGGAGATAAAGCTCAGTTAATCCTAGCGTTTTGTGAATGAAACGTGGAGGACTTTAACACAGAGACCAATCCCAAACCAAATGCAGTCCCTCTCGAGCCACACGAATCCTGGAGGCTACAGATGCTGGCGCTTCCTGGAGCCTGTATATCCAGGGCTGTGATCAGCTTTCTGAATCTGCCTCCTTGATGCTGTAGCCCAAACCCTGCACACTCAGCAGCATTTTCTGGGTTAGTTCAGCAGGTACTGGGACCACAATGAGTGACAGCAGCACAAAGTGAGACCAGGGGCTAGTGGTCAGCAAGAAGGCTTTCTAGTGAGCAGTCCAGCTGCCCCAAGTGTGTAGGGACTTTCACTTAACAAAGGGAACGCCTTTCTTTTCTTGGTTGGAATGTAACTTATGGTCTTGGGGGAGGCAGGACACACCTCTGCTCAAGGACCATGCAGCCTTCCCAGGTTGAGGGGAATAGAGAGCCAGAATAGCTACCCTGTTCCTCCAACAAACTTAAGTTTCCACAGTGCTAAAGATACTATGGAAAGCACCATGAGGTATAAGGCATGTCCTCTGCTCCCCAAGAATTTATGGTCCAGGAGAGGAGAGGTCAGTGGATTCACTAACATTCTTACACCTTAACAAAGTTCCTAGGGAGTTTCATTTACCAACTAGTTAAAGCTACTAAGCTAACAGGTTCACCTGGGAATCTGTGGTTGAAAGGAGAATGAAGTTGGATGAAGGTGATCAAAAGGGACAAACCTCCAGTTATAAGATAAATAAGTACTAGGGAGGTATGTACCTGATAAATATAATGATAACATGAGAAATATAATTAACACAGCTGTATGTTATATAAGAAAGTTGTTAAGAGAGCAAATCCTAAGAGTTCTCATCGCCAGGAATAAATTTTTTCTATTTCCTTTATTTTGTATCTATATGAGTTGATGGATGTTCACTAAACTTGTGACAATTATTTCATGATGTATGTGAGTCAAATCATTATGCTGTACACCTTAAATTTATACAGTGCTGTATGTCAATTGTTATCTTTAAAAAAACTGGAAGGAACAGAAAAAAGAAAATTCTAAGCACATATAAGGATAAGAGCAAATCCAGATATATTCATGTGGAAAATTGGATTATTCTTAGTAACTCTCCATTCCCTCCCTGTATTAGAATATTTAACTATGCCTTTTGCTATGTGCCTTTACAGTTTTTTCCACTAGACGTGGAGAATATTTCGCTGATCTGTCAATAGAAATTTCTGCTTGGTAAGACTTGGCTTCACAATGCCAGCAATCCAGGTATTATTTTCCTTTAGATGCTTGCAGGTGGCTACGTCCTCATGATCCCAACCACCTTAATTCCTTCTTCCTTCCTTAAAGGTCACATTTTCCATCTTTTAAAATTATTTAGTCCTCCTCTCTAGGACCCTTAAACAGCACTTTCTTCATAGCTTTTTCCTTACCTACTTGTCTGACTTGAGATACCTAATCTTTGGGTCAATTTTAACATCTATGAATCAAAGGGATAGGATTTCCTGATTTCTAGGATTCCTTCCTGACCTAATACTCATGGAAATAAACGTTCACAACCTTTTATTGTTATCAGAGCCACTGGTGAGAACTTAATAAAAATGCAGGTACCTAAACCTCACTTCTATAGATTTTAATTTAGCAGGTTTGGTGGGGGCGGACCCCAGCATGTGTATTTGTAACGAGTATCCCTACATGGGCTAATGTACACCAAAGTTTATTCTATGAGTTCTTTTACTTTTGTCCATCCAAAACTATTACTTTAAGAGAGTTGAATGAGTTTTAAATAAGAGTTAATGGAAAGAACTTCCCAACTGACTTAAATGGGATCTTCAATCAGAGGGGAATTGAGAGAGTCAGAATCTAGTTGGTTGAGACAATGTGCTGAGGAAACAGAGATGCCTAGCTCTACATAGAACCTTTTCATATTATTGCTGCACGACGAGGACAATTTATTAATTAACAATGATTGGGGGGGCTTCCCTGGTGGCGCAGTTGTTGAGAGTCCGCCTGCCGATGCAGGGGACACGGGTTCATGCCCCGGTCCGGGAAGATCCCACATGCCGCGGAGTGGCTGGGCCCGTGAGCCATGGCCGGTGAGCCTGCGTGTCCGGAGCCTGTGCTCCGCAGCGGGAGAGGCCACAAGAGTGAGAGGCCCGCGTACCGCAAAAAAAAAAAAAAAAAAAAAAGTGATTGGGCTCAAAAAAAGGAAACACATAAAAGAATGAAATTTTGCCATTTGCAGCAACATGGCTGGACTTGGAGGGCTTTATGCTAGCTGAAATTTCAGACAAAGACGAATGCTGTATGATATCACTTATATGTGAAATCTTAAAAAAATACAACAAACTAGTGAATATAACAGAAAAGAAGCAAACTCACAGGTACAGAGAACAAACTGGTGGTTACCAGTGAGGAGAGGGAAGGGGGGAGGGGCAGTGTGGGGTAAAGGGTTAAGAGGTACAAACTATTAGGTATAAAATAAGCTATAAGGATGTATTGTACAACATGGGGAATATAACCAATATTTTATAATAATTATAAAGGGAGTATAACGTTTACGAATTGTGAATCATTATATTGTACACCTGTAACTCATATAATATTGTACATTAACTATACTTCAAAAAATTTTAAAGATAAAAAAAGGAAACAACATAGTAATGTAAAACACAATTTATGAATGATTTTTTTTTTTTTTCGGTACACGGGCCTCTCACTGTCATGGCCTCTCCCATTGCGGAGGACAGGCTCCGGACGCGCAGGCTCAGCGGCCACGGCTCACGGGCTCAGTCGCTCTGCGGCACGTGAGATCTTCCCGGACCAGGGCACGAACCCGTGTCCCCTGCATCGGCAGGCGGACTCTCAACCACTGCGCCACCAGGGAAGACCTGAATGATTTTTAAAAATAAAAACAGTGCACTGTTTTCAAGGTGTAGTGGTGAGGATAAGGTTTTTATCTAAAAGCAGCCTACCAGGGAATTCCCTGGAAGTTCAGTGGTTAAGACTTGGTGCTTTCACTGCCTGGGCCTAGGTTTAATCCCTGGCAAAGGAACTAAGATGCCGCAAGCCACGAGAAGCAGCCAAAATAAATAAATAAATGAGTAAATAAAAAATAATTAAAGAAAAAAGGCTACCAAATCTAATAGAAGAGTCTTTTTCAAATATAGATTCTGTATATAGGTGTTTTTGTGTGTTACACACATGTATACACATGTGCTCATATGTTGAATCTATATGTCATGTTAATGTATATTTTAAAATAATAAACTAATTAATGGTCAACAATTTAGTCATAGCCTAGTGCTTCAAAACTGCACTGTGGGGATTTCCCTGGTGACACAGTAGTTAAGAATCTGCCTGCCAATGCAGGGGACACGGGTTCAAGCCCTGGTCTGGGAAGATCTCACATGCCGCAGAACAGCTAACCCGTGCGCCACAGCTACTGAGCCTGCACTCTAGAGCCCGTGAGCACAACTACTGAGCACAGGTGCCACAACTACTGAAGCCCGCGCGCCTAGAGTCGGTGCTCCGCAACAAGAGAAGCCATTGCACTAAGCCCGCGCACTGCAACGAAGAGTAGCCCCTGCTCGCCACAGCTAGAGAAAGCCCACCCACAGCAGTGAAGACCCAAAAAATAAATTAAGTAAATACATTTAAAAAAACTGCACTCTGAGAACATTTAAGATGTCTTTCCTGCAATCTGTGTCCTTCGATCACTATCTTTAAGGGTTTGGGAAAGCCACATATATAAAACGTAATGATTTTGAATTGTGCAGCCTATTTTGGGACATTTAATATGTGAAACAGATTTCCCTTGGGACTTTCTCATTCATTCACTTCTTGTCTGAGATCCTTTGCCCCAAACAGTCTGCTGGAGAAGGAGGGAATACAGGGAGCCAGAGCCTGAGGGAGCAGGAGGGAAGTCTGAGAAAAAACACCAAGTCTGAGTTGGGAGATCACCATTCCATCTGGAGGTGGATTCGACAATAGGATATCCAACCATTCCCATCTTTGCACCTCCTCTCTAGCCAGCAGGAAATAAGGAGCACCTGCCATAACCCTAAAGTTCCATTTACACCCTATGCCTTTCTCCATTGTCAGCGGACCCTTTTACTCCTTTGCAGTGAAAAGTGGCTTCCTTGGCGTACAGGTGTCAGGTCTACGCGAGATCTCACCGATCCCTCTCTCACCGAAGCTTGGGTTGTGCCTTTACACATCATTTTATGCAGAGGTGCACTGTGAGTGAACTCAAGCCTATGCTCTGTACCCTTCTTCCCAGTCGCTGGGCCACCAGCTACCCAAGCAACTCCTATGGTCTCAAACTGAAGGCTCATCACGGTGTGCCTTATGCAATACATATATATGTGCTACGATCCCTGTGGATAATTAAGGCTGCATTACCTGCCTAGAGCAAGTCAGCAACTTTTTCACAGCTGTATTTTTTAAAGGGTGACAACCACTTATTCATTGTGCTTTTGGAACATATACATGAAACACTCAACTGCTATGTCTTCTAATACTGACCCCCTGAGCTAATTAGCAGCCTGGTGTGATTGTTTTAATTTTCTAGTGACCAGTTAAGCGGTTGCTCTAGATAGAACTGACAGCAAAACGTAAATTTAAAAACACAAAGCAGGATCTGCTGATTGAGCGAGGAGAAAGCCGAGGTCGGAAAACGAAAGTGAGGGCGGGGTGAGACTGTGAGTGGCTATTCTTGCTAGTTGAATACTGGGCCTCCTTAGATTCAGATTAGATCACAGTTTACCCGAGAAGTACCCCCTCCTCCAAACAAACAAACAAATAAGAGATGGATGGGTCGATAGATAGATAATAGATAGACATTTAAGAATAGCAGAGCGTCTGGATTTGCGCTGCGGAAGCGAGTCCTTCAACCATGGTCACCCACTCGCTCAAACTAGGCACCTCTTTGGTAGAGTCTTGTGCTCAGACCCCCATCCTCAGAGGCAGCTTCACACGTACATTTAAGCTTCAGCCTAAATGGACTCTAATCAAGCTTTCCTCACCCCTGCGTCGGATCCACGAAGGCACCGACCGCAGACTTACTCTTAGCCAAGCAGTCCTCTCCAAGGGCGACTGAAAAGCGTCCTATTGTTGCCCCCGCTCTCCGTCCCCCATCCAGCGTCTGCATTCAGTGAGGGAATTTCAGTTGTATCACCAAAGACAAAAAGCAAAAGGTGAGGGATGCGCGGAGAGACCCTAAACTACCTACTCACGCCCCTCCCCACTCACCCGCGAGTCTGCTCCAGGCTGCCCCTCCTGCCGGGGGCTGGCGGTCAGGTGAGGTTACCTGGGCACCCGGAGAAGCCCCGAGGGGCGCTGCGATCCTTCCTCTCGAAGTCGCCCCACTCCCTGCCGGGGCCCCAGGACTCTGGCCCCCTCTCTCCCTGCGCGCATCCCCTGCCCCTCGGGCTCCGGCGCGCAGCTACAGCCGCCCGCAGCGCTCGACTCCCCTCCGCCGACCTGGCGTGACGCAGGCGGAGACTACTTAAGGCCGGATTAGAGGCGGCGGCCGCGGATTCCCGAGCCCTGCAGCCGGCTCCGCGCGCTCCGCCCCAGCTTCGCAGGCGGCAGCGCGGGAGCGCCCGGTGCCCGCTGAAGTGCCAGGCGCGGGGGCTGGGGCCTGGACCCTTTTTTTGGCTCCCAACCCCCGGCGGTGAGTGGAGCCCAAAGACCTCGCTCGGGCGGGCGGGAGCTCGAGGACCTGCACGCGGCCACCCCCGCTCCGCCCCGCCCCTCGCCCGGGCATCCGCCGGCTCCAGACCTGACGCCCGGACGGCGCTGGCGGTTCGTGGCCGACCTCCGGACCGCGCCAGCTGCCCATCAGTTGGGCGTGCTTGGGTTTCCTTCCCCATTTCCCTCTTTTAAGTACAATAAAAGGGAGAGGGGAATCGTGGATTTTTAAAAAATTTTGTTTGATTCTTTAATTGGGAGGCAATTCGCTCCCAGTCGGGAGGTGAGGCCCGGGGAGTGGCCAGGAGCGGGGACGTGCCCGGTACTGCCCAGTCTTTGTCTGCTGCCTCCGGATGAACAGCGATGGGGGAATGGACCATCCTGGAGAGGCTGCTGGAAGCCGCGGTGCAGCAGCACTCCACTATGATCGGGAGGTAAGGGCGCCGAGCCGGTCATCAGCCGGCCCCGTCGGGCGGCCCCCGGGAGTCCTTTCTAAAGTCCAGACCGAGTCCCGACAGCCCTCAGACCATCCTCTGACCCCTTGCCATCATCCTTGGCCCATGCCCCTGTGTTCCTGGCATTGAGGGATTGCCTGATGCCCAGTGATGCCCTCCTCCTCCGGCAGCTCCTCGTCCCTTCCCTATGAGGCACCACCACCAGGGGATTCACTCTTCTCCCATTAGCAAAGGAGTTATTGGCTCCGTCGTGGTCCCCCCACTCTCTGGAGTCGGAGCCAATCTTCATCCGGTTCCCTAAATAGAATCTACAAAGAAGGCAGGATTGTATTTGGACAGAGAAGGGCAAATGGGGAGACAGATTTGCTCTTCAGAGCAGATGTATCTTTTCCCAACAAACATTTATTAAGCTAAACTGATTTACCTGTTAAAACTTACAGTGCCAGAAACCGACACACCCAATTGACACTTTATGTGTCTCTATATGTGTATATATGTATATTCACATACATAAATACTATATATATTCATGTATATATGTGTATATATAGTCATAGCTATCTGTTTATATAAAGCTTAAGTTCCATATTCATACTGAGGCTAAACTAAATATCCTCTTGGAGTAGTTATATACATATTCTGTGTGTAGACTTTGTATTCCCTGTGTTCAGCTATTCCATGTACATTTGCCGTATCCAGAGTGAAGGTGTGTTTGTGCCTCTCTACATTCCATGTAATCTATCTGTTGCAAATACACCAGGTCCAGTGTAGGGAGGTACACATGCTTGAGATCCCTGTAGTATGAAGTGTTCCCAGTCTACCAACATCCTGCAGAAAGGGAAGAGACAAAAAGGTTTGCTGGATTTGCAGTTCAGTACCACGAAGGATGGATAGCTCCCCAATCAAGGACGGAGCTGGGAAGGGAGGCGTAGGGGTTTCCTAAGTCAGTGACTCAGCCCATGAGAACCTCTCTCCCTCCTTTGTCCACTGCTCAGGATCCTGTTGACTGTGGTGGTGATCTTCCGCATCCTCATTGTGGCCATTGTCGGGGAGACGGTGTACGATGATGAGCAGACCATGTTTGTGTGCAACACCCTGCAGCCCGGCTGTAACCAGGCCTGCTATGACCGCGCCTTCCCCATCTCCCACATACGTTACTGGGTCTTCCAGATCATAATGGTGTGTACCCCCAGTCTCTGCTTCATCACTTACTCTGTGCACCAGTCTGCCAAGCAGCGAGAACGCCGCTACTCTACTGTCTTCCTAGCCCTGGACAGAGATCCCCCTGAGTCCATGGGGAGCACTGGAGGACCTGGGGGTGGGAGCAGTGGTGTTGGCAAACGAGAAGACAAGAAGTTGCAAAGTGCCATTGTCAATGGGGTGCTGCAGAACACAGAGAACACAAGCAAGGAGACGGAGCCAGATTGTTTAGAGGTTAAGGAGCTGACTCCGCACCCATCGGGGTTGCGCACTGCAGCGCGATCCAAGCTCCGAAGGCAGGAAGGCATCTCCCGCTTCTACATTATCCAAGTGGTGTTCCGAAACGCCCTGGAGATTGGGTTTCTGGTGGGCCAATACTTTCTGTATGGCTTCAGCGTCCCAGGGTTGTATGAGTGTGACCGCTACCCCTGCATCAAGGAGGTGGAATGTTACGTGTCCCGGCCTACTGAGAAGACTGTCTTTCTAGTGTTCATGTTTGCTGTGAGTGGCATCTGTGTGGTGCTGAACCTGGCTGAACTCAACCACCTAGGCTGGCGCAAGATCAAGCTGGCCGTGCGAGGGGCCCAGGCCAAGAGGAAGTCAGTCTATGAGATCCGCAACAAGGACCTGCCACGGGTCAGTGTTCCCAATTTTGGCAGGACTCAGTCCAGCGACTCTGCCTATGTGTGAAAGGGCAGGTTTTGGAAAGGCCTGGGGGATGACAAGTAGCCCCAAGGCAGACGACTGTGGAGAGTGGCTCTATCTGCCCTCATTTATGTGGCTGTCATCACTGAGACGTAGAATAAGGCTGGTTAAGAGAAGATCTTGCCTCAATGGGAGAGGAGAGAAAGTAGAATGATTACGTCACACCACCGGTTCCAGGGACAGTTGGATAGAGTGCTGAGAGGATGAGTTGGACTTCTTTGAGTCCTTTTGTTTCGTGGTCCAGTTTGATCCTGATCATAGTGGACTTGCACAGCTACCAAGCAGGACTTAGCTCTGCTAAGCTCTGTATTCTGGTGAATGGCGTGAGTCAAATATGTTATTGGTACACAATTTGTGACCTATCTCAACACATCCTTCCATCCTGGGCTGCAGGACAAACATCCTTGAGGCATCCTTCATGTACCTCTCCCATCAGCATGCCCCTCTCCCTCCGCCCAGGATAGCATGCCAGCTTTTCTCTCAATCTGGCCTTACAGTAGACCTACTATGGTTTATCTGCAAGCTAGAGGGAATTCCATGGGGTGTTTTTTGGAGAATGGCCATGGCAGAGGTTTGCATTACAGCCCCGTCTGACTGGCCCTTAGTCATTATGAAAACCTTAGGAATGTCTCAATATTTCCAGTTTTCTAACTCGAACTGCACTGGTGCTGTTTATTAGGGGCAGGGTGTTGGGTGGGAGGGAGGGAATTGAAATATGCAACTATAATAGTCCTGCGGGATGGTTGTTGCCCTGTTAGGCATGTGGTTATGAGCTTTGGGATATTTCTGCCTTCCAGATTGTGGACTTTGGACAGCATTAAAAATATATTTGCTGTTGTTGTTGTTAATATCAAGGGTGTCTACCCGAGCCACAGAATTTCTAACTGGTGTATTTCACTCATTTTCTTGTATAGTTTTGCTGTGCAACACAGCTGCACTTCATTTTGCCATGGTTTGAATTTACCTGTGTGCTCACACCAGAGACCTTAATCAGCCCATGTCAATCCTGATTTATTATTTTATCAGCTATTTTTGAAACACACACAATCACTGGCTTAAGAAACCTGGAACTAAACACTATTGGCTAACATGTGTTTACGGATGCTTATTTGAGATATATACCAAAGGTTCAAAAACCTGTTGCTTTGGACTGTGAATATGTTTCCTTCTCTTTGCTCCTATTTATTTAAGTGCCATCCTGTACCTTTCACATCCACTGCGTATTTAGTTAAAGCGTTGGCCAAGAATAATATTTGGCTAATGTGCTTTTATGAAGCCCTCTGTTTCCTTTGCATTATCATTATGATATTTGGTTTAGATATGGACGTGGTGTAACACACAACTGAGGATCTGTTTAAAATAAAGTTCTTGCCTCTTTTTTTTTAATGGGAAGAGTCTGCAATTTTCTATTTTGATTGGGATTCTATTTATTTAAATATATGTTCAAACTGTTTTGTTACATATTCAAAAAAAAAACAAAAAACCAGAACTTTGGGGGCAGGAAGTGAAGGACGGTTGAAAAGTATTTGAGGGATGACTGATAAAGTCCAGCCACTAACAGATGAGAAGAGGCTGGTGCATTTTGTGAATGTATAGAAGTGTGTGAGGAGGTATTCAAATAGTAGTATTTACTAACTCCTTTCCATTCTAGTCCAAGATTTCTCTGCTTGTCTAAGGATATTTCTTGTAATAAAATGTCAATGCTATAATATATTAGTTTATTCCAGGAGTGGAATTATTTTTCCCTTTCCACCATACTTTCATGCTATCAGTTGTTACATCTAGCAGCATGCTGTGCTCCCTATCATCTCTTTAAGGCCTGATGTTTAAATGATGCTAACCCAATAGTCAGACAGAACCTTCTAGACCAGCACTGTCCAATACAACTTTGTGTAATGATGGTAATGTCTACTATGTTTGCTGCTCAGTATGACAATGACTGTTGAGCTCTAAGAATGTGGCTAGTGCAACTGAAGAACTAAATTTCTAATTCCTTTTAATTTTAATTAATTTAAATAGCCATATATGGTTGGTTGTTACTGTATCATACAGCACAATTCTAGACTTTTAATCAAGCATTTCTTATTGGGTTCTTTCAAAGGAGACTGATCCTTTGCTTATATGTCCTAAGATATTACATTTTACCCACACATTTTACTAGCATGTTTGGCATTTTCTGTCTACATGCGGTCCCATTAGTTCGGTAGACCAGTACACTTCCTCAGTTCTTAAATGCTATTCACCTTCTAATTCCAATGCGTCCTTTGTCTGAATATTGCAAAGCAATGTGGAATTTCCTGGATGCTTGCTTTTCAAACACAATTGTTGCATCCTTTAACTATTGCAGTGAGGATGCCAATTTTAGAATGAAAATACGTTTATTTCAATCTATAGGTTTCCATCTGCAGTATAAACAGGCAGTTGAAAAGGATTATTCTTGAATAAAGAAACAGATCCTCCTCTGTTTTGTATCTGGTGAGCTAAAAATGTTTTAAGACACCTCCCAGAGATGGAGGAAGAGTGTTTTTTGAGAGCTCTTAGCTTACGCTTGGGCGTGAAAGAAGTAGGAAGCTGTGTGGAAAACAAGGGCTGTTGTATTTATGCCGTGATGTGAGATTGGAGAAACGATAGTATTTCCTGGTAGAAATGCATCCCATATCAGTGGGGCTGATCTATGTCAGCTCTTTGATGTTTCCAAACACCCTCAAATGGTAAGATTATTAATTCACTTGTCGGTAGTGGAGCAGGGAACACACCTTCCTCTGGGCATATAGAGTCATCCCTCAGAACGACTGATGTGTGTCAGTTTGATTCTTTTGCTTTCTATTTAATGAAGGAAACACACTGATAATTTGATGGTTCACATAGCTATGTGATGGATGTGACCTTAACCTGTACTTTTGATAGGACACCACCAATCTATTCTCTTAAATTTAAGAGCCTTTTGGCGAACCACAGGCCCTTTTGGCCCGTGTGTGCACAATGTGTGGGCGTGTGTGTGTGTGTGTGTGAATGTGTGTGTGGGCGCATGCACGTTGGTGGGGTGATGAGTGCTAATGTGTGAACTGTGAATTTAAAATCTTGAAGAATAGCCTAGAGAGACTGAAATTACTTAGCCCGGGGAAAAGAAAGCTTAAAGTACAGAATTTGTCATTTTTAAGTCCTCAAATATTTAAAGGGTTAAAAAATATGAAGGATAATAGCTGTACTCACTGACCTCTGAGAGCAGAGGAAAAGGACTGGATTTAAAATCAAGGGTGCGGGAAATGAAGAAAGCACCAGAAAGAACACGGTTTCCCTTTTACCTCTGCTTTTCTTTCTTTCTTTTTTTTAAAATGCTGTTTCTTCTGCAGGGAATACCTGTCCCACTACCTCCTTTCACTGGGTGTGTTCCTCTTCACCCACTAAAAATCGGTCTGGCTGTATGTTCACACGGAAACTTATTCTAAACTCTCCTCCAGGCTAGCTAAGTGCACCTGCACTGAGCCTCCATAAAAGTCACTCTGTCCCTTGCTGCGTGGAGATGAGATGTTTCCAGATCAGTGTGTGGCTCCTTGAGGGTGGGAACCGTGCCTAACCCACTGTAACCATATGTGACATTCATTATCACCATCTTATCTACTACCAGAGAGATGGGTGCCTCAGTTTTCCATCTGGCAACAGTCTTCCAGACTCAGAATATACAGATGCTAAAAGCATCCTTTGGAAACATTAAGTCAAGCCCTTTATTGAATGGTTGAGGAAACCGAAAGATTTAAGATCAAGACAGTGAGTTTCCTGGAAAATGATGTAAGCATTCGTCCTGGAGGATTGGAATATTTAGGAAACAATATTTATATTGGTTTTACTTACTTTATATTTTACCAAGTATATTAGTCTGCTCAGGCTGCCATAACAAAATATCACGGACTTGGTGACTTGAAAAACAAGAATTTATTTTCTCACAGTTCTGGAAACTAGAAGTCCAAGATCAAGGTGTTGGCAGGATTAGTTTCTTCTGAGACCTCTCCTTGCTTTGCAGGTGGTCACCTTCTCTCTGTGTCCTCATGTGGTCATTCCTCTGTACATGTGCACCCCTAGTTTCTCTCTCTGTGTCTTAATCTCCTCTTCTTTATGAGGACACGAGTCAGATTGAATTAGGGAAGACCCTAATGACCTCATTTTAACTTAATCACCCTTTAAAGGCCCTATCTTTAAATACAGTCACATTCTGCCCTGGAAGATGCAATTTAGCCCATAACACTAAGTATTTTCAAACCTTAAGTACCCTTATGGTTGCAGGGGGGAGGCTTATATAATTTATTGTACAAAATGGGATACCTTTGAGAATGAAAGGGGCAGATAGCTAATTGAATGGAACACCAGAACAATGGGTGTAAACTGGATCTGTCCTGAGCAAACCAAGTTGTGTGGCTACTTAACTTAAGACAATCCACTGCCATTGAGTTCCTGCTCCAGGGCCTCGAACCCTGGAGATAATAACACCTAAGTCTCAGCTCTTGAGAAGGGCTGTCAAGGCTGCTTCTCAGACAAACAGATAAAATTTTATGTCAGGAATAATGGGAAAATAATACTTAAAGAATATGAATGCCTTTGCCCCACTCCAGACAACCTAAATTAGAATCTCTGATGCTGTAGCCTGGGCATCTGTATTTTATTTTCCAATTTCTAGGGGATCGAATGTGTAGTCAGGGTGGAGGACTGGGGATTCAGAGACATTAGCATAAAATTATGACAACCAGATATTTGGAGGAGAAATTGGGAAAGGGCCAGAAGGGAAGTGTGAGGTCCTCACAACAGAGCTGCCCTTGCTTACGCCACGTGCGAGGTTAGTGATGAGATGCTCTAGATGGAAGCCTAGCAAAAATTCTCAGACTTTAGGAGTAGAAGCAGTGGCCCTGGCGGTGAGAGGGGCTGACCAAGGATAGAGCCTGGAGTGGACAGAGGAGGAGAAGCTCAGTTTGGGGGGTGAAAGAGCAAGTTGCAAAGGCAAGTTGCGAAGTGGTTTCATAAAGTTCAGGGAGGTGGAATCTCAAGGAAGAAGGCCTGTCCTGAGTATGCAACTTCAATAAGCACTCAGCTAGATAAAATAGCTAAATACCAGATAGCTAAAGGCCTCGAAACCATCCACTAGGCTTGGTGAGTGAGTGAGTGGGAAGTGAGAAAGAAGAAATGGTGAGCACAGACCATCCTCTGCTTTTCATACTTCCAGACCTCCTGCAGGTTCCACAGAAGCAATTAAAATCAGAGCAGACCAAGGGTAAATTATCCATCCCATCCCAGCCAGGCCTCTGATACTCAATCAGGCATGGCGAGCCAGCTTTATGACTGCTCAAAGATTACGTTCCTTTAGGAGATTGTCACACACCAGACAGATGGTGTGTTAGCTCAAGAAGACCTGGTGGAACCCAGCCCAGATGAGTATTGTGGCTAAAATGTGTTCAGTGGCTCTTGTCAGCTTTGGATCTTGGGGCTGTAAGCCAAATGAGTGTATAGAGAGGTGTCTGAGAGGACACTGGTGCCAAATACCAATGCACAACTTGCTGTTGTGAATCAGATCCTTGGTTCACCCAGGCCAGTGTTCTAAGTGTCTGTCCGCTGGGGCAAACCAGTTCTGAGGAATGGATCAGTTCTTCTCTCTGACTCCAAAGACGAGGATGCTCTCTAAATCATGTTTATTTAACTTAATAAATAAAAGACCTATCATCTATAACTACACCCCAGCTCCCCCATACCCAACCCCTTCCCTGAAAGTTCCAGTCCCCCAAAACATCATGCAATAGAAAGTCATTCAATTCAATTCACTGCTTTCTTGGGCACTGATGGTGTGCAAGGGCTTAGACTAGGTGTTAAAGGAAATTTAAAGACAAGTGTGAAGCCTCACAGGGCCTACAGTTTATCTGAGGGAAATAAGACAAGTTCATAAGGCAGAATGTGAAGCGCCACGTTCAAGGCTCAAGGTATTCTGAGATCTAAGGAGGGAGCCGTCACATCCAGTGTGTGTATGTGTGTGTGTTGAAGGTGGGGAGCAGGTCTAGAAAAATGTCACCATCGAGGTGGTATTGAGATGTGTCTCCTTGAAGAATAAAGAAGGAAGTGGGGACCAGCATAAACATTGACCTCCAGCAGAGAAGTCTGGGACATAGTGGAGAACTGGGGTATTTTGTTTTGCCTGGACTTCACAGAGAGAAGTGGTGGCAAGTGAGTTTGGAAGGTGAGCGGAGTGGACCACATTGTACCCCAGGCAAAGGAAGCTGCACTGAATTGGGGAGAAATGTGAAGACACACCTTTCAGCAAAGCCTCTTAATGCCATCGTTTTGAGTACTTTTAGGTCCCCAGACGTCAGCCATACTGTCCCTTTCTGACCAAGCTGAGATTCCATCTCAGGATCAGCCTTGATTTGGAAAACACATTTCAATCTCAACAGTAAAGGATTGGAACAAATATCCAGGGTGAAGGTTGGGGATTTGGCAGCATGGCTCCATTAACATTAGTGGGAGTTAGTCAGCTAAATCCCAGACACTGAGCAGAATCCTCATGTTTATTTACCGCGATGACCTTCCTGCTGTGAATTGATACAATATTTCAGAATCACTTAGAACAGATTAAGCTTTGTATCATCTCCCTCTCCTGAAAGGGAAATCTTTTTGAAAATTGCTGCTCTGTGCACTGAAATGTCTGTATTTGTGGGCAACTCTGGCCAGTGGGAACATATGGGCACCTAAATATAGAATTGGTGAATTTCGATACCTCTGAGACATTTGATCTGGGGAAATTTTATCGCTTGTACCTGTCTCCAGGTAGGGACCAAGCTTTCTGCAAATGAATTGCTTTCTCCAAAAAATCTTTTTGTTTCCTTTTTGATTAATTTTCTATTTCCTTCCCTCCATATTTTCTATTTTCCCAAATATAATAAAAGAAAAAATTCCTGAAGGTTTTTTATACGAAATCTGAATGGTCTAAAGATTTCTCTTCATGATCTCAATAATAGCAAATACATGTTAAACACTTCCTCCTTAACCCTCACAACAACCCTGAAAGAAGAGTGCTACATATGATTACCTTCATTTTTTAGATGAGGAAACCAAAATATGTAGATATTAAGTCAACTTGCCTAGGGCATACAGCTAGTCCATGGCTATGTCTAGACTTCAGCCCATGCAGTGTGACATTGAAGTCAAGTTTTAACACTTCAAGACATTACCATCAAGAAAGCTCTGCTGGATAAGGTCTCAGGAAACCTGGTGTTGTGGTCTGCTACCTTTCTCTCAGTACATCTTTCATTGGGACATTTCTCCTCCCCCTTCTCCACACCAAATGTTCTTTTCTTGGTGCAACCTGAGACTGTGAGGTTTTCCAAGGCATTGCCACATCATAGTCACCATTGTTTCTGCAGTTCCTGGTCCAGACAGAACAAGGCTTCATAAATGTCTATTGATTGAGTAAGTAAATCCCCTTGAGGTGGGATGGGAAAGGTCATTCCATTCACTTCTTCATTTTGTAGATACAACTTAGATCCAGAGAGTATGCCTGAATAAAGAGCTCCAGGTTAGATGGAAGTTGAGGCAGGGTGGGATTAAGAAAGTAGCTTGTCAAGTTGTCAGGAAAGGATAGCCTGGGTGGACAAAGGTTGCTAGCAATTATTTGCAAAGTCAGAGGTCCTCTGACTCCTAGCCCATATCTCTCCCAGCATAGGTCATGAGAATCATGAGTTGGCAACACTGTTGGAGAGAAAGAGATCTTGTCTTGGTTAAGCATATGGCCCATTCAACTTTGAGGCACCATATTCCTGGGCTTGATCCAGGTCAGAGGATTAACTCAAGGCCACAGACCTATGGCCTTTTTCCCCAGTTATGCATGTGGGTAAACGTCTATCTCTGGGAGCACCTTGGGCATCTCCACACTCCCTACTCTGAGAGACCATGTTCTTGAACATTTCTTCCAGAACCCCTGGTCAGTATGGGGGGTTACAGATGGAGCTCAGGCTCCCTTAGGCCATGAAGAATACCTCTGACTCTTACCCATCCTGACTGCAGGTCTCTCTCTTCCAGGAGCCCATGGATGACCTGCCCTGCATGCTCATTGGCGAGTGTTTCCCAGTGTTGTTTAGAAGCTTCTCTCCCTGCCCCATTTTTTCCGTCACTATGCTTTGCCTAAAAGGAACTCAGAAAATTCATTTATTATTTTCGCACATATATACTGAGTGCAGTATTTATACATGCTCAGCTCTGAGCTAGGCACTAAGGATACAGAAGATATGTCAGAGAAAACCAAAGGAAACAGCTTGGGGCTGGTCTTTCTTTACAAGGAAAAAGGCAGAGGTGAGAGAGAGCCAATCACAGATGGGAAAGAGCATGAGCAATAGAGTTCCAGAGCCTTCCTTTAGAGAAGCAAGCAGACTATATGCATCTGATGCCAAAAGTCAATCTTTTCTTTTATAAAAATATAAGAATATAACCTCAATTGATGCTGTAGGCCAAAGATAACTTTGTGACCTGGACATAGGGATATTTTTTCTCCCTTTCCAGAAACTAAGTCAAATTATAATATCAGCTATTGGTTTCTTCAGTTATAAGAGCTGTAATACTGATAATAATGACCATTTGAACAATCATGATAGTGATAGTAAACATTTGAGTAGATGATTTTTCTCACCTCTTCCCTGTGTACTGTCTTATTGGGTCTCTGCAACCCCTGTTTATGGAGTGTGCAGAGGACAGAATGAGTGGTACTTGCTTTTGCTTAAAGGAACAAAACCTCAGAGCTTCAGTTTTGGTGGCTTGTTCAAAACCACTGTTAGTTTTAATACAGGTGAGACAGAGCCCTGTTCTCTGACTTATAATCTGATGTACTTTCCATCTTGACTAGTCAAATGCTAAGCTTTAGATTGTCAAGAGAGATATCTAGATATGTAAGGAGGGAAATGAATATATTCTCAGAAAGTGGTCTCCTATACTTCCAAAGAGGTTGCAAGGAAATGTGACAGTCCAGTCTTTAGAGAAGGATGTCGGTCTTGGTCCCTTGGGAACTGCAATTTGTTCAGGACAGTTAGAACAGTCTTTCACCTGGATTGCAGACCAGAGGAAGTTGAAGTGAGCATCCTGACAAGGTAGCCAGGTCTGACATGGGATCTTCCCCTTAGCTATTTTCTGTGATTCCAGAGATGAGAGAGGAAATTGAAAAGCAGCACTTTTTCTTTTCAAAAAACCCCAGCACTTATTTCCCCTCATTACAAAAGTAATGCACATTCAGGGCAGAGAGAAGCACAACAAAAAAATTCTGTCACTCAAAGAGAATCATTGTTACCTGTGTCTGTCCTTTCGTGTACACCTGTGTAAGACTTCTATTCAGTAGCTAGAGAGATGGGTACACACAGGACCATGGATGCGGGGTTCCTAAAGGTAACATCACAGTGCCCATACTATCTTGTAGACTTTTTTCCACTTGGAAATAGATAGTATTTTCCACATCAAAAATACCTTCACAACATGTTTTTGATTAGTGGATATATGTTCCATAATATGGTGGTACCACAATCTACTTGAACAGTTCCCTAATTTTGGATATTTGGATTGTTACCAGTTGTCACTGTCATGCACAATAATGAGGTTAACATCTTTGTACACTTCCTGGATTGCTTCTTCAGGATAACTGGATTACAGAGTAGGCACTTAACGTTTGTCGCTACGTTTTGCCAAATTTTCAAAAAGTGACTGTGAGAGTGTTAGTAGATGTTGGTCACTCATGAGAAAGTTCAAGAAGCAGGTAATTTCTGAGATTCTGGCAAAACTAGCTTATGAGACAGGAAGACACAGAAAGTCTCCTCAAATTTGTTTTGGGCGGAAAGGTGAAGGAAAAAAAATGTTTAGATTCATTTTTGTCTGTTATTGAAAACAATCAGTAAGTGTGTGTGTGTGTGTGTGTGTGTGTGTGTGTGTGTGTGTGTGTTTGTAATGGGAGCTAACCCTCTAAATACAAGATGTCAACACTGAGACTCTGGGAGGCTGTGACTCCTGAGACTGAGACAAAATTCTTGGTCCAAGGGTTGAGGATGAGCATAATGCGTAACCAGGTCAGGGAAGCATCCTGGAGTAACCATAAAAGGACGGCACAGCTGTGAGAAAACAAATGCGTATAATTAAATCCTGAAGGCCAGCTCATGCATTGGGTCATGAAGCAGCCTTGGCTAAAGGAATCATATGGTTGGAACCCACACTAAGTAGTCAAAAGCCAGCTGGTGAATCACAAGGAAGGCATGAAGCCCTATCTCCTGGGCACAGAGGTGGCGCTCCACTGAGCCACCAAGCTTTTATACGTCTCCTGTCAGGCCTATGCCTGGGCTAGAACCCAAGTGGCTGAGATGGAGATGTCATAAAGAAACCGGTGTAAAAACTTATAAGTTACTTATCTGGGGATACAGCTAGGCTAGAAAGGGCACGTAAGATAACCAGTCCTTATTAAAAGGAACACATATTCCCAAAGGAACTCTTTTTCTATCAAGTTACCCTGAAATTTATTTAAATGAAGGTGCATTTGATAAAAATAGCAGTTTCCTTCTCTGTGCCTGGGTGCTAATGAGCTCAGAAGGCACTGATTCCTCACTTTGATATATTCGCTCTCCTCACCACACCTCTCTCTGGCACTCCTAGGATCCCAGGGTGTTGAAATGAGGCTGGCTGGTACTTAAAAAGACTTTCCTGGGTGAGAAAATACAATGATGTAACAATTTCTTTTTTAAGGAATGGGGGAAGAAGGGAGGTGAGTGGTGGGTAGAAAGAGTATTGTTTTAAGAATATTGGAAGGCCAACTAATTTCACTTGTCTGCATACTTTGTGGGGGTAGATTTCATATCTAGCATGTACTTGGGGGCTTTCTGGGGTCAAAGGAATAATAATAAATTAGGAATATAGGAGAATGACAGGTAGCTGGCAAGCAGTTGCAAGCACAGGCTTTAGAGTCACCTGCCCTACAAAAATAATAGTGACATGCAATGTAGTAGTGTCCCATGATCATCTCTGATTAATATTGACACATTCGTTCTACAGGTATTTACTGAGACTCAGCTGTGGGTCAGACACTGAATTAGCTTCTTGACTCTCACTTTCTAGTTGTGTGATCTGGGCAGTTACTTAACCTTGCTAAACCTCCGATTCCAGATCTGTGAAATGGAAATAATAAAGCCATCTATCTCATTGGTTGTTGGGAGTCATAAACTTGATTATGTTTGTAAAGAACTCTTCTCATTGCTTGTTACCTACTAAGTGCTTAATAAATGTTATTGGTTTATTATAATCATGATTATTACTATTAATGAGACTCTAGGTGATTGGATGTAGCTATTGGTACTTTGAATTTATCACAGCCCTGTCTGCAAGAGGATACTGAGGAAGGAGAAAAGAAACATAGAAAGAGGAACCTGGCAAGGACATCAGCTTTTTCTCATCCCACAGTTTGTCTCAGGCCAATGCCGTGACTCCAACGGTCAATTTGACGGGAGGACCAGGTGATATGTATAGGGAGTACATGATATAATCCAGCTTTGACACCAGAGAAGGTGGACTGGGCAGCCAGGACATTGGCCTCCTTGCTGAAGAAGTGGTTAGAAAGAGAAATGGAGGAGCTGGAAATCCCTTTTTATTTACCTAGAACTTGGCTCTGTTGCAAGATCTAAATAAACTACTTCCATATGTATAGACTTTTATATTGTCCAACAAGATGCTATCATCCACATTCTCCCACAATCCTCCCTCAACAACCTTGTAAGACAGAATAGAAAATAGCCCTGTCTTACAGATGAGAAAATGGGGTTTAGAGACACTTATTCTTTAATACCAAACAACCAGGCACAGAGTCAGGATTGAAGCGGAGCATGCTCGAAACCCAAACCTCCAGTTACTAGAATGTCTGCTATTCCTAATACTGACGCCTTTACAGTTCATGTGGATATCTGTGCTCTTCAGAGGGCTTTTCTGGGCAAAGGGAAACTTATTTTAACCTTGGACAGACAAGAACATGATTAAATAAACAAAATTTTTGGAGACATTGCAAAGCACATAGAACAAAGTCTAAAGCCACGGAGAAGAGAACAGTATGGAGGTTCCTTAAAAAATTAAGAATAGAACTACCATATGACCCAGCAATCCCACTCCTGGACATATACCCTGAGAAAACCATAATTCAAAAAGAGACATGTACCACAATGTTCATTGCAGCACTATTTACAATAGCCAGGACCTGGAAGCAACCTAAGTGTCCATCGACAGATGAATGGATAAAGAAGATGTGGCACATATATACAATGGAATATTACTCAACCATAAAAAGAAACGAAATTGAGTTATTTGTAGTGAGGTGGATGGACCTAGAGTCTGTCATACAGAGTGAAGTGAGTCAGAAAGAGAAAAACAAACACCGTATGCTAACATATATATGGAATCTAAAATTTTAAAAAATGGTTCTGAAGAACCTAGAGGCAGGACAGGAATAAAGATGCAAACATAGAGAATGGACTTGAGGACATGGGGAGGAGGAAGGGTAAGCTGGGACGAAGTGAGAGAGTAGCATGGACATATATACACTACCAAATGTAAAATAGATAGCTAGTGGGAAGCAGCCGCATAGCATAGGGAGATCAGCTCAGTGCTTTGTGACCACCTAGAGGGGTGGATAGGGAGAGTGGGAAGGAGACGTAAGAGGGAGGAGATATGGGGATATATGCATATGTATAGCTGATTCACTTTGTTATACAGCAGAAACACAACAATGTAAAGCAATTATATTCCAATAAAGATGTTAAAAATAAATAAATAAAAGGAGAAATATAAATAAAGCCACAGAGAAATTTGAACATTATTGTTATTTATTATCCATGACCCAGATCTTGTTGAGGCACTACTAATGGACTCATTTATTGAATTAATAGATGTGAAGTTCTTATGTACAGTGTCCGGCATATAGTCTGTCCTCAATGAACTCCTGTATTGCTGAGTGAAAAACAAATAATTTTACTTATTGAGTGCTTATTAAGAGCTTTAGATGTAATAATGCATTGGTAACCACAACAAGCCTCTGGGCCCATTTTAGACTTAGAGAAGAGGAAGCTGGGGCCCAGAGAGGTTACAGAGCACTAAGTGTGGTATGAACTCATTTTGGGCTGTATGTATTTGCATGTAGAGAAGTCTGCAAGGAATATACCTGTCCTTGAGTGGTAAAGAAATTGGGGAAATTGAAATTTAATTCAACTTACGGATTTTCCACAAATAGAATATAATTTATGATACTTTAATATGATACAAATATGATATATTTAATTTTATAATCTTCAAGAATTTTAACTTACTGCATTTAGAGGAAAGTAGGAGGTTTAACACTGTCTGGCCTTCTGTGGCTTAACTTTCATCAATTGCTTATTCATGAAAGTCTTCTCAAAACACTCAGATTAAATGTGCCACCAATGTCCAGCCTGGGCCCTGACTGACACAAGCATCAACTCTGTGCTACGCTAACGCTAACGCAATATTCTTGTGAGGAAGGTAGTTTAGACCCAAACTGTAAACTACAGGTGGAAAAACTGAGGTGAGTGGCTAGCTTGCCCTAGGCTATGAGGAAAGAGTACCTAATTACAAAGCCTTTTGTTAATTTTGTCTTCACCAGAATCTTATAATGAGCTTAAGGGAGCAACCGGAGGTGGAAGGGCAGAGATAAGAGCTCAAGTCACTGACAGGTAAAGAGGGGAAGGCTCTTGGCAGAATTTACCCTCCCCACTGACAATCTTAGAATTCTGAAACTTGGTGCGTGGGAGAGTTGGGTGGAGTAAGGGATAAGGTCCAGGAGGCAGTGGGTAGATTTGAAGGTAGAATCTCTACTGAGATTGGCCAGGTACAAAGCTAGATTATTGGGATGTTGGAGAGGAAATATTTGTAAGACATACTCCACAAATATTCGAGAAATTCTAAAGGTAGCTCAGCCCTTATCAGACTTGGTCCCAAACAACTGTGCTGTGGACAAAATTTCTCATAGACCTTCCTCCCTCCCCCTCCCTCCCTCCTCCCTGCCCCTCCCTCCCTCCTCCCTGCCCCTCCCTCCCTCCTCCCTCCCCCTCCCTCCTCCCTTCCCCTCCCTTCTCCCGCCATCCTTCCTTCCTTCCTTCCTTCCTCCCTCCCTCCCTTCCTTCCTCCCTCCCTCCCTCCTTCTTTCGTTCTCTCTCCCTCTCTCTCTGTCTCTCTCTCTACTTCCTTACTTCGTTTTTGCTTTCTGTTCATGATTTTACGGGGTTTCCATCTTTTCTCTCTTGGGAGGGGGGAGGAATTTTTGTAAGTTCATTTACTCCAAGGATGAAGTTTTTATATTACTACTCCTTTAAAAAAAAAAGAAAAAACCTTAATAAAAGAAAAATGTTTGACCTGAAAGAGGATATTACTGATGATGGAATAATAGGTGTCAATGAAAATATTTTTAAGCGTGATCTTTCTAGCTCACTCAAACAATACCACCGGGGGCTCTCCTACTTTTGCTTTTTAATTTATTTTATTCAAGTATAGTTGATTTACAATGTTGTGCTTATTTCTGCTGTACAGCAAAGTGATTCGGTTATATATATATGTGTGTATATATAATATATATAATCTTTTTCATATTCTTTTCCATTATGGTTTATCACAGGACACTGAATATAGTTCCCTGTGCTATACAGTAGGACCTTGTTGTTTATCTATTCTATATATAACAGTTTGCATCTGCTAATCCCAGACTCCCACTCCATCCCTCCCTCACCCGCCTCCGCCTTGGCAACCACAGGTCTGTTCTCTATGTCTGTGAGTCTGTTTCATAGATAAGTTCACTTGTGTCATATTTTAGATTCCACATATAAGTAATATCATATGGTATTTGCCTTTCCCTTTCTGACTTACTTCACTTAGTATGATAATCTCCAGGCCCATCCATGTTGCTGCAAATGCCATTATTTCATTCTCGTTGATGGCTGAGTAATATTCCATTGTGTATATTATATATATATATATATATATATATATATATATATATATATATATATATACACACACACCCTATATTTTCCACATCTTGGCTACTGTGAATAGTGTTGTTGCAGGAAGGGGAACCCCTTTCCAGGGCCCAAGCGGGGGCTCTTGTCTAACACTCAGGAATGAATTGTCTGAGGAGACACATGTGCTGACAAAGCAAAAGATTTTATTGGCGAGGGGCGCCCAGGTAGAGAGCAGAAGGACTGCTCTGCCACGTGGCTCACATCGTCAGGTTTTATGGTGATGGGCTTAGTTTCCGGCTTGTCTCTGGCCAATCATTCTGACTCAGGGTCCTTCCTGGTGGTGCGCGCATCTCTCTCTCAGCCAGCGTGAGGATTCTGGGAGGTTGGCAGGACAAATCTTCTCCTCCCTCCCGTGGGCTGGCGTGCCCTCCCTCCTTTCGGCCCCTCCTGAATTCTTCCGGTTAGCTTTTGTTGGCAGCCCCACGGTCTTTATTGGGACCTCCTGTTGTGAGACAGTTGAGGCAAGTGGCTATCATCGTGCCTGGCCGAGGCGGGAGGTTTCAGTCAACAGTTCCCTAACAGTGTTGCTATGAACGTCAGGGTGCATGTATCTTTTTGAATTACAGTTTGGTCTGGATATATGCCCAGGAGTGGGATTGCTAGATCATATGACAACGCTATTTTTAGGTTTTTTGAGGAACCTCTATACTGTTCTCCATAGTGGCTGCACCAGTTTACATTCCCACCAGCAGCGTAGGGGGGACTCCTACTTTTTTCTTTTTTTGCGGTGGGCGGGTCTCTCACTGTTGTGCCATCCCCCGTTGCGGAACACAGGCTCCAGACGCGCAGGCTCAGTGGCCATGGCTCACGGGCCCAGCCGCTCCGCGGCACGTGGGATCCTCCCGGACCGGGAAACGAACCCGTGTCCCCTGCATCGGCAGGTGGACTCTCAACCACTGCGCCACCAGGGAAGCCCGGGACTCCTACTTTTTATCAGCCGTTCAGCTCTCTCATAGACTCACAGGCTCCCGGGGTGGCAGTGGTGTTGTATGCAGCTAGTCCAGCCTCTTCTTGGATGTTTGAATTCCCTATACAGCATCCATTCCCAGTGGCTGCTCCCATCTGCTGGTGAGGAGCTGGTTCCCTTCAAGAGAGTCTGCTCTATGTTCTGGCAGCTCTGATGGCTTGAAAGTTCTTCCCTGTGTTGAGCTAAAATCTCTTCCCTGGACCTGAGGCAAGAGCCCAGTAGAAAAAGTGTTTCTTTCTTGCAGGACATAGAGGTGTGTTGGAACCTCAGAGGACATACACGCTAGATTCAATGGTCGTCTCTCTTTGCCAGGAATACACATTTCACTCTGAAAAAATAGAGATAACTAAATTCAAGCAGCAAGAGTGTCATTTACCTCCCACACAGGCAATAATACTTGTACCAGGTTCCCATTTGGAAAAATAGACAAGTTTGTTTGTTCACTCAGATTGAGTTGGTATCAACTAACCACAAGCTCCATATGTTGCTTTTTCTGTTTGGGTTGCTAGGCATGAGGAATTCATGGGGAGCTTACTAAACATGTTTGACACATTTTCGCATGTGAATCATAAATATTGGTGGATTCTTTTCAGGAGCGGCTGTCATTCAGAAATAGATCCTGACTGAAGCTTTCCTCCTCAAGAAGAAGACCTGGATTTCAGGCTGCACGAAGGCCTGACTGAATGCAGGAGGCAGGTCCCCCCGTGCGATGGAAAAGAGTAGTAGAAATGTGAGCCCTTTGCAACAGCCGTGGCATTTTGCAGTTAACGAAATGCCTCCCCATTCACAATCTCATCTGACCTCCCAACTCCCCTGTGAGATAGGTATCAGGGCTGGTAGCTGCCTCCGTCCCAGGAATAAAGTCCTGAGCCCCAAAGAGCCGTGATGGGAGGACAAACCCCCAGCATGAGAATCTCCCGAGAATGACTGGCTCATCCTGGCAGTGCCGGGGCTGTGCTTCCTCGGTGTGGGAACATGCACTCCACTACCCTGCTGAGTCCAGCCATTTCATTTCTTATCTTGGTTTACTCAGTACCGAGCCAGTGGCACTTACATAAATGTCCTTCTGGCATGAGGGAGGGAGAGAGAGGGGAAAGAGAGGGAGAGGGAGAGAGAGAGAGAGAGAGAGAGAGAGAAAGAGACGGGGTGGGGAAACAGCAGCTGTCAGCAGAGTGTCAGGCTGGGGACCTGCCATCTCACTGAGCAAAGCTCCAGTCATCTCCAACAATGTCCTGGGTGCAGCTCTAATCATGGGTGATGGGTTTGTCCCCGGGCTCAGGATTACTTCCTGCCCTTAAAGAGAACAGGGAGAGAGAGTCCTTTAGCTGTTACCACGGTGTCACTTGTAAATCATTAACCAGGACAGAGAGGAACCAGAGCAAGATCAAAACAAGTGAATCCTGATACCAAGGCCCCTCAAGACCATGTCTCAGTGGCAACATCTGAGCATTAATCTTACGTGGCTATCACCAACAGGCCATCTGTTTAGGTGGGACAGTGGGGACTACACTTTGCATTTCTTTTAACTCTAAAGAGTCTTCCAATATTTAGCATTTTCCACTGGGGCTGGAAAAACTCCCTTTTGTGTGATCTGCTCCACCTTCCTGCCTCTGACGGCACTGGAGACCCCTCCGCTCTCGGTGGCCGTGCTCCTGGAGTTCAATGCCTCTTGTTTTTCTGCAGTTCCCCCATGGAGGAGACTGTGCAACCATCCTGTAGACCCCACTCCAAGGCCCCTAACCCTACAGAGTTATTTTTCTCTCTGAGGGCCCCCAGCTTAAAAGACCATCAAGAACCAAGATTGATGAATGTGGATATGGTTGAAGCTTGTTGATTGTTACATGGGGAATCATACTAGTCTGTCTACTTTATGTGTGTAAAATCTCTATAATAACATTTTTTAAACACCTTTATTAGAGTATAATTGTTTTACAATGGTGTGTTAGTTTCTGCTGTATAACAAAGTGAATCACCTATATGCATACATATATCCCCAAATCCCCTCCCTGTTGCATCTCCCTCCCACCCTCCCTATCCCACCCCTCCAGGTGGTCACAAAGCACCGAGCTGAACTCCCTGTGCTATGCGGCTGCTTCCCACTAGCTATCTATTTTATCTATTTATCTATTTTGGTAGTGTATATATGTCCATGCCACTCTCTCACTTTGTCCCAGCTTTCACTCCCCGCCCCATGTCCTCAAGTCCATTCTCTACGTCTGTGTCTTTATTTCTGTCCTGCTCCTAGGTCCATCAGTACCTTTTTTTTTTAGATTCCATATATATGTGTTAGCATATGGTATTTGTTTTTCTATTTCTGACTTACTTCACTCTGTATGACAGACTCTAGGTCCATCCACCTCACTACAAATAACTCAATTATAATAAAAAACTTTTTAAAGACATAGCATCAGGATGATTGGACTTGACAGAATTACAAAATGGAAGTCTTGACTCAAGCTCTGAAATCTGGCTGGCCTGAGATAAAATCCCAGCTCTGCCGCTTTCCAATAGTAATTGGACATGACACTTAACCTTTCTAAGACTTCCTCATCTGTAAAACCAGAGAAAGATTAGTTACCCCACCAGGTTTCTGTCAGCATTGAATGAGATAATAAATTTTCTTTCTTTTCCATTTTTAAAAATTGAAGTATGGTTGACATACAATATTACATAAGTTACAGGTGTATGACGTAGTGATTCACAATTTTTAAAGATTATATTCCATTAGCAGTTAATACAAAATGCTGGCTATATTCTGTGTTGTATAATACATCCTTGTAGCTTATTTATTTTATTCCTAATAATTTGTACCTCTTTTTTTTTTTTGCCCACGCCGTGTGGCATGTGGGATGTGGGATCTTAGTTCCCTGACCAGGGATCAAACCCGTGTCCCCTGCATTGGGAGTGTGGAGTCTTATCCGCTGGACCACCAGGGAAGTCCCTAATTTGTACCTCTTAATCCTCTACTCCTATCTTAACAAGTAGTTTTCTTAACAAGTGACAGAAATCATCTTTAATTAGTTTAAAAAAAAAGAGGGATTGCAGTATAAGGATATAAGGGTACTTCAAAATTCTAAGATGGGAGTGCAGCTGACTCTCAAGAGTGAATTGAAAGCAGGGACTCCAAGAGCATCAGGACCATGATACTTGGTTTGACTTCTCTGGGCCTCTCTGCATGATCGTTCTACTCTTCTCTTTACCGCAGACCAGTTTCCTGTTTGTCAGTCAGCACAATTGAAAACGTGGCCCCCAACAGCAGTTCCCAGGTTTATATTTTCTCAATCCAATAGCACAGCCAGTCTGAGTTTGGATCCCCTGGTCTGGATTCTAAGTTTTCTGGGGCAGGTCTTTTGTCTAGCTTGAACAAGAAGTCTACCCCTATACCCAACAATGAAGGCTGGAGCTGAGGTCATGCTGTGATAAAGTGGAGGGTCCCGTGGTGACCATATGGATGGAGTTGGCCAACAGAAGTTCCCAGAGGAAGGGAGAGCAGTCTCCAAAACATTGTCGGGGTTGGGGTGGGAGTGGTACTGGGCAGACAACATGATGAGAGTCAAAATGCAAAATGCTCAGGACACAGCCATTTGTAGCCAAGTATTGGTTCCCATTCCTTTGAACTGACCCATCTCCATGCCTCCAGGCAAAGTCTTAGGTTAGCGCATCTGACAAGATGGGAGGAGAACTACAGTTACTGACCATTCATGCCTTCATTCCAGAGTGCCTACTCCGTACCAGAGAAAGAGGGTACAGCAGGGAACAGAGACAAGAATCCCTGCCCTCATGGGAACTTATAATGGGTGTGATGCAATAACAAACATTTTTGAATATAATGTTTTGCACCTCCAAGGAGAAATTGAACAGGAAAGTGGGATAGGAAGTGCTGGGGGCTATAACTGTAAACAGGGTGGACAAGGAAGTGATATTCGAACAATGGCCTGAAGAAGGTGAAGGAGTGAGCCTTGTGGCTCTCTGGGAGATGAGCGGTCCAGGTAGAGGGGCCAGCAGGTGACAAAGCCCTGAGTCAGAGGGCACAGCAACAAGGCCAGTGCAGCTGGAGCGGAGTAAGAGAGAGGAAGAGCACAGGACATATAAGACCAATGACCTTCGCTGGGGTTTTCAGGATTTTCTACCTGGGGAAGAGGAGAGGTGTGGTAAAATACTGATGCTGGCGACCAGAGCATCAGCCCCATCCATTCTTTAGTGATTCATAAATAATCCATTTCTAATGGGAGACAGCCTGTAATACGGCAGTTTCTCACACTGTAAGAATAACAGGAAATTATAGACAGGGTTGCAAACGGAAGGCCCAGCTGCATGGAAATGCCAGGACACCCCTCACCTCCAGGGCACTGTTTATCAAGCAACTGAGATAGTTGCATAGTGCTGGCGGGAGAACCAAAGTTTTCATGAAGGGTGAATGTCCTTTTGCACACAGATGGGCCAGTGAGGGAAGAAAATGCAAGGCTGGTAAGAAAGAAATTTAATAACCACTTCTAAAAGATGCCAACATAATAATTGTTCTCAGTGCCTTGAATTCTGAATATTGATTAAGAGATGGTCCATGTAGTCCCAGAGGAGAAAACCCCTGTTATGTGATTGTGCCCTGGAGCCCTTTCTGCAATGATCACAGCTGAGTATTTTGAGGGAGGACATTAGCTAACAAACAGCTAGGAGAAAATAGAAAGGGAGAGCCAGAGAGAAACCCTTTCATGTTCCCAGGAAATCAGTATCAACCCAAAGCCCACACTGATGGGCTGTTCTCTGGAAGCCATGATTTGTACAGTACAAGAGTAGTTTGTACTATCAAACAAAATGCAGTTCACTTCTGAGCCTCGGACAACTACATACAAGAAAGAATGTGTGGCGATTGGGTGAGGGATTCCAGAAGTTAAGCACCTGTCAAACATCTGGGCACAATGAAAGAGGGAGATGTAATTTAGACAGAGGAAATGAATTACAAAGGAGAAGCACAGCAAATCCAGTCCTCCTGCAGCAAGTGGTCCAGGAAAAGTGGGGGGGCGTGCTATGAAATAAGCCTCTTAACTGACCTAGATTAATAACGATATTCTCCCCTTTAATAATTGATTCCAATGATCAGAAGAGAGAACTTCTTTCTGTAGTTTGGAATAGCTGTTGTCTCAAAGAGGAACCATTTCTAACAGGTAATTTGCATCTATCTTTAAACTCATGTGACAAAATGTATGTACAAACATACACAAAAATATTGGTTACAATGAGGAATGAAATGAGCAAAGGGAGAGGAAGTAGGACATTCCTTCCATGTCTTTCTCATATGTGTACACTTTGGTACGTTGACCAATGGCACATGAATTTGGTTTTCTAATTATGATACGGATTATGATAATTACCATTTCTTTCTTCTGGGCATCTTTGATACCAAGAACAGAGGATTTGGGGGTAAAATATGCCAGATCACACTATATCACAGAGCATTTCATTGTTAAAATGTAGGTCTATCTATCTACCCATTCTATCCACCTATCTATCCACCTATCTATCTATCTATCTAATAAACAGTACAAATATATGGCACAAAATTCAAAGATTATATATTCTTTCTCCCACTCTATCCTCAGACAGTTTCCCCAGAGATAAGAGACATTATGTGCATCCGTTGTTTAATGCTACAACATACACTATTCTCACATTGCCCTTTTCGCTTAACAAAATAACATTGGGTTGGGTCCATATAGCACTGTGCCTCATTTTATTTCAAAGGCTGCATAGTATTCCATTGCATGTTTGCGCCATAATTTATTTAACCACTCACCTAGTGATGGATATTTTCTTTGTTTCCAAGCTTTGGTTGCTGCAAACAATACTCTACTTTGGGACGTTAGGCATTAGGTAAAGACAGTCAGTTGAGAAACTGCTCAATGTTTTGTTAGATAATGCTTCACTATTGAAGCATTGAACTGAAAATGAACTGAAAATGTGGAACGACAGTCTTGAGACTCAGCCTGATGTGATGGGGAGTAAAGAAGAGCTATCTTTTTCTACCATCAATTACCATGAAGTAAATGAACAGTGTTAGGAGGGAAGGAGTGAAATAGTCTTGATTATTTTTTTAAATCGATTTTCAGTCTTTTCTTCAAGAGGGTGGGTAAGAGCTTTCTGTATTCCGATTCAAGGAATATTTTCAGTACCTTTATTTAAGCTCAGTCTAGACATTAGTTGCAAGACAGAAAGGTGATACGATATGTTAGATTGTGCTATTTCAACTTGGGTTATGCTTATAATTACATGGTCCTGAGTTAGAGTTGGACAAAGAAGAAACTTGTGTGAGATTTGGAAGATGGAAGCAAACCAAATCATGAATGTTGTGTGATCATACATGGTGATGGGCAAAAAAGCAAGGCATCTGGCAGGTTCCAGCTGGTCCTTGTTCTCTTCTGCTCTGCTTCCCGGTCATCTTCTTAACCTCCACGGTGCTTAGTTATGGCCCTAGACAGCTGCACAGAGGCACCGCCATGAGCGGACCTTAGGCCTTCTCATGAGCTCCTCCTTAAGATCCTACGTTGTCAGCTAGACAGGCCTGGATTCTCAGACTTCCCTGAAAGGTCTGACATGTCCGTCCGTATCAGTTCTTCAAATGGACTAGTTGGTGATTCTTGCTTTAATCCTCTGACTCTTCCTTCTAGGCCTTTATTAACTTCTCCCGTACTAGTGATGGTCTCATTCCTATAATAAGTCCCTTAGGCCTGTCATCATCATCTTGGCTCTGATTTCCTGCCTGAACCCAGACTGCTACATACAGTAAATGCACCATTAGTTATATCCTTCCTAAAATTCCTTATCCATTTCTGGGCTCTGTGTTATAAGAGACAGATGAGAAACTTGACAGTGACAACAAGATGATGATGGCTTCCCATCTACTTCCAATTAGGCAGGAAAAAAAGGAGTGGTTTAAGCTCTCATTAGGAGATGTCAATTAGATAGCCAAGGGATTTTGGAGGTCTTTAAGAAAAGTGCAAGTTCTCAGCTGAGATAGCTTGAGATCCTACTTCAAGTCAAAGGGATGAATAAATGGCCATGAGAGTCCTTTCTAGTACTAATGTCATACCACAGCCACATAAAAACTCAAGAAATGCCACATTAAGTCAGTTCACTGGTCCCAGCCTGTCATTCTTTTTCTCTCCATGGCCCCAAGAGATGTTTGTGGGAGGATATAGCTGTACTCCAGTATATCACCTAAAGGTGAAGGATGCCCTAGAGCAGCCTTTCCCAAAACCTAACAACATCCTTTCTCTGCCTCCTATTTAATGCCTTTGGATATTATTTCATTGCTGTTGTTTGGAGGACATCCTTCTTTCCCTATAAAATGTTACTTGTCAAAATCAAAGTCTGGAAGTTAAATGTTTTCTATATGACTTCGCTGAGCTAAATACCTGGGTTAAACTTGGCTGTTGACCTCTCCCAAAAAGTGTTATTTTTCTTTTAAGTGAGACCTACTGGGTTACCCAATTATTTTTTTTCTTATTATGATAAAATATATATAACATAAAAATGGTCATTTTAACCAATTTTAAGTGTAAGATTTAGTGGCATCGATTATATTCATGATGTTGTGCAACTATCACCACTATCTACTTCCAAAACTTTTTCATCCTCCCTTCCCCACCCCTTCTCCTGCAAACAGAAGCTCTGTAACCATTAAGCAATATTTTCCAGTCCTTCCTCTCCCCAGTCCTTTGTAACCTTGAATCTACTCTCTATCTCTAAGAATTTGCCCATTCCAGGTATTTCATATAAGTAATATAATACAATATTTGTCCTTTTGCATCTGGGTTATTTTGCTTAGCATAATGTTTTGGGTTACTCAGTTCTTAAAATCCCAGACTCCTTCTGTTCAGATTGAATATAAGTTTCCCTCCTCCTCCTGTTTTGGGAATCTTCTTATGACTTCATTTTATCTTGGTTCTTCAACTGTCATCCCAGGAAGAGAAAATTGACCCAAATGTATAACGCCTTCTTCAAATGTGATGTTTTAAAAACATAAAATGATGATGAAATAAATTCAACAACATGAAGATATTCTTTTACAAGTCCCAATAGCCTCAAAAACAATTATCATTCAGATGAAGTATCCATGAAATATTTGCTTCTATTTTTGTATTGAGACAGTTACGGTCATAGAGCTACTGATATAAACATTATTTCAAGGCTGCCAAGTCCCTGACTATCTCATGATGGTCTACAAGTATTTAAACACAACCCAGTCCTTCGATATATGAGAGGGATAACATGTCCATGCATCTTTAATGTATGATTAATCTTTTTTGACGTTTCTCTTCAGTGCCGAGGAAGATGGTTGAATTTGCTTGTGGCTGCATGGAGAATAACTTATCTCTTTCTCTTTCATTCCTGAAGGGAAATGTCATAACGAGAACCCACCATTAAATAAAACATGTACATCACAGTTGTTTTTTTTTATTTCTGAAAAACAAAAGAGGCTGACCTCAGAGTCAGAATGAATTTATACTGAGCAAAGAAAAAGTGAGACCTAAATATAGAATATGGTTTATTTGTTTTAGCATTTGCTATTTTTCCTGTAGCAAGAAAACTACTACAGAGTATAACACAACAGGAAAGTAGTTACTTATAGAAGTATCAGCACTGTAACAGGTATAGTTTATAGTTTGGTTCATGTAATCACTTATTCATCCATCCAGCCAATAAATATTACTGAGCGTCTACTTTGTGCAAAGTGCAGGCATTGTCTGCTCTGTCCAGTGTGGTAGCCACTAGCCACATTGGACTTTGTAATGTAAATTGACTGAATTCAGTACAATAAAAAACTCAGTTCCTTTGTTGTACTAGCCATGTTTCAAGTACTCAACACTCACATGTAGCTAGTGGCTACGATCTTGGACAGCAAAGATGGTGGACCATTTTCATCACTGCAGAAAGTTCTACTGGACAGCACTATATATAGAGTATAAAAAATGTATAGAGACTTCCCTGGTGGCGCAGCAGTTAAGAATCCGCCTGCCAATGCAGGGGACACGGGTTCGAGCCCTGGTCTGGGAAGATCCCACATGCCGCAACTAAGCCCGTGCGCCACAACTACTGAGCCTGTGCTCTAGAGCCAGCGAGACACAAAGACTGAACCCATGTGCCACAACTACTGAAGCCCACATGTGAAGAGTAGCCCCCGCTCGCCGCAACCAGAGAAAGCCCACATGCAGCAACGAAGACCAAACACAGCCAAAAATAAATAAATAAAATAAATTAAAAATAAATTAAATAAATAAAAATAAAATAAATTAAAAAATTTTTTTTCTTTAATAAAAAAAAATTTTTTTTAATTTTATAAAAAGGAGATCTGGAGGCCACGGATTGGATCTAAGCAATATTCTTACAGCCAAAAAACTTAATAGTCTCCCCAGACTTCGAAGAGAAACTTTATCCAAACAGCATGACTTTGAGTAACAAAATAAAACGAGAAAGGGATAAATAGACTATCCAAGAAAGGCAAGGAAGTTTTGTCACCAGACGTTGGTTTGGGAATGTTATGTTCATGAGCCTACCTGGTATCACTCTGAAAATCATCTGCAAGTAGAGACAAGCAATCCCAAAATAGCAAAATGATCAAGCTTCGGTTCTTCAGCTAAGTAGGGCAACTTGTTCCATTGAGTCAGACTCTGGGGTTAGCCCTGTTCCAGCCAGAGTATGGACTTCTTTTTCCAGAGTAACCTTTGCCACATGGAACAGTTAGATCAAGGGTTCTCAACCTGGAGAGATTAAAACAAACAAACTTGGAGCTGGGCCCTACCTCCAGTATTAAGATTTTAATTCTTTGGGTGGAAATCTAGCATGAATAAATTTCCAGTACTCTAGTGATTCTAAAATGCAACCAGGACTGAGAAGCACTCATCTAGACCATTCTACAGCAATAACCCATATAGGACCAAGACATCCCTAGTTTAGCCTACATATTCTGAGGAGAATTAGATTCTTATGTAATTTTGCCAGAATAAGGCAGAGCCCACATCCTTCCCTTCCTACTTTCCCTGTTGGGTAGCAACTCAGGAGTGTCTTTTAGGGGGCTGCTCTTCCCTCTCTTTCCTCCATATTCATCTGTTCCCTGTCACCCTCTTCTTAGGCTAAGCCTTTGCTTTTTGAGGTACGGTCCTCAGACAAGCCCCAGGGCTGTTACCTGGGTGCTTAATAGAAGTGCAGAATTCCAGGCCCAACCTAATGGGTTCAATTCTACACTTGAATAAGATCCTCGGGTGATTTTTGTGCACTTTAAAATTTGTGACTCACTATTCTACACCACCTCTAAATGGATCCCACTGGGATAAATGCCCTAACAAGGCCCTGACACTGGGACATTTGTGCACTCTGTTCCTTCTTTCATCTTCTTTCATCTTTCATCTGAGGTCAATTATTTCTCTACCGCAAAGCCTATTCTTTATATCAGTCGCTAAGTGAAATTAATGCGTACTCAGAGTCAAATATATATGTATGTTGGGGGAAAAGAGGGCCACCAGTTGTCTCTGCAGTTGGCCCGACAACTGGTTGATGGAGGGATGAGTGGAGGTGGGGAGGAGCTCAGCACTCAGTTATGCACTCAATGCACAACAGCTGAATGTGTGAGCTATTCCGATGCCATCCATCTTTCTTGAGTCTCTTGTTTTCTCCTTAATTTGGCTGGGGTCTCTCTTAGCTTGTGTCGGGTGGGATCTCTTTCCTTTATGGCTTAGTGACTGCAGGGCAGGCGCTGGCAGCTGGGTCTGAGCAATGCCTTAGGTATTTGACTATTTCAACAGGACATGCCAAGGGACTGCTGGATCCAAAATAAATCTCTTGAGCACACGCTGCTCTTCATCTTCTCATTATTAGTCGATGAAGGAGTCTTTTGGTATTGAGAGTAGAAGCCCAGAGAAGTTTAAGTCAAGATGAGGTTCCTCTCTTCTTATACTCTCTCAACCTTGATCACCACCATTTAGTGAGGCCTGTGTCTGGTTCCACTGAGGGCAGCATAACAATACATAGCATTGAGATTAAGAATATGGGTTTTGGAGTCAGATAATTTTTGCTTGAATCCCACTTCTGCCACATCTGAACTTTGACCTTAGATATGTTCCTTCTTGTGTTAAATATACAGTACATAGCATTGCATTGGGTATATAGAAGGGCTCCATAAATAGTATTATTGCAATCATCATTATTATCATACTCTGAGTTATACAAATTAGCAACCACTGTAGATCCAGCGTGAGTCTGGGATTCCCTTAGGGACTGTAGTTTTTTGGTTTTTTTTAAAATAAAGTATAGTTGATATACTTATATATAAAGTATAGTTGATATACTTATATATTATATAAGTTATAGGTATAATATACAATGATTCACAATTTTTAAAGGGTATACTCCATCTATAGTTGTTATAATATATTATAATATATATTATAATTATAATATAAATTATATTATTATATTATATAATTATATATATAATTATATTATATATTATATATAATATATATATTATATAATTATTATAATATAATAATATAATATATATTATAATTATATTATAATATATTGGCTATATTCCACGTGTTGTACAACATATGCTTGTAGTTTATTTTATACCTAATAGTTTGTACCTATTAGTCCCCTACCCCTATATTGCCCCAACCCCCCCGTTCCCTCTCTCCACTGGTAACCACTAGTTTGTTTTCTTTATCTGTGAGTCTGCTTCTTTTCTGTTATATTCACTAGCTTGTTGTATTTTTTAGGTTCCACATATAAGTGATATCATACAGTATCTGTCTTCTCGGTCTGACTTATTTCACTTAGCATAATGCCCTCCAAGTCCATTCATGTTGCTGCAAATGGCAAAATTTCATTCTTTCTTATGGCTGAGTAGTATTCCATCGTATATATATATAACACATCTTCTTTATGAATTCAAAACTTGATGGACACAGGTTGCTTCCATATCTTGGCAATTGTAAATAGTGCTGCTATGAACACTGGTGTGCGTGTATCTTTTCAAGTTAGTGTTTTCATTTTTTCAGATATGTGCCCACGAGTGGAATTGCTGGGTCATATGGTAGTTCTATTTTTAGTGTTTTGAGAAACCTCCATACTGTTTTCCACAGTGGCTGCACCAATTTCCATTCCCACCAGCAGTGTATGAGTGTATGTCTTTAGTATACATAGTGTTCTGTGTGAGTTGCTTTGAGAGTAGAGAACATAGTCATCCTTCTCCAAAAACCAGCAGGGATATTTAATAATACACATGCATTTAGGCTCCTGAGGAAACACACTTTCTGAAGAAAAAGGTACAAGCTGAAGGGGATTTGGGTGAGTCTTAGGAATCCACGAGTATACAGAGACAAAATTCAAGTCCTAATGCAAAAGGAGTTAGCACTGTGCATGTTTGTTTAAAGAAAGCTGCTACCCTGGTTTATCACTGTGATCATTTTCCAGCCATGCTCTAGTTCCACCCAAGTCCTAGAGTGCATTTACTGTCCTCAGCCTGCTGAGCTTCCCTGTGACGTCTCCAACTCAGCCTTTACTGGAATAGCAGAGATTAAAGGCAAAGAGTTTGAATCCCCAGATGCCAGGTTATTCTTGGCAATAATCCACCGTGGCCGGGATGGAGTCCTGAGGTTCTGTCCTCATTGTTTGGGGCTGGAACCAGGAGTGATCTCTTCTGTGTGGATTAACACAGGCATGGGTATCCCACCTGGGCACACCCCTGTGGATAATGAAAGGAGAGAATGGAACCACTTTTTAAATAATAGAGTCCTTTATCACACAGTGAAGTAGCCCAATACATAAAACAGATAACAGTCTTTTGTTCTGGTTGATACATATGTATGCGTGCATTAAGGCACTTTTAAAGCCTCTGTTTTTCCAGATAACAGTCACCCCTTCATATCCATGGGTTTCGCATCCACAGATTCAAGCAACCTCAGATCAGTTGGTTGAATCAGTGGATGCTGAACCCGCAGATGCGGAGGGCCAACCGAATTTCACCATTTTTGTAAGGGATGTGAGCATCCCAGGATTCTGGTACCCTCACGGGTCCTGGAACCAATCCCCTGCGGACACCGAGGGACGACTGTACTTACTGTTGTGAGTACTTGCTCACTCATGCATACTCAGTGGCCTCTGTTGCTTGCTAGCCAAGGAACCCCAAGGCTCCTTGAACCTTGTTTAAAGATCACTGCATTGGGCTTCCCTGGTGGCACAGTGGTTAAGAATCCACCTGCCAATGCAGGGGACACGGGTTCGAGCCCTGGTCCGGAAAGATCCCACATGCCGCGGAGCAACTAAGCCCGTGCACCACAACTACTGAGCCTGTGCTCCAGAGCCCGCAAGCCACAACTACTGAGCCCACGTGCCACAACTTCTGAAGCCCGCGCGCCTAGAGCCTGTGCTCCGCAACAAGAGAAGCCACCGCAATGAGAAGCCCGGGTGCCACAGTGAAGAGTAGCCCCCACTCGCCACAACTAGAGAAAGCCCGCACACAGCAACGAAGACCCAACGCAGCCAAAAATAAATAAGTTTATTAACAACAACAAAAAATCACTACATTAACTGATCTCCAAAACATACTCAGCTCTTGTTTTCCATTATACCAATAAACTCAATATAGCTTTGGGGGTGGAGGTTGGGGGATAGAGTCTGTAAGAAAAGCCAAAGCTCAGAGAGCGAGCCTGCGGCTGAAGCAGAGAAAGAGCAAAGGGCCAAGCAAGTGGAGGGCTGAGTGGTAGTGGTAGAGGTGAGGAGCTTTTTAAGAGCAAATGAGGCAGGTGCGGATTATTTCTGGGTTCTCAGGCATGAAACACGTACCATCAGCTCACCTGAGGCAGTGTTTGTCATCCACTCATGGCCTGGATTATTCATATACCATCAAAGTATCAAATATGCTTCCCGTGCCCAGTATGGTAAGACACCTCTCCTCTGTGGTCTGTTGCTTGTGTGGGCCGAGTAGGAGGCCTGGGAGGTTGGCAGAGGGCAGAGGGCAGAGGGCAGAAGGCAGCAGGAGGACCCAAGTTTCCATGCACTGAAGTCCAGCTAGGACTCCACTGACAGAGTCTTAGAGAAATGAGTGGTCTAGATGGAAACAGGGAAAACGTGAAGTAGTAACTGGGTTGGGCAAACACACAGGTAGGATTAGAAAATTTACAGGAAAAGAATACCAGCCAACCACTTTTTAAAAAATTGAAGTGTAGTTAATTTAACGAAGCTGTGTTAGTTTCAAGTGTACAGCAAAGTGATTCCATTACATAGGCCCCAAATACCCACAGAGCCAGAGACGATCCCTTTCCCCTCTAAATACTGTCAGAACTTCCATTTCAGATACTTAGTTAAAGCTTTAGATTTGTAAAATCTCTCACAGAATCTCTAATGAAACCTGTAAACATGCTTTGCTCCATGATCCAAAATATGCTTCTTTCTGCCTGCGGGGGGGACTGATACCTACAAAGGAGTCGTCAAGCCATGAAGATTGATTTCAAAGGCGATTGCATTTCAAAATAGGGCTTTCTAACCCGTAGTGCCCCACCACTGTTTTTCCTTTTTTTTTCCACTCCCCTCCCTGACCTAACTTTTTGTGTGTGTGTGTGGTACGCGGGCCTCTCACTGTTGTGGCCTTTCCCGTTGCGGAGCACAGGCTCCGAACGCGCAGGCTCCGGACGCGCAGAGCTCCGGACACGCGGAGCTCCGGACGCGCAGGCTCAGCGGCCATGCCTCACGGGCCCAGCCGCTCTGCGGCCCCGGACCGGGGCACGAACTCGCGTCCCCTGCATTGGCAGGCGCACTCTCAACCACGGCGCCACCAGGGAAGCCCTCCCTGACCTATCTTGAGAGTGCAGTCACTGAAGGAATCACTGGGCTGCTCTGTCCAGTTCAATGCAAGCAGGGAAACAAGTGGTCAAAGGTTATGGGAGGGAGGAGGCTGCAGGACATAATCTCCACAGGGGCACAAAGATGCTGTTCTGCGTCAGAAAGCGAGGACTTCCGGCCACCGAAACACCCTGAGATGGGACTACCCTGGGGGCAGCAGCCGTGAGTTGATTTCCTTTCCTTAATTTAGAGAGGGGGGTGGTGATTGACGGCCAGTCATCAGGCTCCCATATGGATTTAGGAGAAAAATCCGCTGTCCTGGGAGTGGAAGCGGAGAGGCAGGAGGGTGGATCAAGAGGTAAGGAGTGGTTTCCACCTGGAGGGGTGGGATAGGGAGGGTGGGAGGGAGGGAGACGCAAGAGGGAAGAGATATGGGAACATATGCATATGTATAACTGATTCACTTTGTTATAAAGCAGAAACTAACACACCATTGTAAAGCAATTATACTCCAATAAAGATGTTAAAAAAAAAAAAGACAAGAAATAACAAGCATTAGTGAGGATATAGAGCTAAAGGTTCCTTTTTCTGTGCCCTGTTAGTGAGAATGTAATTGGTGTTGCCACTATGGAAATCAGTATGGAGGTTACCCAAAGAGTTAAAAATGGAACTACCATATGATCCAGCAATTCTGCTTCTGGGCCTATACACAAAACAATTGAAAGCTTGGTCTTGGAGAGATGTTCGTATATCTGTGTTCACTGAAGCATTATTTAAAATAGCCAAGGGCTTCCCTGGTGGTGCAGTGGTTGAGAGTCCGCCTGCCGATGCAGGGGACACGGGTTCGTGCCCCGGTCCGGGAGGATCCCACGTGCCGCGGAGCGGCTGGGCCCGTGAGCCATGGCCGCTGGGCCTGCGCGTCCGGAGCCTGTGCTCCGCAACGGGAGAGGCCACAACAGTGAGAGGCCCGCGTACCGCAAAAAAAAAAAAAAAAAAAAATAGCCAAGACGTGCAAACAACCTAAGTGTCCACTGATGGATGAATAGATAAAGAAAATGTGATATGGGGGGGGGGGTGGGAGGAATTGGGAGATTGGCAGCTGACATAAATACACTATTGATACTATGTATAAAATAACTAATGAGAACCGACTGTATAGCACAGGGAACTCTACTCAATGCTCTGTGGTGACCTAAATGGGAAGGAAATCCAAAAAAGAGGGGATATATGTATATGTACAGCTGATTCACTTTGCTCTACGGTAGAGACTAACACAACACTGTAAAGCAACTAGACTCCAATAAAAATTAAAACAAAACCAAAACCAAAAAAAGAGGTAAGGAGTGGGATGGATTTGTAAGGAAAGTGAGGTAATGGACGTGGTTTTGGCAGGTTCTAAATGTAGTCGAGGTAAGAGAGTTGGGTTTCTCAGAAGGGCCCACCTAAGAGATTCCAGTGGCGCCAGCCAGGTCTAGTTTTGATTGTCCTAACGCTTCGGCAGGGAACCGGCTGCCTCCGTGCAGTCCATTTCTCCTCCTTGGGCAGCGGGTGGAGTCGTGAGTGCGAAAGGGCCTGCGTGGGCACGTCCCTGTGCGCTGCCTCCGCGAGGTGCAGGCTCTGGGCATCTGCTCCTACCGCCTGCCCAAAATAGAACGTCCATTTTGTGATGGATTAGTCCTTTGGCTCGGATCCTGTCCGGGTCATCAGCTCAGCCTGCGAGGCGTGTTGGGAGGGCGGTGAGGTGGGGACAGGAGACACTTAACTCCTTCAGCACATTCCCTCTTCTCTCCTGGGGGAGTGCCCTGTCCAGTTGCTCAGCACTTATGTGGACACACAGGTGGGGCCGGCAGGTGCTCTGATGGGCCTCCAACAAGAGGATTGTTTGCTTTAAGTGCCCCGTAGACCCCTGGGGACAGAGAACCTAAGGAAGGGAGACCTTTCTCTTCTCTCTGAACATTTACTTTCTACTTCTCCCTTAACCTCTCTGTATTTCAATTTCCTCATCTGTAAAATGGGTTAATCATCTTACCTTACAGAGATAGTATTACGATTAAAAAGTTCATATACCTAGAGTGCTTATAACTTCACAAGAGGACAGATATTGAAGGATTCCAGTTGTATGAGGTACCTAGAGTAGTCAAATTCACAGAGACAGAAAGTAGAATGGTGGTTGCCAGGGGCGGAAGGGAGGGGAAAACGGGGGTTATTGTTTAATGGGTACAGAGTTTCAGTTTGGGAAGACGAGAAAGTTCTGGAGATGGATGGTGGCGATGGCTGCCCAACAATGTGAATGGACTTAATGACATCAAACTCTACCCTTAAATGTGGCTTAAATGGTACATTTTTTGTACGTTTTACCACAATAAAACACACACAGACAAACTTTCCCAGGTATGTAAGGTGCTATGTTACTCTGACTATTATTTATTATTATTATTCCCGTCTTACTTTATTTTATACACATTTATGTAGATATATTCTCTCAAAAAAAAAAAAAGCCTCTTGCTCATACATAACTCTCCTGTCACCTCACTCATGGGCAGCTTCATTTTACCTGCACAGAATGAAAGACTATATTTGGGGCCAGACAATAGAATATCCCCAGAGTAAACTCTGTTGCCCTTAACGTCTTCACTTCAAAGGAGACAGTGTCCTCCCCCCAGTGGTAATCCTGAAGGTAGCCCAGACGAGACTCTTGGAAAGGCTGCAACAGAGTGATGACTGGTACTGGTTCTGGAGTTTACTTGGTGAATTAGTTCTGAAGTTTAGGAAAAATCAACATTACCCTGTGAGAGCTGCTCAGGGACCCACCTCAGGGCATCCTGTGTTTGGAAGATTGTTTGGAGACAGAGTCAGGATGGCAGGACCTCCAAGGGTTTGGGCCCAGCCTAGGGTGAATTTGAGGCTCCATTCAAGATTCCCTGATGCCGGTCTCCCAGGACTGGCTTCTGAGCAACCCAGCCTTTGGAGGAAGAAGCCGGGAGTCGAGCATCCTGCCACTCACTATAAAGTCGATCCTTTCAGAGGGCTGTGCTCTCAAATTTTCTTACCACCTTATCACCCATCCAAAGCGAGGGAGGGAGGGAGAGCGAGTCTGTAGTTTTCAGTAAGTGTTCCAAACCTAACTGTTGTGAGTCTTATGGGACATTGTTTAAAAAAAAAAAAGGCCTTGAATCAACTCATAGAATTCTTTGGAAAGATCCAGAAATGATTAACTGTATCTTGTAAGCTTGGAGGAAAACAAGAGGGAGTAATTTGAGGCTAAGTATGTGAAAACTCTTGACTTTAACACAGTTAGCGGGACGCTCTTTTTGTGTGGAATATTTTCACAAGCTCACTGGGGTTATGAGGCTTCATCAGAAAGCAACCGTTCACCTTGTGGGAGACTAAAGTGAACTTTCAAGGACCTTAAATCACCTTTGGCCCTGGCTTGGGAGGCTGGGGAAGGAGGAGGGGTTGAGTGACACTGGGCAGCAGAAATGAAGAGCCACGAGGCCGATGATTAAAATGGTGGCTGAAAAGGGCAGGAGAACACGGTGAGCCAATGGCTTGAAGATGATGAAAGAACATCACATGGAAAAAGTTTAGGCTCTGGTCCCCAGCCCTCCCACTGACCTGAATAGCTTCTGCCCCAGGCTGACCTCCAGTTTCACACACTTTCGTCTTCTAAAGCGGATTTTGCTTAAATTCCCTGTTAGCTAGAGATTACAGATGAGTCACTGTGTATAAAGGGTTGTACCCTCTGTGCCACCTTGGGAAGGCACATTCTGCTGGTGACAAGTCGATGCCTTGTCAGCCAAAGGCTCCCTTTTGAAGCCTCCCCAGGGGGTCTCTGCAGGGACCTGGGCAGGACGGCCTGTAGGAGCTGGGGAACGGGAACCTGATCTGAACTGCGTCACTTCTGCTCTTTGGTGTGGGATCGATGTAAAGATGCTACCCTCACAGGGGTCCTGACCCACTCGGGCCCTCAAGATCGGCTTGGTGCACACACACCACAAGTGTGCGCGCGCGCGCGCGCACACACACACACACACACACACACACACACACACACACGCCTCGTAGAGCCTGGGACCAGCTTCTGAAGCCAGGCCTGGGGCCCCATGGAACCTTGTTCCAGAAGGGGATGGAACTGCTGCTACTTCCAGCCATAGGACTGAGATACACAGTCCATGTGCACTTTGCATGCAGATAGAAATCCAAAATAAAAATTAATTCAAATAAAAATATTTGACGTTCGTGCTAAAGTGAGGAGAGGCAGTGCCCAGAGAATCAAGAAGCAATCATTTCTAAATCCATCTCTGCTGCTGGTGCCCTTGAACAAATAACTTAACCTCTCTGTTTCTTGATTTCTCTAAGTGTAAATCAGGAGTTTGATCAGTTATTCAGCTATGAAAGGATAACTGGGGGGACGAGGGGGAGAGAGAATGTTAGTAAGATTCCTTGTCTATATGCAAAAGTATGAAGTGTTGAGGAATGCAATGACGCTTTTATAGTGACATTTGGATATGCATGTTGTAATTTCATGTCTCCATCTCATATCTTTGGGCTAAGTGTTCTCACTAACTCAAGCTGAGATACACCCACCTTTCAATGCTGAGCACCCCATAGACACTGCTTGCCCCAGTGTAACCAAACAGAGCATACAACCTCACCTTACAACCTTACCTGCCAACTGATTAAGTAAATTTCGGTAAGAGCCCTGACTTATCACTCATAGACATCTATACTTCAGGCTTCTTGTTTTGCTCAGGTTTCTTAGAGATTTTTCTCTCCTCATATTCCCAAGTGGCAGTCTCCATGTAAAAATGAAAATGTCATTTTATTAATTTACATTGAATTTATCTAAGAGCTGACCACTTTGGAATTTGGATATAGAAATATTCAATTGTTCTGCACTTGTCAGAGGCAGAAATAATGGTTTCTCTTGAGAGTCATATTCTGTTTAAGGGGATTGTGAATTACAAACTAGTCTTTATTCATTCCGACAAAATCACATCTGCTATGAACCTGTTCTTCATGGCTTACATATTTAGATCTTCATGGGGATAGATTAAGAGAGATAGGCTGAAGAGTATGTATAAGATCTATAACATTCTATCAAGGGATGGGGTAAAGGAGGTTACTGGTATAAACATTTCATCTATGTCCGATAGCCAATTTGTTTGAGACAGTGAGACCTAGCCTGTTTGCTCAGTCCTCTATGGAGAGACTAATCTGGTATATTTCTGTTTTATTTGGAGTCTGTGCTCTAAAACTAAACAGTTGCTTTGAAGTGAAATGAATTAATTTCTCTTTAGCCAATGCAATTATTCTCACTGACTTGAATATTCTGCACGTCTGTGTTATTTTCTACAGCATTTCAATATAAATGTCTAACAAGGTGACCAGAAATAATAAGCTCTTGACATTTCCCTCCCCCTCTCCAACAGGACCTAATTATTCCCTGACACCAACTTTCCTTGTCAGAAGAGTCCCACAGAGCCTAGAAGCAAGGACATTTTAGACTTTACAGATTAGCAGAGCTGAGGAACTTGTACATGTAGCTTTAAAATAGCTGAGGTGTCAAGCAGGGGTCAGTTTTCACGTAGGACATTTATGGTGAAGAGACTGGTAAGTAACTCACATTGCTTAGCATATTTATTTATAGTAAATTAACTATTGCCAAGCTTAGTCCCAATTTATTTCAGGGGCTGTAGGGAATTACACACACACACACACACACACACACACATACACACACAAGACACAGACATCATTTAAATACCAGTTCTTCAAGCTTATTCTACCTTCTAATAATGATTTAGAGAAATTGAGAGGAATTGCCAGAGTCAAATACCCAAAGATTTGATATAAAAACAAGGCTTGGGCTTCCCTGGGGGCGCAGTGGTTGAGAGTCCGCCTGCCGATGCAGGGGACGCGGGTTCGTGCCCCGGTCTGGGAAGATCCCACATGCAGTGGAGCGGCTGGGCCCGTGAGCCATGGCCACTGAGCCTGCGCGTCCGGAGCCTGTGCTCCGCAACGGGAGACGCCACAACAGTGAGAGGCCCGAGTACCGCAAAAAACAAACAAACAAGCCTTTATGCTTACAAAGGGGAATTTTCATTAGCCGGTTTTGCAGATTCGTGTGCATCTTAGCATGGGCCCACCCTTCATGGAGCAGGGAAGGCTGTTCCTAGTTCCCTACGTGGGCCCTTTGTTCCCCTTTTCTCATCCTAACCATCTCCCTCTTCCAAAGACCCAGAGCTCTTCCGTGGGATCAGGGCTGAAAGCAAGCTGAAAAGGTCATAACCGGTAAGATATTAGGTGCTAACAGGGTACCCCTTTTAAAGGTATTTACATATTAAAGGAGAAGCCTAGAAAAGGTGCAGCCTGAAAGAACTAAATCTCTATCACTGAAAAATTGGGGTCTTCTTGGGACATCTATAGGGAGGGGCATCTTCCCGATGACCTTAAAAACATACGATAGATGTCACCTTCTATTCTCCGTACTTATAAAGCCACTGCTTGGCCCTTCTAATGAAATTTGGTGTTTCAACAAACTAGGTTCAGTTCCACATTGCTTTCTTCGTTCCCAGAAGATGTTCATATGACTGCAAACGTGTTTATTGGTAAACACTGGACATGCTTTTAGCAGCAAGCTGTCTGATCAACCTTTTCAGGGTTTTTGGCAGATGGTCACGGTGCACCCCATTTCTGCTCTTTTTCAACTCTTTCCTGACACAGTTCTTCTCCTCCAGGAAACTCACTCAGTCCTGTCCATCTTATCACTGCTGTGGCTGGGCAGTCTGCATCAAACAGTTAAACACTCCAGGTTCAAGGGGAGACGTATGTCAATCCACTGTACACAGTGACCTGCATGTGAGGACAGCTGACATGACATGCCAGGTCTGCGAGGCTCCTGCCTGAGGAACAGCAGGGTCTTGTTCTGAAAGACAGGGGACAGCATGGTCACCGGGGAGGGCTGAAGAGCAGTAAACACCATGTACTTTCCAGTCTCTGTCCGAGCCGTCCTGGCAGCTGGACAGAGCAGAGATGGCTGCAGGCAGCGAGGGCACATCTGTTCACCAGCCCTGCGTCTCTTGAGCCACAGACACAGTTCAGTTGTGAGGAAGCCTGTGTCATGACTTCCCTCACCCGGGCACAAAGAGCATATTCCTCAGAAACAATCATGAAGCATGGCTAGCTTTGCAAGTTAGAGCTGGTTTTTATACTCAGCCAAATTCTGGGGAGGGTGGTAAGGTGCTGGGCCCCAAAGTTTAAGGTAGGAATTCATTTGCGTTACTGAACACATTTTACTCACTGTGGGTCTGAAAGGATGATGGCCGCTGGTCAGGCTCCTTGGAGGTGTGTTGGTGGATGCAGCCTTTTCCACCTTCTCTGCAGTTTAACTCAAACTCCTGTACCCCAGAGTCCTTGGAATGAGCTCAAACAACTATGGACTCTTTCTGGTAGATGAATTCTGTCTGGTCAACTTGATTGTCCTTCACACATGATTGATATTTCTCTAACATCACTGGGGTGGCAGGACTTGAAGAGCCTTGGTTGCCGTTATTATCTGTCTTGGTTGGAAACCATTTTCATGGGGTCCCCTATGATGCAGCTCACGGAGCCCAGAATCCTGGTCTGGACTCTGTGCTTCTATGCTACTTGAGAAAACCACTTCTACTTTTCTATCTGGTTCTCCCATGTCTGAGATAAGGGGTTTTTTAGTCACTCCTCTCAGGGATTCTGTCAGGTAGGGAGAGGAGGAAGTGCTGAGACTTGACACTAAGGCCTTCCAAGAAGGTGACATGTGTTGTCAGGGGAAAGACACTTTGGCTGGGAGACTTGGCCATAGCTTTAATCCCACCTCTTCAGCCTCTTCTACGGCAGCAGGGATCAAGCAGCCTGGAATTGGGTGTGGTGTGAAGCGGTCTTGTGGTTACACAAGCTGTACTGCAGGTGTGTTTACCCTGTGTTGTTTTCTTTCACTGGGACCTCAGTGCCTGCAAGCAGTTCAACAAGTACCTGTTGAATAAATGAATGAGTGGCAAAATGAAAATACACTTTTCCGGACTTTAAGTGCAGCGCCTTGTATGCAGCGGCCACTCAGTAAGTGCTTGGTCGATAATGTTATATTTCAACTCACTGCATGCACAGAACTTAGAGCCTAGTGTCAGCTGCTTTGGCATCGTGTTGTTTTAAGATGGATAAGGGGTGGTGTTCAGGGCTGCCCACACCAGCACCCTATTAGCAATGAGGGTGCAGATATCTCTGCAGTGCAGTGAGAGGCAATGCAATTCTGTGGCTTCACTTGGGAAACCCAAGCAGTCAGGAAGTGGCTAGGAAGTCACTGTTGACTCTAAAGCACAAATGGATCCATTCTTTCAACTTCTCATGGAGCACAAAAGCTGGATATAGCCATATCTAGCTATGCCCAGCCAACACCCTCACTGAGCCCCTACTCTTTGCTATTTATTCAGAAAACCCAGAACTGCATTTACGTTTATTTCTAGGTCCTTCTCCAGGTTGCACAGTGAGCGAGCACATCTTACTTACTGCACAGCTCCAGGTCCTCTGGTACCTGTGTGGAGCAGAGGGTGCGGGTCCATACACCACTCACGTGTTTTCTCCAAGTGAGAGCAGAGATGTGCTGGGCCTTTGGTCCTGTCTCATATGCAAGTTTTCATATGTATGTGGTGAAGGCAATGCATCAGGGAGGTCCTTTTACTTAGACTGCCTCATGTCCATGTGTGGTTGCCATGCTGTTTCCATTTGACAAAAACTTACTGTATTATGAAATGAGTATTAAGTGAGTATTAAATGGGTAATTATTCTGGTTGCCAACAAATTCACCAGCCTCGGTATTTGTTAAGGTGAGTGGTAACTGATCATAGACGTGATCAGAACAGAAAAGACACCAAGTTTCAGGACTTTATCATGAAATGACAGGGGAAAATAATATTGAAATTGTGACAGAAGGCAGTGGGAAATTGTGGCTGGATTCACATAAAGTGACACGCACCTGAATGTGATGATTTCCGAAAAGCTTAAGAATTTTAGTTTTAACCACCAGCCCATTGGAATAAATATCTTACCGTCTCTGAACCAGGCTCCATAAAGGCTATGCCTCTTTCCTACAAGGAGAGATGCTTGCCTGCATCTCTGTGTTGTGATGGGTGTAGAGTCTACCTTGTAAATGCTTCATAGGAACACTTAATATCAAATTACTGAAATAACAGTGCATTTTCCAAAAGTCCCTTCCATCTCCTCTGCTCCATCTGCTAAATGCGCTCGAGGCCTTGCATGGTTCAGCATTTAGAACACTCCAAACATTTGAGGGCAAAGTGACCTTCCCCCAGGTTGGAGAACTTTGTGCTGTGACCCAATGAGGACATTCCCTTCAAATCTGAAGGCCAGGAACCCCTTCTCCTCTGGATGCTCTCAAGATGTCTGCTGACCACCTTGGCTTCCACTTCTGTGCATTCCTCCACATAGGGTGGCCTGTCAACAATTGAACGATATCCACTTTTTTTTTTTTTGCAGTACACTGTTGTGGCCTCTCCCGTTGCGGAGCACAGGCTCCGGACGCACAGGCTCAGCGGCCATGGCTCACGGGCCCAGCCGCTCCGCGGCATGTGGGATCTTCCCGGACCGGGGCACGAACCCGTGTCCCCTGCATCAGCAGGCGGACCCCCAACCACCGCGCCACCAGGGAAGCCCCACAGCCTCCCTTCTTAACAGAAGTGGGAAAGATGTAGGAGATGTAGGGTTCTGGGTAGAAGTATGTTCTGGAAACTGTTCCTAGTCCAGCTCTTAATGTCCCTAATGAGGATGCAAGCTCTCATCTCCAGACTTTCCATTATTCCTGAGCAATAAGTGATTTTTAGATGAGAAACTAAGGATTATGGCTACCTCAACGCTCACTATTTTTTTTAAAGAATTTTTTTGATGTGGTCCACCTTTTTTAAAGTGTTCATTGAATTTGTTATAATATTGCTTCTGTTTTATGTTTTGGTTTTTTGGCCCCCAGGCATGTGAGATCTTAGCTCCCCAACCAGGGATCGAACCCGCGCCCCCTGCATTGGAAGGCTAAGTCTTAACCACTGAGGGAAGTCTTAACCATTGAGGGAAGTCCCTCAATGCTCACATTTTTAAAGTACCTACCTGACCTTAGGACTACCCTCTTCCTGTGCCCTGTGGAGCTATTCTTTACCCTAGCTCTAAAGGAAATGGCCATATCTTGTTTTTTTTTAGCTGAAGCTAGTGTGGTTGCTGAGTGCTTATTCAGAAAATATCTTCACAGGAGTGGAATGGCTATTCAAGGGCTGAGCTGCCCAGTTCAGTTTTTCAGATGACTCACGTGGGGAGAACTGAACTGACCCAAGGGAGCCAACAGCCTCCCAGGGCTGGTAGGTGAGGCACTGCCCTGGCATTGGGTTGGATAGGTGAATCCATGCTGTCACATCCCTTTTTAGGAGCTGTGGAAAGGGAAAGAAATGTGGCTCTCAGAGCCACCCTAAGCATTTCTTAGGAAGGGGGAGAGGATTCTCTACTGGGGTTGTTCAGAGCCTGGCAATGCAAATTGAAGAGGAAAGTCTGAGACTCATGAACTGTGAAGATGCTGATGGTGTGTTTTATTGTCCTTGTTGTTGTGATTGTGTTTATTTGTTTTAGAAATAATACTTTTTTTTTTAACCAATTCAAAGTAAAGTGCAGGAAAAAAAGAGCAATTCTGATTTATTTAGAGAAAATGTTTGTGTATGGGTGAAGAAGAGGGGTAATGCATGTCTCATTATTTTATAGCCATATCTTACAAAGATATTTTTTTATTCTGGAAGTGTTAAGCAAAGTTCAAGATAAACAAATGGGGAACACTCAGTTATTTGGGGAGACACCCTCTGGTAATGATGATTTCTTGGACAAATTAAAATAGATCTAAATGGGGGCTTCCCTGGTGGTGCAGTGGTTAAGAATCCGCCTGCCAATGCAGGGGACTCTGGTTCGAGCCCTGGTCTGGAAAGATCCTACATGCCACGGAGAAGTTAAGCCCATGTGCCACAACTACTGAGACTGTGCTCTAGAGCCCGTGAGCCACAACTACTGAGCCCATGTGCTGCAACTACTGAAGCCTGCGTGCCTAGAGGCCATGCTCTGTAACAAGAGAAGCCACCGCAATGAGAAGCCCACGCACCGCAACAAAGAACCAAAGCAGGCAAAAATAAATAGATAAAATAAATTTATATATATATATAAAAGATCTAAATGAATCTCAGCTACACGGACTGGGCTGCTGTTTGGATCTGAGCAGTTCTGCAGAGGTTGACATATACTGCAGGAAATCACAACTGATGCATTTGTCCAGGTGAGTCAGTACCTGTCAAGGTACTTCCTTCCTTCAGGAAAGGAAGGTGAGATGTCTTCAGGATGAGAGTTTTCTCCTCGGAGGCATTATAGGCAGGATGCTCTGTTTCATGGGAACTAGTTCACAAAGTGAAGCTTTCTATTCTCGTTCATCAGTTCCCTAATATTGAGAGATTTGTAATATTCCAGATATTAAGAGAGAGCTGCTCTCTGCAAGACACTGTACATAGTGCTATAATCTAGGTCTCGACTGAAAACCATTTTCATGGGGTCTCCTATGATGCAGCTCACGGAGCCCAGAATGCTGGTTCGGCCCTTGTCCTTCAACATGACTTGAGAAAACCTCTTCCACTTTTCTGTTTTGCTTCCCCTACATCTGAGATAAGGGTTTTGTTTTGGTCTCCCCCTCTTAGGGATGCTGTCGGGTGGGGAGAAAAGGAAGTGAGGAGGTGTTGAGGCTATGACACTGAGACCCTCCAAGGTGACATGGGTTGCTAGGGGAGAGTTAGTCCGGCCGGGAGACATGGCCATAGATTTAATCCCACCTCTACAGCCTCTTCTAAGCCGGGAGGGATGAAGCAGCCTGGAGTTGGTCTTGTTGTTACACAAGCTGTTCTGTGGATGTGTTTACCCCGTGTTATTTTCTTCATCACTGGGACCGCAACGCCTGGGAGGAGTTTAATAAGTACTTGCTGAATGATTGAACGACTGGCTGAATGAAAATACCCTTTTCTGGATTTCAAGCGCAGTGCCCTGTGAGCCTGGATGTTGAAGAAATGCTTGGTTGTTGATAAGCTGTTACATTTCAACCCACCTTAGGTACAGAATTCAGAGCCTGCTGTTGGCTGCCTTGGCATTTTGTTGCCTTGAAGATGAATGAGAGGTGGTGCTCAGAATACACCAGCACCCTATTGGCCACAAGGGTGCAGATACCTATATGGTGAAAAGTAGCGGCATTCCATGCCTCCCCTTGGGAAATGAAAAGCCTGGTTTTTGGTCTTTCTTCCACCTCACCTGGTTTAGGGCTTGGGCTTTGCAGTGAAGAGCTCTGTTGAAAGGCTAGTAGCTAGGAGACAGTCACACTAAATAAGTCCTGTTGAAATCTGCTAGGTTTCTGCATCATAATGACCATATTCATATGATGACAAAGAAGCCCCCTTAGATAAGAGTTAATGGCTTTGAGCAAATGAGTTAATTACTGGGTAAGCAGCACAGTTGGAGGAGAGATGGGAAAGTCTGACGCCTAGTGGTCATTAGGAAGGGCCTGGAACTAACCACACATGATTCAAGGAGGAAAATGAGCATTACTGAATCCTAGATCTGGAAGGGACTTACAGAGAACCATTTCCACCTTAAAATTTTTTGGTTTGTTTTAAGACACCAGGTCTGAGATCCTGTCTGCACCCTGACTGTTGGTGTACATGGTGAAAAAAATTGTGGTGGAAAGGACTGATTACCAAAAACAATATAGACCCATGTTTTAAAAAAAGTCTAGAGCTTATAACACTGGAGTGGCAGGATGACTCCCTGTCAAGTTGCAGACATCAGCTTCCAGTTCAAGGAAGAACTAAAGAGAGAAGCCCTTGAATTCAGAAATGACACACCTTCCTTCCTCAATTTGCTATAAAAATAGTAGACTTAGATGAAGTGATTTCAGTTGATATCTCCAGCTCTAAAACATCTCAAGTTTTTACCAGATGGATATATAGGTACCTCAGTGAGTGATTGGATTATCTTCAGCAAGCCGTTGAGATTCTCTCTATGCCATAGATTCTCTCTATGTCCATGAAAAAGTGAAAAGTAATTCTATTCCCTGAAAACCTTTCTGGAAGGTAACTTAGCTGTAGGTAACACAGGAGTTTAAAAGTGCAAAAACCCTTTAACCCAGAATCTGGGGATACCTCCTAAGAAAGTAATAAAGTAAGTACTGAAAGATGTATAGATGAGTTATTCATCGTAAAAAAATGTTAAAAACAGTCTAAATGTCCATCAATAAAGAATCAGTTAAGTAAGTCAAGTACTTTTATATCATAGAATACTAAATATAAAGGAATTTTTAAGAAAATACGAAACTAGGTCTATATATTCTAATGTTGTAAGATGTTAAGAATATCTTGATAAAAGCAGGCTATAAGACATTATGATCTTTTTTTGGCAGTGCATTTAAATATATATTGAAATGTTTGAAAATCTCAACACTCAGTGGTGGGATTATTTGTGTCGTCTTTTACTCTTTATGCCCTTTTTTATTGTCTGATTTAGAAACTAACACACCATTGTAAGGCAATTATACTCCAATAAAGATGTAAAAAAAAAAAAAAAAAAAACCCAGGGCATAGGAGAAACCATTTTACAGATGAAGAAACCAAGGCTCAGAGAGGTTACCATAACTTCTATAAAACAACACTTGTCTCGTCTCACCCAGTTCTACTCCTAACTGTGTTATAAACTCCTCTAGAGAAGGTCTTATATCCTGTTCAACCTTGAACCTTTGGGCCCAGCTGCTTCAAAATCACTACTGCAGAATCTAAGTCAGCTTTTGAACTTATGTCAAGGGTCAGTTATCATTAGCAACAACCTCAGCAGCTAATAGTTATTGGACAAAATGAGGGGCAGTTTAGCAGAATAGTAATGCATTTGACTTCTGAAATAAGAATTCTGGCTCCAAAACTTACTGACTGTCCTGATGGGTGCAAATGACTTAACCTCTCTGTCTCTAGTTTCCTCAGTTGCAAAATAAGGAATGGAACCCTAACCCCACAAGGTTGTTACGAGGAGTCAGGGAGTTGGTATCTAGAAAGTGCTCAGTAGAGTGTAATACACACCAGTAAACATTAGTCATCTTTATTATTATCATAACTGTGTTCTTAATGCTTAGTATCTTGCATGCATCATCTCACTGAATCCTTGCGGTAAGTCTATTCAGATAGGACACTAAGGTTCGGGAGGTTAAATAACCAGTGAAGGAGAAGGGACGAGCCTGTGGAAGGGCTGGGATTCCAACTCAGATCGGATTCCAGAGCGCACCCTCGGCAGCTGCGCAGGTGGCTCATCTGACCGAGACAGTAACGAGATAGCATGGATGAAGGAGGACTGTTGAATTTGCTTTCCATGTTGTAACAGGAAGATTGATTTCAGAGTACAAGAAAATACTCAGGTTTGTTCCTGAGGCTAGAACTATGCGATATATTTTTTAAATGTTTGTGTAAGTCAGGACTTTTTCGGTGAGAGTGACAGCAGCCAGTTTATTGGCTGACTAAATGAAATGCCCAAGGGTAGGTCGCCCCCATTTTCAGATGTGGCTTGATCCAAGTGTCGGGTGATGCCACCAGGGATATTCCTCTCTCCATTTGTTAGCTATCTTTCCCTCTGTTGGCTTCTTTTTCACTCAGGCTTTACCCTCTTAAAGGCAAGATGATCACCAAGGGCTCTGAGCTTATATCTTAATAGTCACATCTGTTGGACAGGGGCTTCTCTCTCCAGTTGTTCCAGCTGGAACTGGATGGCATCTCATTAACCTGGAGTCGCGCATCCCTCCCTGAACCAAACCCTGTGGCCAGGATGGAATACTCTGATTGTCCAGGCCTGGCTTAAGGGATACTCCTTTGCTCCCCGAAAATAAAGTGAGGCACATGGACTAAGAGTGGGGGTCAAGTGACTTTCCAAAGGAAACCTTAATTTGCTGTTACCTGAAGAAAGAGGAATGGATGCCGTTTAGGCAGCAAGGAACTATGTCCCCTACCAGCGTGCTGTTCACTGATGGAAGATGGTGCTATGGACTGAAGAAGTCCATTGCTGACTAGCTGAGGAAACGTAACACAAATCCCTTAACTCCACAGCTTCAGTTCTCCTATTTGTAGTAACATCTAACATATACGTATAGCCACACTGACTTCTTTTTTTTTTTTACATCTTTATTGGAGTATAATTGCTTTACAATGGTGTGTTAGTTTCTGCTTATAACAAAGTGAATCAGTTATACATATACATATGTTCCCATATCTCTTCCCTCTTGCGTCTCCCTCCCTCCAACCCTCCCTATCCCACCCCTCTAGGTGGTCACAAAGCACTGAGCTGATCTCCCTGTGCTATGCGGCTGCTTCCCATTAGCTATCTATTTTACGTTTGGTAGTGTATATGTGTCCATGCCACTCTCTCACTTTGTCCCAGCTTACCCTTCCCCCTCCCCATATCCTCAAGTCCATTCTCTAGTAGGTCTGTGTCTTTATTCCCGTCTTACCCCTAGGTTTTTCATGACATTTTTTTTTTCTTAAATTCCATATATATGTGTTAGCATACGGTATTTGTCTTTCTCTTTCTGACTTACTTCACTCTGTATGACAGCCTGTAGGTCCTCCACTTACTTCTTATAGTAACCCAAGACTGTACATACTTTCATTAGTCTGTAACTTTCACTTTGCAGTTCAGAAAAACCAAGTACAGACAAATAAATCACTTGGCCAAGGTCACACAACTGGAAAGTGACTGAGCCAGGATTTGAGCTCAGCCAGGCTGACTCCTGAGCCTCCGCTGTTAACCACTAGGCATTACTATTATTTATCTGTATAATGATGAGACTGGACAACATGAGGTCTTTTTTTTTTGAGGGGGGGGCTCAATGTTTTTGCCTGAGTGAAGAAGGAGAAGAACAGGAAGAATAGTTAATAATAGAATGGAAACTCCTGAAAGCCCCCATTTTACAATAAATGCTCATTTGGAGGGATAATGTAGACCTGGTCTCTTGGTTTCATGCATTCTTATCTTGAGTGGATGTTCTCTGAATTTGTTAACAGGAAAGCAGTTGCTCGGCCATTTCCAAATGAATTTGGAGTCTGTCTTTTATAATAACCAACACACCAAAGGCTTTATTCACTGTCAGTTTAGTTGCAGAAATGTAATGATTTCTTAATGCAGTTGTGTAAAACACACCACTTAACGAAAACTTAACAGCTGAATATGATGGTGAAGAGGACATTTTTCTGGCCAACAGTAACTTCCTTTTCACTGTTTCCTTTTAATGAATTATTGAGTAAACATCAAGCTGACTTCAATATTCACCTGCTTTAAGCTGCTTATCTTCAAAATCTACTTTTGGAGCAGTGCTTTGTCACCAGATGACTTAGGGTAAAAGCAGTCTATAAATTAGTAACTTACATCAAAGTGAAAAGTAGCTACTTATGTTGAATAATGAATAAGGCAAAGCCTTCCAAGGTTAGCAGCTCATGGTTAAATAAATAAAAATAGCCATGTAATGTGGAAAGTTAGCTTATTTTAATGGTTCAATAATATGAAAGATTAAGCTATAGCTTTTGGTATAAAAATGTCAACATTAAATATATATTATTTTAATTTTTAACTTGTCCAGCAAAAGAATACTTACCTTAAACTTCTTGGTGTCTTGAAGAAATTTTTGAGTTTATAGGTTGCTCTGTGTATGTTCCAAATTGTCATCTTCTTTTTGGGGATTATTTGTTCAAACTTCTCACCTCCGTGACATATTAAGATTTTGAAGAGGTTACGACTGGTGTTATGATTCTATTTTAATTGTCTATATGATAGTCATGTGACTTGTTCAGTACTAAGAAAAATATAGCAACCATGAATATTAATTTTCTTCCGAGTTCCCTTCCTAAAAGCAAGAGTGGTATGGACTTCCCTAGCCATCCAGTGGTTAAGACTCCGAGCTTCCACTGCAAGGGGCACGGGTTCAATTCCTGGTCGGGGAACTAAGATCCCACATGCAGCCCAAAACCAACAACAACAACAAAAAAAACCAAGAATGGTACGTGTAATAATAACTACAAATATAGCATCAGCAACAACTCCTATTTGTGTAGAATTTTCATTGGGCCAGGCTTCGTGCAAAGTATTTCACTTACATTTAGTCATGTAATTCTAACAAGTCTATAAAGTGGATGTCACTATATATTTTTTTACAGTGAGGGTAAGAGAAGTTAACTCAAATTCGCCAAGTCACACAGATGGTAACCGGTAGACCTAGGATTTCAACTTTCTTAAAATCCTATTCTGAGGCTAATATCTTCCTCTCAGGTTCAGATAAATTTAAATTCCGGACTCGAACAGAGGCCGTGTATAAAATTTCCCCTTGCCACTCTGTTGAGAGCTTAAGAGTTCCTGAATAGAGAAGAATTTCTCTTTCATGGACTCCCAAGGACCAGATCTATAGACTATTTTGTAGGAATAGTCTTGAGGGTGAAAAAAGGTGACCATGAATTGGGTCCCATACAGATCATATGTCACATTGAAACTGTGTTTGAATCACTGGGAAGTTTTGTTCTTTAAGCCACTGGCACTGATTTTTTTTAGCACAAAACACCACACGTATTATGTTGTCATCAGAGCCATCCTCGGTGATAATTGTAACATGCCAGCAATAAAAACACCCAGCCCTGGCTCCCATGGCCTATTTCTGAAAGGAACTGCATGGCTTTACAATTATCACTCAGACTGGCAGGGAGAAGGGACGGGTGGCAGAGCAGCAGGAGAAGAAATCTTTTCAATCTGGATGAACAGATCAGCTGCCTTGGACACCATGCTGTTCTGGCCAAGCCAGGGTTCCTGTGACGTCATGCCCCACTCTCATACTGTCAGCAAAATTCCCTGAGGACAAGAGCTGTCGCTGCCTACAAACGAGTATTTCTGCTCACCCCATTCAAGAACGCATGGCAATTCCTCCTTTTCGTGAGGTTGCTCATCTCCTTTCTACCCCCCAAAGATGTTGAGTTCAGTGAGGATGAGGGTGCTGGAAGAATACTTTTTCATGATAGTTAGAGGACCACAGGTGAGGTGGCCAGAACCTGGCCATCTCCAGACCTTCCCTGTCAGGGTGCCACAGATGGGTTCCAGGTGAGCAGAGAGGTAGGTCTATTTTACCTTTGAGCCAGCAGGAAGAGGCACTGAGAAGCCAGAGCCCAGCCGCCTCCTCCATCTTTCCAGGGTGCCATTCACGGATTATTATTTACTATTTGTGCCAGGATGTGAGAGAGTTTGGGAAGTACTGATAAAATGATAGGGAGAGGCTCAACCATTTTCCATCTATCGATCGATCAATCTATCTAACAATGTCATCACTTTGTGATCTATGTTAAGCCTGTAATTATAACCAGAAAATGCAAGTGTCTAGGTTTTCATGGTTCAAAGTGAAGGTTCTGAAGCATAATCCTAGAGTGTGGAGGGATTATTAAGGCCTCTGAATTATTATCGAAAGCTAAGGTGTTTCCTGTCACTATTGGGTATTTGTTTGTAGTCTAATTCATCACAAAATTGTAATCCATTTATGATGTGATGTTAGAATATTTTAGTTTTATCACTGTGAGTTTAGCCCTTCTGAAGTACTTTGTGGTTAAGGTAATCTAGCAAATCCTCAATAATGAAACAGTGATTATGCCTTGGTTACCGAGTAGTGACATTATCACTTAGATTTCCTAACTTTGTTGCTTTGTCAACCGGGTTAATGGAGAGACTGCCTTGGTCTTCTACTCAACAGTCATTACGTTTTTTAAAAAATTAAGTATGGCAAATTTAAACAGGCTGTATCTCTGAAGGATGATACCTAAGGAGAAAGGAATAAAGTAATGGAGACATATTTTCTATTAATCCTTAACTTCTATCCATTAGGGCAGGGGTCCCCAACCCCCCAGGGGCTACAGACCCCTACTGATCCGCAGCCTGTTAGGAACCAGACCACACAGCAGGAGGTGGGCGGCCGGCGAGTAGGAAGCGAAGCTTCATCTGTTTCTCCCCATCGCTCTCATTACTGACTGAGCCACACTCCTCCGCCCCTCCCCCGCCCTGGCTGTGGAAAAATTGTCTTCCATGAACCCGGTCCTTGGTGCCAAAAAGGTTGGAGACCGCTGCATTAGGGCATTAAGTTGATCATTGTGTCTAGACCACAGTGGACTTTTTTTTTCTTCACTCTAAAAACAGACCATTGCTGGGAATTTGTCTGTAGGTTCCTAGGATTCTAGACCCATTTGGTATCAAAAGTCTCTGGGATAATTTTCCCAGACAGCAAAGTAACCCATCACTGTCTACATTTGACTGCTGGTCCTAAACCATCACTCTTGTCATCCTCTTGGGTTCCACCAGTCTTCCTGTTTTACACTTAACTGCAAATGTCAAGACAGACTGTCTTATTAGTATGCTCTCTATATGTAGTATTCTCCACTCTTAGCTTTTTCAGTCAAGGTATCTTCTGTTCAATTTTCAAATAAAATTTGTTCTCCAACTCTTCCTTTCTGCATTCAGGAATCTAGTTTCTAAAGTGTGTTTACTAGTACTTTGTATATATCATGTCCTAAGTGCCCAACATCTTGCCTGTAACAAAACACCTGTTTAACAAAATCTTAGTTTACACTAGAGACTGTTTTCTGAAAGTGCTAATGTTTGAGAAAATTGCTAAACAAAGATTTGAAAGCACCTCAAATGTGGTAGGTGCTCAATGAATATTAAATTACGTATATACAATTTATTTGATATTTATTTTGCTGTCAGTCAATAAAAACTTATTAAACTGTAGCCTCTGCACTCTAGGGAAAATGACAAAGTATAAAATATTGCCTCTGCCTTGCTGAACTGGCAATGAGCTGGGATTAAAAACTGACAGTGGGCCCATGATCAAGAATACAAAGTAGTTTAAGGTCAGCTGCTGAATGTGTGGCAAAGACCGTGCATACTGCAGAGCGTAGAAGCATGGCCGACATCCCGAGAACTGGAGCGGTCAAGTATGGACTTCTGAAGGAGGATAGATGGGCCTGGGAAAATCTCAAACGCAGGGAAGAAGACAGTGAAAGCATAAAAGCAAGAGCACATACAAAAACCACCCCTAAGCTTAACCATTTTCAATACATTTGGGTTAAATTAACTTAATTCAACTGAAAAGAGACATATTACTTGATTAAGAATGACTTTGAAAGGCTAACTGGTACACCCTCCTATCTTCTGATACGTCATTTCTTAGCCTACTCCCAGGCAAACACAGATTCGAGCTATTTTTAAAGACCTAAGGAGGCAGATTTCAGAACTTTCTTCAGTGACCTGGCCTGTTAACAGCCCTTGTTAAGAAGTAAGCCTTCATGTGAAGATAATATTATAGTCCTGCTACCCTGTAAGCTGGCTTCTTTCTTGTTCTGTCCTCTGTGATGTTAAAAAGACATGTTGATTACTCTTCTTTTGGTTAGATGCCCTCTGTGTAATTAAATCTCTTGTTGGCTTTCTCTTCCATGTTACCAAACTATTTCTGAGTTGAAGCATCCTTTTTCCTTTTCTGTCTGGTTTTCCCTTGTTCATTCTGCCTGTGGCAGTGAGAGGCCCACATCCCCTCCATTCCGTGAGGGCCTAATGAGGAGTGATGACCTGCCTGAGTGAAGACTGCCCTCTCCCCATGGCCACTAAAGTCACACTGTGCCTGCCCCTGTGGGCGCCTGGGACATGCAGCAGGTGAAGAGAGTAGTTTGGTTTCTGGAGAAGGCTAGGAAGTGAATAGATTATAGCTGCATCTCATTAGCAGCCTTTGGAATATCTAGCAAACCACATCACCGTGATCTGAGAGATGTGGGTTACAGGGAAAATGAGAACTGTTAAAGGGGAGAGAATTGCCTTCCATTCCCATTTCTGTGCTATGTATCTAGGCCAGAGGGATGTTAATTTCCTATTCTAATTGGAAGTGTTCCTTTTCATTAAATTGTCTGTATAATGGGAGGGAAGTGTCACTTTCACTAGTGATGACCATTGGTCTCTTGTCCTAAAGAAACTATGTTCTTCATAGTGTCCCCCAGCTCAGGATCATGACAATGGCTATCTCTCCCCTGTAGTACCAAATTGGAATTCCTTTGCCCGATATTCAAGACATTCAAAAGCCTGGTCCAGTCTACACTTTCAACCACATTTTTCATTACTTTCTGGAGAAAATCTTTGCTCTACCAGAGAGATCTCTCCACCCACTCTAGCATAAGCCACTACTGTTCCTACCAGTGTCCTTTGTTAACATGTTATGGAAAGCTGTCCCTTCTTGTCTCCTCTCCACAAAATCCCATGAATTCTTCCAGACCCACTTCAATTTCCTCTTGGAATTACTTATTCTGAAATTTGGAAGGGATCACTAAGGTGATCCAATCCCAATCCAGCACCTAGCTTATAACAGAAACATTTTGTAAATATGTGTAGATGAATTAATGGGCTACATCTCTCTTAGAAACCCCAGCTGAAAAAAATAAAATAAAATATATTGTGAGTCAGAGCAAAGGCTAATTAGATTCTCCCAAAGAGCTCGCCCTGAAAACTTCAGTTCTACTTTTCAAAGATCTGGGAAAAGCAATTTGATGGCTTGTGTTGGTTATTGTAATTCATTGTAATTATGAAAATGTACAACAATTGTTTCAAATGGTTAGAATGGACCATGGAGGGTGCCTTGGCTCAATAAGGCCTCCATCAGTACTTAAGGAATTTTAGACCAGGGAGCTCTTTGTTAAGGGCATTTACTCTTCTTTTTTTTTTTTTGCGGTACACGGGCCTCTCACTCTTGTGGCCTCTCCCATTGCGGAGCACAGGCTCTAGACGCGCAGGCTCTGCAGCATGTGGGATCTTCCCGGACCGGGGCACGAACCCATGTTCTCTGCATCAGCAGGCGGACTCTCAACCACTGCGCCACCAAGGAAGCCCCAAGGGCATTTACTCTTGCTAATTCATTCTCTTAAGTTGGCAGAAAGAGAGGGCAGATAAGGAATAAGGGATGCCCACCAAGGATGTGACTGAACAGACGCCATCTCATCTTTTAGGAAGTACAGAGAGGACATACCAGTGCCAGAGGAGATACTGGAGTTTCCCCATGTGTAAACTGAGGAAAATTCACAGTACCTGGGAGGATTTTGGGAGAAAAGCAAGAGTTGCTTCAATCAAGCAGTAAGCACTGCATCTGCCACAAGGTAACTTTTCATTAAACGTAAGGGGAAAAAAATGACTTATCGTGTAGAAGGGAAACAATGAGAACTAAAAGGGAGAATAGTAGGAGTTTTTCACTTTCTGAAACACCTCTTGTTGGCAGGGGCAGGGAGTAAGGCTCAGGAAGAGGAATGAATATTTTTCCAGGGGGAAGAGATGATAATGAATGAAAGAGTTTGTGAATCAGGAGACACGAGGTCTTGTGAAAGAGTTTGATGTAGCTTCACAGTGAGAACTCAGTGTTGTACAAACAGTATGGAAGGTTATGGGTGTGAAGTTAGTAAAAAGTAAGAATAGGTCCCTTGGAGCCTGGGCTGAGGGTTCCAGCAGAGCAGCAGAGTTGGGAATGCAATGGGTGGCTTGAGAAAGGGGACAATTCCTGGGTATGAGAATATGGAGGAAAAAAATACTCAAACATTTTATAGACTAGTGGCCGAAAAGCCCAAGGTGGAGTCCTCTCAGTGACCATTGGATTGGCCCAGAGTAAATACTCAGCCTTCCTGAAAGTAGTCCATAGAGGAGATGGGGCAAAGGAATGTGTATTGAAGGCAGGTGAGGGAGGCATGTGGTGGGGAGGCTGGGGCAACCCCACGGGTTCAGGGACCTGAGCTAACATATTGTTCTTCTATTAAGGGTCGATGTTTGAAAGATGGCTTCTTAGGGAAGAAGTGGTCCCACGGAAGGTCAGTATAAGCAGAATTTGCCTGCCCTACTTTACAGAAGTGTTCATCCTAGGGCGTGCTCTAGGTAGCTCCAGGAGTTCTGAGCAAGGCATATATGCCTAAGTTCATGTTTGGTTACTCACATTCTGAAGTCACTGTCACCTATTGGTCCATCTTTGCCCTTGAGAAAAGACTTTGCATTGCAAGTTCTGCTTGGGCTGTTCCCTGAGAAGCCAGGAGATCAACGGGTGTCAATGTTGGCTCCTTGAGAGAGGTCACTTTTCTTGGTGAGAGACTATAAGTAAAAATAGAAGCCCCAGTGTGGCCTCTTGGGCAAATGACTTATTCATGGGTTCTAAATTATTGAGGTCATTGAAGAGAGTGCTATTTTTAATCTTTGAGAGAGGAAAAAATGGGGTGAACTGCGTTTTAAGAAAGGCTGTGCCTTCATAGGGCAAAAGGTGGACGGTGCCAACAGTGACTGAAAGAAGAGGGGTGGGTGTGCTCACCTATGATGGGCATGTGCTCCATGGGTGACCTTCAGAAGGCTTGTGTCTGTAGACCAGTCTGCCTCATCTGTGGCCCTTGCAGAGCTGGGCTTTAGGCACTTTAGCTAGAGCGATTTTACAGAGTGCTGGGAAGAGCTCTCTGCCCCCTAATACTGTCCCCGCCTTTTGTCACTCCTCCAGAACTGGAAGGCCTTGCTTTTCCTTGAAACGGAAGTGCTTGCTGAGGAGCTGCACACATTGACGACTGGTTTATCAGCTGCCACCTCCATCATTGGTGAACACCTTTGCCAACAAACAAACAAACGAAATGATTTAATAGTTGATTAAGAGCAGAAATGGAATGCAGAACAACCCTTGAGGTGAGGGTAGGGGAGGAGGGTTGCAGTAGATGAAGGGCCTGGCATGTGGGGACATAGAAGTGAGGACCCTGAGGAAGGAGGGAGAAATTGACAAAGGCAAACTTCTGTTTAAAAACGTAGTATTTCCCCTGCACTGTCCCTGAGCTCCTTAAGAAATTCCAGATGATTTTCTCTTCTGTTAAGTTTTCATCCTCTTATAACAATTTCTCACCCACATTGATCAATAAGTACTATAGATAGCCTATAATTTATCAAATCTGTGTGTGGATTTGCTGGTTCTTTCATTTAAGATTCTTATAATCCTTCTTTCTTGGTACCCCCTACCCATTTAGCACTCTTGGTGACTTCCCACTGAATTTCATTTCTAAAATTGGGGAATCCCCAAATTTGTGAGGCAGAGCTTATCTCCCACTGTAGAAGCTCCCTTGCAGCTATGATGTGAGCCCTAACCTACCCCACCCCAGATATGAGTGCCCACCCTAGACATGGAATTGGAGGGTGATGACCCAAGGAATCAGGGAGGCTATAGAATGCCCTCTGGGGAGAATGGGGGCAGCTACCTGCAGTTCCCAGTGACAGCATCCTGAGTCCAGCAATGTGGCCTTGGCAACCTGCAGTGTCTGTTGTGTCTTTGCCCTTCACACCTATACTGTCTTCATGGGACAGCTCTGTGGTCTGTCCACCTATTCCTCCCAGACATTCTATGAGGAGCCAATACCCTCTGAATTAAGGTCCAAATCTGCTTAAGTTGACAAGGATTGGTATTTGCTGTGTGCAACTTAGAGTCTGATTTTTAGTTTATTTAACACATACAAATGTTTCTATGTACCAGCACTTCACAAATATTAACTCATTTAATCAATTAGCTCTTTGATCCTGATACCCAGTAGGGACTATTATCATCCCTATTTTATACATAAGGAAACTAAGATACAGACAGGGCACCTAATTTGCCTTAGATAACTCAGTTGGTCAGGGGTAGAGCTGGGATTCAAACCCAAGCCCTTAACCACTATGTTCCCCTGCCTCCTAGGCAGATCTTTCCCCATTGTCTTCCTTGGCAATCTTCCCCACTACTTCTGTCTGCTTTCATGCTTGGGCTTCCACATCCTGTAATGAAACAGGGCCTGTTTCTCAGACTTGCCTGGTTACTTCACCAATCTACAAACCTAAGTTGTTAAAAAAAAAGAAAAAAATGGTTAGGTGTTTTGCTCCTGAGACCTAAAAGCATTTCATTACAATTGTAAGAAACAGTTTCTCCTGAAAGATTTTAACTAAGTTTGTCTTAACTAAGTAGCTGTGGGAATTTATAATACCTTTAGATGAGGAAGAAATATTGCTATCAGTCTATCAGTTAAGGAAGAGCAGGCCAAAAGAAATACTGATATTAAGTCAAGCCAATTTATGAGACCTTTCTCTGTGTGCAATAGCTTATGATAAAATTTTGAATAAAGTAGGTTATTTCTATGTAGGATATTGGATAAAGTAGGTTATTTCTATGTGGGATAAATATCAAGGCTGTTTCTGATGGTGTTTTGATTTCTGTTTCTCACTGTCTGTGTTGGTCTTTCTCTTTCCAAGCCTTCTGTCTTTGTATTTATTTGCTCATGATCCTGAGCAAAACACTAACTGGTGTCTAAGAGGACATGCCTTTCACTTGACAGGAAGCCATACAAGGAGAACTGTGGTCCCAAAGACCTGTCAGTGCTCTGTTATCATTTATTCCTTCCAGATCTGTCAAAACCTCCTAACAACTTGATTCCTTCTGCTGGCTGTTTCTAAGTGTCCATCATTCCCTTTGAAGAGGTTAAAAACCATCCCAATTACATTCCACTTAGGTACCCTTGAGAGATTTAACCAGAAGGTTCCAGTATGTGAAGACACTTTCCACAAGTGAGAGGCAAGAGTTGAGGACTGGGTAAGAGAACAGTGGTCGTTCACATCAGCAGGGGGATCTGAGTGAAAGGTGGAAAGGAATTCTCAGATGGTGAAAGGCAAAAATACTGCACAAGAGAGACTCTTGGATTCTCCTTCTTGGCTGTTTTTTTTTTTTTTTTTAAAGTACAGGCAATTGCCAGTTAGAAATGAGAGAGTAGAACCTGTCTCAGAGCATGAGTGTAGATATCCCACTTTGCCACCTGAGTGGCACTGATTGGCTGAGAGTATGTAGGAAGGCCAAGAGGACCAGGGAGGGAGAGAGAAAGAGAAGAGAATGGAATTAGGCTTTTCTGTAGTGCTGTGCTCTTCAACATTCCCAAGAACTTTACAAAGCTTGTGTTTGAATTAACAAAAATGCCCATAAAGGGTAGCCAATGTACAGATGAGTAAAAATGATAGGTTCACATGTTCTGCAACGTAAGGAAATACATACTTTGACCCTAGGAACACTTGTAGCCAACAAAACAAGACTCTGGGTGGCATTTTAGGGAGTCTCTCCAGTTATCTCCCCCAGTGGCATGAAATGCTATTTATTCCCTCTTTTCTCAAACCTCATTCGTTCTTTATGACCTGACCCAAACCCCATCTCTTCCATGAAGCTGTCACTGGTGACTCTAATCTTGATTAAACTTTATTCTGAAATCCTATTAAATTCAGAGTCTGTGCCACTCAGTGTAAAAAACAGATACTTATAATCTGTGTTGGATTGTTTGTCCTTGTTTCCTGTAAGTTAGTCTCATCTCCCAGTCAGAAGTTGAGCTTCCTAAGACGCCAGTTTATCCTGTGCTTTTATATCTCCCAAACTCCATTCAGAGTAGGAAACAACCTAACTTTCAGTTGCAAGTAACTGAAATCTCCAACTCAAACTAGCCTAAACAATAAGGACATTGATTATGTCATGTAACAAGAGGATAGGCAATAGGGTGGGCTCCGGGTGTGGCTTCCAGCTCCACCTCTCTGTGTGATACTGATGGCTCTACCTTCCTTTATAGGTTGATTTCCCCCAGCTGTAGGAAAATGGCTGTGGTCTCTCCTGACACTCTCATGACACTACCTGAGAGAGAAAGGGGACGGACCATTTCTCCCTGTGCCCTTTTTCTAGGAATGAGGAAAGTTCCTCCACAGCTCCTCCAGCAGACTTTACCTCATACCTTCTTAGCCAGAATTGAGTTACAAGACCTTTAACTATGCAAGGGGACTGGGATTACCAGGGTTAGGGTTAGGGACAGGCTGCCCCTAGAACTGAGGACAAGGTCATCTTCCTCCAAGTCATGTGTGGCGCTGGTGAAGGAGGTGAGATCTTTGAACACAAATGAAGGAACGAGCGCTGGGTAGACAACCAGTGGTGTCCTGGGGCTGCCTTTTGCAGGCTTGTAAAAGCCAGCTGCTAGATTCAGGAATGTTGAGTGCTGGTGGTTAAACACAGTCACTATAAAAATTGAATTATATAATCTTACAATTAAAGTATATTAAAGCAAAGGTAATAAATACTCAAAAGTCATCACTTCCTAATTATTTTTATTACATCATACTATCATCTATGCTTCTGATGTTATTGACAGCTGTGTATCTGTACAGTGGAAATGCTATAATGGTGAGCTACAATGCATCGTTCCCAGCTCTGCATTCAGTAACATCATGTTGGCTATTGGAAAAAGACAATGGTGCTAGTATTCCACCATGGGAATAGTCAAATGATACAAATCGGGGCTCGATTTATTGTTTTACTGATTGTCTAGATGCAAGAAAGTGACAGAGAATATGTTACTAATGCAGATTAAACTTAAAATTCTGTTGCCTGTAGACATTTTATTGTGAATAGTACAAAATACTGAAGAAGTATTCTTCAGTTTTCAAAAGCCATTATTTGAACCAGCAAAGTCATTCACATGGACAAATGAGTAAAGTTTTGACATATATCTTCTTTGTTTCACTTTCATATTACTCAGTAACATAAATGAAAATATCAACCGACATTCAGATCAGAATTACACTCATTTATTAATTGCAACCATAAAATGACTGTGAATACAAGAGTTCAGAAAAAAATCCACAAAAGCATGCTGTGAGAATTGGTTTTATGGAATTTATAACGAAAAGTATTGTATACTTTATGATTATTTATAAATTATATGTTGCACATCCTTTATATTAGTAAAATTTGTAACATATATAAGTACTAATATATAGTATAATACTAATATATATATAGTTTAATACCTGAGTGTGTGTGTGTGTGTGTGTGTGTGTATCTCCCTGAAAGCCTGTTATTACACACTTATCAGTACAACACTGGGAATGTCAATAGATTTAAAAATCTACAGCATCCTCAATGACCAACCAACTATGGTTACTTTTCTTCAGGTGCCATTTAGAAAATATATTTATCTGATTTTAGATTTCCTCAAGAAGTTAAAAAATGGTTCACTAAGTTTATCTTTGTGGAGGTAAAGGCTTGAATGAACAACTCTGCTTTGGTTTAGTTTGGTGGTGATTTCAGCAGATCAGGGAGGTTTATTTCCCCATTGAGTCCATAGTTTGAATCAGTTCAAGTTCCTGGTAATAATAAGCCACACTGACAAAGAGATCTACCATAATCACATTATTCTGTCTCATCACGATGAATCCTCCAGGGCAGGGCACACCTAGGTATTTTGACACCCACTGAGCCAGTGTTCAGCTCTGAGCTTATACCAAGGGAAGCAAGGCACTTCATTCATAAAATGTTTCTTCCTCCTTTTTGAGTTGCTTTACCCAGGAGAACAGATTAACCTTCACCTGCTGTTCTGTACCTTTATCACGTTACCCGATGGTGAGCGGGAAGAAGAGGTTTTGGCCCCTGGAAATGCACGTTCAAGATTTGACTCTCAGGAATTCCCTGGCGGTCCAGTAGTTAGGACTCAGCGCCTTCAGTGCTGTGGGTCTGGGTTAAATCCCTGGTCTGGGAGCTAAGATCCCGCAAGCTGTGCGGCGCAGCCAAAAGGAAAAAAAAAAAAAGATCTGACTCTCTTCTCAGGCCAGATGTGAGTTGATAATGTGCCCTCTTTGGGGAAGTTGCCCTCTGGACTTTAGTCCTGAGGGATGGTTTCTCTTCTCAGTAAATGTGATATATGTTGAAATGGGGAATGAAGGGAACCCAGTCATTATGGTTTCCTCCATCATCTTACATATCTTTGTTGCTTATTTCAGCAATGCTTCTCTTTTAGGTTCTCAGCGTGGTTAAACAAATCTTGACCCCTCATCTATGGTTATTGTTATTATTATTGTTATTATTAATATGAGGGCAATGGCGGTTATTAATTTGTCCTCTGCTATGTGTCAGGCACTAGGCCAAATACTTACCCATATCTTCTCTAATACTCAGAACAACCGCACAGATAGAGATAATCATTTTCTTTTCTAAATAAGAAAACTGAAACCCGAAGAGATTTAATAACCAAGGTTTTAACCAGAGTCTGTCTGACTCTAAAGCACATCCTTTATATTAGTAAATATATTTTTTCCCACTATACCAGGATTTCTCTCCTCCCTCAATAACTCATTAGGGCTGAACCCTACTGGAGCAACATATCGAATGATGAAAAAATTCAAAAGTTGCATTTGGGTAATATAGGCCAATAATCCACATTAGGACATTCTTACTTTAAGCTTGACCATTTGCTAATGGGTTCAATGGATACCAATTTTATTTTTTTTAAATGCACTTTCGGTGTCCTTACAAGTCTACAAAGGTCAGGTGGAGCCAGGGCAATAAGGGCTCAGGGACACTTCCTGAAAACCTAGTGACTATCTGGGGCACAGAGTCCTCTGTTTCATTGGTTTCATGAACCTCTTTGTCTTTGAATCTCACAAAATAGGCTGAGGCCACACAGAATTTTTTCATTGTTTAGGTGTAATGCTGTAGATAGAGGTCCAGCAGTTCCAGAAACAAAATGTGCCCTGCCTGATGTGACTAGTTTTCCTGGTGGAATCCCAGCTTTCAGGTCAGAAAAGGAATGCATTAGGTGTAAGGCCAACCAGACAAGGAACAAGCAGCCTTTCAACAAGATGATCCTGTACTAGTTACAGAATATTATTCTATATCCTGCATCATGCAATCAGAAGAAATTAAAAAGGCCAGATCATCAGCATAGAACCATGGCAATTCCTAGCACCCACAACCAAGTGGCATTATGCCTAGAGAGAGAAAGGCTATTGCTGGCATCCTTTTTCTTCCATGGATTGCTTCTAAACATCAGAATTAAAAACAGGTGGAGGGCTTCCCTGGTGGCGCAGTGGTTGAGAGTCCGCCTGCCGATGCAGGGGACACGGGTTCGTGCCCCGGTCTGGGAAGATCCCACGTGCCATGGAGCGGCTGGGTCCGTGAGCCATGGCCGCTGAGCCTGTGCGTCCGGAGCCTGTGCTCCGCAATGGGAGAGGCCGCAACAGTGAAAGGCCCACGTACCGCAAAAAAAAAACCCACAAAAAACAAAAAGAACAGGTGGAGATGCTTTATATCATAACAGTTGAGATGCTCCAATGTCATTACAGGTCAAGGTGGGCTTGTCCACATTTATAAGTTCAACACAGTCCTCAGACACACAAGTAGGTTCGGCCTCACCCAAGAAGATTCTCTCCAGCCCTCATGAAATCATTGAAATGAGCAATCGGGGCATCCTTAAAATAAAGGAGGTATCACTAAAGGGCAACCAAGCCTATGGCAGTGTATTCAAATGGTTTTCCTCCTGTACCCACTTAAAAAATTATGAAAAGCTATATACCCCTCATGTATTTTTAAGTTTACAAGTTTGATCATCAATTTTTTATAGCTGCAAAGGATGTAGTTTCTGACATACTGTGTTGTACAACACATTGGCATTCAAGATCTTTTCAACAAAATCTTGAAGTTACAGAGCTAGTAGCATCCAATCTATTGAAAATATCTACCATGTCTCATTGACAAAGGCAGTCCTCATAGTCAAACTAATAAAGAAATCAGGGATAGTTTGTGTCAGAAAAAAACAGTAATGTAAAAACTTCAAAGTAAAATTTGCATTTCCCCTTGACAGTCTTCTCCCTTCTGAATCCTAATTGTGAGAAAGAGGGAGATTGAGAGACAACAGTGTGTCGCCTGGATGACCTAAAGCCACTGCCCTCTCCAGTGTCTGTCATCCAGTCTTTCTTGGCTTTCTTGCAGAAGCCTCTCCTGCTGGAATGATGTGTTCTTGATTTGACCCTTTGTTTTTACTCCCAGAGCAATGGACCTTGGTAACATTGGGGGTTAGTATTCTTTTCTTTTTAAAGTGGGAGAAAGTCTGTTGTGAAAGTGGAGGTGGGAAAGGAGAGCCTGTGACAGCAGGAAAGTTGTCAGGCGGAGGTTTTATCAAAGGGTTATAGGGAAGCTGAGTCTGAAAATTTATTCTCTCAAAGCTCTCAACACTGTGTATGACTTGGAAAGTCTTCCTTATGCCCAGCAGTAAGCAAACCGTTTCTGAAAACCACTGTTCTAAGCCATGGAAACAAATAGGGTTTTGTTGCTAGGACACTGTGTTTATGAATTTTAGGGTCGTCTTTCCTTCTTCTTCCCTTTTCCTTCCTCCCTCCCTTCTTCAGTGGATAGGATCAGGGAGCATGTGTTTCTCCTCCACTGTCTGATGTTCCCACAGCCATTTAAATTCCCTCCTCCCCAAAGGGGAGAAATCCTTCCCTCCTTGCCATACCTTAGGGCTGACATACAGAGTTTACCTTGAGAAATGGCACAGAGGGAAATTTACCATGAAGCTCATGAAGATGAAGTGTCAAGTCTCTCACTTTCACGGCCTCTTCCAAAGTCTTGGGAGGGTCCCTAACGTGTGTTTACAATGTCATGTATTTCTGTAAATTCTTTTTTTAATTAATTAATTTATTTATTTATTGGGTCTTCGTTTCTGTGCGAGGGCTTTCTCTAGTTGTGGCAAGCGGGGGCCACTCTTCATCGCGGTGCGCGGGCCTCTCACTATCGCGGCCTCTCTTGTTGCGGAGCACAAGCTCCAGACGCGCAGGCTCAGTAGTTGTGGCTCACAGGCCCAGTTGCTCCGCGGCATGTGGGATCTTCCCAGACCAGGGCCCGAACCTGTGTCCCCTGCGTTGGCAGGCAGATTCTCCACCATGGCGCCACCAGGGAAGCCCTGTAAATTCTTTTTTAAAAAGTATGTCTGTATTCTCTTACTTAAAGAGGATCCCTTCCCCCAAATATAAGCTTCCCATCCCTTGAGGGTTTCCAGATTTAGCAAATTAAAATACAAGATGCCCAGTTAAATTTGAATTGAAGATAAATTATTAATAATTTTTTTATTATTCCAAATATTGCATGGGACAGAGTTATACCAAAAAAATTATTTGTTGTTCATCTGAAATTTTGTCTAGCAGCAAATTTTGTCTATCAACTGCCCTACCTCTCTCAAAATTGTGATTCTCCACTGTTTGGACACAAAATGGTAAGGTAAGCCTTGCTCTTCCCAAATCATATGAAGATATATTGAGTTTATATTGTAAACTCTTCTTAAACTATAATTTGAGACTTTGAAAGTCAGTCCTGAGAGATCTTATGCAACCTTATTTTTTTGGAACATTTTTGCTACAGAAACACAGATCAAAATAATTTCCCAACTCTGTGGGAAAATGAGAAACTCTCTTGTTTGGTGAGATACAAGAGAACAGTGAAATGTCACTGTTGGGCTTTGAATTGGGATCCAGTGTGGAACATGAGTGTTGGGAAAGGAAGCTCTGTAAGTGGCTGCAGGGAAACAATAACTAGTGGGGGAGGAGAGAATCATGGCTCAAGAAGATTTGGGTCGCAATAGGAAGTACTAGAGAGTATTTCGTAGTTTTACACCCTGACCTACAGTGAGAAACACATTTTCCACTGTGACCCAAAATTTACCTCGCTATGTATGTGATTGAAACAAAAGTTTCATGAAACATTCACCATTACTACATGTACAATTACTGTGTGTAACGCACACTGATATTTTCTACTCTAACTTATTTGATTTTTTTTAAAAAAGCTAATTGCACTCAGTTGATTTCACAGCCAACTGATAGATCACGAACTGTGGTTTAAAAACCACTGCATGGAAGCACTGCTACTCAAAGCAACTGTTCAGGGCACTGGCTGTGGTGGTCTCCAACAGAAAAGGAGCTTGTGGGAATTCCCTGGCGGTCCAGTGGTTAGGACTTGGTGGTTTCACTGCCAGGGCCTGGGTTCGTTCCCTGGCTGGGGAACGGACCTGGGTTCGTTCCCTGGCTGGGGAACTAAGGTCCCACAAGCCATGCGGTGAGACCAAAAAAAAAAAAAAAGAAAAGAAAGAAAGAGAGAAAAGGAGCTTGCGTCACAATGTAAATCAATGAGCTGCTTTCTTCATTGAGAAAATCTTTCTCTGAAAACAATGTCAGCTGAAGAGCATGCTTAGGGACAGCTGAGTCATCTTCTGGTGTGAGTTCCTTACCCTGTCACAATGGGTAACAAACAGTTCGCAGGTGAGTGCCAATCCTCAGATGACCCTTTGAGAAGCAGTGTGAGCTAGAGTGTGGCCCAGAAGAGATGAGCTAAACCCGCGGAGCAGGGGGCCAGAGGAGCACAGACAGAATGCAGTCTAAAGTGTGAGGGGAGGGAAGCAAGAGCAAGTGCTACCTGCCGCTTGGAACGTCCATGAATACACATCACTGAGACCAAGGGGCCTGCTTCAGAGAAGGGCGAGCCCCCTTTCCACGGATGCCGTGCAACTGAAGGAGAAAGTCCATTTCAAACAACTGGCTCAACAACAGAAATTTAATTCCTGCATTCAGAGGGATGGGTCGAAGAAAATGTGAAGATTTTACTGCAAAGAACAAGATTGGTTTTTCTTACCCTGAAGAAAGTAAACTTCATCTCTCGCTCTCTCTAGCATCTATGTCAGACCCTCTCCTTTATCCTGGAATCGCCAGTTCTTTCATTTGGTCCCCTCCCTCTAACTTAATGACCTTTCTTTACACTTCATAAAGCAAACAGAAGCCCATGTAAAGGAATTCTTTCATCTTTTCTCCACTAAAACTACCAGTCCACCAGCACAGCCCTCAGTCTCCTTTCCCAAGGAATGTACTGCCTGGTGATGTGAAAAATTATGAGAACTTTCATTGTCCCGTTACAGTGGGGGTCTATACTCCTTCAAGCCCAGTACACAAACCTTAAATTGTATTGCTGTGTTCATTAACAGGGAAAAAGACTGATGACTAACACTTAACAAAACAGACCCATTCTGGCTGCCAAACAGCTTTATTCTCTTTGCACTCTACATCTCTAAATTTAAGAAAATACCGTGGAACCACAAGGCCCGTTTCTCTTTAGGTAGTAAAATATGTTAGCCACGCCTTTGGGAAGTTGTCTCTGTGTCATATTGGTTGGGAGAAAACTATCAAATGCTAGTCCTTCTGTTTGTGACAGGACCCTGTGTCCCATCTGATTTTCAGGCACTTGCACCGTTGATTACCTTCTCTCTTCTCCATCTTCTAGCATTTGCTCTCTACCGGATCCTTTCCCAAGCACTCAGTATATCCCATCTGTTAAAGCATGCCTCCATTTATTCCATGTCCTCCCCCAGTGACTGCGCTCTCTCTCTACACTCCTTCACAGATAATTTTCTCTAAAGAGTTGCCATCTCCATTTATTTCCTTTTGCTAGTCCGCCTTCAGTACCTACCACGCCACCAAAAATACTCTTGCTATAAAAGTCATCAGTGACTTCTGTATTGCTGAATCTAACAGAGACTTTTCAATTCTCACCTTCCTCAACATTTTAGCAGCTTTCGACCCAGTTCCAGCTCCCTTCTCCTTGAAAAACTCTGATCTTTGCTTCCCTGATAACACACCTACTCTCCCAGCTTTTCCTCCTATCCTTCAGTCGTCTATTCTTTACTGGCTTATCCATCTTTCATTGATCTTTGCTTGTTGGGAGATCCCCTCCTTCCCTCAAGAAAAAGTTACTCCCTTGGTCTCCTCACCCAGGTAAATGGCAACTCCATTCATACAGTTGTTCCCTAAAACAAGCCCCCTTGATTCCACCTCCATTATACATCTCAAGTCTGTTCACTTTACACTGTCTCCATTACTCTTACCCCAGACCAAGCCACCATCACACTTCACCTCTACTCTGCAATCATTTCCTTATTGGTCTCCCCGTTTCTACTTTTGCCCCCTACCACCATCCCACCCACCAATCTATTTCCCCTATAGCAATTCTAGTAATGTTTCTGATACATAAATCAAATTATGTCACTTCCTTGTTTGGAAATAATAAATCATTTCTCACTGAACTTCAGAGAGAATCCAAGCTCTTGAACATGGTCTGCAAGGCCCAGTGTGGTCCAGCCCCTGCCTACCTCTCCAGCCTCACCTCCTTTCCTTTCCCCTTCACTGACTACTCCCCTGCCACACAGCCCTTCTTTCATTTTCTTATAGGATCAAGATCTTTCCTGCTTCGGGTTCTTTGTACACACTCTCCCCTCTTCTAAGATTGCCAGGCCCTCCACTTCCCACTTCACCTGCTCCTCTACTGCTCATCTGTCCTTCAGGCAGAAGTCGAAATATTAATTCTTGAGAAAAATCTCTCCTGAGTCACTCACTCCCAGCTGATCATCAATTTGAATTAAGTTCCCTTGGTTATATTCTCTTAGTGTCCTGTATTTTCTTCATAACACATACTGCAATCTATAATTAAACAATGAGCTCTGTGTTGTCTTGTTTGCGTAATATCTGTTTTCCCCATTTAACTGTAGGTCCTATGAGGCTAGTGCCTAGAACAGTACCTAAAACATTAGTAAATGCTCAACAATTTTTAAATGAATGAATGAGGGATATGGTGACTAATTTTTCAAATGTACGCTAAACATTGACACACTGTATCTCTTTCAACCCCAAGGTTACTGGCAAATGTGCTTCACACAGTGGGTGCACAATGGGTCTTACGCCTGTTTATTAGCATCTATCAGTGTTGTGCTGGAGCAGGCTTGTGTAGGCTTGATAGAGCCGGTTCTGGGCATCTTTCTTCCCAACTTCACACTGAGTGACACTGTGTTGGTAGCCATGATAGTATACATACCACAAAAATCAGCAAATGCTACAAATCACAACTTGTTTTTCCCTTTGGTGAGCCACTACTGGCTCACCACTGGTGTCTACTATATATCCAACATGTTAGGTATTACAGAACCACCATTAAAAAAAAAGTCATAGTCCCAGACCAGCATTAGTTTCCAGTCTAATCTGGGGAATATGACATACATCAAGACTCAAGGAGAATCAGGGTATAGTTGTGCCGTGTGAGTGCATCCATGGTCAGAAAAGGATGAGACCAGTAGGGGTTGGAGTTAAGTACCAGTGGGCATCCAGGAGGTGGAACCAATGCTGAAACTGGGGGACAGAGAGGATGTATGTAGCTGAACAGGACCATGGAGGGTAATCCCAATGGAGGAGCAGTGAGGACCCAGGGCTGGTCACGAGCTGGGGAAATGTAGTTGGAATGGAAGTAGGAAGAAGTAGAAGAGATTGTCTTAGTTGGAAAGAGTTTCCCTTGAAATTTCTTTTTACATGTAATTTTGCTAAATCAGATCTTATTTTTTAAATGAAGGGTCCAGATGTTAAAGAATTCTTAAGGCATATCTTATTTTGAAAATGAAGTAAAGGGTAAATAATCTTCCTCTATTTTTCAGATTTGGGTTTTGCTGGAATAATTTTTCCTTGAAGCCATGCACATCTCTACCGCATACTCCCAGCCACATCTTCAACCTGCCAGATCTTCTGGCAGGCTGGGGATTTCTCCTGTCTTTGCCCTCAGTTCCTCATCTGTGAAATGAAATGGTCCAAGTTGATTGTCTCTCAGATCCTTTATAGCTCAGAAAAATTGCATGGTTCTAAACGGTTAGACATGTGAACCCTATTTCTAAATGAGTCTAAGAAGAAGGCCAGGAAAACACGATTCTGAAATGCCTTTGCCTGTGATAAAAGGAGGCTCAGCAATTCCATTTGGGGATAAAAGGGTGAAGTAAAATGATCCACTTGCTACAGAGTTAGGTCAGTTTTCTTTTGGCCAATGAAGAGATTTGGCGTCTGAGGATAGCAGGCGATCTCATGGGTTTTCCGCATGGGCATCATTAGGTAAATCCAGTGGCCATTTGACAGGAAAATAAGGTCACTATTTTTGAATCAACAGGAAAAGGGCAGAGCAGCAAGATAGAAAGAACTGACTGGAGAAACTAACCGAATCAGGCTTGATGGAGCTGATGCTGCCTTAGATCCCCTGTGCGTAGAAGCCTTGTTGGAGCTGGTCTGCCACAGATCCTGATTTAAGAGAATGGACTTGAGGATATGGGGAGGGGGAAGGGTGAGCTGTGACAAAGCGAGAGAGAGGCATGGACACATACACACTACCAAACGTAAGGTAGATAGCTAGTGGGAAGCAGCCGCATAGCACAGGGAGATCAGCTCGGTGCTTTGTGACCGCCTGGAGGGGTGGGATGGGGAGGGTGGGAGGGAGGGAGACGCAAGAGGGAAGAGATATGGGAACATATGTATATGTATAACTGATTCACTTTGTTATAAAGCAGAAACTAACACACCATTGTAAAGCAATTATACTCCAATAAAGATGTTAAAAAAAAAAAGATATAGGCTGACTCATTCACCTCTTCTGAGTAGCAATTCAGCTGCATGCATTTCAATTACACGAGGCTTTGATGGTGCTAAGTAGTGGCAAAAGCCTGGTATCTGCTGAAGGGACCTGTTCCCAGGCATCCATGGACCCCCAGGTAGGGCTGGTTCTGGGCCCCCAAGGCCCTCTTTTCCCTCTCCCTCTTTGCTTCCTCCTCTTCTCTAAAGGCAGGAACAGCTGCTGCCAGGCTGGCTAGTTCAGCCCACTCATCTCAAGCCTCCCTGAAGCTGCAGGACAGCCGGAAGCCAGAGTCATGTGCTTTCCCCATCAGCACAGCCCAGCTGTGGCTCTGCACTGCTGCAGGCAGCCATGTTGACATCTGGCTCAGAGAGAAGAAAGGCCGAATGAAGTCTTCTGTGTGTGGAGTTACCCAGCCCAGGTGGCTGTGGCCCTGGCAGAAAATGCGGGTCAGGGCTCGGCCACCCCAGAGGGCAACTAGACATTTGTTTGCCCCTGAACCTTTTGATTTTTCCTTTTGGAGGATGAAGACAGTAAAAATCTGGTTCTCAGAAAGGTTTGATTCACCATAGATTTAATAAGGACCTGCACCAAAGGTAGACAGGTGAGTACTGTGGGCCAAGAAGAAGAAGAACACAGTTTCTGCATTTGAAGAGTTCACAGTCTCCTGTGTGACATGAGAGTGAGATGAAAGGCAGGCAGGTCCTTTGTGCAAAGGGATCGGTGCTCCAAGGCAGTAGTGGTAGTTACAGAAAGGAGTGGGCAAGTCTGAGAATCATTTAGGAGGTAAGCTCAGAACAACTAGAAAAACTTGATGATGGACTGAATATGTCAGATGGGATGATGGGAGAGAGGGATTTGCCTAGGATGGCTGCCAGATTTCTTGCCTGGGTGACGTGGGTAGATTTGCATTTCTCAAAGTATGTGTCTTGTAACACTGGATGTGAAAAGGTATTGTGTCAAGGGTGGCTATATCCTCAGATAAATCTGGGCTGAGAAATGTGGGCTTGAACAAAAGTCAACCAGATCTCTTTACTATAGGACTTCTCAGAGCCCTTGATATGCTGCTACTGCCGCAAGTAATAGTAGCTATCATTATTAAGCACTTACATGAGTTCCACTTATTATGTCTTTGAGCAATTTGGAAAGAAGGAAAGTCCCGAGAACACTGTTCTGTAACTTGAAAATAATGTGTGAGCAAGTACACAGATATAAACTAATAACGTAGTGATCTTGGTCACCAAGCAAGAAGTTCCTAGGGCAGGCTATGTGAGCCAAAGGCACTGTGGGAAACGGGCGGTGCACGACTAAATATTTGATATACATTATTTCAGGTTCCCATAACAACACTGTGGGGTATGCACTTTGTACCTATTTTGCATGTGGGGAAACTGGGGCTCATAAAGATTAAACAACCAACCAAAATTGCCACACATCTAGTAAAGAGTAGAGTCTCACCCTTCACAATTACATCATGTCATTTCTGCGTGCTAATGTATATAGTGAATCTGCAAGGAAGGGAAGGGTGTAGTATGCTGTGTCTCCTGTTAAGCTAAAACAATAAAACAGCCAGTTATTTTACCAGCAAAATGAGTTTATTTAGGAACGGCAAAGGATTGCAATTCAGGACATGCAATCTGCGGAAACCACGGGCAAGTCTGGAGAACAAAGGAGAGGAACGTTCTTTTATGGAAGAGAAGGGGGTGCTGGAAGGGGCTGTTATAAACAGAGTCCATTGGAGGAAACTGGGAGTCCTTTTTAGTGGTCGAGTTGTGACAGTCTCTCACTGGCTGGACTGCTGCCAGGCAAGGAGAAATTCTTCCTTCCTCCTGCTGGGTAGTGAAGTAGTAACCTTCTTCCCATGGACATGAAAAGGTACATCTTTTCTTGTCGGGTATGCAATTGCTGTTGAGTGGTAGGGTGTGAGAGCGCCCCCTTCTGGTCTCTTGACTCCATTTTAAATGACGCGTCTGCTTATTAATTTTCCAACTCCCAAACTTGTGACCACAGAACCCTGTGTTTATGGAGCATCTCACAGGATTAGTGGTACTTAGAGGGCATTTTGTGGAGAATAATGCTATTAATGAAGATCAGGAGTACAGATAAGAGGGAAATTATATTTTTGTAAGTCATGGTAATACAAGGTTGAAAGTTGCCATAATAGAAATGTGGCTAAAAAGTTATAGAAATTCAAAGTGGGCCGAGATTACTTCCAATATCAGTGTTCAGAGAAAATGTTTAGTTAAATTGTTATCAGCTTCAATTAGCAGAAGACCCAACTAAACATGGCTAAACAAACAAATTTATTAAAGCACAGAACCAAAGCCCAGAGGTAGAACAATTCCACTGTTGGTGAATTCAGGGGTTTAGCATCATCATCAAAGATGCAAGTTTTTTTTTTTTTTTCTTATTTTTCTGCCTTGCCATTTTCAATATGTTAGATCATCCTCTGAGGCTCCAAGGTGGCTGGCACAGTTCCAGGTGCCGGATGCCAACAGCAGCACAGAGTCCCAAGACTGCACATCAGGCTCTCAGGAAAGAGTGGTTGAAGAGGGAAGCTATTAAGTGATGCTACTAAGAAAACATCTCCTTACACGGCAAGAAGAAAGTGATGCTTCCTCCTAAAAAGCATTTCAATCATTTCTCGAGTCCATTGCACATACAGACTGAACTGGGCCAAGTGCACCCAGACACAGTGCACTTGGGTTGAGAGAGACAGGCTACCATGAGTAAGCAGGGAGCTGGTGTTCCCCTGAGCCAAACCTCAGTGAGTACTTTCCTGAAAGCTAATTGTGAGTCAGCATAGGATGACGACTGATCACTTTGAAATACGGGCTATCCCAATGCAAGAAGCATCCTGCTGCAGTTGGCTTCGGCCAGGGGCATTGTGGGCCCAGGGACACAGACATGATCAAAGTTGATTACCAGTTCCCTAGTGGATTGCGTGATAGACTATCACTTGGGACCTCAGACAGGAGGTATGTTAGGAGTGTGCCTCCTGCCAGTTCTCAAAAATCCTATTGTTACCTTCATAACTGAGCAATCAGAACACTTCATGGTTTGTTATTTGACGTATCTGGACTAGGTGAGGTCTATTTCTGGCTCAAATTGATTCTAAGAATCAAAATGAGCACAATTTAAGGATTCTGTCCTATGGAGGCTCATTTCTGAATTACAAAAGCACTTGGTACACTGTAAGCCCCCATGCAAATAGTAGCCTTGTTATTAGGAAGCATGTTGAATGAGTTCTTGGCATGCACTTTGGAGGACAAGAAAAATGCACACGAAAAAGGAGGGGGGGGATGGGAATTCCCTGGCATCCCAGTGGTTACAACTCCGAGCTCTCACTGCCAGGGTCTCGGGTTTGATTCCCTGGTCGGAGAACTAAGATCTCACAAGCTGGGCAGCCCGGCCCCGCACCCCCCCCCCCCCACAAAATATATATATATATGCATATATATACACATACACACATATACATATAAAGTGGGGTGGGGATTAAAAATAAAATAAAGTAAATGTGTAATAATTTAAATAATAGACAACAAAAAAATCTAAGAGAACATCTCTGGTGTCAGTTTTCTTGCAGATTATTTCTGTTTTTCTGTGGCATCAGAGATGTGGTAGAACTGATGGGTTCTCATTTTATGATGCACTAATCACAGTGTAATGGAGTATCAGGGCAAAGACAGTCAGAGGGCATCTCACACTGCAGCCTCTGGAACAGCTCTATCGTCTAGTAGTTTGGAGTTTCAAGTTTTAAGGCAGGAGATGACAGTAAAAGTGTACCCAGTTAATATTTCATCTGCAAGTGTTACAGAGTGGTGAGAAAGAAGTGCTATGTTGAAGAGCAAAGTTTTCAAAAACAGAACATCCCAACCTACAAAATGATATTGGAAAGAAGCTGCAGAGGAGTATGTGAAGGCCAAGGACCTAAAAAGGAAAAGCAGACATGGGGGAATGGGGCTGGAGAGGCAACAAACATTTATGGGTGTGCAGCTGCTCTGCTAAGTGCTTTCACATGTCAAAACATTTAATCAGGAAGGTATCATTTCAAGGCCATATCAAACAACGTTTAGACTTATAAAACAGAATTTATGTTACAGGCTAAAAGCAATATCAAGTTCTGGAGGAAGAGACACAATGTCTGCCCAAGAGACAGATGTGGGAAGAACATAGCAATAGTTTGTCTCGGAATGACCCATAATAACCAATCACTGGCCAAGGTTATCAGGAAAGCAGTAGATATGCTGTGGTCAGAAGGAAAGACTTATCTGGGGCCTTATTAAACAGCAGGTGTTGTGGGATCTGCAGCATTTCTTTCTCCTGGTTTCAAGTTACTAGTGGAGGAGGCTATAGCTTCTTATTCCATCTGTTCCTCTCTCTCCTCTCCAAGAAAGGAGGAATAGCTCATATAATTGATGAGCTTGGGAGAAGCTAAAAGTACCCATCTCAGCCCCTTTCTCCTTCCTCTTTGGGAATCTGCCACCTCTCAGAGAACACACATCCCTCCACGGTACCCACAGGGGAGACTTGGAGACCTGGCACCACCATGACCGACGGGAGCTAAATCTGAATCAGGGATGCACTTTGGGGAATTCATTGTTGCTGCACTCAAAACCCATGTCCTCCAAGTCCAACCGACCCTGTAGCAGAAATGCAGGCAATATTTTTATTACTACCTGCCTGACTCCTACATCTATGTCTCAGTTGTCTCTAAACCCAAGGGGACTGGGAGGGATTTCTGACCATTTCTGACCTCAACCCCCAATATCCAGAACTGAGGAAGAAGAACCAATCAAAGTTTTTTTCTTTTTTCTTTTTTTTTTTTTTTTGCGTTACGCAGGCCTCACACTCACTGTTGTGGCCTCTCCCGTTGCGGAGCACAGGCTCCGGACGCGCAAGGCTCAGTGGCCATGGCTCACGGGCCCAGCCACTCCGCGGCATGTGGGATCCACCCGGACCGGGGCACGAACCCGTGTCCCCTGCATCAGCAGGCAGACTCTCAACCACTGCGCCACCAGGGAAGCCCCAGAATCAAAAATTTTAAGCATACAATCAAATGTAGTAGGCTTTAACTTATTTTACTAAATAAAATTCTGATTCTATTGCCTTGGCATTCAAGGCCCTCTATGATCTGAAGCTATAAGCAGATAGGGTAGGGGGTCCGTAGAGAAGGAGAACCAAGCATGGCTTTCTTGACATAAGAGAAGCCACTTTTGGCCTAAGCCACCTTGTGATCTAAGTCTGGCCACAATGCTTGGCCTCGAGTAGGTCTCTTGAATAATGATATTAAGGGAACAAGAGGACAAACTGTTATCAGGCAAGAGAAGTAACAATAGCAAAGATAATAAATCAGGTGTAAAGACCCCCAGTTCTGTTTCAATGGTAAAGACTAGGCTGAAGGACTGTCTTGAGCTGTTTTGCAGAATTTAAACCCCTCTCAGGAGTTCAACCAACAGACCAACTGTAACTTAAGGGATGATGATGTTGACCTTTTCTGACTCCTGACTTCTGTCAACTGAAGCTTGGACTCTTTCGACCGCCCAAGCCCCTTCGTGAATATGCATGTATCTTTAGCTTAAAACATCCCCAGTTTTGCTGTTCAGTGAGACACTGCTTTGGGAAGGATCCCCGGTGCTCTCCTTACCTGCTGCAGGTAATAATAAATCCCTCCTTCTCCTGATCGTTGGCTTGGTTGTGTCTTTTGGCTTGACAGCCACCAAGAGGTGAACCCAGTTTTTTGGGTAACAATGCCAATATATCCTTGCATGTGATCTCACACTACTTCCCCATATGCACACCACCATCTGATAGCATCACGCTCAGCGCCTTTCTGTCTCTGTGCCTTCCCTCAGGGTGTTCCCTCCAAATGGAAAGCCCTTTTGCCCATTTTTTCATGTCTATATCTGACCCATTCTTCAAGGACTAGCCCAAATTTCACCAAATCCATAGGTGCTTCTGTAGCAGGTTCTATTTAGAGGTTCCCTACCTGATAGTCACCCCCACTTTCTTCTTTTTCCACAGAATCCCAATTTCTTTTTTCTTTTCTTTTTTTTTTTTTTTTTTTAGTTTGTAGGTGGCTATACACTTCAGAGGAGGCAGCATCTCTGACTACCTGAATCAAACTAGGTAGTGCCATTCCCCTTGCCAATGACTGATTTAGGAGTGAATGTGTGACTCGGTTTTGGACATGAGCCATTTAGAAAGAAACTGTCAAGGCTGGGAAAATACTTTCCACCTGAGTCTCGATACTCTGGAAATATTGTGTCAAAACTGTTCCAACACTGGAAGTTTCTCTTTTAGCAGCATTTTAACCTTCCTCATTTTTCTCTCTGTAAGAGTGCTACCACCATTTCTCCTTTCCTTTTTTTTTTTTATCCTTAGTGACATTCCGTTTTATTCTTCCTTGCCCTTTCTTGACTTTTTCTCATAACCTTGACTTGACTTTGTTTTACCTACCCAGCTACCCCTCACCAATTAAGTATATTCTAGTGAATTCTCTCCCAGAAATGTCTATTTTGGTTTGTGAATCCTTTTGTTCGACTCTCCTGCTTGAGAGATTTCTATATATCACACGTTCATATGTTCCACCTCTTGGATACCTTTTATTTCCTTCCTGTTACGGAAGAGACGTGCTGCTGTCTTCCAACAGGATTCACTTAGCTATTCCAGACCTCTATCTTTCACTTTACATGTAACAATGTCTAATCTTTCTTGCATACAAATTATATCAATTCACCTACTTACTCCCTTTTTAATGTAAAGTACAAATGGCCAAACTACAATAAATAAATAATGTTCAATCTTATTTAATATCCTGATTCTAAAAATTTGGTTTCATGGGTCACTTCATTACTTCTATTCCTTCTGCTACCGACCCTCCTGATTGGATCCCCCAACAAGCGTCCTTCTGCCCAGTGTTGCTCGGGCCAATAGAACGAGACTGAATTCAGTGCAGAAGCAAAGGAAAGCTTTATTTTCCGATCAAAGAATGGAGAAGCGCAAGCTTGAGCTCTAGAGGACGCGCTCTTCCTGACAGGCCATGGGTGGGGCTTCTTTATAGGATTCTGCTCTGCAGGGAGGGGGTGGAGTCCTTGCGGTCCTGCACATGCGTGTTGCTCACAGCTCCGCCGCCGCCATCTTGAATCACAGCGTCCGGCACAGCTTCCGAGCAAGGGCTGCCGAGCTGAAGAGTCTGCACAGGCTTTTTGCGCGGGATACGAGGAACTCCGGTCTGAAGTGAAGCATACAAGGCTTCTGCATGCCACCGGCTGTGACGGTAGACTCAGCGTAAAGGAAGAGGAAAAAAAAAAAAGGTCAGACTTTATTTTTTTTACCCAGGTTCCATTTTTATTTCTCAGGAATTGTTAATGGGCTCTGCCAGTGACATTTTCACTTTTGCCCAAGGTTATGTTTCAAAATTTGTTCTAAAACCAACTTCCTGGTCTTACAGGAATGGCTCCCAAATCTTAAGAACCTGAAATCGTTTTCTCTTTCAGATTTCCTTATGGGTTGCGTGTGGAGGTGTTTCTTCCTAATGCACATGGCAATCCTATGTTCATGGAAGTGGGGGGAATGAATAGATTTATTAGTATCCGTAATTCACCAGGTTTCCCGTGCCCTTCTCCCCCTCCCCTGCTAGGACTAGGTAAAGGAGAATACACAAGCTTTCTTTTTTTAAGAGAGAGAATATTTAGAGATGGGAGCCCCTGGTAAAAGCTGGAGAAAGGGGCTAGGACTTAGCAGAGAAGCTAAGGTGATGCATAGAATAAAAGTCTGGGTGAGAAGGCGAGAAAACCTGGAGAAAAAACTAAAGGGGAGGAGGAATGGGGCGAGGTGTGGGGAAGAGAGAGATTTGCATTCAAGAGGCTCCAGAACATCCTCCCTCGGGGGAAAACTAGGGAGGGAACGAACAGCTTTTGAGAAGTTCCTGGGAAGAAATTGCTGGTAGAGTAAAACTCCTGGTACCATCTTTTCATCAGCCTCACTTAATATTAAAAGCAAATGGCGCGGGCTTCCCTGGTGGCGCAGTGGTTGGGGGTCCGCCTGCCGATTCAGGGGACACGGGTTCGTGCCCCGGTCCGGGAAGATCCCACATGCCGCGGAGCGGCTGGGCCCGTGAGCCATGGCCGCTGAGCCTGCGCGTCCGGAGCCTGTGCTCCGCAACGGGAGAGGCCACAACAGTGAGAGGCCCGCGTACCGCAAAACAAACAAACAAAAAAACGGCGGGTCTTCCCTGGTGGTGCAGTGGTTAAGAATCCGCCTGCCAATGCAGGGGACATGGGTTCGAGCCCTGGTCTGGGAAGATCCCACATGCCACGGAGCAGCTAAGCCCACGTGCCACAACTACTGAAGCGGGCATGCCTGGAGCCCGTGCTTCGTAACAAGAGAAGCCACCGCAATGAGAAGCCCGTGCACCACAATGAAGAGTAGCCCCCACTCACCGCAACTAGAGGAAAGCCTGCGCGTAGCAACGAAGGCCCAATGCAGCCAAAACAAATAAAATAATAAATAAATTTATAATAAATAAATAAACCAATGGAGAGCTAATCAGAGCAGAAAGAATTGGCCCCCCAAAGCCTACATTTCTATGAATGTGTGAGACTTAGATTCATTATTTTTAACAATGAACCTTGACCTTAATGTGTAATGTGCCTTCAGGTGTTTGCTGAAGTCATCATGGCTGACTCAATGTTAAAAATATTATTTCTTCCATCTTTAACTCATCCCTTTGATGTGTTTGATTTAAAATGAGTGGTGTATACTAACACAGGAAAACATATATATGATTTATGAAGGAAATATAAGTATACTTGGAGGCAGGTGCTCAATATTTTTTATTGATGGGGTTCATAGTCAAAATTGTTTAAAGACCACTCCTTTATATTCTACACTAGTCGTGGGTCCAGTCTCCACTGTGTGGCCAGGACTTCCCAGGCCCTTTGCTCTCTGAAAAAGAGGTGGCATGAGGACATTAGATAATTAAGAGACAGTGAAACGTGAAGTGAATCTTCCCTGACCCTCCTATTTTATATATAAAATATAACCCATGCTCTTCTCTATGCCTCTCCTAACCTGATTTCTCTCTACAGTGGTTATCACTTATCATATCCTATTAAATTCCCTTATTCCATTTATAGCTATCCCCCTCCTTACTAGACTGTAAGCTCTTTGAAGGCAGATTTTTTTTCTGTTTTGTTATTTCCTATATCCCTGTGCCTGGAACATTGCCTGGCACGTAGTAGACCCTCAATTCATGTTGGTTGAATGAAAAGGATAAATACCCATTCATCTCTGAGAAGCAGTTCCAAGAACACTCAGTCAGGTAGATTTGGTAGCAGTTTTAAGCCACTGAGTCTTCAGCAGCATTGGCCTTATGTTCGTAAAGTGGCCAAGACGGGAATTCTTCTCTGGCATGTTTCCATCTCTGTTGTCCACATTCTTATACTGCTTCCCCCCTGCCAAGAAGGGATGCCATGTCCCCCCCTCTCCACTCCCACAATTCGGGTACTCATTGTGCTGTACTTCATCGCTCCTCCCTGTCCTCTGATTCACACACACTTTAGGTTTCTGTTTCGAATATCATTTCTAAATGAATTGGTGTGCTGCACCGGGCCATGGCTGACTGTTGACCGGGTACATACTTGCATCACAACTCGTAACTGATGAAGCAGTGCCTCAGCTAGGGAGCCTCACTCTAATGGGAGCATTTCAGGAGGGTGCAGAATCCAGAGCAGAGAGATTTTTGGTATTTTAGGGTTTCTTCAAATCACCCTCTCTGGGCAGCTGCCTTGGTGTCAGCCTTCACCCTCAGAGGGGTACAGACTCCCTTGTGGCTGCTTTTGGGTTTCCGGGAATTGCTGAGTTGAGAAACGGGCTACTGATGATGATCAGTAGGCACTGCATGGGCGCTCCTTTCCCTCCAGCGAGTCTTTCAGTGAAGGACCTGAGTCTGAGGTTTCAGATTTTTTGTGCTCTGGGTGGCTGGTGTCAACAGAGGCAGAGAAAGAGGCTCTTGCTGTGTTTCCTTCTGCTCTAGTTGGTACTGAGTGTTGCTGACACTAACCAGGACTGAACAGGGTGCTCCTTAACTTGAATCTTAGGTGGGGAAGGCATTTGAAATCTCCACATGCCTGAAAACCAGAGACTTGTTTTTCTGGCACATTCTTGGTTTGGAGATAAAGCAACAGATGTTTTGTTTTTGCCTCTTTCCTTTCTGTTCGTGGCTCCAAACGTGGGTGATACTAAGTGTGACAGGTTTCAGGTTTTTATTTACAGCAGTGGAAAACGGTTTGCAGGTCTTTGCAGAGTTCTGGGCCTCGGAGGCTGTCTTTCTACAGCCTCAGCTTAAAATCCTGAAGGCTGGGAGTGCAAGAAGCTTGAAGGTTCTAGAAGTTAGGAGTTGCATTCCAAGGGTGGGAGAGAGCATGAGGAATCTGGTGGAACTTCCTCATCCCTTTCACTAAGGCAAGATACATAATGGCTTAGCTGGAAATGTGGGGTTTATAATTACAAAAAGCTTTACATCATCATAGTAGAAGGCCTCTTGTCTGACATCATTAAAACTGCTAGCAAGACTGAAAAACTATTAAATTGGGGAATCAATATGATGCCTATCTTAAACATTTTATTTTAGGTCATGTAAATATACATATTCATTTACCAATCATTTGATGTAGAGCCAAAGCCTTTTACTTTGAGACGGACCTACTGAGTATAGTTCTGTATTATCCTTCTTAAATAAATCACATCTATAATGCATTTTCTTTAATTTACAAATTATTATTTCTCAAGTGGAAAAATAACTTTAAAACACTTGCAAAGCACTCTAAGTACATCTTCCTTCTGGATTTTAAAAAATTCTTCCCACCTCCCCCATCACCACACACACTGCCCCATCTGTAATATTTGCTTTTTCTGCACCTAATTGATGACGTTTTTAAAATAAAAATATACTGGGTTATTCCAAAGCATTCAACTATATTTTTATAGAATCAATAACTCTATTTAAAATTCCTTTTTAAAAACAACGAGGTATAATTGACAAACAATAAACTGCACATATTTAAATGGTACAATGTGGTAAGTTTTAATATATGTATATAACTGTGAAACCATCACCACAATCAAGATGATCACCCCAAAAGTTTCCTCGTGCCCCTCTGTAATTTCTCCATTCTGTTCCTCCCAAACCATCACCCTCTCCCTTTCCCCCCAACCACTGATCTGCTTCTTATACTATGGGTTAGTTTGCATCTCCTAGAGTTGTACAGAAATCAAATCACACAGTATGCACTCTTTTTTGACTGGCTTCTTTCACTTGGCATAATTATTTTGTGATTTACAACGTATCAATAGGTCATTCCTTTTTATTGCTTAGTATTCCATTTTGTGGACATACTACAATTTGTTCATTCACCTCCTGAGCATTTGAGTTGTGTCTTAGTTCATTTAGGATGCTTTAACAAGATATCAGAGACTGGGCAACTTATAAACCATAATGTTTATTTCTCACATATCTGGAGGCTGGGTAGTCCAAGATCAAGGCACCAGCATGGTGAAATCTGTTGGGAGTCCTCTTGCTGGTTCATAGCCAGTGCCTTCTTGCTGTTTCCTCACACGGTGGGAGGGTCTCTGTGGGGTCTCTTTTGTAAAAACACTAATTCCATTCATGAAGGCTCCATCCTCATGACCTAAGAACATCTCAAAGCCTGCACCTCCTAATACGTCATCTTTCAGGTTAGGATTTCAACATCTGAATTTGGGGGGAGCACAAACATTCTGACTATAGCAGATTTTTCCCACTTGTTGGCTATTACAAATAAAGCTGCTATGAATATTCATGATCAAGTATTTGTATAAAGATCTGCTTTCATTTCTCTTGGGTAAATACCTAGGAATAGAATGACTAGATCATATGGTAAAAATATACTTAACCTTTTAAAAAACTGCCAAACTGATTTCCAAAATGAATGTACTATTTTACATTCCCCCCAGCAATGTATGAGAGTTCTAGTTCTTCCACATCTTCATCAATGCTTGGTATGGTCAGTCTTTTTTTTTTTTTTTTTTTTTTGCGGTACGCGGGCCTCTCACTGTTGTGGCCTCTCCCGTTGCGGAGCACAGGCTCCGGACGCGCAGGCTCCGCGGCCATGGCTCACGGACCCAGCCGCTCCGCGGCATGTGGGATCTTCCTGGACCGGGGCACGAACCCGTGTCCCCTGCATCGGCAGGCGGACTCTCAACCACTGCGCCACCAGGGAAGCCCAGTCAATCTTTTTAATTTGGGCTATTTTAATAGCTGTGCAGTAATATCTCATTGGATTTTAATTTGCATTTCTGTGATGTCTAATGATGTTGAGCATGTTTTCATGCTGTTATTTGCCGTCTATATATGTCTCGGTGAAGTGTCTATTAAAGCCTTTTGCCCATTTGTAATTGGGCTGTTTGTTTTCTTAGTATTAAGTTTTGAGAGCTCTTTGTATATTCTGCATATAAGTCCATCAGATGTATGATTTGTAAATATTTTCTCTCAGTCTGTGGCTTGTATTTTTTTAATTGAAATTTTTATTAAAATAATTATAGATACACATGCAGTTATAAGAAATAATATAGAGAGATTTTCCCCTAATGATAGGATTTTACAAAAGTATAATATAATATCACAACCAGGGCAGAAATCTTGATACAATCCACCCATTTTATTCACATTTCCCCAGTTTTGCTTGTACTTATTTGTGTATATGTGTTTGTATATGTGTGTATGTGTGCATTAAATTCTACACAATTTTATCATTTGTGTAGAATCCTGTATCTGCCACCCGTCAAGATATTAAACAGTTTCAACACCACAGTGACCCCTCAGGTTGCCCTTTTAGAACACACTCACCTCCTTCTAGCAACGCCACCCCATCTGTAATCCCTGGCAATCATCAATCTGTTCTCCATTTCTAAAATTTTGTCATTTCAAAAATGTTCTACAAATGGATCATACAGTTTGTAACCTTTTGGGCTTTGCTTTTTTTCACTCAGTATAATTCTCTGAAGATTTATTCAATCATTATGTGTTTCAATAGTTCATTCTTTTATTGCTTTGTAATATTTCATGGTTTATGTGTAGAGTAGTTTCCCCTATCCATTGGGGATATATTCCAAGACCCCCCAGTGGGTGCTTGAAAGAGCAGATAGTACTGAACACTCTATATACTATGTTTTTTCTATAGATGCATACCTATGATAAAGTTTAATTTATAAATTACAGCATCACTACTCTTGTACTTTGGGGCCGTTATTAACTAAAGGTTACTTGGACACAAGCACTGTGATACCATGACAGTAGATCTGGTAACTGAGTCTACAACTAAGTGACTAAAGGGCGGGTAGCATATACAGCATGGATATGCTAGACAAAGGGTGATTCACATCCTGGACAGGATGGAGCAGGATGGAGTGAGATTCCATCCCCCTACTCAGAAAAGGCATGCAATTTAAAACATGAATTGTTGGGAATTCCCTGGTGGTCCAGTGGTTAGGACTCAGCGCTTTCACTGCCGTGGCCCAGGTTCAATCCCTGGTCAGGGAACTAAGATCCCGCAAGCCGTGTGGCAATTAATCAATCGTGAATTGTTTACGTTTGGATTTTTCCATTTAATATTTTTGGACCACAGTTGACCATGGAAAGCAAAACCATGGCTAATAAGGGACTACTGTACTATAATTTGTTTAACCACTCACCTGTTGAAAGACATTTGAGCTGATTCTAGTTTGGGGCAATTACAAATAAAGCTGCTGTGAACGTTCATGTATAAGTTTTTGTGTGACCATAAGTTTCCAGTGTTCTGGAATAAATACCCAAGAGCACAGTCGCTAGGTTACATGGCAATTGCATATTTAGCTTTATAAGAAAATTTCAAGCTGTTTTCCAGAGGGACTGTACCATTTTAGATTCCCATTAGCAATGTATGAAGGGTCCATTTTCTCTGCATCCTTACCAGTATTAGGTGTTATCACTATTTTTTAAATTTTAACTCTTCTGATAGGTGCGTATTGATAGCTCATTGTGGTTTTAATTTGCATTTCCACGACAGCTAGTAATGTTGAACATCTTTTCATGTGTTTGTCATCTGTGTATCAACTGCAATGAAATATCTGTTCATATCTTTAGCCCATTTTCTAACTGTATTGTTTGATTTTTTTACTGTTGAATTTTGAGACTTCTTTATATATTCTAGATACTAGTCCTTTGTTGGCTCTGTGGGTTACAAATATTTTTTCCCAGCTTGTCTTTTTATCCTCTTCACATGGGCTTCCACAGAGCAAAAGTTTTCCATTTGATGAGGTTCAGCTTATCAATTTTTCCTTTTATGGATTGTGGTTTTGGTGTCAGGTCTAATAACTCTTTGCCTAGCCCTAGACCCTGAAGATTTTCTCCTATGTTTTATTCTAAAAATCTCATCTTGTTACATTTTACATTTAAGTATGATCCATTTTGAGTTAACTTTCATGTAAGTTGTGAGATTTAGGTTGAGGTTTATATGTCAGTCCTCCAAATGCCTCCTGTGCTCTTTGCATGCAGAATCACTTGTGGTTCCCTGGCAGGAGATGTTCTCCCACACCTCTTCCCCAGGCCTATGTGCACACTTCCTCCTCCTTTCTTCTCACCAAGCAGGTTCCTTGTCCACTGAGACTCTGCTCACTCTACCTGCACTCAGGATCCTACTCCTCTTGCCTCCACAAGAACTTTGCCTTTTTAGTTGTCCCCCCCTCTCTTCCACTGTTAACTTCTCTCTCTTTTTCCTGGACCATTCCTATCACCGTACAAACATGCTTTTATATTGCCCTTTAAAATAATAATCCTTCCTTAACTCCATATCCTCCTCTATCTATCTGCCCTGTATCACTGTATCCTGCATAAACAAACTTACTGAAAAGAGTGATCTGTACCCTCGCTACTCAAGTTGAAGTTTGTGGACCAGCAACATTGGCGTCACAGGGGGCTCCAGTTGTGAGAAATGCAAGGTCTCAGGCCCCAACCCTCAAACACTATTCTAGATGTTTCTGTGAAGGCATTTTTTAGATGAGATTAACATTTAAATCAGTAGACTGTTTTTTTGTGGGGGAGGGGCTGCGCCACGCAGCCTGTGGGATCTTAGTTCCCCATCCAGGGATCGAACCCACGTCCCCTGCATTGGAAGCACAGAGTCTTAACTGCTGGACCTCCAGAGAAGTCGCTAGATCAATAGACTTTAAACTTAGTCGATTAACTTCCATAATGTGGGTGGGTCTCATCCAATCAGTTGAAAGCCTAAATAGAAAAAGAGGACCTCCCTGGAAGAAGAGGGAATTAATTCTGCAAGCAGATGACCTTTAGACTCTAACTACAACTCTTCCCTGGGTCTCCAGCTTGCTAGCTTGTCTGCCGATGTTAAACTCGCCAAGCTTCCACAACTACATGAGGAAATTCCTTAAAACAAATCTCTCAATAAATAGACACAGGTAAAGATACCCTGTTGGTGCAGTTTCTCTGGAGAACTCTAATACACAAACAAACTTCATGTTGTCAAAAACGAATGATTAATTCTCTGCCTCCCATCTTACCTAAACTCTTAGCACATTTTTTTTAAAAAAATTCTTTGTCTTAGGTTCCCTGACAGTATAATTTCCTGGATTTCTACTTACCTCATTGGCCACTCCTTCTCAGTTTACTTTGTTGACTTCAAAATATAATATTGAAGTTCCTCAGGACTACCTCAATCCTGGGTGCTTTGCTCTTCTCTCTCTTCACTCTTTCTCTAGGTTATACCATCTAGTCCTTCTGATGACACCCAATTTTTCATCTCAAACTAAGCTCTCCACTCTAAATTGATATGTGCATATCCATATCATCTACTCACTTCCTCCATCTGGCTGTCTCATTGCCATCTCAAACTCAGCACACCCAGAACTAAACCTCTGATTTCCACTCTCCCCCTTTTACAAACCTGTCCTGCCCCAGCCTACTCTATTGTGGTAGCTGACACTAGCAATCCATGTAGATGCTCAAGGCAGAGTCCAAAGAGTCATCCTGGATACCATCCTCTTTCTCAACCCCCCATCCAATTTGACAGTGCTTCTGATCCAGTCTATTTCTATAGTATCCTAAATTTGTCTACTTTTTTATCTTCACAGATCTCCTAGTCTAAACCTCATTTGTGTCTCTAACACCATTCCATGCGTTTATTTTAAATTGAAATATAGTTGATTTACAATGTTGTGTTAGTTTCGGCAAAGTGACTCAGATCTGTCTGTCTGTCTGTCTATCTATCATCTATTCCTTTTCAGATTTTTTTCCACTATAGGTTATTACAAGATATTGAATATAGTTCCCTGTGTTATACTGTAGGTCCTTATTGTTTCTCTGTTTATATATAATAATGTGTATCTGTTAATCCCAAACTCCTATTTTATCCCTCCTGCACCCTTTCCCCTTTGTTAATCATAAGTTTGTTTTCTATGTCTGTGGGTCTATTTCTGGTTTGTAAATGAGTTCATTTGTATCATTTTTTTTAGATTCTACATATAAGTGATATCATGTGATAATTTGTCTTTCTCTGTCTGGCTTACTTCACTTAGTAAGACAATCTCATTCATGTTGCTACAAATGGCATCATTTCATTCTTTTTTATGGCTGAGTAATATCCCATAATGTTTGTGTGTGTGTGTGTGTGTGTGTGTGTATGTCACATCTCTTTATCCATTCATCTGTCAATGGACACTTAGGTTGCTTCCATGTCTTGGCTATTGTAAATAGTGCTACTATGAACATCAGGATGCATGTATCTTTTCGAATTAGAGTTTTTGTCTTTTCCAGATACATGCCCAAGAGTGGGACTGCTGGATCATATGGTGACTCTATTTTTAGTTTTTAAAGGAACCTCCATACTGTTCTCTATAGTGGCTGCACTAATTTACATTCCCACCAACAGTGTAGGAAAGTTCCCTTTTCTCTACACCCTCTCTAGTATTTATTATTTGTAGACTTTTTGATGATGGCCATTCTGACTCCACTCAGTGTCTTTTAATGTGCAGTCATTATTCATCACCTCCTCTGTGAAGCCTTCCTTGACTTCTCCCTCCTAGTTTGGGTTAGGTGCATGTCCTATATACTTTCATGATACTTTGTTTTTATAAGTAGCATAGTGCCTATTATACCATATTATACTTTTACGTTTACTTGTTTGTCCGTCCTGTTAGACTGTGGTTCTTAAGAGTAGGAAAATGATTTTTAAATCTTTATTCCCAGTGTCTAGCATGATGTCTGGCATGGAATATGTCTTTTATAAATGTTTGTTGAAAGTTGAGTGAATGAATGCATAGCATAGTAGAATTGGGAAAACCATATTTGGAACTAGTTGCTACTTTACAAAATTATCTTATGGCTCCAAAGATTTCTTTATTTCATATCTTGCTAAAGATCCATAAAAATGAAATTCCTTTAACACTCTTTACCCAAGACATTTTAACTATTAGACTATGATTCATTCCCTACACAAAGCACTTAATTTTTTGAGGCTTAACTTTACGTCTTAACTCTTATTTAAAGTTCAGTTATAGGGACGTCCTCTTAGCTGTTTCTATGCAGTTACTGCAGTGTCCCTTTCTTTCTTAGTAAAACAGACATAGAAATATGACTTAGAACACAAGGAGAAAAGTCAGGACACAATTTTTCTTCAGTTTCACAAGCTACCCATGCCCATGAGATTTTCTGCCTTAGAATCATTCTACCAGCCTATTAAATATGTTCTCTTGCCTGGGGCAGTATTCCTGAGAAGGGAGAAAGTTGCCTAAAATCTCCTTAGCAAGTTGTAGAATATTGAGTAATGAGTACCCTTCCTGCCTGACCTTCATTATGTTTACATACCCTCTGCAGTGCGTAACCTTCACATATTTTATTTCAGGTATGAAGGCAGAGCAATTAAGTTTTTCAAGGATTCAAACAAAATTCCATGCAATTTCCAAATCTTAGTCTCCATTATGTCTCAGTACTTGGTTGTTAGTGATTTTTATCTGCATTGGATCTACTTTATTAAGCTTCACGGAATGAGTAACAGCTACTAAGATGGTACCAGTAGATGTCAGAGACTGGGACAGAGTGGCTGAGTGAGTGGGAAACTGCACAGCTGAGAGCAACCATGGCAGTTACTGGAGTAGGACATGGGCATTGGAAAGCGTGAAAGGATAATTTTTAAAAGAGGATATAATCATGATTCCCTTGTAATATGAAGATATGTCAAAGATTCTATTTAACTCACTAATTAATGAAGGAACTAGTAAGATGTTACAACTGGCTCAAATGAGGATTTGACTTATAGAGATTTACATTGTTTACTGGAAAAAAAATCCACTTGCCTTGCCACGTACAGGAATCATAAGAACAAGAAACATTTGCATTGTTATTGATTTTCTACAACTTTTCTCTCTAAAGAGCTGTAAAATAAGCCTGTCAAAGACAACCAAAGGTGGAAAAGACCCAGATGGACGAGCTAGACAGGACAACCACTAACTTCTTTTGTTGCCCAATTCAAAGTCTTTCATTATTTTTCTTAATAGAAGAATATAAACATATGGACAGATGTTCTGCTCCTAAAGAGAGACTAGAGAATGTTGGAATATATTAATCTTAATGGATACTTACTGAGCACTTACTTATTATCTACCAAGAACTATTCTAGGCCTTTACCTGTATTATTTCATGTTCCTTAAACAAGCTAGTAAGGAGAGTATTACAGATAGGAAAGTGGAGACTCGTTGATTTTGGGTACCGCGACCAAGGACACACAGCTGAGTCAGGACTGAGACTCAAATCATCACACTGGATTATAGTAAACCTAGCATCCCTACCCGCAACTGTGGTTTTTATATTTGGAGCAATGGGATAGTTGTGATTTTCAAGGTCACAAGTCTCCGAGCCCAGAACTCTTCTCACTCACCATTTTGCCTGTTAGATCTGGTGATGAAAGAACCAGAATAACACACAGGAGAGATGGTTCCGCTCTCATTATCTAGCTGTATGATCTTGGGCAAGTCAGCTGTTGAGATGTTATTTCATTTTTGAAACAGGAGGAAAGTATCATACCTACCCAGGTCATGAAATTCTTTGAAAATCAATTGAAAAAATATATGTGTAACTCTTTGAAATATAACATCCTGAGTGGGTGTTAGTTTTCCCTATTATTAAGTTTTAAAAGTGAGGGTAAATGCTGGAAGCAGGATATTTAATGGAATGAGCCATAGCATGCATTAAAACAATATATATATAATATTTTAAAAAATTAATTTTTGTATATATACACTTTCCCCCTAGTATACAGCCCATAACTTCTGAGAATAGAGAGTATCTGAAAACTGAAAGGCCCTATAGGAATGCCGACAATGTCTCAGAACTCTTCAACCCAAATAAAAGATGAAAAAGTGAAGTTGATGATAAGTGTAAGTGGCTTCCCATACTCAGGGTCCCTACTGTTTAATTCATGATTCTCTCTGGGAAAGCTTCTGATTCTGACCTAATTACCTCCCCATGGAACTCACTGGCTCAGTGATAGGCTAAATCAGCAGCTTCAGTGGAGCCCTCAGCCCTCAAATTAGAAGGTGGGGTTGTACCCCTGGTTCATAAGAGGATTCTATAAGGTGTTTGCCCTGCTGAAGTAGAGAGAACTTTAATAGGCATCTTATCAAACTAAGCACAGAAGGTACTGGCTTAACTCTTCACAGCCTTTCAGCACTTTCCATCTCTCTAAGTAGGAAAATTCTGCACTTCTTGGTCTGGTGGGATTGCTGATTCTGTTTTAGTCCCCATATATTATACATGATAAATATAAAAGGAATTCATTTTTTTCTGATGAAAGAGGCTTTTATTCCTACATAAGAGAATCATAACTTTTAGTAAAAAATGGAAATTCACCCTGTTTTCATTAAATGTTTTGGATTTGTTTTGTTTAAGTGGAAGAAGCCATGAAGAAAAGTGGGCACAATTCTACCCTAGCACCTAGTGGTAACTGAACTGTGTGATTAGAAAAAGCATCCTCTTCAGACACACAAATTGTAGAAAGGCGCCTCCACCGGACATGGCAGTTAGACCAGAGCTTGTGGCCTTGCCCCAAGAGCAGAGGTGGAATTCAGCCCCCACTGCTTCCTTCTTACCTACTGGAAGGGGCCCAAACAGCACAATGTAGCCCTCTATGCTGAACAGTCTATTTCTTAACATTCAACCTTCTTAGAAAGTCAAGAATGGGAGAGGGAGGGCTGTATAACTAAAGCATATCTTTTCTTCCTATCTCAACGCTATGACTAGCACAACTGTAAATGCTGAATAATAATAACAAGGATGATGAGAGTGTACCCTGAAGAGGAGGGACAGGTGAGGGATGTGTCAGAGGGCTGGAGGATGAGTAAACCTCATGGGGACAGGGATGTGGGCTTTGAAATGAGTTCTAGTGAAGGGAGTCAGCAGGAAGAGAGAGGTTGTTCTATGAACAGTTTGGACAAACCTCAGAAGTTATGAAGAGAGGAAAGTCGGATTCACTGGGAAGGAGTAGAGTTGAAGCTAACAATGGAGAGGTGTAAGCTAGACAGTGAGTTCTTTGAAAAGATGGCTGGGTCGTCTTCAGTCTAATATCCGCATTGTTTAGCATGGAGCCTGGTTCAATTTATTTACTTAATAGATTGATTAATTAATAGATTTTAGGCAATGTCAGATTGACCTAGAGTCAGTCAGTGCAGCAGCAGGTGAAGTCATCCCCTACTCTTTGTTGATGACCCAGCCAGTCCCTTCTGCCTTCACACTGCAGCACTCACATCTGCCCGTGACAGCTGCACTTCCAGAACTCCCCGATTGGCTCAGTCATTTCAACCAGGGATTGCAAAAACTGAGTAACCACTGAAACACTCAGGGCACATTTAAACACAGCTCCTGGGTCCCCAGATGCTTCTGGTCATCAGCCAAGTGGAGCAACCATTCAGTTAACCAATAGCAGGAAAGAGGAGAAATTAGAGGCCTTAAGCTGAGGGAATGTGGGGAGTGGGAGCTTGCTGACTTCAGGCTCTGGGAGCATTCCCTTCTTATGCCCTCTCCCTGCACATCTCGGTTTCCTGTATCACCTAATGTTGACGCTACAGCAGCATCTGGGCTACTTCAGGTTCACAACCTTCGGGGCCACAGCATCATGTCAGCTGTCACTTTGAATTCAACCTAGGTCGTCAAAGTAATTGTGCAGAAAGGCAGCAGAATGCTCAGGACCCAGCCCCTCATATGGTTCCATCTTCCAACCTTTCCTATTCAAAATACACCTTCTGAGCTGAATCACTATTTTTTCCCAGCTCCCACCTCCATCCCCTGTCTTCAACCCCACTCTTCGAAAATCCTCCTTTCTAAACTACACAATTGTTATAGGATATTTCTAAGGTATAAGGGATTATACATATTCCAAAAATTTCTTTGTTGGAATTCCTTTGGAACTCAAAGCACATTTCCCAGAAAAATGATGTCAGACAGATTCTTAGGTCACCCATAAAGTTCTATTTAACATATGATTAAATTAATTCATGACATCTTACTCTCTCTAGTTGCTACTCATTTAACTGATGAGTAAACCAAGGCCCAGTGAAAGTGAGTTGCCCAACCCAAGGTTCTCAAGAAGGTTGGAGTGAGGACAGGGAATGCTTGGTGGTTGTGTGACAGGTGGCTTTGATGGGCTGGAGCTCAGGCAGTGGAGAACAGCTGGAGACAGGGTTATGTGGACACAGTTTGAAAGGCATCAGAGGAAAAGGGCTGGGTGGCCACCTGGATTCAATAACCAACAGAGTGCTACTTGCAGTGTGGGGACTACCCATCTTCCCCCATGGGCCCTCCGTGACTGAACATAACCCTCTTCTTTTAGGAAGGAGGTGGTGTCTCCCATTCTTACCCTGACTCATGCCTAGTGTGTAGGTGTCGAGAAAGCGGGGAGGCCCTTGAGTTTGTAGACACACCGTGGTTCTCAGGAGGACTTCAACACTGGAGAAGAGGGAGGCTGGGGAATGCCTTCACTTGCACCCAGGAAGAAGTGGTGTGGTGAACGCGGAGTGGGAGCTGCCACGGTGGTCCTTTCATTTAGGTGAATATTCAACACGTAATGAGCACCTACCATGGTGTGACGTATTTGCATATATTGTCCTTGAAGTTTGCTTTAAGTTGATTCTACCTATATAAAAGTAACTAAATGGGGGCAGGGGTGGTGCAGGAAGGCTACTCTCCCACTCCTGCTTTTATAAGTGGATATATATTTTACAGTTTTCGTGTCATAAGCATATGAAGAAGGCCTGCTTTGTGTAAAACCTTGTGATCAACTGTATGTTGTGGCAGGAAGCAGGAAAGTTTGCAAATATAAAAACAGTCCTTCAAAAGACTTTGCAATTTATATGGGGAAGCAAATGTGCCTCAGTTATATGGGAACGTCAGGGAGAGGAATGCTGACTGTGCCAGGGATGTACAGAGGGTCAGCCTTGATATCGCAAATTGGGATTCTGCTCCTAAGAATGCACTTTTTCATAGTTTATTTCTTATGTATAAGTAAAGCATGCACAGAACACGAACTCCAGTAGGGACAAAACGATATTCAATGAAAAGTCTATCTCTCCTTCATCCTAGTCTTCTTTCTGTCCCCAGATGCAACCATATTTACAGGTTCTTATACAGTCTTCCAGGGTATTCTCTGTATTTACATGCATCAGTTATGTTTTTCCTGTTTGGTTTACTTTACTTAACAACATATCTTAGAATTTTTTCCAGAGTAGTATATAGAGAGACTTCCCTCATTTCTTTAAATTTTCTTTAAACTACAGCCCACAGGTCAAATCTGGGCTCTATCTGTTTTTGTAAATATAATTTTATTGGAACAAAATCACCTCCATTCATTCACACATTGTCAGTGGCTGCTGTTGCACTACAATGGCAGGGCTGAGAAACTGCAACAGAGAATGTATGATCTGCAAAACCTAACATATTTTCTATATCCCCTTTGCAGAATAAGATTGTTGACCCCTGCTTTAAATGACTACATAATGTTCTGTGTATGAACTGTTATAATTTATTTTAAGAGTCCCCTATTAAAGGATACTTAAGTTATTTCTAATCCTTTGTTATAATTAACATAGCTGTAATGAACATATTAATATTTGTGTTATTCTCAAATATGTGAGTATATCTGTATAAGAACCCAGGAGTGGGATCACTGGGCAAAAAATATCATAGGTTTTTCATTAATTTATGCATTAATGATGTAAAGGAAGTCTAAGGCCAGAAGATGGACCAATAGCGAGAATGAATTGAGAACTCTGGGCTGCTAGGAGATGAAATGAAGAACACTATTGCAAAGGAGAGTAAAAGGTAGTTGCTTTCAGCCACATGCCTTGAATGGGACTGTAGGAATCTGATGAATGGAAAGTATGTATCTCCATTCAAATAAATCTACTGATGTATCAGGACTGTGGAAACCAATGCAAGAGCATTCACTCCTGTTAAGGTCACTCTTTTTTTTTTTTTTTTTTTTGACGTCTTTATTGGAGTATAATTGCTTTCCATTGTTGTGTTAGTTTCTGCTGTATAACAAAGTGAATCAGCTATATACATACCTATATCCCCATATCCTCTCCCTCTTGCATCTCCCTCCCACCCTCCCTATCCCACCTCTCTAGGTGGTCACAAAGCATGAGCTGATCTCCCTGTGCTATGCAGCTGCTTCCCACTAGCTATCTGTTTCACTCTTTGTCCTAATTGCAAACTCCTCTCCACATCCCTCCCTGTTCTCATTCCCCAAAAAGAGCTGCGTCAGAGCCTTGGAGGCAAACACATTTGACTGTCAGAGCTGCTGCTTTTGGGGACAGCTGCATAGATCACTGGGGTCAGGGAGTTTGACTTTGTGTGGACAGGTTTGCTTGACTTTGCCTTTGCTAGACTGAACAGGTCTTGGCGATGGGGCTGTGGGTTCCCCAGCCCTGGGAGACCAGTTTGAGCTCATTCTTAGAAAAGGGGATCTGGAATCAACAAGCTTTGGGAAGAAAATCACCCCAGGAGGCGCAGAAGAGTTCAGATCTTCTCTGTAGAGAACAAGAGGTGGGTCTGAGAACCAGGAGCAATTCAGGCCTCTCCTTTCACCCACTAATGCCCTGCTATGTGCCAGGCCATATGCTAAGGGGGAGTGTATAGGGATAAAGAAGACAAGTTGGCTGACTGTCAAAGGGCTCACAGCCTAGTGGAGGAAAATAGAGAGACCTGCAGTCCCCAAACTGTGTATACCTTATAAATTTTCAAGAAAAACACATCCATGCTTGACATCTGTCAGACCTGGCACAAACAGCTAACTCAAAGTAGTCCACAGCTTCAACATTAGGATGAAACACTCCTTTCAATGATGCCATGTCTTTGCAAAGCTAGGTTTTTGGAAGTTATTATGCTAAAAAAGAAGTAACACATAAAACTCAACATGGAAGAGAAAATGAGGGTGGTGGTATCCAGTTTGACACCAGGTTTGGGAAGCTATGCATGCCAAACATGTACACACATCCCATTAGTAAGTGAGTGTGGTTAAGAATTAAATAAAACATGGTATTTTTTTCTCCCAATTTATATGTATTGTTTTTTGAAATGACTACTAAGTTGTCAGGACAGAAATATTTATAAATAAATGGAACTGTTAGTTATTTCTTTTGGCCTTTGTGCACTGGAAAAAAATCAATGAAACACTAGGGCACAGAGAACTGAAAAAGTTTGGGAACTCTGAGATGGACGTGTAATGCTACTTCCAGCATTGTGGCCTTGAGAAAGTTAACACTCCAAGCTCAGCTACCAGTTCCTCAAATAGGGATAGGATAATAAGGAAAATAGGGATAATAAGACTAAATACTTTTGGGAGCTGTTGTAAAAGTTAAATGAGATAGTGCAAGTAAAGAATTTAGCACAGGGCTTGGCACATAGTAAATGACCAAAAAACACTGGCAAGTATAAATCCACAGAACCTTGGAAACTGTAAGTTTAGCCCTAACTACCCTAACAACGTCAGCTTCAAATTCATTTTCAAGCCTTCTGTTTCTCAAATCAAGTGCTGTTGCCATGGTAACTGTTATAATGTCCGTAATATCTGGTGTCAACCAATTCATTCTGAAACCAGGAAATTAACAATCCCCCAGGAAATTAACAATCCCCCTGAGATTTGTCATGGTACTATGTGAATGATTTCACTGTCAGTCTTCCATTAGGGCTTTCCTCCTTATATTAGTTCACAGATTGCTTATTCTGTTTGATAAATCTAAGGATCCTTTAAGAAGCAAATTTAAGATAAATTGCATCAAAATTACTTTCTGGTGTCTCTGAAATATTTCTGTTTCAAAAACTCAATAGGCTTGACTATGGTACGGTTTTATCATGGTTTATATTTTTTTAAAACTAATTTTGTATGTAAGATCTTATTTCCCTCCCAAAGACAAATTTATAGTAAGATCCATGAGTCCTCATTAAAAAAAAGAAATCCTGGGCTTCCCTGGTGGTGCAGTGGTTGAGAGTCCGCCTGCCGATGCAGGGGACACGGGTTCGTGCCCCGGTCCGGGAAGGTCCAGGAAGATCCCACATGCCGCGGAGCGGCTGGACCCATGAGCCATGGCTGCTGGGCCTGCGCGTCCGGAGCCTGTGCTCCGCAATGGGAGAGGCCACAACAGTGAGAGGCCCGCTTACAGCAAAAAAAAAAAAAGAAATCCTTCCATTTTGGACGCTACCTTAATTCCAAAACATCCATGAAGATGGCTACTTCTATTATCAAACAGAGCCTTCCAGGCCTTTCAGCAAAGCTGGTAACTTTTCTGCTAGTTCCAGATGGGTTTTAAGAATTTATTAGACATGTTAACTTTAGGACAGTTGATCATTAGATAAAAGAAGAGAGAAAACCCGCACTCTAATTGTCTAAATCATTGGTTCTCAAATGGGATCGGGGAGGGCGTTTACGCACCAGGAGACATTTGGCAATGGCTGGAGACATTTTTGGTTGTCAGAATTTGGTGGGGGGAGTGTAGGGAGGCGGCACTGCTACTGACGTAGAAACCAAGGATGCTGTTAAATTTCTTACAGTACACGCAGGGCAGCACCCACAACAATTATCTGACCCCAAATGTTAAGATTACTGAGGTTGAGAAACCCAGGCTGGTGTTGATATTATTCCTTTTCTTCATTGAATCACACTTTTTGGTTCTTCATTCTAATACCTCTTCTCCTGACCTTATGGATTCCTTTGAATAATTAGCTTCTGAAATTAGGTTACAGTAACTGCAGAAAAGTATCAGGCTTGTCTCCAAGTCAGTGGTCCTCAACATTTCTGCACATTAGTATCACCTGGGGAACTTTCAAACTGTGTCAGTGTCTGGACTGCATCCTTGACCAATTTAATCCAAATATCCAGAATTAGGACCTAATTGCAGTATGTTTCAGAATTTTCCCAAATCACCCTAATGGGCCACCAGGGTTGAGCACCATGATCTAAATAAATAGAAAGGTTATTTACTGTACTAATCATGCACACACAAAGAGAGAACTCAGTTGCAGGAGGGGGGGATAGTGATGTTTCTGTCAATGTAGAAATGCTTTTTTTTCCCCCTAAGCGTCAGGTTGACTATTTGAATCAAGGACTATTTGAGATTTTCACTCATGTGGCTTGATCACCTGCGATATTTCACTTTTGGTGGCTGATCTATGCATGACCCCAATTTTATATACCTATAAGTTCTCAAGGGTTTTCTTAATCTTTTTCAAAAAATTATAAGTTAAAGAGAATTATGTAGCGCTCCTCTGGTGCCCCAAAACTTGACTTTCACCTTTACTTGAGTCTAAAGAAGACAGGAATATTTCTTCTTTGGATCTCATGCACCAGTGGAACCCAGAGGCCTCTTAGCATCCTGAAAGGCCAAAGGACGGTTTTCCAATTCACCCTTTCTCTGTCCCTTTTGCCCTCACTCCCAATCGCCCTAGAAAATACCGCTTGAGCAGATGGTTTTGGTGTGATGCCCCAGAGGTTAACAGATGTGAATTCTGATGGAATAACAAGAGGACAGAACTTTTCCACTGCCATATTCAAACTAAACTCATGGTTTTCCCCCCAGCAAACAAAAGGTGCTTCAAACAAAAGGCTGACTTTAAACATCTAAGCCAGGGTCAAAGACTTCTCAGAACAAGGGGAGAAGTAGAAGCCAATAAGAGAGAGCTGATTTCATCATCACAAGAAATGAACACTTGTTAGTACGCAGCCTACTTCTCATTTTCCAAGGGTTGCCACCTTCTGGCCCTGCCCAGTGCCCTCCTTGAAGGACACCAGATGTTTAGGGAAATAGGCCTCTTTCTCTTGATGGACTGTGATAAACGAAAAGTGTTTTATCAAAATGGGGCACAGGACCATAGTTGTATCCTCAAGAGTCCAAGAGTTTTAATGAATATTTTTAATATTATGCTGTCATGTCATTCTAAACAGTATGTTAGCACAATTCTGATCATCTGAATAATTACCTTAAAATTAAGATGCCACTTGCTATAGGTACCTGAAATTGTGTTTATGTTCTAACCCTGCAAAGGGTCGGTGATGTTGCTGAGTGCTGCCCTAAAACTTTGGTAGTTGACTACAGAAAGATGGGACAATGGAGTCATCACATTTTCACAGCATAGCAGTCCTACAATATTTGCTTTGTGAATGGATACGCCACACGGATACCAGTCGTGAATATACCACCTTGAGACAACAGGTGATTGACAGTGAGCAGAGTGACAAATAGACAATAAAGCATTCTTTTATTCAATTCTATAAAAATATTTTTATTATTACTACTAATACCATTTTATAATAGCTACTTATGAAAACCAGCATTCACTGCTTTAATGCTTTTATTTTGAAATATAAAAATGACTAAATTTAGAATTGTACCAGAGGCTACTTCTTTCTAGCATTAAACCCAAAATCATGTTTTGCTTCTGCAAATCATTATTTATCATATTTAATTGGTATTTTAAATTTAATTTTCATTAGTCTTGTATTTTGTTTGTATTTAATATACAAATTTGGGTTTTGTATTTACATAAGAGCCATAAATATATGCATGTTTGTATTTAGGTAACATTAAACATGTTAGTTCATGCTGGGATTCTGTGCGCACTTATTTTTTCCTTTAAGAAAGATTCACACATTGGTCAATTTTGAGAAATTCAGGACTAAAAGATTTCTTTTGAAACCAAGGCTGGTTGAAACCTCAGATTTGGACTAGGTCTGAGCCTGGAGACTGACTGAGCCAACTTAGGATGTTAAGGCAGATTTGACCCAATTTCCCCTGCCTTCACCAGAAGGCGAATAGCCGTATTTTCTTCCTTCCTAGGTATACTTGCTGAATACTTGTTCAATGATAAAGAGAAGGAAGAAAGAAGTTTAAAAATAGACAAAAATAAGTAAATCTGAAAATAAGATTACAAACAGGAAGAATACAGATTGTGAACTTTACTTCCTATTGGTATAATTTCAAAACTAACACCCATAATCCTTTTATCTAAAGTCTACTGTAACCTATTTCACTGCATGATCTCAGCCCCCTGCAAAGTCCTTCTAACCAAATATTTCAGAGTGTTCTAGTCTCACAGATGCTCGTGAAGGCATCTAGTCAGATACCATGAGCTGTTCACTTCTTTCCCGACCCCTCCTGGTAGCCCTATAGCAACCGGTCCTCCTGTCACAGTTACCACTTTGCTGGACACTGCTCCTGGTGCCCCGTGCTCTTGAGTTCAAAGCATTGGGAATGGCCCCCATCTCTCTTTTTTTGGGGGGGGCACACCCCCTGGCACGTGGGATCTTAGTTTCCTGACCAGGGATCGAACCCACGTCCCTTGCAGTGGAAGAGTGGAATCTTAACCACTGAACCGCCAGGGAAGTCCCACCCCCTCACCTCTTTTTTATGTAACATTTTGTTACCAGGATACCAAAGGCTTTGTGCTTTAGTGTCTTACAGATTTTCTATTTAAAGGAAAAGAAAAAAACAGTTTTTACCTTCAACTCTCCTTCCCTAGGATCAAGAAGTAGAATTACTAGCACAGAGGTAGAAGGGAGAAGACAGTCATGTACAAGGCAAGGAGAGAGTTCTCAAAAGATGCTAACCCAACCCTGCTGACACCTTGGTCTTAGATTACTAGCCTCCAGAACTGTGAGAAATAGATTTCTGTTTAAGCTACCTTGTCTGTGGTACTTTGTTGTGGCAGCCCTAGCAAACTAGTTCAGGGAGAAAGAGCTCGGAACTTTCAGAAATCCACAAGTATTATGGAGGGGCCCATTATGTGGTGTCAGTCTTAACTTTTCTTCAAAATTCTCTGTGTAATTTAGTGACTTGTCAATAGATTTACTTAGTACATAGTGAAACATTAGTCTCACCATTTCCATCCCAAATTCTTAGTTGTACCTTTATTATAAAACTATATCCTGGGCTTCCCTGGTGGCGCAGTGGTTGAGAGTCCGCCTGCTGATGCAGGGGACATGGGTTCGTGCCCCAGTCCGGGAAGATCCCACATGCCACAGAGCAGCTAGGCCCGTGAACCATGGCCGCTGAGCCTGCACGTCCAGAGCCTGTGCTCCGCAACGGGAGAGGCCACAACAGTGAGAGGCCCGCGTACCGAAAAAAAAAAAACAAAAAAACTATATCCTATGTTTAAACTGTTTCAACCATTATCTGTTTCTCCACAAGACCATGAGCCCCTGAAAAACAGGGACTGTGGTTGTATTTCAGTCTTCTTTGTATGCCTGGTACCTAGTATATAGTAGGTGCTCTACAAATGTTTATGGAACAAATGAGTTAATAAATGAATACATTTAAAAAAAAGCCACCTTTATCCAAAAGATAACTTGAAGGAGTTTTTTTTTCTGGGAGATTTAGACACAAGCAGCTAAAATTATTTATGCAGCCCTTAAGTCAAAATTGTGGTGGCAGCTGGGCACCAGAGCAGTATCACTTTTTGGAAGCCACCCAAAAGCCACTGCACATTTGCCCAGCCATGGGTGAGATCATCTGCACCCTGTCTTAGCAAGTATTTTGGAGGGAAGATACCCCAAGGTACACTGCCCTGGGAAGTGTTCTATGGCCTCCTAACCCTGGGAGGAACCTATGTTATTGTTTTGTTTTGTCTTTCGTCTTTTCTGTTACATATTATTTTTATTTTTTTCTTAAACATCTTTATTGGAGTATAATTGTTTTACAATGGTATGTTAGTTTCTGCTTTATAACAAAGTGAATCAGCTATACATATATATATGTCCCCATATCTCCTCCCTCTTGCATCTCCCTCCCACCCTCCCTATCCCATCCCTCTAGGTGGTCACAAAGCACTGAGCTGATCTCCCTGTGCTATGCGGCTGCTTCCCACTAGCTATCTGTTTCACATTTGGTAGTGTATATACGTCCATGCCACTCTCTCACTTTGTCCCAGCTTACCCTTCTGCCTCCCCGTGTCCTCAAGTCCATTCTCTACGTCTGCATCTTTATTCCTGTCCTGCCCCTAGGTTCTTCATAACCTTTTTTTTTTTTTGATTCCGTATATATGTGTTAGCATATGGTATTTGTCTTTCTCTTTCTGACTTACTTCACTATGTATGACTCTAGGTCCATCCACCTCACTACAAATAACTCAATTTCGTTCCTTTTTATGGCTGAGTAATATTTCATTGTATATATGTGCCACATCTTCTTTATCCATTCATCTGTTGATGGACACTTAGGTTGCTTCCACGTCCTGGCTATTGTAAATAGAGCTGCAATGAACATTGTGGTACATGACTCTTTTTGAATTATGGTTTTCTCAGGGTATATGCCCAGTAGTGGGATTGCTGGGTTGTATGGTAGTTCTATTTTTAGTTTTTTAAGGAACCTCCATACTGTTCTCCATAGTGGCTGTACTAACTTACATTCCCACCAACAGTGCAAGAGGGTTCCCTTTTCTCCACACCCTCTCCAGCATTTGTTTGTATATTTTTTGAGGATGGCCATTCTGACTGGTGTGAGGTGATACCTCATTGTAGTTTTGATTTGCATTTCTCTAATGACTAGTGACGTTGAGCATCCTTTCATGTGTTTGTTGGCAATCTGTATATCTTCTTTGGAGAAATGTCTGTTCAGGTCTTCTGCCCATTTTTGGATTGGGTTGTTTGTTTTTTTGATATTGAGCTGCTTGTAAATCTTGGAGATTAATCCTTTGTCAGTTGCTTCATTTGCAAATATTTTCTCCCATTCTGAGGGTTGTCTTTTCGTCTTGCTTATGGTTTCCTTTGCTGTGCAAAAGCTTTTAAGTTTCATTAGGTCCCATTTGTTTATTTTTGTTTTTATTTCCATTTCTCTAGGAGGTGGGTCAAAAAGGATCTTGCTGTGATTTATGTCATAGAGTGGAACCTATGTTTAATGCTAGCAAGGGAGAAGCTAACTGAAGGAAAAGCTTTGCTCACTCAGACACAGTTGTTGAAAGCGTATATCGTTCCCCTTGCGAACTGCTTCCTTCTTGGGAACTGTTTGCTTGCCGCTCAGCGTCTACCTAGAGACGGCAGCAAACATTTTCTGTAAAGGGCCAGATAGTAAGTGCTTTAGGCTGTGTGGGCCATGCAAATATGCACATGTGAATATTTCTAGAAAGTCATGGACCCGCTCCTCAGTCATTTCCAGCTCCCTGGGAATGAGTAAATAGCCAAGGCCTTTCCTCAAAGGCTGGAAGAAAATGAAGGTCAAGGATACTTGAAAGAAAATAAGATAAAGCCAAATTTAACCCAGCAAAGCCTTGCCTGGCACCTGCAAAACAGCTTGCTTTGGTTACAGCTCAAGTCAGGTTGATTTTTCATTGAAAAAGAATGAGCTTATTTCTCTCATCAGAGGGAATGCTCTCATTTCAGATAAAGCAAGGAAACTGTTGACTCGCTGACCTCAAATTCAGTGAATGCCTGTGAGCGGTTGGTCTGGGCCTCGGTGTGAAGGAAGGAGGACTCACAGCTGATATGACTTGGTGTTGTGCCAGTCTGTGCAAAATTAGAAGATGGATTATTGTGGATTTGTTTTCCTTTAGGAATTAGGGCTGGCACTGGCTTAGCTTCAGTGCAGCCGAGCTATTAACTGAAATGCGTTTTTATCTTAACAGCCACTTCCCATTTAGCCATAGTGACTTTGGGGTGACTTCCAAAGCAGTCTCATCAGAATGAGTCGGCAGATTAAGGCTAACCTTCATGTCAGAACTGTAGGCAAGAAGAAATGAAATGCACTGCATTGATCCTACTCCCGCTGCAAAAAATGAAACTGAACTGTGTGAGGTGGGCTAATGAATATTGGTTGAACTTTCAAAGAGATCTCCTTTAGTCAGCTAGCTTCAGGAAGATTCAAAGCAGTATAAAGCACTCACGACAAGGTAAAAATGTGCTACTGTGTCTGGCCACGCACCATGCTGGAGGGCTCTTTTGATTCCGTGTCAGGTCTGATTTGAAGTCTTTCCCTTGTCTCCTTACCTGTTTGGTAAATTCACTCAGCTCAGTCGGAGCATGTATGTGCATGTGCACGGAGCATGACTCCCTCTAGATGGCCCTCCCCTTCGCTGAGAAGTCAGCTAACTCTGGGAGCCTCAGCTTTCTCATCTGCAAAATGGGGCTTAGCGTCTACATCTCAGGACTGATATAAGGATTACATGAGATAACACATGTGAGGATGGCTTATAAACTCTACAAATATTGGCTTTTGTTTTACCCTCTCTCCTTGCCTAGAGCCCAAACAGAATGTATTCTCTTCAGCTGCCTGCAAACTGGGGAATGGACAGCTGAGTCAGCAACCCAAAGAACTGTGCTCTTGTGGTCTTCTTGCCTTTTGCCTCCATCAATCAGCACTTATCAAAAGTATGTATGCATTAGAGCAGGAGACATTTGATTTACAGAAGCATGGATTTCTTCAAGGATGCAGTTCAATTTGTTGGTAGCCTCTAATTTTTACCTGCCCACCCCTGCCAAGCCAGTTCTGCACAGATCTATCCTTTAAACACACATAGAAAATTCCCAACACCGTACCATGCAAATAAGCACTACATACGTGCAGAATCAGTCTTACAAATAGACAGCTGGGTGATCACCCCTATTCTGTAGTATAGGAATGCCACTGTGGTTCCTCTGCTATAAAATACCTCCCTACTGACTTGGATTGTATATGCAAAATGCCACCATTATGGAGTTGTTCACTTAAGCTATAGAATTGCCCCTTTTCAAAAGCAAATATTTCTTAGAAAGGTAATATTTTGCTACCACCAGATATTAACAAATTCATGTAAATGTCTTTATTATATCTTCTCTAGAGTACGAAGCCAAGGGCTTCCTTTAATCTAGTAGAATGGGTAGGGAAACTGGGGGCACAGAGATGGAGGAAGGACATATCAAAGAAAGGAAAATTTCCATTCCATTCTGTTTGCTGTTCTGCAAAATTTTCCAGTGAATTCTTGGCTGTCTCTTCCGCTTTGTGTCAAAGGCACCCTGGGGAGCATTCCTTTGATTGGTCAACCCCAGGCCCCATGCCTATGCCCTATCTACAGAGCTGGGGATATAAAACTGCCAAGGTTTTCACTTCTTAGTGGGAGGTGTACTCTGTCTTAAACTGTTAAGAAACAAAATCCCATTGAGTAAATTTTAAAGATCTTACTGGCTCTATTCAGTAATTCCTGAATCAGGCAGCATCCAATCTAGCAGAGAGAAAGGAGCTCTGAAGACCTGAATAAGGCAAGAGAATTTTATAGGCCAAAGTGAGCAGGAACAAAGGAGATATGCTGGGCATTTGCTGATTGGTTAAAGCAGGGTTTGTTTCCTTATATGGAACAAAGGGAAGTCTTAGAGCCAGGTCAGGTAACTAAGCAAAAGCCGATTGGCTGACCTAGGACTGCCTTTTCTGGAAGAGTTAAGCGTAGAATCGTAATTAAATCTGGGCTTGCTGATGTGGGGCTTAGCATGAGTGACTCCATCTTGGGCCCAATCTGGTTACTTTAATAGCATCGAGACTCATAAAGTGAATAATTCCCTCAAATATAGAAAGGGAGCAAAATGGTGAGCAGTTCCCCAAATGATAAATACCTTTTACTGGCCTGTTATGTGTCAAGCACTGTGTTTGATTCCAAAAATAAGACACAGCCACTGTCCTCAAGTAACTGATAGTGAAATGGGAGAGACAGGCAGGTCAGGGGACAGTTACACTGCAGTGCCCATTGTAGCAGCATTTAATATAGTGCAGAAAGTGCTATTGGATCCCACTGCAGGGAGTGACTAAACCCCAGGAAATAAGAAAAGGCCACAGAGAGGAAATACCATTTGAAATGTGTCTTGAAGGATCAGTGGGAGTTGCGTCCTGGAGAAGAGAGGGAGGTAGCCACCTTTCTTGTGTGTGGGGAGGAAAGCTTATACAAAGGTATGTAATCATGAAAAGTGAACAACTGAGAATTCTTCGATATAATCAGCTTCCACTGATTCTGGCCAACTTAATTTGAAAAGGAATTCATGAGATGCATGGCTGATAGCTCAGAGTCAACAGAAAGGCTAGGAACTAGGGCTGGAAAACTGGCAGGAATCAAGGGATTGTTGCTAAAGGGCTGGATCTTAACCTAGGAGCAGCCTGTCAGGACCCCAGTCACTGCACGAGGACCCCACCACTGTCCTTGCACACAGAATGCTGCTGCCACTGCCACCAGCAGAATGGATTATCAATGGCCTTTGCATCTTTCAAAGTCCTGGGCCAGAACACTCAAGTGACCAAACCAGACGATACACCCATACTCTCAGTGCTCCCCGGTGAGAATACCCTTGGACTCCCACCCAAACTCACACCTTGAGATTCTCCCCAGATAGGAAAGGGGTTCATAAACTGAGTAGCCAGAAAATAAATAAAACTGACAGATGTCCTTGGCAAAGGGTATGGCCTAATCTAAGAATATTCAGAAACTCTGCTTGTTAGTTCCTAGAATGTGTGGAGCAAAGTAATGCTAGAGGAGGTTGAAGAGGGATGAAACCGAATTTTTGAAGACTTGCATGACCACCTCATTAATTTGAACTTACTCCTATAGGCAGTGAGAGTCAGCAGAGGTAGTAACAGCCAAATGACTGTGTGTGGGTTCTTCTTTTTCCAGAAAGATAACGTTGGTGGCAATGTGGACAGTGAACAAGAGTGGAGAGAGATTGGTATCTGGGTATCTGGAGAGTCAGTCAGGGCTTGTTGCTATATTACAAATGATAGACTTGGAGAGTTTGGGCTATGACGGTGCTCGGGCTGGAACTGAAATGCAGTCAATGGGATTTGATCAACTTGAGGTTGCACAGATTTTATCACCTTCACTTAACCTGCTCAGTGACTTCAGTGTGGAGAGAAGTGGAGGGCCAGGAAGCAGCTGGGGATAAAGAAGCCTTATGTTCCCCCCTTGTCTGTTCCAACCCCAGGAATGAGATCCTTTGTGTTTCCCTCATCAAGGCAGGAGCCTGTATGCTGAGGCTCCTTAAACAATCTCAGCTGCTGGCAAGAACTGAGGGTGTGGTGCTGCCCTGGTACCCTGCTGAGAACTACGTACCTGCTCCACAGCTAGCTCCTTTTAGACGAGTGAACCTTTGGTTCTTACCAATTTCCATCTGTCTCCAGCTTCCCATCATGGCGGAAGCTAAAAAGGTGAGGCAGATGGGTCTTATAAGCCCCCGGAAGCCAGGGGGTGGAGGAGGCTCTAGGACCTCAGGGTCCAGCTATTTCCCTTGTCCTTTATGCATTCATTTTCAAGGTTAATGAAGTTCCCACTACTAGCAGAGCCCTGCACTAGGTTCTATGGGGTGTCAGAAGCAATATAAGACACAAGCGTCACTCTAAAGGAAATTACAGTTGAATGGAGAAGACAAGGCATGAAGCCAAGTCAACAAGTGTCTATTAACGGTGTGTTGTGTTCCTGGCACACTAGAGAAAAATTACAAGGCTCCATATGTCATGCATGCTAGCAGTGCTTGGCTAAATGCTAAGGATGCAAAATATAAAGAAATGAAAAGTATTGGGCAAGATAAATTGGAGAAGACTCCTTGGAGAAACTGATTCTTACTCTGGGCCTCAAAAGAAATGCAGCATATAGGTTCCTCAGTAGAGAAGAAAGGAGGAGTATTCCAAGGTGGGGGACCCTCAGGAACAAAGGCACTGAGGAGAAGTGAACAGGCAGTGCACAAGGGACAGTTCAGAGGCCGGCATCACTCTAACCAGGTGGCTGTGCAATAGAGTAGAGAGAGATGAGGATGGAGAGTAAAGTGGACCCAGCCATGAAGAACTTCAAATATCTGGCTAGGCGATTTCTGATGCACTGCCACTGAGAGTTGCTGTGTGGGTGAACCACATGTCAGATGATATTCAAAGGGGGTTAATCATGGGGTTGGTCGGCATCATGGCCCAGGACAAGAAAAATTCAAGATCTAGCCCCTTGGGGAATAGTGTAGTAGTTTGGGTGTGGGTAACCAAGGGTCTGGAAAAGAGTATTGGGTATAGAATGAAGAGAAAAAAGTCAAATCTGGAAAACACATTGAAGCATTGAAGAAAGAGTGCATATTCCTGATAGGATCAGGATTTGGAGGTAGAATCAAAAAAATCCCAAGGCCTCCAGGAGCCTTGGAGAATGGTAGTATCAATAATAGAGAAAAACAAACATTGACCTGGGTGGGGAGGGAAGACTGGGCAGGTCAGATTTTGAAATGTCCTACATGGAAATAATAAATACCTCTTCTGTCTGACCTGGTCATATCACCTCTGAAGACTGTAAGTGGTTCTAGTCTAACTGTGGAGACAGAGAGGAAGTATTATGGAGAAAAAATAACATATCATTTTCAAGCTTACACATTCGAAGGTGAAACCCTGAAATATTTTGACTACATGCTTCAGACTGTATACTAACTCATCATTTCATATTAATCTCTTGCATTTGTGACCCACTTTATATTTTTTAAAAGATTCCCCCATATTTTTTCCTGTGAGTTCATAATAACTGTAAAATAAACAGGGCAGGAACCACTGTTGGGACTGAGGTACAGGAAAGTGAAGTGATTGGTCCAAAATCACATAGCTAAAAATCATTGGAATGTTGATTTCTGGTGTTGTGTTTTTACCATTAACCCAGGTTGCCTTCCTCATATGGCATGGTGACACTAACCATTATCTTTGATACAGTATTACTGAGTCTCGTATGGACTAGCTGCAATGCTAAGCCCTTTAAATACACTACCTCATTTCATTCTCCCACCATCTCTGCAAAGGTTTGATGATGGGCTAGCAGCACTGTGCTAGTTGTTTTAGATACATCATTCCATTTAATCTTTACAACAACCCTATGAGGAAGATACTGTTATACTCATTTTATAGGTGCGGAAAACAAGGCTCATAGGAATTCAATCACATGTACAATGTCATGAAGCTAAAAAGAGGCAGAGCTGGGATTTGAACTAGGACATTCTGGTTTCCAAGCTCATAGTTTTCCATTATTTTACACCACTTCTAAATTAGCAGCTAAGAGATGATTTTTTAAAATAGTCTGCATTACTTAGTGTTACATTGTCAAATGGAGCTGGATTCTGGAGGCTATGCTTAGTGTACTCTGTAACCAAAGTGCTCGTGATATTGGGGTTCTTTTTTTGTGATAGGGAGAATGATTTTAATTTTCCTCTTTCACTGCTGAAGCCTACAGATCAGTCCAGGATACTCCCTGTTGTTTTTTTTCATTCACTCTTTCCTTCTCTTTCTACTCCCTTTCCCAAGCTAAAGCAAAAATGCTCACCTGCAATGATTCTATCCTGTAAATTAAGAAAGGAATTAGAAATGTCATAGATGACGTCTTTGGTCACGTGTACCTGGCATCCGAGGTTCACGTTTCAAGAGATCATCCTGAAAGGATATGAAGGTCTTCATAAGCTTGGAGGCTTTTCAAATACTATAGATCTTATGGCAATAATTACACGCCTCCAGAATCTCCATTTCAAGAATCACAGTCCATCACCGTCACATCCTGTCCTTTGAGTGAGCGCCCTCACAGTGCCCACACCCTTTACTCTGTTGTCTCTGACACAAAAGCATAACTAGCCTATAGAACTGACTATGAGCCTTCCTGCCACAGTATGGTGGCCTCTCAGGTTCTGCTCCTTACTGGATAAATCGCCTGACCTCAATGAGCTTCCACATGGGTATCACAATAGAACCTACATCATAGGTCCATTGTGTGGGTTAAAGAAATGTTTAGCACAATGCCAACCACTAGAAAACACTCATTAAATGATTCTTATCATAAGAAAACTTCAAAAAAATTAGTCCCTGAGACATGGGACAACTGACTTTGGGGAATTATCTGGCCCAGTGCAGAGCCTGTTGCATGTAGGCTTCTAGGAGTCAGTACCAGCTAGATCTGCAGTGAACAGTCCCCACTTAAGTGCTGCTATCCTGGGGGGCTGAGTTCACATGCATACCCCAGCCTCACACCCTTTTCTTGAAGCACAGCACGTTGGGCACTTCCAGAGGAAGCCCAATGCTGGACCTGAGCACGAAGACCAAGGGTGCAGCAGCTCTGCAGCTCAGGAAGCTGGGGCTGCCTCAGTGTACACAGAGGCTGACCCCAAGCCTGCACGTCCATCCTGACATCTGCTGAAATGAATGGATTGAAGCCTAAGGGTGAATGGAGGCAGCAGGGAAGCATTTGATTTTTCAGTCAGGTTTAGAGAAACCCCAGAGCAGAAGTGGATTTTTTAAAAAGTAATTTTGAAATGTCTTGTGTCATGAATGAAATTAATAGGGCCTCCATCCCTGCCTCAAAGGGGGGAGTTTGACAGACAAACTGCCCCAGGAGGAGCTTGGTGCCTCTACATAAGGCCTGACTCAGCCCTGGGAAGCAATCCCAGTGCTTCCCTAGGCCTCATGAGGAGACACTGCAAGGCAGGGTGGAGTGGGGTGTGATAGCCATCCTCTAATGTTTGGAAGGCTGTCACATGAGAGACAGAGTAGACTATGTGGTTCCAACAGGCAAAACAAGGACCATTTGTTAAAATTACAGGACAGACGTTTTTCACTTAACCAAATAAAGATCTTTGTAAATCTACTACAGTCAAACAATTGACAGGCAGTATTGTGATAGAAAGAACACCTGTATAATGCTTTCCAGTTCTAGTCTTCCATAAGTCAATATGGACGTGGCTGTCTTGAAGGGATAAGAAGGATTCTGCACACCAAAGGATCAGAAGTCAAATGCATGTTTCATGCTTTTTAATGTCCAAAGTGTTCTGCTGTGAGAACAGGGCACACCTCAGGAAGCCAGGATAGCCATGGATGGAAGACCTAGGAAACACAGCCTCTGCTGGAGCCCCATATGCAGTGTCCCCTGATGCGTAACTGCCGTGGCTCAGGCATACTCACTAGCCCTTCTGGCTGTCACCTGTGTGAGCTGCCTATCTCTGCTACATCTGGAACTTATCTGGTGCCTGCCTAGCTCTGCGTTCTACAGTTTCTAACCTGACTCTTCAAATAGCCCCTTCCTAGTTCCCTAAGCTCCCAACCTAATCCAGAATAGTGGCTGGATCCGGTCTAAAATGAGTGGGGACGGGGGCGCGAGAAGGGATAGCCCGTGACGTTCAGAGGTGGCTGGTACTCACAGCTGAGCCGTGTGGCTCTCCTCTTAGATATGAAAATCTCACAGAACTCCAGCTTCAGACAAGGTCACTCTGAGATCATGATAAACAAGGCCATGTCATAGTTTTGCCTAAGCACAGACAAAAACAAGGTCACCATGCCAACTACAAAATACCAAATACCTTTCTCTCAGCCAAAATGAGCAACTGTTACCTCTTTACCAATTACAACTTTATACTTATTCTAGTCTTCCTTCTCTGAGATACCCAATTAAAGAATTGCCCCCACTGACAGCATCCAAGCTAGAGCAAATCTTTTACTGGCTTAGACCATCCCCTGAGTAACCCAACAAAAACCCAAATCTCATAACTGGTTCTTTCTGTACCCTCTTACTGAGATGCCCTAAGGCTCTCTGTGGTGTGTGTTGCCTCTCACTGCAATGAGTAATAAGCCCAACTTGTTCAACTGCAAGTGTTTTCCTGGTGTTCTCTGGCTGGAGTGTATTGACAGCCTACCCTTTGTCTAGAGAATGAGCACCAAACCTCCTAGCCACCACTACATTTTGCTTTAAATTTAGAGGTAACTTCATTGGACTGCCTCACCACCCAGTGGATTTAAAACCATCATATTCACACTCATGGGTCTCCTCCAGGTGCTCATTTCCACAGCTAGCCTTTCTCTAGTTACGATGCCTCCAAGCTACCCTACATACATTTGATGCACCAGATCCCCTCAAGTCCCTCTGCCATCAGGACTTGCAGTAGTTGATGACACTCTCACAGAGTTATCTTTTAGCCATGATGAAGAGGATCAGAACCAATATTTCCAAATTCTTGACTACTATCTCATTATCTACCACGCTTATCACTTCACCCCCATTGACTCTCCAAGTACTGATTTGGGGATTTTTTTCTGTTTCCTACAGCTGGTCGGCATGGCTTCTTAGGGTCCTGGGGTAACGTAAGGAAGACAAAAACATGTTAAGCTTCCAAATCTTAATCTTGCTGATTCCTGTTGGTATGGAAACAAAGCATGAATGTCTCCCTCCTTGCTCAAAGGTGACTATTTTGACTCAGGTTTATATAAATCACCAAAGCCCTTCTCTGATTGCAAATATTCCTAATTCCTTCCCAGTTTCAATGCTTTTTCATTACCCTAACTGCCTATTTACCAAGTAGAGCAGCAGGGGAAATAGCAAATGAAAATGAAAGAGTCAGCCTAGCAATACAATCTTTGCCACCAATTTGGAGATGTCTGTCTTCACAAATCCTTCTCCTTGGGAACCCTCAGCATCTTATGACATTGTTTTATGCATTTTTCAGCCTAACTCATCTTCTGGCATCAAGGTTATCTCTTCTGTCCTCCCCAGTGCCCAGCTCCAGCAGATCAGAGAAATGCAGACTTTACCTAAATGCTGAGTATTAACTAGACAATACCTAGCAAACTATTCTAAGGAAAAAGAGACAAAACCAGACAGTTTGCTTTGTTGAGCAGATAAGGAAATGCAGGATGATGTACAGATGTGCTTAATGCTGGAGAACAAAAGAGAAGAAACATTTAGGTTTTTTTTAGAACTTAGATTCTTTCTTAGTTTCTGCCATTTTAGTTCCAGTCTTGTCAGCTTAATTGAGTCCAGTGTAGACTCCCCACTTCTATTTGAAACACATTCAACATAAGCTAATGCCCACTGTTTGTTATAGATCAGCGGTTTGGCTCCAAATTCCTGCAAACTCATGAAGGCTCCTTTTGTCTAGAACAGAGGAAATTCAAGTGGCTTGTTCCTTGACTCCTTTCCTCTGAGTCTATAGTAAGTCTGTTTTCTTGATCTCTGTACTTTATGGGCTTCAGGTATAGAAACTAGAGTCTTCCCCTTAAGAACTGACCACAAAGGCTCCCTTTCCCTCGGACCCCACCCTGGCCCTGCTAGACCTTCCAGGATGGAGGGCAGGACTCCCCCAAAGGGGTACAGTTGAACCTCTGCAACAGTTGACATGGAATACTTATCATATGCCAGGCCCTATTCTTGAGAGCTTTATTTCCTGAATTAATTTAACTCTCTCATCCATTCTATGGGCTAAATGCTATTATAATCCACATTTTACACATTAGCAAGCTGAAACACAAAATTATGTAACCTGTGCAAAGAAAACTGACAAGTAGGAAAATCAGGACTTAAACCCTGGAATCTGACTTCAGAGGCCACGTTCAGCTGCCCCTCAAGAAAGGAAAAGGAAAGAAGGAAGTGATCCAAAAATGCTTTGCCTATTAGCGCCACCGTCCATATGGGTATGTCTGAGTACATCATGGTGTCCATGTCTTGGAGTAAAACTTCTCTTCCCCAAGGTCAGCAGTGGTCTTCACACCTGGGAATGAGTGCCCCTAGGCATATGCAGAGGCTTTCCAGGGTAATGTGGGTGCAGTCAGTTTTAAGGGGACTGATTTCCATGTCCCCACCTTCCATGTGTTCTTTCCTAAAATGGATCTTCTTCAGAACTTACCAGCATGGACAGGCAGGCTCTCCCTCCCATCTCCCCTCCATAGTAGCCCTTCTTCCAATTAACAGAAGAGCACACCTCTCAACCTTCCCAAATATTGATACGGTTCATTGTCCCAGGTTGTAAACATCTAGGGCCTCAATTCTGGAGCTGAGAAAGTGAATAACTCTAATGATTGGATAACATATTCTTTAGAAAATCAGTGTTTCAACAAAACTGAAACACTACCTAATAGAGATGATGGATCATTAAAAATAATTGTTGATGCTAGAGTACCACTTGACTTTAGCATATGATTCAGGAGTCTGAGAACTGAATGACATTGCTATAAAAAAAAAACTCTTCAGATGTGTATGTGAACAAGATTATTTAGTGCTTACATCTGTTAAAATGGAACTAGGATTATAATTGTACCTTCATTTGTAATATTCATCCATGGATATATAATACTGTTTACCCACAGATATATGGCTAATTGGGGGGCTGGGGGTGACACCCACTAGAGATGTATTTCCAAAATTTTTTACTTTTATGTTTTTTTATTGAGGTATATTTGATTTACAATATCATGTTAGTTTCAGGTGTACAGCACAGTGATTCAGTTATACACACACACACACACACACACATATATTCTTTTTCAGATTCTTTCCCCATATAAGTTATTACAGTGTATTGAGTAGAGTTCCCTGTGCTGTACAGTAGGTCCTTGTTATCTATTTTATATATAGTACTGTGTATATGTTAATCCCAATCTCCTAATTTATTCCCCACTCCCTTCCCCATTTGGTAACCGTAAGTTTGTTTTCTATGTCTGTGAGTCTCTTTCTGTTTTGGAAATAAACTCATCGAATCTTTTTTTTTTTTTTTTTTTTTTTAAGTAAGCCAGACAGAGAAAGACAAATGTCATATGATATCGCTTATATGTGGAATCTACTTTTATCTTTAATAATCATCAAAGGTTATAATATAATTATATTGTTTTGATATATTACATACCAATAGTCATTTTGATAACATCTCAACCCAGAAGACTGTTTTTAAAACTTAGACCAAAGGTTCTCAAACTTTCTTGTTTCACGGCACCCTTAATGAGCCAGCAATATTTCCAGTGTCCCCAGACTAAAAGAATTACCTATCGGTTCCATTTATTAACTGCTTAGATCCCAACAACGTAATAAGTATTTATATCCTAACAACATAGTAGCCATTGGCAACAATAAAACACGTAAAGTGGAAGAAAAATTAATATTTTTTAATTTCATTCTTAAACAATCACAGTTACTTAATGAGATGTGTGCACCTGTTGTACTCTGCACAGCTTCTCAAACCTGGGGATCAGATTGGGCACCACACCGTCATTTCCTGTCCCACGCCATCTTTCGCGCTGACATGCTTTTGAATCACAGCAACTGCCGAAAAACCAGCTTTGCAAAAATATAACCTCATCAAAGGAGTGTAGTTCAATCTAACGGAGAAGCTATAAACTACTTCTAAACTGTTGACACCGTGTTTCCCTTGCAAATTTAAAGTACCCCACAGTTCCCCTGCGGATTCACTGAAGAGCCCCTGGCACACCTGGGTAAATAGTTGGGGAGTAGCAGACTTAGAGTCTCAGGTTCACAGGAAATAATTTTTTAAATCTCAATTTATTTATTTTGTTGTAGAGAAAATGGTTGTGTCATAAGTCTTACAAGCATAAACTATATTATGTTGCAATAATATTCCACAGAGGAAGTGGAATGGAAATACCCTTTTTTATGTATCTTTTAAAAAAGATGATGTTAGATATCAATTTGATATGGTGCTTAAATATCATTGGATTATCTTTAAGACAATGATATAACTTGTATTGTTAAATATTTATTTTTAAATATCAGACTTAATAATATACCAACCATTACAATCCTTTGCCACTGTTTAAACTTATGATGAAATATTTACATGTCAGCCTATGTGTAAAAGGGTCATATTTTTCAAAATTCTTTTAGGGCAGGGCTTCTCAACTTTAGCACCATTGGCATTTGTGGCTGTATAGGTCTTTGCTCTGAAGGGCTACCCTATATGGTAAGATGCTTATTAGCAACAGCCCTGGCCTCTTTCCACTAATGCCAGTACTATTTTCCCCACATTGTGACAACCAGAAGTGTTTCTAGATATTGCCAAATGTGTTGGGGGGGGGTGGTTGGCAAAACACCCCAAGTTGAGAACCATTGTTTTCAGGGTATTTAAGCAAAAAGTTATAAAAACCACAAGCTAGACTTATATGAGACGCAATAAAGAATGATCGTTAGGAACTCAGGTTTTAGAACTTCTGGTCCTACTGTTCCTCACCTTGGGCAAGATAGCTAATTTCTCTAAACCCATCTCTACAACTGTAACTGAGAATAAACTTTATTACCGCTCCAGAGAGTTGTTGTGAGCCTTAGATAAGAATATTCATGTGAGAGCCTTAGGAGAACCTGACACACAGTAATCTGTTAATAAGTCTTAGACATTATTAAATAGTTATTCCCAGCACCTCTTCAGTATGTACTTCCCTACAGAGGCTGCTCGTCTACAGCATCATCTGCCTGAACTCCTCTGGCTGATAGTCATGCCTTTTATAATCTGTCCCCACACTAGCTAGCTAGCCTTATGCCCTAGTGAGGAAAGCATTGCACATCAGACTCAACATGATGCAGTCTGATTTCTTGTTTGAGTCTAGTTCCCGGTTCTGTCACTAAAGACCTGTGTGAGCCTGCCTGTGTATATGTGTGTGTCAGTGTGTGTTGGGAGGTGTGTAGCAAGACTTGGTAATCTCAAATTGTCTCTTTAAACTTCAGAAAGAGGAGGGGGAAAGGAAAAGAAGAGGAAGATGAAGAAAGAAGGAGAATGCTGTACACTGTGGCAGGAAATTCTTTTCCTAAGGCAGGACTCTATTCTCTTAACAGGCCAGACTCCCTGCCTTTATTCGTGTTATCCCTGCTCCTCTCTGCTCTTCTGATTCCCTCAGGGCAGCTTACATTCCACCTCTTCTAACCCTGCCCTGCTCACCCAGCTCACACAGCTGTCTCTCACTTCTCTAAACTCCTGTAGCACTTGTGGTCTGTAAACTAATTAAGTGTAGCACTTAATTATATACCATCAATTCTCAATGGTCTCCCTTTATGTCTTGTGTCTGTCAAATGACCCCATTGAGATGACTTACTTAGGGCAAAGAGTGCCTCACATCCTTTTTAATCTTTTCTTTTTTTAACATCTTTATTGGAATATATTGCTTAACATTGTTGTGTTAGTTTCTGCTGTATAACAAAGTGAACCACTATTCATATACATATATCCCCATATCCTCTCCCTCTTGCATCTCCCTCCCACCCTCCCTATCCCACCCGTCTAGGTGGTCACAAAGCACCGAGCTTATCTCCGTGCTATGCGGCTGCTTCCCACTAGCTATCTATTTTACATTTGGTAGTGTATATATGTCCATGCCACTCTCACTTCGTCCCAGCTTACCCTTCCCCCTCCCCGTGTCCTCAAGTCCATTCTCTCCATCTGCGTCTTTATTCCTGTCTGCCCCTACGTTCTTCAGAAACTTTTTTTTTTTAGATTCCACATATATGTGTTCGCATACGGTATTTGTTTTTCTCTTTCTGACTTACTTCACTCTGTATGACAGACTCTAGGTCCATCCACCTCACTACAAATACCTCAATTTCGTTTCTTTTTATGGCTGAGTAATATTCCATTGTATATATGTGCCACATCTTTATCCATTAGTCTCCTGATGGACACTTATGTTGCTTCCATGTCCTAGCTATTGTAAATAGTGCTGCAATGAACATTGTGTACCTGACTGTTTTTGAATTATGGTTTTCTCAGGGTATATGCCCAGTAGTGGGATTGCTGGGTTGTATGGTAGTTCTATTTTTAGTTTTATAAGGAACCTCAATACTGTTCTCCATAGTGGCTGTATCAATTTACATTCCCACCAACAGTGCAAGAGGGTTCCTTCTTCTCCACACCCGCATTTATTGTTTGTAGATGTTTTGATGATGGCCATTCTGACTGGTGTGAGGTGATACCTCATTGTAGTTCTGATTTGCATTTCTCTAATGATTAGTGACGTTGAGCATCCTTTCATGTGTTTGCTGGCAATCTGTATATCTTCTTTGGAGAAATGTCTATTTAGGTCTTCTGCCCATTTTTGGATTGGGTTGTTTGTTTTTTTGACATTGAGCTACATGAGATGCTTGTAAATTTTGGAGATTAATCCTTTGTCAGTTGCTTCATTTGCAAATATTTTCTCCCATTCTGAGGGTTGTCTTTTGGTCTTGTTTATGGTTTCCTTTGCTGTGCAAAAGCTTTCCAGTTTCATTAGGTCCCATTTGTTTATTTTTGTGTTTATTTTCATTTCTCTAGGAGATGGGTCAAAAAGGATCTTGCTGTGATTTATGTCATAGAGTGTTCTGCCTATGTTTTCCTCTAAGAATTTTATAGTGTGTGGCCTTACATTTAGGTATTTAATCCTTTTTGAGTTTTAGTGTATGCTTTAAGGAGTGTTCTAATTTCATTCTTTTACATGTAGCTGTCCAGTTTCCCCAGCACCACTTATTGAAGAGGCTGTATTTTCTCCATTGTATATTCTTCCCTCCTTTATCAAAGATAAGGTGACCATATGTGTGTGGGTTTATCTCTGTGCTTTCTATCCTGTTCCATTGATCTGTATTTTGGTTTTTCTGCCAGTACCATGCTGTCTTGATTACTGTAGCTTTGTACTATAGTCTGAATTCAGGAAGCCTGATTCCTCCAGCTCCATATTTCTTTCTCAAGATTGCTTTGGCTATTCGGGGTCTTTTGTGTTTCCATACAAATTGTGAAGGTTTTTGATCTACTTCTGTGAAAAATGCCATTGGTAGTTTGATAGGGATTGCACTGAATCTGTAGATTGCTTTGGGTAGTATAGTCATTTGCACAGTGTTGATTCTTCCAATCCAAGAACATGGTGTATCTCTCCCTCTCTTTGTATCATCTTTAATTTCTTTCATCAGTTCTTATAGTTTTCTGTATACAGGTCTTTTGTCACCTTAGGTAGGTTTATTCCTAGGTATTTTATTCTTTTTGTTGCAGTGGTAAATGGGAGTGTTTCCTTAATTATTCATCATTAGTGTGTAGGAATGCAAGAGATTTCTGTGCATTAATTTTGTATCCTGCTACTCTACCAAATTCATTGATTAGCTCCAGTAGTTTTCTTGTAGCATCTTTAGGATTCTGTATGTATAGTATCATGTCATCTGCAAACAGTGACAGTTTTACTTCTTCTTTTCCGATTTGGCTTCCTTTTATTTCTTTTTCTTCTCTGATTTCTGTGGCTAAAACTTCCAACACTATGTTGAATAATAGTGGTGAGAGTGAACAACCTTGTCTTGTTCCTCATCTTAGGGTAACAGTTTTACCTCTTCTTTTCCGATTTGGATTCCTTTTACTTCTTTTTCTTCTCTGATTTCTGTGGCTAAAACTTCCAACATTATGTTGAATAATAGTGGTGAGAGTGGGCAACCTTGTCTTCTTCCTGATCTTAGAGGAAATGGTTTCAGTTTTTCACCATTGAGAATGATGTTGGCTGTGGGTTTGTCATATATGGACTTTATTATCTTGAGGTAAGTTCCCTCTATGCCTACTTTCTGGAGGGTTTTTATCATAAACTGGTGTTGAATTTTGTCAAAAGCTTTTTCTGCATCTATTGAGATGATCATATGGTTTTACTCTTCGGTTTGTTAATATGGTTTATCACATTGATTGATTTGCGTATATTGAAGAATCCTTGCATTCCCTGGATAAACCTCACTTGATCATGGTTTATGATCCTTTTAATGTGTTGTTGGATTCTGTTTGCTAGTATTTTGTTGAGGATTTTTGCATCTATGTTCATCAGTGATATTGGCTTGTAGTTTTCTTTCTTTGTGACATCTTTTTCTGGTTTTGGTATCAGGGTGATGGTGGCCTCATAGAATGAGTTTGAGAGTGTTCCTCCCTCTGCTATATTTTGGAAGAGTTTGAGAAGCATAGGTGTTAGCTCTTCTCTAAATGTTTGATAGAATTTGCCTGTGAAGCTATCTGGCCCTGGGCTTTTATTTGTAGGAAGATTTTTTAAAAAATAAATTTATTTACTTATTTATTTTTGGCTGCATTGGATCTTCGTTGCTGTACACAGACTTTCTCTAGTTGCAGCAAGTGGGGGCTACTCTTCATTGCGGTACATAGGCTTCTCATTGAGGGTGGCTTCTCTTGTTGCAGAGCACGGACTCTAGGTGTACAGGCTTCAACAGTTGCAGCATGCAGGCTCAGGAGTTGTGGCTCACAAGCTCTAGAGCACAGGCTCAGTAGTTGTGGTACATGGGCTTAGTTGTTTCATGGCAAGTGGGATCTTCCCGGACCAGGGCTCGAACCCATGTCCGCTGCACTGGCAGGCAGATTCTTAACTGCTGCACCACCAAGGAAGCCCCGCTTGGAAGACTTTTAATCACAGTTTCAATTTCAGTGCTTGTGATTGGTCTGTTTATATTTTCTATTTCTTCCTGGTTCAGTCTCAGAAGGTTTTGCTTTTCTAAGAATTTGTCCATTTCTTCCAGGTTGTCCATTTTATTGGCATATAGTTGCTTGTAGTAATCTCTCATGATCCTTTGTATTTCTACAGTGTCAGTTGTTACTTCTCCTTTTTCATTTCTAATTCTGTTGATTTGAGTCTTCTCCCTTTTTTTCTTGATGAGTCTGGCTAATGGTTTATCAATTTTGTTTATCTTCTCAAAGAACCAGCTTTTAGTTTTATTGATCTTTGCTATCATTTTCTTCATTTCTTTTTCATTTATTTCTGACCTGATCTTTATGATTCCTTTCCTTCTGCTAACTTTGGGGTTTTTTTTTCTTCTTTCTCTAATTGCTTTAGGTGTAAGTTTAGCTTGTTTATTTGAGCTTTTTCTTGTTTCTTGAGGTAAGATTGTATTGCTATAAACTTCCCTCTTAGAACTGCATTTGGGGTATTCCATAGGTTTTGGGTCATTGTGTTTTAATTGTCATCTGGTTCTAGATATCTTTTGATTTCCTCTTTCAGTTCTTCAGTGATCCCTTGGTTATTTGTCAGTTTGTTATTTATTGTTTAGCCTCCATGTGTTTGTATTTTTTAGTTTTTTTCCTGTAACTGATATCTAGTCTCATAGCGTTGTGTTCAGAAAAGATACTTGATACGATTTCAATGTTCTTAAATGTACCAAGGCTTGATTTGTGACCCAAGGTGTGATCTCTCCTGGAGAATGTTCCATGAGCACTTGAGAAGAAAGTGTATTCTGTTGTTTTTGGATGGAATGTCCTGTAAATATCAATTAAGTCCATCTTGTTTAATGTGTTATTTAAAGCTTGTGTTTCCAGCACTGAAATTGAGACTGTGATTAAAAATCTTCCAACAAACAAAAGCCCAGGACCAGATGGCTTCACAGGCGAATTCTATCAAACATTTAGAGAAGAGCTAACACCTATGCTTCTTAAACTCTTCCAAAATATAGCAGAGGGAGGAACACTCCCAAACTCATTCTACAAGGCCACGATTATCCTGATACCAAAACCAGAAAAAGAAGTCACAAAGAAAGAAAACTACAAGCCAATATCACTGATGAACATAGATGCAAAAATCCTCAACAAAATACTAGCAAACAGAATCCAACAACACATTAAAAGGATCATAAACCATGATCAAGTGAGGTTTATCCAGGGAATGCAAGGATTCTTCAGTATACACAGGTCAATCAGTGTGATATACCGTATTAACAAACTGAAGGATAAAAACCAAATGATCATCTCAATAGATGCAGAAAAAGCTTTTGACAAAATTCAACACCCATTTATGGAAAAAAACCCTCCAGAAAGTAGGCATAGAGGGAACTTACCTCAAGATAATAAAGTCCATATATGACAAACCCACAGCCAACATCGTTCTCAATGGTGAAAAACTGAAACCATTTCCTCTAAGATCAGGAACAACACAAGGTTGTCCACTCTCACCACTGTTATTCAACATAATTTTGGGATTTTTAGCCATAGAAATCAGAGAAGCAAAAGAAATAAAAGGAATCCAGATCGGAAAAGAAGTAAAGTCTTCACTCTTTGCAGATGACATGATACTATACATACAGAATCCTAAAGATGCTACCAGAAAACTACTAGAGCAAACCAGTGAATTTGGTAAAGTAGCAAGATACAGAATTAATGCACAGAAATCTCTTGCATTCCTATACACTAATGATGAAAAATCTGAAAGAGAAATGAAGGAAGCACTCCCATTTACCATTGCAACAAAAAGAATAAAATACCTAGGAATAAACCTACCTAATGAGACAAATGACCTGTATGCAGAAAACTCTAAGACACTGATGAAAGAAATTAAAGATGATACAGAGAGAGGGAGAGATACACCATGTTCTTGGATTGGAAGAATCAACATTGTGCAAATGACTATACTACCCAAAGCAATCTACAGATTCAGTGCAATCCCTGTCAAACTACCAATGGCATTTTTCACAGAACTAGAACAAAAAATTTCACAATTTGTATGGAAACACAAAAGACCCCGAATAGCCAAAGCAATCTTGAGAAAGAAAAATGGAGCTGGAGGAATCAGGCTCCCAGACTTCAGATTCTACTACAAAGCTACAGTAGTCAAGACAGTATGGTACCAGCACAAAAACAGAAATATAGATCAATGGAACAGGATAGAAAGCACAGAGATAAACCATGCACATATGGTCACCTTATCTTTGATAAACGAGGCAAGAATATACAATTGAGAAAAGACAGCCTCTTCAATAAGTGGTGCTGGGAAAACTAGACAGCTACATGTAAAAGAATGAAGTTAGAACACTGCCTACCACCATACACAAAAATAAACTCAAAATGGATTAAAGACCTAAATGTAAGGTCACACACTATAAAATTCTTAGAGGAAAACATAGGCAGAACACTCTATGACATAAATCACAGCAAGATCCTTTTTGACCCACGTCCTAGAGAATAAACAAGACCAAAAGACAACCCTCAGAATGGGAGAAAATATTTGCAAATGAAGCAACTGACAAAGGATTAATCTCCAAAATTTACAAGCATCTCATGCAGCTCAATATCAAAAAAAATCAAACAACCCAATCCAAAAATGGGCAGAAGACCTAAATAGACATTTCTCCAAAGAAGATATACAGATTGCCAACAAACACATGAAAGGATGCTCAACATCACTAATCATTTGAAAAATGCAGATCAGAACTACAATGAGGTATCACCTCACACCAGTCAGAATGGCCATCATCAAAACATCTACAAACAATAAATGCTAGAGAGGGTGCTGGAGAAGAGGGAACCCTCTTGCACTGTTGGTGGGAATGTAACTTGATACAGCCACTATGGAGAACAGTATGGAGGTTCCTTATAAAACTAAAAACAGAACTACCATATGACCCAGCAATCCCACTACTGGGCATATACCCTGAGAAAACCGTATTTCAGAAAGGGTCATGTACCACAGTGTTCTTTGCAGCTCTATTTACAATAGTCAGGACATGGAAGCAACCTAAGTGTCCATCGACAGATGAACGGCTAAAGATGTGGCACATATATACAATGGAATATTTCTCAGCCATAAAAAGAAACAAAATTGGGGCATTCATATTGAGGTGGATGGACCTAGAGTCTGTCATACAGAGTGAAGTAAGTCAGAAAGAGAAAAACAAATACCATATATTAACGCATATATGTGGAACCTAGAAAAATGATACAGATGAACCGGTTTGCAGGGCAGAAATAGAGACGCAGATGTAGAGAACAAACATATGGACACCAAGCGGGGTAAGTGACGGAGGGGTGGTGGTGGTGGTGTGATGAATTGGGAGATTAGGATTGACATGTATACACTTATGTGTATAAAATTGATGACTAATAAGAACCTGCTGTATAAAGAAATAAATAAAATTAAATTTAAAAGAAAAAAAGACGAGATAAGTGTTGGTAAGGATGTGGAGAAAAGGGAACCCTTGTGGACAGTTGGTTGGAAAGTAAATTTGTATAGTTACTGTGGAAAACAGTATGGAGTTTCCTCAAAAAATTAAAAGTAGAACTACCAAATGATCCAGCAATTCTACTTCTGGGTATATATCTGAAGGAAACAAAATCACTATCTCAAAGAGATATCTGCACCCTCATGTTCACTGCAGAATTACTGACAATAGCCAAGATATGGAAACAGCCTAAGTGTCTGTCAACAAATTAATGGATAAAGAATCATGGTGTGTATGTATATATGTGTGTGTGTATATATATATGTATATATATATACACACACACAAATGACATATGAGTTATATATATGTATATATGTGAATGACACATATACAATGGAATATTACTGAGCCATGAGAAAGAAGGAAATCCTGCCATTTGCAAGAACATGGATGGACCTTGAGGGCATTATGCTAAGTGAAATAAGTCATACAGAGAAAGACAAATATTGTATTATCCCTATGATCTCACTTATATGTGGAATCTAAAAAACCAAAAAAAAAGAAAAAAAGATGTGGCATATATATACAATGGAATATTACTCAGCCATAAAAAGAAACAAAATTGAGTTATTTGTAGTGAGGTGGATGGACCTAGAGTCTGTCATATAGAGTGAAGTAAGTCAGAAAGAGAAAAACAAATACTGTATGCTAACACATATATATGGAATCTAAAAAAAAAAAAAGTTTCTGAAGAACCTAGGGGCAGGACAGAAACTAAGACGCAGAGGTAGAGAATCGACTTGAGGACATGGGGAGGGGGAAGGGTAAGCTGGGACAAAGTGAGAGAGTGGCTTGGACCTATATATACTACCAAATATAAAATAGATAGCTAGTCGAAGCAGTGCGTAGCACAGGGAGATCAGCTCAGTGCTTTGTGACCACCTAGAGGGGTGGGATAGGGAGGGTTGGTGGGAGACGCAAGAGGGAGGAGATACAGGGATATATGTATATGTATAGCTGATTCACTTTGTTATAAAGCAGAAACTAACACATCATTGTAAAGTAATTATACTCCAATAGCGATCTTAAAAATATATAAATAAATAAATAAAAAGCTTGTGTTTCTTTATTTATTTTCATTTTGGATGATCTGTCCATTGGTGAAAGTGGGGTGTTAAAGTCCCCCACTATTGTGTTACTGTCGATTTCCTCTTTTCTGTCTGTTAGCATTTGCCTTATGTATTGAAGTGCTCCTCTGTTGGGTGCATAAATATTTACAATTGTTATATCTTCTTCTTGGATTGATCCCTTGATCCTTATGTAGTTTCCTTCTTTGTCTCTTGTAATAGTCTTTGTTTTAAAGTCTATTTTGTCTGATATGAGAATTACTACTCCAGCTTGCTTTTGTTTTCCATTTGCTTGGAATATCTTTTTCCATCCCCTAACTTTCAGTCTGTATGTGTCCCTAGGTCTGAAGTGGGTCTCTTGTAGATAGCATATATACGGGTCTTGTTTTTATATCCATTCAGCCAGCCTATGTCTTTTGGTTGGAGCATTTAATCCATTTACATTTAAGGCAATTATCGATATGTATGTTCCTATTGCCATTATCTTAATTGTTTTAGGTTTGTTATTGTAGGTCTTTTCCTTCTCTTGTGTTTCCTGCCTAGAGAAGTTCCTTTAGCATTTATTGTAAAGCTGGTTTGGTGGTGCTGAATTCACGTAGCTTTTGTTTCTCTGTACAGGTTTTAATTTCTCCATCCAATCTGAATGAGATCCCTGCTGGGTAGAGTATCTTGGTTGCAGGTTTTTCCCTTTCATCACTTTAAATATGTCCTGCCACTCCCTTCTGGCCTGGATAGTTTCCGCTGAAAGATCAGCTGTTAATCTTATGGGGATTCCCTTGTGTTATTTGTTGCTTTTCCCTTGCTGCTTTCAACATTTTTTCTTTGAATTTAATTTTTGATAGTTCGATTAATGTGTCTTGGTATGTTTCTCCTTAGATTTATCCTGTATGGGACTCTCTGTGCTTCCTGGACTTGATTGACTATTTCTTTTCCCATATTAGGGAAGTTTTCAACTATAATCTCTTCAAATATTTTCTCAGTCCCTTTCGTTTTCTCTTCTTCTTCTGGGACCCCTACAATTCGAAGGTTGGTGTGTTTAATGTTGTCCCAGAGGTCTCTGAGACTGTCCTCAATTCTTTCATTCTTTTTTCTTTATTCTGCTCTGTGGTAGTTATTTCTACTGTTTTATCTTCCGGGTCACTTCTGTTCTTCTGCCTCAGTTATTCTGCTATTGATTCCTTCTAGAGAATTTTTAATTTCATTTATTGTGGTGTTCATCATTGTTTGTTTGCTCTTTAGTTCTTCTAGGTTCTTGTTAAATGATTCTTGTATTTTCTCCATTCTATTTCCAAGATTTTGGATCATCGTTACTATAATTACTCTGAATTCTTTTTCAGGTAGGCTGCCTATTTCCTCTTCATTTGTTTGGTCTGGTGGGTTTTTACCTTGCTCCTTCATCTGCTGCGTATTTCTCTGTCTTCTCATTTTGCTTAACTTACTGTGTTTGGGGTCTCCTTTTCACAAGCTGCATGTTCATAGTTCCTGTTGTTTTTGGTGTCTGCCCCAATGGCTAAGGTTGGTTCAGTGGGTTGTGTAGGCTTCCTGGTGGAGGGGACTGGTGCCTGTGTTCTGATGGATGAGGCTGGATCTTGTCTTTCTGGTGGGCAGAACCACATCCGGTGGTGTGTTTGGGGGTGTCTGTGAACTTACTGTGATTTTAGGCAGCCTATCTGCTAATGGGTGGGGTTGTGTTCCTGTCTTGCTAGTTGTTTGGCATATGGTGTCCAGCACTGTAGCTTGCTGGTCGTTGAGTGGAGCTGGGTCTTAGTGCTGAGACGGAGATCTCTGGAAGAAGTCTCACCGATTGATATTACATGGGGCCGGGTGATCTCTGGTGGTCCAATGTCCTGAACTCAGCTCTCCCACCTCAGAGGCTCAGGCCTGACACCTGGCCGGAGCACCAAGACCCTCTCAGCCACATGGCTCAGAAGAAAAGGGAGGAAAGAAAAGAAAGAAAGAAAAATAAATAAAATAAAGTTATTAAAATAAAATTTTTTAATTATTAAAGTATAAAAAGTAATATACACACACATACATATATATAAAGTAATAAAAAAAGAAGAGAGCAACCAAACCAATAAACAAGTCTGCCAATGATAAGCGCTAAAAACCAAACAGATAGGGGGCTTCCCTGGTGGCGCAGTGGTTGAGAGTCCGCCTGCCGATGTAGGGGACACGGGTTTGTGCCCCGGTCCGGGAAGATCCCACATGCCGCGGAGCAGCTGGGCCCGTGAGCCATGGCCGCTGAGCCTGCGCGTCCGGAGCCTGTGCTCCGCAACGGGAGAGGCCACAGCAGTGAGAGGCCTGCGTACCGCAAAAAAAAAAAAAAAAATTAAAAACTAAACAGAGATAAACATAAAAATCAGAAACTGGTCAGTCACATACAGCAAACCCCAAGTCCACAGTTGCTCCCAAAGTCTACTGCCTCAATTTTGGGCTGATTTGTTGTCTATTCATGTATTCCACAGATGCAGGTACATCAAGTTGATTGTGGAGCTTTAATCCGCTGCTTCTGAGGCTTCTGGGAGAGATTTCCCTTTCTCTTCTTTGTTCTCACAGCTCCCAGGGGCTCAGCTTTGGATTTGGCCCCGCCTCTGCGTGTAGGTCGCCGGAGGGCGTCTGTTCTTTGCTCAGACAGGACGGGGTTAAAGGAGCCGCTGCTTCCGGGGCTCTGGCTCACTCAGGCGGGGCGGAGGGAGGGGCACGGAGTGCGGGGCGGGCCTGCGGTGGCAGAGGCCGGCGTGACGTTGCACCAGCCTGAGGCGCGCAGTGCGTTCTCCCGGAGGAGTTGACCCTGGATCCCGGGACCCTGGCAGTGGCGGGCTGCACAGGCTCCCCGGAAAGGGGGTGTGGATAGTGACCGGTGCTCGCACACAGGCTTCTTGGTGGCGGCAGCAGCAGCCTTAGCGTCTCATGCTTGTCTCTGGGGTCCGCGCTGATAGCCGTGGCTCGCGCCCGTCTGTGGAGCTCCTTTAAGCAGCGCTCTTAATCCCCTCCTCGCGCACCAGGAAACAAAGAGGGAAGAAAAAGTCTCTTGTCTCTTCGGCAGGTCCAGACTTTTCCCCGGACTCCCTCCCGCCTAGCCGTGGCGCACTAACCCCCTGCAGGCTGTGTTCACGCCGCCAACCCCAGTCCCCTCCCGGCGCTCCGACCGAAGCCCGAGCCTCAGCTCCCAGCCCCGCCCGCCCCGGCGGGTGAGCAGACAAGCCTCTCGGCTGGTGAGTGCTGGCCGGCACCAATACTCTGTGCGGGAATCTCTCCGCTTTGCCCTCCGCACCCCTGTGGCTGTGCTCTCCTCCGCGGCTCCGAAGCTTCCCCGCTCTGCCACCCGCAGTCTCTGCCCGCGAAGGGGCTCCCTAGTGTGTGGAAACCTTTCCTCCTTCACAGCTCCCTCCCACTGGTGCAGGTCCCGTCCCTATTCTTTGTCTCTGGTTTTCCTTTTTTCATTTGCCCTACCCTGCAGGTACGTGGGGAGTTTCTTGCCTTTTGGGAGGTCTGAGGTCTTCTGCCAGCGTTCAGTAGGTGCTCTGTAGGAGTTGTTCCACATGCAGAGGTATTTCTGATGTATTTGTGGGGAGGAAGGTCATCTCCACGTTTTACTCCTCCGCCATCTTGAAGGTCCTCCCCTCACATCCTTTTTAATATGTGTGTGTGATGCTCAAATCATATCACACAGCAGTGAATCAGTACGGGTTAATCAGTTAATTGTCTGTGTCATTATATTTTGGTGTGTGCTACACATGACGTGTGCGTCCTAGAAAAGTTTATTCAGAAATTATCATGGGGTTTGAAAATAAATAGCCACTCAAAATTGTACAAGCACAATCAGACAGGGCTATGTTGTGGAAATTCCCCAGTTGTTTCACATTTATTATGTCCTTCCATGACTGAACAGTGATGGGAAGGACGGAGAACATTAGACACCCAAGCTACTCTTGTTCATGTACTTTTATAGTCTCTAAGAGTGCTCTCCTAAGTAATTCCCTCAACTGTGGTTCATTAACGACCGTTAACAATCCCCTTCTGGCCCTAATTAATTACCTTGCTTTGGAGTTAAAGAGGGAGAATTGTTGTCAAGGGCATTATTTGCTCAATTACCCAAAAACCATAGATAATGTGTGGTAATGAATTGGAAGATGGAACACCCAGCCCTTCTCCAAACCCACAACTGTAAAACCTTGTTCTGCCCTTTAAGGTGTGTAACATCAGCCCTTAGAAAGAGCTTGTATTCAGGGCGACGCTAAATGGAATTAGAGGATGTAATATCTTCATTTTCCTTCCAGCAGAAACACTAAAATTCCACATTAATGTGGAAAGGCTCAGCTTTTTAGATGATTCATGGACCAATTACCAAGGCTTCTTGTTTTTCTTTCGTTGTCTACTCCTCCTCGCGGTCTGCTTTTTGGCCCTTTCACGGCTATTTCATAGCTGACTTCATCCCTAGGCTAATTATATCTTGTATGGTATAATTAGACCTCTGCTTGCAGGGTCTTCTGTTATAAAACTACATTTTACTTTTGTTTGCTTTTTAAAAAGCATGTTCTATTAGGCTTGGGTTTTAAACTATAAAAGGAATGCTTTTCTTCTTTTTTAAAGAAAGAAGTAATCTTCATCAGACAAGAGTTATATCTGATCCTATTTGAGATAGTTGCTAAGGAGATACTTGGTGTCATGTTGAAAATAACAAAGTTTCAGGGGTAAAGAGCTAAGGTGAAGAGAAGTAAATCAGAAGCCAAGCACCTCTTCTCTAACAGGAAAGTGAAATCATGGCATTTTCCTTCTCTAAGAAGAAAATGATATGCTTTTTTTCATGTGCTTGAGATCTTTCTCTTTTTACTTGAACCAAGGGAATTTGAAAGCAAATTTTTCTGATTAAATCATGAGCTGTCAGTACTTTGTGGCTTCCTTCTACCCATCTATAACAGATTTTGAACTGACATCGGCTTAGGGTCCTAAAACTATTACAGTTCTAGGGTAGTCGGGGTGGGGGGTTGGGGTAGGATTAAGCAGTGGTTGCAAACCACTTTGGAATTCATAACACTTGAAATGCTCTAATTGTTTTAAAATATAATCATAAGGAAATTATTGTTTAAAATGTACGATATGTTTAACAATAGGGGTATGTCAACTTGCACTGCTAGCACTGAGGAAAGGGTGTCTAGCTTTGCGATGGTGGTGGGGCTGTGTGAGGTGTGTGTATGTGGGTGTGTGTTTGAGTGTGTGATTGGTGCATGAGTGTGTGGTATGTGTAAGTGTTCATGTGTGTGGTAGGTGTGACATGTGTGTGTGCATGTGTGTGTGAAGGCTTCACTCAGAAGGTAACTCCTGAGCTGAGTCTTGAGGGATGAGTTTTCCAGGTGGATAAGAAGGGTGAGGACGTTTAAATCAGAATAAACAGCACTTCAGCAGTAGAGAGGCCCTGAGGAAAAAGAAGCTAGATCCTGCTAAAGCAGAGACTGCAGGCTGGGAGATGAGGCTGTCGTCAATGAGTGGCTGCAGACCAGCTCACAGATGCCTTGTCTACCCATACCTGGGCAAAACATGACACATGAGGAGAAGGCAGCTAGTCTGATCATTGATCAGATAACTGTTAAACTGGCAGCATGGAGCTTACCCTTCTGTACTGAGGCTTGGCCTGTCTGTTCCCTGGCCATCTCCTTGGGTTCCCTGGTCCTCTGGAGCTAATCTAAGCCAATTTGTGTAGACTCACTGGATTCAAACTTTGGTCCATTCCCCCAGTGTGCCTGTTACCGCCTATTTGGCAGACACTTTAGGCTTTGTTTCCAGCTTGCCAACTCTGAATCTGCTTCTTTTCAGCTAAAAGGCACATCCAGATCCCTCCTTAAAATGGAGATTTTCAGATGATTCCTTTTGTGCATACCTCATGTCTGTACCTTTCATATCCACTTCTCCAACCAAGCTTTTATTTTGGACATTCTTTTCAGCCCATGACACAAACTACAAATGCCTTTGCTTACCTATTTGAATAAAAGATTTTTTTTGTTTTGCTTTGTTGTGTCTTAAAACACGATTGACTGAAAAACTATGTGCCATCCTTTCCCCACTGTGGTACAGTAAGAAATATATTTGGTCTTTGTCCCCAGTCCCTGGCACAAAGGTGCCAAAACCCTCGGGATTTCCTGAGTGATAGGAGCCCCTTTTGAGCCCACCTGATTTTATGCTAATGAGGTGACTTAGAGACCCATAGGGAGCCTCAGGAAGGGACTGGTCACCAGAAAGCCTAGGCGATTAGAGGACTGGAATTTTTAGCCCCACCCGCTGACCTCTGGGAATTAGAAGCGGGTGGCTGCAGATTAAGCCCTATAAAAACTCTTGAACCACAACAGTTGATGGGCCTCCACATTGGTGAATGTATCCACGTGCTGGTAGGGTGATGGACCGCAATTTCATGGGGACAGAAACTCCTGTGCTCAGGGTCCTTCTGAGCTTTACCCTATGCACCTCTTCATCTGGCTGTTCATCTTTATCTTCTATCATATCCTTTATAATAAACTGATAAAAGTAAGTAAATGTTTGACTTCTGTAAGCTGCTCTAGTAAAATACTTGAACCTGAGGAGGGAATCACAGGAACCGCCAGTTTATAGCCGGTAGGTCAGAAGCACAGGTAACAGCTTGCCCTTGTGAATGCCATCTGAAGTGGGACAGTCTTGTAGGACTGAGACCTCAGCCTGTGGGATCTGACAATCTCCAGGTACGTAGTGTCAGAGTTGAGTTAAATTTTCAGGACACCCAGTCAGTGTCCACTGAGAATTGGAGAATTGCTTGGTGATGTTAGAAAACATACATCAAACCCACTAATCAGTCACATTTGGCCATTTAGGCCAAAAGGTCTCATTATCAGCCACTCCCCCATCCTTCATCAGTCGTGGTTTGGTATAGTCCTTCTTGAAGACAGGAAAACACATTTGGAATCTATCAGAGTTCTTCCAGTTCTCATGACTTCATGGTTTTATCCCTAGATTTAATTATTTGTAGCCCATAAATGCCAACAATGAAAGCTAAACAATACTTTTTGAATGATTTCTTTTCAAATTTCTGATCCCCATAGAATCACTTTTCTGTGTCAGAGGAGACCATGTTTACAATCTCTCTCATAGAAAGAATGAAATGTCACCAGGAGCTCCCCTGCTGCCACCCCCTGAGGATAATAAATGCTGTTACACTGACTAGTATCAAGGCATCATCAGCCTGGAATGCTTGCATGGGGCTCCCTCATTCTGGGTTATAACGAAAACAGACTTTCTGATTTCAGTAGGCACCTGACATCCAAGAAACTTGACTGTAGTATTTTGAGATGATTTTCGTCCCGCAGTTCACATTTTATCGTATTGCAGCACCTGGCTCAGTTTTGGTAGTGTCACCACTGTCACTGGAGGCCTGTCACCTGTCACAGCACCTTGGCACCTCATCCGTATTTCTCGGTAAATCCACGTATTTGCAGTTTGCAAAATGATCAGATTGTGTCTTAGCTGTTTGGACTACTATAACAGAAATACTATAGACTTGGGGGACCTAAACAACCAACATTTATTTCTCACAGTCTGGAGGCTGAGAAGTCCAAGACCAAGGTGCCAGCAGATTTGGGGACTGGTGCATCCTCTTCCTGGTTTGTAAATGAATGCCTTACTGCTGTGTCCTCACGTGTTGGAGAGCTAGATTGAGAAGAGACAGTATTATGGACTGAATTGTGTCCCCCCTCCCAAGATTCATATGTTGAAGCCCTTACCCCGCTGCCCCACGTACCTCAGAATGACTGTGTTTGGAGATAGGGTCTTTAAAGAGTGTTTAAGTTGAGGACTTTAGGGTCAGCCCTAATCCAATCTGATTGATGTCCTTATGAGAAGAGGAGATTAGGACACACAGAGAGACACTAGGGATGCACATGGAATGACCGTGTGAGGACACAGAGAGAAGGTAGCCGTCTGCAAAAAACAGGCCTCAGAAGAAACATCCTGCCAACATCTTGATTTTGGACTTCTAGCTTCCAGAAATGTGAGGAAATTAATTTCTGTGTTTTAAGCCACCCAGTCTGTGGTATTTTGTTATGGCAGCCCGGATGGTCAGGCCATTCAAGATGGCTGTTCTCTTGCTCTCTGTGCATCCCCTGCTCGACTAGTCCCTTCACTCACATGACATCCAATCCACTTAATTATGCAGCTTAATCAGTAACTGCCTACGTGCTTGCTCCCTGCCCCAGCCACTGGTTTCCCTGGTAACCGATGAGCCTACCTGACATTAATTCCCCCTGAGTAGTAAAGATTGCTGACTGTCCTGCCTGCTGTCTGCTGTTCACAGTGGGGTGTTGCTCCAGGACCTTTTGCTTCAGACTTGTAAGATTCCCTATTCAACAAACCATTGATGTCTCCTATTGCTGTCTCTGGGCTCTTTCTTTGGTCTTGCAGCTGGGCAATTGGAAGGCTTGAAGGCCTGTGGGGTGCACCCCAATACAGCCCTAGCAAATTAATACATATATTAATAATTATTAATAAGCATTTAAACAAATAAGAGACTTCTTTTTGAGGCTACAGGGTGAAGCAGAAATAAAATGACCCAATGATCCTACAGTTTCACCCTTGTTTTAGGGTGTTTGGAGGAAGACAGTATCACCCATAAGCCCTCTTAGAGACTGAATTGGGCTGATTCTGGATCTGGATTACTGCCACTACCCAGGCGCCTAGTGGTAAACAACTGACCATATGTTTTCACCTATTGTAGATCAGTTACTGTCTTTTCATTCTTTTTAGTGCCCACTTTAACTTTGAAATGTGTCCTGACTTATATGCGAAGTGATATAGTCATCTTTATAGGTAAGTTGGGGTAACGTGCATCTCTACAAGAAACCTCTTCGAGCTGGGATCAGAAAATCAAGCAACAGTTTCCCTGGATGATTTGCTGAAGGAGAAAAGGAGCCAGGCGTCCGCGGCAGTGTGGCAAGCGCATACCACACAACAAATGAGCACGCTAACAAATAAAAAGCAAGATTTAGTACATTGTTATAGGTCTCTGTACCACACGCAAACACACAGCATCAGCCTAGAAAACGTCCACCATCCCTGGGTCCAAGTGCCTGGGGTTGTATCACACCTGACCTCTCTTCCTCCATGTTCTTTCAAAGGGTTTCTAAAGGATTTTAGCTTTGGTGATTTCTCCCATTAAACCTGCTTTTTAAAGGAATTGAATTTTACTTGCTCCGTCTGCATAAATATATGTGAGACTGTAGAGGAGATCCCACAGTGTAGTGGCCCGGCATCCCCCTCCACTTCCTGCCTCTGCACAGAGAGAGGAAGGATACTTCCCCTTCTCCCAAGTAAATTTACTTACAGGCAGAATTGGATGCAAATGAAATTTTAAAAGAGTAGCTGCAAAGAAAGTAGATCATAAATGTTCTCAATGCACACACACACAATTGCAATTATGGATGTGTTAATTAACCTTAGTCTGGTAATCATTTCATAATATATACTTGTATCAAATCGTCCCCTTGTACATCTTAAATTTACACAATGTTATATGTCAATTATATCTCAATAAAGCTGGAAAAATAAAAGAGTAGCTATAAAGGAAGATAGCAAGCAACAGTAGCTTAGGAAAAATAAAACCTTTATATGAAATAATAGGAATCTAGGGAAGTGGCCTCCTAGACGCTATTTTTATTTTCAGCATTTCAGGTTAACACAGATTGAGTTAATGATGTTTTCCTATAGCTCCCAGGCAACTCAGAAATGGCAGGGCTCAGACTAGCAGAGATGCACTTCGTGCAGATTTGGAAGGGGTGAGAAGCCAGGCCTGGGGGTTTTGCTGAGTCTCCAGTCAGTAGATATAGAGGAAAGTAGTATTATATCAGGGATTTTCTACTGCACCCTAGACACATGGCAATTTTCACAGATCTTCTCCTTGTCAGTTTAACCAGTTTGAATCAGCTACCCAATTTCAGTGGCTAACAGGCTTTTTTATTAAAGTAACCCCAGAGGTTCAATGATGGAAAATGAGCCATATTAGAGTAGAGGACCATTTAAGAATCCTAAATTCCATTTCACCCCTGGTGTTTATGTTTTCCATGGGAGAGATTAAAATGTGTATGTTCACAAAAAGGAAATTTCTGAAACCCTAATGGGAAAGTTTGAGATGTTTCCTGCTGCTAATGGATTGTTAAAGACTAAAGAATCAGCTCAAACTGAGGTCCACCTTTTGGATGACTGGTGATTGCTACTTAGAGACTTTATGTCAACCTGTTTAAGTCAATGAAGATTGGTAGAGACATTTTGAAGTTCCAGCTCTACTTTCTTCTTTGGAAACATTTTCGCAACATCTGCCTTTTATGGAATTCTTTAATTAGTTTCTCAACATTATTTAATTATTCAAAACCCTGACTCATGAATGCTTCATGAGCTACAGCCAGCAAGTGGTGTGGTGTGTGTGTGCACGCACGTGCATGCATGCTCATGTGCACGTGTGTATATTTTCATGTGCTCTCTTTGGACAACTCTCTTAAGTTTTCTAGATAATTGTCTGCATTGGGATCATATTCTTTGAATCATATGCTCTAAGAGGACTACTTCTAGGTCTGTGAGTATTGAATTATATTATTAGATGGTGCTTAAAACATAAGCATAATAGAGATAGTGTAAGACAGAGGACCTTTCCTGAAAAGGGAATAGGAATTTTTGGGTTATTCATATCATATTATAATTCATATTAGCAATGCACATTGTCATATTTTATTATTGTATTAAAATATTATGTTTTTTTAGTATTGCCTTTTTTGCCAAAAAAAAAATGCATTCAGGATAGATAAGATAAAGACAGTCAGCCTGATGTGACCTATAAAAACAGAAGTCAATGAATGTTTGGTCTTCCTATCAAACACTTGGCCTCCAGGCAGCATCTATTTCATGTCAGATGCACTGTCTATTGTGTTTTTATTGATTTGTTTTATTGTGGCAAAAACCACAAAACATAAAATTTACCATGTTAACCATTTTTAAGTGTACAGTTTAGTTGGGTTAAGTATATTCCCATTGTTGTGCAAAGGATCTGAAGAACTTTTTCATCTTGTAGAATTGAAATTCTATACCCATTAAACAACAATCCCCCTTTCCCCTTTTCCTCAGCCCCTGGTAACTACCATTCTACTTTCTATTTCTAAGAATTTGACTATTTTAGATATATAAGTGGAATAATACAATATTTGTCTTTTTTGTGGCCGGCTTATTTCATTTAGCATAATGTTCTCAAATGTCACAGCATCTGACAGGATTTCTTTCCTTTTCTTTTTTTTTTTTTTGCGGTACGCAGGCCTCTCACTGTTGTGGCTCTCCCGTTGTGGAGCACAGGCTCCGGACACGCAGGCTCAGTGGCCATGGCTCACGGGGCCAGCCGCTCCGTGGCATGTTGGATCTTCCCAGACTGGGGCACGAACCTGTGTCCCCTGTATCGGTAGGCGGACTCTCAACCACTGCGCCACCAGGGAAGCCCTCCTTCCTTTTTTAAGGCTGAATAATATTCCATTCGATGTATATATCACATTTTGTTTATCCATTCATTCATCATGGACATTTGAATGCTTCTACTCTTGGCTGTTATAAATAGCGCTTCTATGAACATAGGCATGCAGATATCTCTTTGAGATCCTGATATCAATTCTTTTGGATACATACCTAGAAGAGAGAATGCTGGATCATACTGTAGTTGTATTTTTAATTTTTTGAGGAACCACCATACTGTTTTCTGTAGTGATTGAACCTTTTTACAGTACTACCCAACAGTGCACAAGGGTTCCAGTTTCTCCACATCCTCATCAACACTCATTTTTTCCTGTTTTTCTGATAGTAGCCATCCTAATGGGTATGAGTCTTACTGACTTTTGACTAACAGGTTCCATAACTTCTATTAGAGCCTATTTCAGTGTCATGTAATCTTCACTATTGAAATACCTTGGTTTACAATTGTTCACTCAGCCTTTATTTAGTGCCTACTTTGTGCTAGGGATAGGGGATACAAAGACTTTTTAAAAAGACATCTTGCATGCCATCAGAGAGCTGACAGTCTCATCAGGGACAGACCTGTAGATAATCATGTATTTACATGTGATACAACATGTTATATTTATATCACATAAGCAATGTGGTAAGTGTCAAAATACACTCAGGTACAATGTTTCAAGACAGTACTAAGGAGTGAGTACTTAACTACTTGGAAGAGAACCCCAAGGAAATGACGGTTGAGCTGATTCTTGAAGCATTAGACAGAGAACGAGAAAGGAAAGGCTTAGGGAGTTTGCATTTTCAGAGGTACAAAGCAATGGAAGAATATTCAAGGTTAGGAAACCACCAGTTGTTTCTCTGGATATGGTAAGAGCATAGGATATGTTGTGGAATGTGACAAAGGCACAAAGGAGTGTGACAAAGGAAATGGCAGAGTTGGTGCTAAAATGTAGGCAAGAGCCAGATGTGAAGAGTCTTGTGTGTCATGCTCTAGAAGAGGATGTCACTTCCACGAGCAGGGAAGTGACATGGATGCAAAATGTAATGGAGTTGGAGGACCAGTGGGGAGGATAAGACTGAAGATAAGGAAGACAATTTAGAAACTTCAATTGTCCTATACAGGTTAAATTAAGTAGAGATGTTAATGTTGGACCAGATTCAAAAGATACTTATTGGCTGAATATATGGGCTCTGATGAGTCTCTTGATGTGGTACATAATGGAAGGTGAGGAATCTAGGATGGCTCATATTTCTGATTTGGGTGGATGGTGATGGCATTAACTGAGATGAGAATATAGGAAGAAGGCCAAGCAGGTTGTTTGATGTTTGTTGGGGTGGGACTCTAGGAAGATGACAAGGAGATAGAGAGGTAAGAAACACCTGTAGGATACAGATAGAGAGATGTTTAAAGGGGTAATTGGAAAAATGAGCCTGGAGTCCCAGAGTGAGGTCTGAGCCAGAATAGCATACATTTGGAAGTCACCACTGATAAATTAGTAAAGCCATGGGAAGGGATGCCATTATTCAGGCAGACCACGCAGAACAGGAGAAGGTTGAGTACAAAACTCTGGGGAGCCCAGTCTTCACAGGGTGAGAGACATGGGAGGACTTTAGAAGAGCCAGAAGAAAAGGGTTCTCTGGTTGGCCAGAGAAGTGACATAATGACTGAAAATTGTCCAGTGAATTTGGCAACCAGGTTATTGTCACCTTGGCAAGAGCATTTTCAGTGGATTAATAGCCATAGAACTCAGATTACAGTGACCTGAGGGACGTGAGGACTGAAAGCCATAAATGTAGAATACTCTTTCAAGGTTTTTGTAAAAAGAAGAGGAGAGGGTAGGAGGCATAGCTGGAGAACTGAAAGAAAGTTTTTATTTTTCACTTTTTTTGTTGTTTTTCTGAGATGAATATGTTTTTAGGCTGGGAGAAAGGAACCAGTGGAGAAAGAAAAATTGGCAATGGAAGAGAAGGGGGGAAACTGATGGAACAAGATGCTAAAGTTAAAAGTTGGTTGGGCTCAAAAGTGCAAGTGAAGACATTAGCATTGGACAAAAGAAGGGTCCCTTCTTTACAAGAAAATGAAAAAAGATGTTCTGGGGTACACACCTCTATATGTAAGTGAGATCATTCCTTATTCTTTACAGCAAGTCTCTTAATTCTCAGCAAAGATGGAAAATGGATCAATACCTTTCTCCATTATAATTTCTACTCCTCTCTTAGTCATTTGAACTATAGTTAAATCTTTTGTAAAAATCACCTTTGGTTTGAGTGATCCAAAAACAATAGAAGGACTCTCCTAGGCATTACTCTTTAGGAATTCCCAGCAAAGAGGGATCCCAAGTTCATTGATGTCAAGGTTGCTAAGCAACCGTGTCACTATCTAATATTATCTACCACAATGGCCTGACACAGAAAATAACCTGACTTTAAGTGTGAATGTAACTCCCTACTTCATTCTCCTGTCTCCCCCTCCCCCATAAATTTGGTGGTCTTTATTGAAAGGGAATATTTGCCATAAAACACAAAGGGTATTTGTTTTCTTAACTGGAATTTCAGCATTCATTTAGCCCACGATGCAAAAATAGTGCCTATGTCCATTCCAGAACAGAAATCAGGGAAATCCTTAAGAGTTGTTAGTGACTTCATTTAGAAACACTCCCATCCATGGTACAGTTGCATCATGTTTGCTGCTAGGGAAAAATAGAAAAGATCTGCCATAAAGAATTATAGATAGGATTTAAGTATGAACATTTTTTATGAGCTTCAAGGTACTATTTTCTTGAGCATAGAGCACAAGAAGGTGGTAGAGGAATACAATATTTCTCATTTATGCTTATATTTATTATTAAAATTCTTGATAATGTATTTTGTGTAATACTGAGATAACATTTAATGCTTACCCACTGTCATTTTTTGAGGAGAATTGTATTTCTAAGATGAATTCTGGTGACTGGGAGAATGGAAAGGGAGCTAATATTGATTAGGTCCCACTCGTATGCTGGGAACCTTGGGCACATAATCTCATTTATCTCCCAAACCTGTGAAATAGTTATTATCCTTATCTACTTATCTACTTGAGGAACCGCCATCTACTGGAGTTGCTCTCAGGTTTATGTGTTAGATCCAGGACAGTCTCCTCTCTCTTTTCCAGGTAGGGCGTCTCTTAAACTCCAGAAGACTAAGTGACCTCTACTACTTGAAACCTCTCAGACTCATCATTTTTGTAACTCACCTGATATATGACTGCTTTCTTACTTACCAAGTACTCTCCCCCCTGGACTGAGTGTTTTATTCCCCCTTTAATGCTCTTTATTCTTACCTTATCTTTGAAGCCTGCTATCATTCCATCTTCTTATCAGGACCTCCCCAACAGTCCCAGAACTCTTTGATTGTCTGGTGTGCTGACTTAGGCCCTCACTAAGGCCACTAACAAATCAAGCCTATCTTATCAACTGACAACACATGCTGGAACTATGATGGATCATTAGATATCAAGTCTTCTATCAAGACCTCTATCAATACTTGATGTTCTGGGACTGGAAAACATCAATATGAATAGAAGAACTTCAAAGCTGCTAAACAGGTAAATGGTGAATAATACCTTGGTTTGCTTTTGCAATTCTAACCTATTGGTGATTGGTCTTCTCTTTCCTTCAAGGGATATCTCACTGCAAAATATACTCTGGTCTGCCTCCTCAACTAGATATTCCCTCTCAAGGTAATGGCCTCTTCAATGTTGCTGTGTCTCTAATGCCTAGCACGGGAATCGTTCAGTGTATATGTCGGGTTGCTGACAATGATCCCTGAGATCTCTTCCCTCTAGGAAAGGGTTCAAACCTTCTAATCTATAGTCAACCTTCCTTCAAGATGCAGAGAAAGAGATTTTGGAACATTAACTACCATCCATCTAGAGGTAAATAACTGGCTTCTTAAAGGTGTGTCTGCGTATGTGCTTCTGATACATTTTGAACAGGCATCAGATTGTGTTCCCACATCCCCTCTTCATCTGAATAAAGACTGTATATGTCTGAGATACAGTCTGTGAGAGTCAGATTTCCACCCACAATAACACAAAGCTGCCTTGAAAAGTGCATTTCACTGGAATTTCATTCTAAATGAGTATTCAAAACTAGGCATGCAAAATTAAGAAAAGAAATTGGTTTTAATACAGTAAAATTGATTTCACCATAGTTCTAAGAAACTTGGAAAATAAAACTTCACACTTGGCAAACTTGGCCATAAAAATGCACTAAAGTAGCTCATTCTTCTCATCAACCATAACTTTTGATCAAAAGTCAATGCCTTTGTGGCCTACAGATCTGTTTGTCAAAGACTGGGCTGTTCATAAAATTTAATGTGTTCATGTGGATCCACTGGCTAATAAGAGAAAAGCATGGATTTGAGGACTTTTCTGCCCAGTTTATGCACAAAAATTAGCCTAAAACTGAAAGGTGTTTTGTGTTCCTTTACTCCCCTCTGCTGGTGAGTTCTAATATAGTGCTTAATTTTTAAAAAGTTGATAGAAACATTGTGTTTTTAAAACTGTAAGAGAAAATAATGTTGAAAATCATGAAAAGATTTTCTACAATGCAATTCTTTCAGTTTGAATTTCATGCTGGAGATTTCTCTCTGGATGATGCTCCACAGTTGCGTAGACCAGTTGAAGTTCATAGCGATCAAATTGAGACATTCATTGAGAACAATCAGTGTTATACCACGCGGGAGATAGCTGACATATTCAAAATATCCCAATCAAGCATTGAAAATCATTTGCACCAGCTTGGTTATGTAAATCGCTTTGACGTTTGGGTTCCACATAAGTTAAGTGAAGAAAACCTTCTTGACCGTATTTCCACATGCGATTCTCTACTTAAACATAACGAAAATGTTCCATGTTTAAAACAAATTGTGATGGGCGATGAAAAGTGGATATTGTACAACGGTGTAGAATGGAAGAGATCGTGGGGCAAGCGAAATGAAACACCACCAACCACACCAAAGGCCGGTCTTCATCCAAAGAAGGTGATGTTGTGTATATGGTGGGATTAGAAGGGAGTTCTCTATTATGAGCTCCTTCTGGAAAACCAAACGATTAATTCCAACAAGTAGTGCTCCCAATTAGACCAACTGAAATCAGCGATCAATGAAAAGCATCCAGAATTAGTCAACAGAAAACACATCACCTTCCTTCAGGAAAACGCAAGACCGCATGTTTCTTTGATGACCAGGCAAAAACTGTTAACAGCTTGGCTGGGAAGTTCTGATTCATCTGCCGTACTCACCAAACATTGCACCTTCGGATTTCCATTTATTTCAGTCTTTAATGGAAAAAATTCTCTTAATGGAAAAAATTTCAATTCCCTGGAAGACCGTAAAAGGCACCTGGAACAGTTCTTTGCTCAAAAAGATAAAAAGTTTTGGGAAGATAGAATTATGAAGTTGCCTGAAAAATGGCAGAAGGTAGTGGAACAAAAGGATGAATACGTTGTTCAATAAAGTTCTTGGTGAAAATGAAAAATGTGTCTTTCATTTTTGTTTAAAAACCAAAGGCACTGGCTTCCCTGGTGGTACAGTGGTTAGGAATCCATCTGCCAATGCAGGGGACATGGTCCGGGAAGATCCCACATGCCGCGGAGCGGCTGGGCCCATGAGCCATGGCCACTGAGCCTGCGCGGCCGGAGCCTGTGCTCCACAACGGGAGAGGCCACAACAATGAGAGGCCCGCGTACCGCAAAAAAGAAAAAAAAAAGAATTGCCAGGGATATTTAGATTGATGGAACATCTGTGTTTGAAAGGCTTTTGATGATTTCAAACTGTTACTTTCCTCATACCCACTCTATTTTCTCCTTCCTTTAATGGGAAACGTATATGATCTACAACTATGTCCAAACTTCTTAGATCTGAGAGACGACATAAACATTTGACTAAAGCTTGCAGACCCAGTGTGGGTATAGAGATAGGAAAGCCCACCAATAATGAGAAGAGCATTGCTGAAGGGTGTCTCAGTGGGTTTACATGAACACGGTGCACAGGGCACCAAAGCTCACTCCTCAAACACTAACCACCAAGTGCTTTGAAATAATGAGAAAAAGAATAATTTAACAGTGAAATACTAGGAAGTGCAGTCCAACTCCCTCCTCTCATTGGAAAGTCCCAGTGCACAATGGTGTATTAAAGGCCTCTAGAGACCCTATGGTAAGGAAGCTGGTTTAAATCCCCATGCTTATTTGACAGGAGATCTTTTTAACATTCCACACAACTAGGAATCTGGAGTCTGTGCCCATAGACATGTTGGTTCCCCTGCCTTCCTCTCTTCCCAAATCTAGAGTCTTTCAATTTTCATCCTTTAGGTGTTTTGTTGCTTTTGTTTGTTTGTTTATCCTACTCTGTAAGAGTGGGAGGGAAAGCTTTTCTTGCTAATAGGAATTCCTCATTCAATAATTCAAAAAGCATTCACTGAGATCTTTATTCAAAATTCAGGGCGACACTTCATGGGAAGTGAACATGAACCTGGCCCCTGCCCACTTGTGGGACTTAGACCTGGAGGAGGAAATGTAAGGCGTGCAAATAGCTGCTCCCGACAAGGACTCTAGTGTTGCCCTCTGAACTGTCAGGGAAGGTTTTGTGAGAGAAGTCACCTTTGTGCTGGCTGACAAGTGTCATCTTCCTTCACGTCAATTATAGCTCCATTAAATTTTCAAAATGGCAGTGACTTTACTTTTTAATGATTATCAAGTAACATGTGTATTAGTCACTTAGGGCTACCTTAACGAGGTACCACAAGCTGGGTGCCTTCAAACAACAGTTTATTTTCTCACAATTCTGGAAACTAGAAGTCAAGGTTGGTAGGGCAGTGCTCCCTCTGCAACTCGTAGGGGAGAACCCTTCTTCACCTCCTCCTAGCTTCTGGCGATGCCCACCAATCTTTGGTGTTTCTTGGTGTGCAGATGCAGCACTTTAGTCTCTCTCTCCGTCATCAAATGCGTTCTCACCTCACATGGCTGTGTCTCTCCTCTTCTTATAAGGATATTAGTTATATTGGATTAAGGGGCCACCCTACTTTGGTGTGACCTCAACTAAGTACATCTGCTAATAAGGTCACATTTTGAGATACTGGGGGTTAAGAAATCAACACATCTTTTGGGGGGACACAATTCAACCCCTAACAATAAACCCATTATGAAATATTCAAATGATAATAGCAGAAAAGCACAAAGAAGAATGCAAAAAAAAAAAGTCACTTGCAAAGTTACCACTCAGACATAACTGCTGTTAATATCTTTCCATTTTTCTTTGCATATACACATATAAAGCACAGCAGTCATATTATACACACAACTTTGTGACTTCCTTTTCTCAAATTATATCCTGGATACCCTCTAAATCAATAAATATAAATATATCTATGTAATTGGTGCACAATAACTTATCTAATCAAGCCTGTACTGTGGTTGGTGGCACTATTAAACTGTCCATTTCGTAGTTTTGTCAAAGACAGAAAAATTCTTAAGCTCTTCTGTACTTACAGTTTTTATTTAATCATTTTGGCTTATCTATCATTATCTTTTTCCATCTCATTTTTCCTCCCTTCCCCCATGCTCCCCATTCCCCCCCAAAAAAGCAGCTTGAATTTCTTGCTCTAGCACAGAACAGAAATTTGTATGTGTCCCTTCCACTCACAAGTCTCAGAAGGCTATTATTCTCTGTTTGACATTTTTTGTCAGTCGTTTCAGAGTTGGCACAAGTCCTGGACTATTCTTTTGGATATTGGGACACCACACAAGGCAACCTTAAAGGCAAGAGAAAACCCTGTGACCTGAGACTAAAAGACCTAAAATTGACTAGTCAGGTGACGACATTTACTCTCTGGGTGCCCCCCACTTTTATTTGTTTAATTTGTGTAATATAAAATACAACAAAACATTTTGTTTGGTTTTCCCACCTAACAACCCAGAGTAAGAAACATTTTTGAACTTAGACCATTGTCCTCTGAACCTGGTCCACAGGTTCTTAAAATTTAGTATACAGACAAATCATCTGGGAACCTTATCAAACGGCAGATTCTGATTCAGTAGGTCTGAGTGAGACCTGAGTTACTCCTTTTCTAACTTCTCCGTGCTGACAACAATGCTGCTGGTCCATGGACCACATTTTGGTAGCAAGACTCTAGTTGAGAGCACTGGTTAGGGAAAACCATCAACCCTGTATCTTAAGTTGGGCTGCCTGAATAACAGGCACTGAGGTGGAGATTCGTGAGCAGGAGTCTTGCTGGGTCAAACTCTTGGAATAACAAGAGTAAAGGAGTGAAGATAGTAGGATTGGACAGATGGGAAGGCTGAGCTGTGGTACGATTGCCACATAGGCCTCAGCCCATCCCACAGGAAGCTCTGGAGCCGGGAGGCCCTTCAGTTGCCCTGAATTGAGGCAAGGGGCCAAGCCTATGGACCCCCATATAAACCAGACACGGTAAGCACACTGCAGACCGCCCCCAGGAGGCATCATCTGGGGTGGGGCAGCTCCCTTCTGTGAGAGCAGTTCTCACTTCTCACAGGGGACTTGGCTGTGAGCCATCTGTAGCCAAAATTCCTGCGAGCAGGGAAAGCAAGCACCTCAGCCCCGGAGGGGGATCTAGGTGAAGCATCGCTGTGTCCATTATTCTGGTGAGAGCTCCAGTGACCTGAGAAAATCATTGTATTACTTTCTATTTTAGTCGAGTCTGAATTTTAGACATTTCCCCAAATGTTTTGGTTTTTGAAATTGTGTCTGTGCAATGTGCCAGGCCTTGGAGGCAGTGATTTCAAGGACAATCACTTTAGATTTACAGAGAAACGCTCTGTATCTGACTTGAAAAGCTACCTGAGTCACCTTTTCCCAAGCAGGGGTGCAAGAAGAAAATCTAGGGAAGCCCTTTGGCAGATACGTGATCTATGTCACGGTAAAGAGAGCTAAGTGAAATATCTAAAGAAAAAGATGTGTGTCATCTAGTGGCACCAACTAAAAGCAAAGTCTAGGTAATTCCCTGGTGGTCCAGTAGTTAGGCCTCCATCCTGCCACTGCTGGGGGCCCAGGTTCGATACCTTGTAGGGGAACTAAGATCCTGTAAGCCACGCAGCACAGCCAAAAATAAAAATGAAAATAAAATAATAAAAGCATGATCTAATGTTCAAGTGAAAGCAATTTCCCCTTACCCAGTCAAGGTACTCTATGGGTATTCAGTAGTAGTGTTCTGCTACTTTCAGAGGCAGGTGTCAGGGGTTGCTGAAGTGAGATAAAATTAAAATGTCTAGGACTGGGCAGCCATATGGAAAATGATAAAATTTGATCCATTCTTTATTCTACACTGGATAAATTCCAAGTGGATCAGAGATCTAAATATTTTAAAAGAAAGAAACAAACAAACCTGGCATTTAAAAACTGGCATTTTTTTAAAAAGAATAAATTATTTTGTAACTTGGGAGTAGAGAAAACATTCCTATCATTCAGAGTCTCAGGGACAAGGTTGATTATCTTAACTATAATTTAAACAAACAAGCAAAGCAGAAAGTCCAATAAAGGTTAGTTTTTAAAAGTGCAACCCATATCACATAGGGCTAATATATAAAAAGTTTCTAAATTTTTTTTTAAAAAAGAAGGCCATCTTGATGGAAAATAGGGAATGGATTGACAAGTCAAATAAAAAGAAATAAAATTCAGATAAAAAGAAACAGATGAAAAGATTGATTCACATATTTCAGTTTGTTTTCCACTCAGTGGTTGCTTTTAAACTTTATTTTGTATTTTAAACATGTTAACCATTTACATGACTCCAAGGTCAAACTATAAAACAAGATATATTCAGAAATCTAGCTTCCATTCCTGCTCTCTCCCTCCCCTTGCTCTTCCCCTATTGGTTCCCATTTTTATTAGATTTTGATTTACGTTTCCATTTTTTTAATCCTTTTTTTTTTTTTTCTGGCTGCACCATGCAGCATGTGGGATCATGTGGGATCTTAGTTCCCTGACCAGGGATCAAACCTGTGGCCCCTGCAGTGGAAGCGTGGAGTCTTAATCACTGGACTGCTGGGGAAGTCCCGTCCATTGTTTATTTTTAAAAATGTAAGCAAGTTTACATTTGTGTATGTATTCCTACCCCTTCTTACGTACATACTGCACACGGTCGTCCGTGCCTTGCTTTTTCCACTTCATAGCTGTATATCTTCCATATTCCTTAACAGATTCATCCTTGCATTTCATTATATGTATTCATTTTATTCATACACCATTCAGAAAGATGCTCCATATCACTCATAAAAAGATAAATGCAAAACTATACTGAGATACCATTTCTCACCTATCATAGTAGCAAAAATCTAGGAGTTTGACAATCCATTCTATGGGAGAGGATGTGGGGAAATAGGAACTCATATATTACTGGTATGAATACAAAATCACCACTTCTATGAAGGTGAATTTGGGAATAATAAAGAAAATAACATTCTTTTACTTTCTAAACTAGTAATCCCATTTGTCCCAATCTATGCTAAAGATCCATTAGCAAGTAACTTTTTGTGATAGCAAAGACTGGAAATAGCCCATGTATCCATCAATATAGGTCTGGTTGATTAAACTACGGTACATCCATAATAACCAAAGAGAAGATGTACGTCCAGTTCATTTAAAACACAATATTTTGTCTGTACATTTCCAATGGGATATAATGTGAAGGGAAAAAAAACAAACACAAATTTAAACTTCATTCAGCAGCCTTACGTTAGCAATATTGCTATTCCTATTCTGTTTTATATATATGTATGTATATATTTATATACATGGATAAAGCAAATTTAAGTAATTATGTTAATATCATTAAGAACTAATATTTTCATCTTAAAGGACAAAACACAAAATCAAAGAGCTCAGCTTTAAAAAAGCATTAATACATAGTTAGAAAAATTAATATTAAGAGACAGAGGGGGTCCTAAAGCCCAAAACAATGTGAAGTTTGGGGACGGGAGGAGGCTAAAGATAACATAAGTAATTATTTATAGTTATGTCTGAAGGAAAAGAGGAGAAATGGGTTCAGCATAGCCTCCGATGTACTGGCTCCTGTTAAAACTGATGGCTTTTTCTGCAGTGCCTTTTGTCTCCTAAATGCTGGTCCCAGTCCACCATCCCACCTTCACGTTTTACTAAGTTAATTTCTGCTGATTCTTCAGATCAGTCAATTGGTACACTGCCCCTCCCCCATCAAGGATCTTTCATTGTACCCTGTCATGGAATAATATTCCTTTCCTAGTGCACGCCTCTCAGTTAATAATTATGCCCCCATTCGTAAGTTACTTGGTTGATATTCTTCCCCGCTCCCTTCGAGGGCCAAAATTGTGTCTGGTTTTGCTCATCATCCTATACCAAACTGCATGATAGGGGCTCAACAAACAACTGTTAAGATAAAGCAAAATGTTTAACTTCCATTTTGTTCCCACTTCTTCAGAGAATCCTCTTTAGATTGGGAAGGGTAGCACACCTAAAGACCTGAACTCCAAAAGGAGCAAAATGGTTCTAGGAAAACTGTTTCCCACTTAAATCCGTTCACGTCCGCAAATATGCATTTAGCCCCTGGCACAGTTAGGTAATAGGCACACAAGTGGATAATGCAGATAAAGTTCTGTTGATACTCTTACCAAGTTTACATGGGAGTGAGGCAAGGGTGGTAGTAAATGTATGCTGTATTGTCTGCAGTATTTGAGTCCAAGTCTCCAGCCCTTAACAGATTACATCCCCAAAAAACAGAAAACACCCTGATGGGATTGCTGATGTTTGAGAATGGAAAAGCAGCCCGGGAACTAGGGCCTAGTATGTGTAATCTTGTCTGTCAACAAGATAAGCAAGGTTTCTGCATTGTGTGGGCCCGGAGCCAGGCTCCTTCCTGGTGTCCTAAATCCATATTCCACCAAATGAAGCTTCTGCAGCTGCCGCCTTCCGCGGACTTCGCATTCCTCCCGCACTCTATACTCTCTCATGACGGGTTTTCTTTGTTGTATTTAACTACCTAAGAGCTAAGATTTGGGCGTCACCATCAGCCCCCACGCCAAGTATGGACCAGTTCCCATAGCCGAAGTTCCCACCAAACGCCCCAGCTGAGGGTTACTAAGATCAGCGTTTGTGAATTCTGACCCAAATTGTCTCCCCTCCGGTTCCGTAGAACAGGTTTCTCTGTAAAAGGGCCTTCAGCCTCGGCCAAGTTCTGAAAAAAATGAGAATGAGGTGTCTATTACATATCCCCGAATATATTGTCTCAGGCGCAGGCCGGGTGTTTTAAAATACACGATAAAAAGTATTTTCCTCCAAAATATGGCTAAGAAGGAGCAAGTGTAACTCGTCTTTTCGTGTTTCTTAGTTTTGCCCGCCACACCCTTCGTGGTCCCGCCCCTTTGCCCTTAACTCACTAGACAGGCAGTTTCTGGCCACCTTCCGGGGTCCTGATTTTGAAAAGAGGAGCGGGCCAATCAGAGTGTGGAACGTTTTTTGGCGCTGCCGTTTGAGGCTGAACTGGAACAGAAGGTGGGCCGGCCGAGGTGGCTCCGGTTGTCTGTCGTGGCGGTGGGGCGGAGGCATGAGGAGGGACACTTGACTTTCAGTGAGCGCACCCGGATGTGCTGGCCGGGGGCGGCAGGCAGGTTGATGGAGGAGGGAGGGAGCAGCCTGTGAAACGGTGACGGCGGCCACCAGCCCGGGCGGGGACCGGGACTGGAAGAGGCCCCTGAACAGCCGGCTGGTCCGGCGACTGGGCTAGGGTGGGGGACTCGGGGCCGCAGGGACTAACGCCCAGCTGAGTCTGCGGGGGGTGGGGCAGGAGGGGCGAGGAGAAGGGTTGTCTTTACAGTTCGGAGAGAGACGAGGGCAAAGGGAGGTTTGGAGGAAGGTGGCCTGAAATAGTGAGAAGCTGGTAACGGGCGTGGTACAAGGAACCGAAAGGATATGGAAGAAAGGAGGGAGGTCTGTGTAAGTAGCCGAAAGGATTAAGTGACTAGAAAGAATGCCGGTGTAAGTGAAGGAAACGTGAGGTGTGGCTAGGTCAAAGGGCTAAGAGAAGACGGTCGGTGGAGCAAGGAAAAAGCCGTGGAAGTGGCTGGGGTCCGGGGCCGGAAGAGTGCCAGACGTGGCCGGAAGGCAGCGGAGCTGAGCGCAAAACTGAGAGTGTTCGGAAATTGGAAGACTTGGTGGCGAAAGAGGGTCAGGACTCAGATCCCACCTCGGAGAGTGGGCGACGTGTCCGGGATGTGGGATCAGAGGCTGGTGCGGTTGGCCGTTGTACAGCAGCTTCGGGCTGTTTATGGCGTTAAGGTCAAGGGTGGCCGTGGGCAGTGCGATCGCAGGAGACAGGAGACAGCAGCCACGGAAATCGTGGTAAGTTCTGGGGAAAGAGATTTAGGTTAAAAAAGGAGGGGGGCGTATTCCCTACCATCACTTATTACCGGGTCATGCTAAAATGTTCATTCTGTATGGATCCAAAAGAGAATATGTTTAAGTGTGTCAACTTCAGCAACACTGACATTTTGAACTAGATAATTCTTTGGGGGGCATTGGGGTTAGCTGTTCTGTGCATTATAGGATGTTTAGCAGCATCTCTGGGTTCTATGCTCTAGATGCGCGTAGCGTGTCCCAATTGTGACAAATAAAAATGTCTCCAGATACTGCTAAGTTATTGTATTTTGAACAAGTTGCACGTGGGAAGGGAGACAAACACTACCCCACCACCACTGTTTGAGTAATATTTGGAGAGGAACAAGGGGTACCAGTATCTTTTTTAAATGAATCAGTAGATGAGGTGTGACAGTATTAGAAATAGGCTTTAGATAATAACTTCATATTCACGTATTTGAAAAGAACATGCTTGCTGCTTGGCTATATCATATTTTTGAGACATAAAGGTTTTTTTTTTTAATTAATGAGTAAATTGAGAAACCACAGTGGAATGATTCAGAAGCTGTTGAATTTTGGGTGGTTGAGGTTAGGGGATTTCGAATGAGATTTTAATATCTCTACAGAATCGTCAAGAATTTCATTGTGAAAAATAAGTTGAATATAAAGCATTTTGTTTTAGATTTACTTGCCTAATTATATGGTGCTTTCTAAATACAGATGAAAACTAAAAATTAATTTTCATAACTCTTAATAGTTTATAGTTTCTGAAAGAAAATAAGTACTTGGAGAAGAAAACTGACAAATAATGTATATTCCTCTTAACAGCTTATAAATTCTGGAGAAATTATTTTTGTTGTTTGCAACTTATTGGCAACATATTTGCTTATATTTAAAAACTAAGTGGTTTCTTCTGATTGTAAAACTGGCTTTCCAAGATCTCAAATATAGTAGGTTTTGTACGTATATGAAAGAATTTGTATGCAGATTTTTTTCTTACCCCTCAAGAAAAACTGACACTTGGCCTTTAGAGTCAGATAGACCTGAGTTTGATTCCTGCTCTACCCCTACCTGGGGTGTGATCTTGGGCTGCTTGTCCTAAGCTTTAGTTTCCTACTCTATAAAATGGGAATGGTATCTCTCGTTGAGTTGTTTAGGGGATTTAAAAAAATTATAAGATCTGTAGATGAGACTAGCACACAATGCCTGTCACATGCCACTAGTTGTTATGATAATCAGAGGTCCTCATCCTAATTGGTAATCATGCTAGAAACCCTAATAAAAATATTCTAATAGAGAAATACAGAAGATCATTGTGTTAACACGAACGAGATCTAACATGTTACGTAATTATTTGAATACTAGATTTCTTTGGCTCTTTGGTGTTTGTTATCTAATGGTAGTTTTGAGCTCTTTAAGAAACTTGCTAGACATCTTTTTAAAGATGATATTGTAAGTGATGTTCTAATACATAAAATTTTAAAAGCATGTTATTAGTTTTATTTTATGAGATTAAATTATAGCACTTACTTGTGAAGCCAGTTATTGAGCGTAATGAGACTTGGAAAAAAAAACCCCTGAATTCTGGTTATGTAAGACATTTGTAAACTTACAGTCAGCTTCAGCATCTGATTTATTTTTGCATTTTGTTTGGTTGCACAGTATCAAGAAAATTCTGATTTACCCAAATAAGGGGTTGCCCATACTAAGTTTTTTTTTTATTTAATTTTTTTTTTTGGCTGCACCATGCAGCATGCGGGATCTTAGTTCCCCAACCTGGGATGGAACCCGTGCCCCCTGCAATGAAAGCACGGAGTCTTAACTACTGGACCACCAGGGAAGTCCCCCTAACTTTTTTTTTTTAATAGCTCACCTTGAAATAATTGTAACAGCAACAAATATTCTTTGAATGTTTGCTTTGTCAGACACTGATGTTTTACATCTTTTAATTCATTTAATTCTCTCTGCAACTCTATGACTTAGGACCTATATAAGGATACTGAGGCACAGAGAATGACCATTTAATCCAGGTCACTCAGCTAATAAGTGGAAGAGCCAGGATTTAAAACTTGGCAGTCCTGCCTCTAGGAGGCTGCTCACTTAAGCACTATGCTACACAGTCTTTTCTATATTCGTCAGTTAAATTGAGCCAGCTACTTGAAAAAGGACTAGTAAGATTTTGTCAGATCATTAAGAATACTGAATGATTTTGGCTGCACCGTGGTTTGCGGGATCTTAGTTCCCCGACCAGGGATGGAACCCAGGCTCACAGCAGTGAAAGCGTGGAGTCCTAACCAGTGGACCACCAGAGAATTCCCTGAATGATTTCTTATTATAAATAACAGGTTAAATAAGGTACTCTTACAACACAAGTGCTTCAAGAGCATTCATGGAGAGCAGATGTATCTAAACTAAATTAAATCACATATGATCTAAACTAAATCACATATGAGTGATTAGGTATGCCCACTTAATCTAATTTCATATAAGCAGACATATACAGGCTTGAATTTTTTTTTTAATTAATTAATTTATTTTTGGCTGCATTGGGTCTTTGTTGCTGGGCACGTGCTTTCTCTAGTTGCGGCAAGAAGGGGCTACTCTTCGCTGCGGTGCGCAGGCTTCTCATTGCGGTGGCTTCTCTTGTCGCAGAGCACGGGCTCTAGGCGCTCGGGCTTCAGTAGTTGTGGCACACGGGGTCAGTAGTTGTGGCTCGCGGGTTCTAGAACACAGGCTCAGTAGCTGTGGCGCACAGGCTTAGTTGCTCCAATTGCGGGCATGCGGGATCTTCCCGGACCAGGGCTCGAACCTGTGTCCTCTGCATTGGCAGGCGGATTCTTAACCATTGAGCCACCAGGGAAATCCCTTGAATTTACGTTTAAGTCCAAGGCAAAGCTACAACCTTCTTAATCAGTGACTCGTTTTTAAGAAGTTTGAATATATGCCCAAAGATAGTGGCAGATTCTTTATTCAGAGGTGTGCACAAACACTCAAGTTAACCAACATACAAATGTGCTCTTGGGATCTTCAAATGTATTAAAATTTGAATGCGAGTAATACATTCCACTCTGACTTTTTAAAATTGGTTTTGAAAGTACGACGTGAAATTTAAATTGTTTGCAGAATCCCTTCCTTGGATACCTCAGAACAGTTTGATTAGTACTCTCCCATAGAGTGTGGAAAAGATAATCAGGTATAAAAGGAACCACCCTGATATAATTTTAGGAAGTACTGAGTGACAGGAATTACTGTTATAGGCCAATTTGGCCTTTTGTTCAAGTTAGTATTTATAAGGTGACCAACGGAAAGTTTAAGGTCAGTATTTATATAGTTACTAAAGGAGCTTGTAGTATTTTCCAGAAATGTTAGCATATTGGGCCAAATTCTGTTTAAGAATTTCCTTACTGAACACTAAATGGATTGATTTTCTGTTGTGGGATTGGAAACTGAGGGAATTTGCTGCGTTGCTTAAGGGCAATGACTCTACCTTGACCATTTTTGTACTCCCAGCATCTAGCATAATATCTAGTATAAAGTAGTTATTTTTTAACAAATATACTTGATGTAATTGTTTTCTGTGTCTCGACCAATAGTTTATTTCTGCTATCTTGTTTTATTTTGTGAGGTTTTTAATTTGCCTAATGTTTAAGAAAACTTATATTGAGCCTAATATTTGTGTTAGGGTAACTGACTTTGTCATTTTAGGGTAAAATATTTGGAGTACCTTTTAATGCATTGCCCCAGTCTGTTGTTCCAGAATATGGACATATTCCAAGGTGAGCAAACTTTGAAATGAAGAGTAAATATTTCAAACTGGTATTGGAATGTTTAACAATAAATAGTTGAATGGCGCACAAAATTAGTTGGAACTAGCAAATGATTTTATTTCTCAACTAATGTAAAAAGTTGTTTTTTAAACTTTTGCATATTTTAACTTTTTAATTTGTACTCATTTTCAGGATTGAATTTTAAGGTTTAGTAATGAATAAATGTTAGAAAGCAAATTATTTTTGTTCTAAGGCAGAGTTTTCCGTTCTGTACCGATGTTTTCGTTGCTGTTTTGATGATACTCAGTAATATACTAAACTGCCAATTCATTTATAATTTTAATATTTTTTATCTTAGAAATGTTGGACAAAAGAATATTTAACTGTCGGAGTATTTGTGAATATAAATTATTTAACACTTGAGCTTTTCTGTGTCACTATTTGTAAATAACCTTTTGGACTAACTGCATCAGAAGTTGCTAGGGAAGTTTACGGCTTAAGAAAATAGTTTAAAAATGCGTAGTAGAAAGATACTACCTTAGCTCTTACTAATTCATTTCCCCTCTATCCAAAGTAAGGTTCATTCTGGCTGCTCTAGTCTAATAACTTAGGTTTTTAATTGGTGCGTTGTCCAAAAGTATTTGTTGAACACCTTGCTGCCTTAGAACAATTTTCCCTCACTCACCCTATAGATACAGATTCACAATCTTCATGAGGTAACCACTTACTATTTTGCTTTTTAAATGGCCTATGAAAGGTTTTTTTTAATGATGATTTTCAGCGTTTAGAATTGCAGTCATATCTCTAGTAATAATGACTAAATCTTTGTTGTAGTTTCTTTGTCTGCTTTTTTAAAAAGAAAGTTTTTCTGTCAGTTACTCTGCAACATTCAGCCACTATGCACCAGTACAATGCTTTCGTTTACTTGCAGCTGACATCCATTCAAATTTTTTGTTACCAGCTGTTACCTAAGCATCTAAAGCCAGTATTGTTAAAAATTATTCAGTATAAAGAAATTGAGCACACACCTCTAAATGTGTGAAGGATTGTAAGGACTGGGATGGATATATCTGACTTTCTGACAGGTAATGTTGGTGAGAAAAAAAAAAGCCTTGCTTTATTTTTGGGCAAATGTAGTTGATGGTAGGTTTTTTAAGCTATGTGCGCTGTGCAAGATCACCTGTGGAGAGAGAATAGGTAAAGAAATGGAGAAGGCCTTAGAGCCCTGGTTGATCCTAGGATGGAGAAGTCTGGCAGAAAAAGAGGAGCCAGAAAAAGTTTGAGAAAGAGCAGTCAGGGAGACAGCAGAAATTCCAAAAGTGTAGTGAAGAAGAGTATTTTCAGGGCCATCACAGAGTGGTCGAGTGTATCAACTGCTGGTAGGACAAGCAAGATAAAGACAGTGAACTGACCATGGATTTGGCAAGGCAGAGGCCATTAGTGATCTTGATGGAGTAATGGGGATGAGTCTGATTGCAGAGGGTTGAGCAAAGACTGGGATATGAAGAAGTGAAGGCAGTAAAAAAAAGACAAATCTTGTGCTCTGAGCTGAAGCAGAGAAATGGATTAAGATTGGCAAGGATCGGGGATGAGCAGGCTCACTGAAGTTGTCATGGGTAAAAAGATGGGCTTTAGAGAAGAATTTAGGAAGCAAGAAGGGAAACTAAAAGTAACCTTCTATCACAGAGATTAAAGGGATTTGTAGCATCAGAGCTGAAAGGGGTGTAGTCTCTGGCAGGAGAATAGGATTTAGTGAGATGTGTGTCTTACCACCTAAAAAGAGTTCTCTCTTTCAGTTTTCTTGTTGATGCTTGCACATCTTTAGAAGAGCATATTCATACAGAAGGGCTTTTTAGGAAATCAGGATCTGTTATTCGTCTAAAAGCACTAAAGGTAAGCATATTCTTGAACTATAATTTTTCATTTGTACCACTTTTTAATTTGGTTTTTAGGATTGAAATATTTAGAACTATTACATGAATTATGGACAGAAATTGAGTTTGCAGAAAGCTTTTTTTCATGGCAGAAGAACCTTTTTCTTTTTTCCAAAATGTATATCATTTATATAATGCTTTTTTTAAAAATTGAGGTATAATTGACAAATACATTTAAGGTGTACAACCTGATGTTTTGATATATGTATATGTTGTGAAATGATTGTCATAATCAAGCTATTTATATTTTATAATGCTTTAAAAGTTTACAGAGTACTTTCAGATTCATGGTCCTTGTTCCTATAATGTACTATATGAAATGAAAATTTTTTTAAATTTTGTTTTTAGCCTTCTAAAGAGAAGTGATAAATACTAAAACAAGAGTTAAGAGAAATTTATTAAAGAAAGCTCTTTAGAGTATAAGAAAGGATACTTTATTTGCATTAAACCCTTAAGCCCCCGAACGCTCAAGATTGTTGTATTTATTTCAGAATAAACTGGATCATGGTGAAAGATGCCTGTCTTCTGCACCTGCTTGTGATATTGCAGGGCTTCTTAAGCAGTTTTTTAGGGAATTGCCAGAGCCCATTCTCCCAGCTGATTTGCATGAAGCACTTTTCAAAGCTCAACAATTAAGAACAGAGGAGAAGAATAAAGCTACATTGTTGCTTTCCTGTCTTATGGCTGACCACACAATTGATATATTAAGATACTTCTTTAACTTTCTCAGGAAAGTTTCTCTTAGGTGAGTAGTAATTAAAAGTTTTGGGAGATGGTAGTTTAATTTCTCAACTAGCTAGATTTACCCTTATGATAAGAAATTAAATTTCATTTGGCATGGAAATTTTTCTTAAAAATATTATATTTTTCCTTACTATAAGAGGTATACCCTGTATCATTTAAAAAAACAATATACCAAATATAATATTTCCTTGCTGTCTTAGGGTTGTCATGGTGGATGCCTTAATGGCTTATTGGTGTTTATAGGCTTCTTAGTCCATTGAATGGCTTCAGATTATTGTGTTTCTAAAATATTTGCGATTTGCTTTTCAAATTTTTCCCTTCTCCCTGCTGTCATTGAGACTGCTGGTTTTAGACATACTTGGCTGCCTTCAGTACTTTGAATTTTCTGTGTGTGGGTTTGAAAAATCAAAGAAATGTGTTCAATTTGTGTGGAAAAACAAAGCGTGAGCTCTATGGGTAGCAATGTTTTTATGACATATATTTAAGCACAGAGAGGCTGTGTATTTCTGGTTCTGTCTTATTTCAAGCCAGTCATGTAGATGGGTAGATGAAGGATAACTGTGTCTTGATTTGTGTTTAACTGATAAAATAAGAGGTCTGCAAAATGTGCCCAATATGTTATTTTAACTCTGTATTTTTATCTTTAGCTCCATCTCATAAAACCTTTTTTCCTTTAAGGTGCAGTGAGAATAAGATGGATAGCAGCAATCTTGCTGTGATATTTGCACCAAATCTTCTTCAGACAAGTGAAGGGCCTGAGAAGATGTCTGCTAACACAGAAAAAAAGCTACGATTACAGGCTGCAGTAGTACAAACTCTTATTGATTATGCATCAGATATTGGTAAGGTATAGTTGCATTATTAAATAATGGGATTTGTTTAAATGAGGGAGATCCCAGCTTTTTCTAAGTGAACTATGAAGACAACTGTTAGAAAGTGGCTACATACTATTGAAATGTTTTGAGGGGGAGTAGAGGAACCATCTTAATTGTGAACATTTTCGTTTAGGACATGTTCCAGATTTTATCCTAGAAAAGATACCAGCTATGTTGGGTATTGATGAACTCTGTGCTACTCCATCACTAGAAGGCTTTGAAGAAGGTGATTATGAAACTCCTGGTGACTGTAAGAGAAAGCGAAGACAAAGTGTAGGAGGTAAGCGGTCATGGCAGTCCTGTTTGTGGATGTACAGCAATTTGCTTTTGCCTGAAATGTGTTTGAACATAAAAAAGCATAAGCTATGGTGTATGCCTTTTTGGTGCTTACAGCATAGTTGGAGAGGCATGACATATGCATGTGAAAAATAAAAATGACAATATAATCTAATATTTATGTGCTCGATGTTTAACACAAATATAAACTGCATTCCAGGGAGAAAAGTTCCCTGGTTGTAATGACCAGGGACACTATAAAAAGAAAGTTAAACTGAACCTTCTTGAAGAATGGGTAGAATCTAGGAGAACTGGGTGGAGGGTCAGAATATTTGTATCCTATTCGAGGATGCTATGAAGAAAGATTTGTGTAACTAGAAGTAATCTATGTCTGTGTCCGTAAGGTAGAAGTAATCTATGTCTGCATGACTTGAGTGGCTCAACCTAGGGATTAGGATGGTATTGTGATAAGCTTGAACTCACACTAAAGAATTAGAACATTAAACTGGGTATTGGAGAACCATTGAAGGTTTGGAGAGAGGCATAACATGATTACACTATTTTAGAAAATCATCTGGTTTGGAGAATTGAGACTTGGAGGTAGGGAGAATAGTCAAAAATGTGTGGCAGTAGTCCATGTGTGAGCTCATGACTTGAAACAATAATATAAATTAGCAGTATGAACTAAATAATGAAGGAAACATTACCAAGGAAGAATCAAAAAGAACCAAAGTTTCCTCTTGGTGGAATCAATCATGAGACTTCTTAATCTTCTTGATTGGGAAGACAGACTATTCCTCCAGTTGCCTTAGGAAATTTCTTATCTTTTGCGTATCAGAACCAATTTCTGTTAACTGTCCGATGCCTTTTTGAATCTTTTGGCTGATATGGTTTTGCCTCCTCCTTGGTTTTTTTTTTGCCTCCTTTGTAGATTTCCCTTATGCCTTCTTTGTTCTGTAACAAAGTACTGTACTGTACAGTACAGTACTGTAACAAAGTACCACAAAGTACCACAAACTGGGTGGCTTAAAACAACCAAAATTTATTGTCTCACAGTTCTGGAAGCTAGAAGTCTGAAATCAAGGTGTTGTCTGGGCCATGTTCCCTCTGAAACCTTTAAGGGAGAATCTTTTCATGCCTCTTCAGGCTTCTGGTGGTGGCTATCGATTCTTGCCATTCTTTGATTTGCAGCTGCATCACTTCAATCTCTGCCTGTGTTGTCATATGGCGAACTCCCTAGGTGTTTCTCTGTGACACCAATCACATTGAATTAGGGCCTACCCTAATGACCTCATCTTTATTTTTTTCTTTTTTTTAAGTGAAAGCAGGTTTATTTTAGAGATACACACTCCACAGACAGAGTGTGGGCCATCTCAGAAGGCAATAGGTAGACTGTCTTGAAGGGCGAGCGGCCCTGAGGTGTGAGGGTCTTAGTTTTTATGGGCTGGTAATTTCATAGGCTAACAAGTGGGAGGAGTAGTCTAACTATCTTGGAGGAGGGGTGGGGATTTCCAGGAGTTGGAGTACCACCCACTTTTTTGGCCTCTTATGATCGGCCTCTGAACTGTCATGGCACCAGTGGGTGTACTAATGACCTCATCTTAACTTGAGTTCATCTGCATAGACCCTAATTCTAAATGAGGTCACATTCACAAGTACTGGGAGTTAGGACTTAAACATATCTTTTTGGAGCACACAATTCAACCCACAAAACTTCCTACCCCAAATTCAGATATTCTTGGGTACAGATCATCTTATTACCCTTTTCCCTTTGTGATTTCATTCACTCCTGTAAGTTTCACTTATTGCATCTAAATAGATGAACACTTAAATCTCTACCACTGTTATCTCACAAATGTCAAACCACTTTAGTAAAAGTCTCTACTAGGCAGACATCACACTTCTGCTTTTCCTTGGTGCTTGAGCTCAGCATTTTGAAATGATCATCTTCACCTTCTTTAAACTGGTTCTTCTCGAATTCTTTTTTCTATTAATGGTACCACCATTCTCTAGTCACAGCTTTAAGCCATAGGTGCCCAACTATTACTTTACCGTCTGTATTCACAGAGTTTTCAGGTTCTGTAAGATTCTATCTGCAGTGTTTACTGCATGTTTACTGTAAGAATTTCCTTCTTGGTCTTTGTGCCTCCTCCTTGAATCTGCCCTGCTTATTGCTGTCAAGGCAATATTCTTAATATATAATTCTAATCATGTATCTCACATGCATACCCTTCAGAAACTTTCATTAATACTGATATCTGTAGCCTGACATTAAAGATCTTTCATAGGATTGCTTTACCATGCCTTTCTACTGTATCCTATCTCTCCTTTATGCAGTCTATACTTTAGTCAAACTGCTTTCTTTATTCATTATTTTTAGACACTTTGTTCTTTTGCTTATACTTTTTGATATAATGTTTTACTTCCATCTACCTCTACTGTTCAAATAATATCCACTTGTCAAAACCCAGCCTAAATGTCTTATCCAGCAAGCTTCCCCCCTCCCTTTTAAAAATTTACTGTTTATGTATTTTTATTGATCTGACATTGGTCTATAACATTATTGTAAGTTTCATGTGGACATTAAATTTCGACTTACCTATACACTATGGTGTGCTCACCACCAAAAGTTTCATTTCTATCCATCACCATACAGTTGACCCCCTTTACCCATTTCGCCCTTCCCACACCTCTCTTTCCCTCTGGTAACCATAACTCAGTTCTCTGTATCTGTGTGTTTATTTTGGTTTATTTGGTTTGTTCATTTATTTTGGTTGTTTTAGTTTGTTTGGGATTTTTATTCCACATATGAGTGGAAGCATGCGGTGTTTGTCTTTGTCTGACTTATTTCACTTAGCATTATACCCTCAAGGTCCACCCATATTGTCACAAATGGCAAGATTTTGTCCTTTTTTATGGCTGAGTAGTATTCATTGTGTATATATATACCACATCTTCTTTATCTATTCATCCATTGATGGACACTTAGGTTGTTTCCTCCCCCTGCCCCATTTTATTTATTTATTTATTTTTACATCTTTATTGGAGCATAATTGCTTTACAATAGTGTGTTAGTTTCTGCTGTATAACAAAGTGAATCAGTTATACATATACATATATCCCCATATCTCTTCCCTCTTGCGTCTCCCTCCCTCCCACCCTCCCTATCCCACCCCTCCAGGCAGTCACCAAGCACTGAGCTGACCTCCCTGTGCTATGCGGCTGCTTCCCACTAGCTATCTACCTTACATTTGGTAGTGTACATATGTCCATGCCTCTCCTTCGCTTTGTCACAGCTTACCCTTCCCCCTCCCCATATCCTCAAGTCCATTCTCTAGTAGGTTTGTGTCTTTATTCCTGTCTTACCCCTAGGTTCTTCATGACATTTTTTTTTTCTTAAATTCCATATATATGTGTTAACATACGGTATTTGTCTTTCTCTTTCTGACTTACTTCACTCTGTATGACAGACTCTAGGTCTATCCACCTCATTACAAACAGCTCAATTTCGTTTCTTTTTATGGCTGAGTAATATTCCATTGTATATATGTGCCACATCTTCTTTATCCATTCATCCAATGATGGACACTTAGGTTGTTTCCTTATCGTGGCTATTGAAAATAATTCTGCGGTGAACATAGGGATGCGTGTGTCTTCTCAAATTAGTGTTTTCATACTCTTTGAATAAATACCCTCATATGGAATGGTTGGATCATAAGGTGGTTCTAGTCTGAAATTTTCGAGGAATCTCCATAATGTTTTCCACAGTGGCTGCACCAATTTACATTCCCACCAACAGTGTATGGGGGTTCCATTTTCTCCACACCCTCTCCAACACTTGTTATTTCTTGCCTTTTTGATAATAGCCATTCTAACAGGTGTAAGATGGTATCTCATTGTGGTTTGGATTTGCATTTCCCTAATAATTAGTAATGTTGGACATCTTTTCATGTGCCTGTTGGCCATCTTTGTCATAAATTAATTGTCCATATATGTATGGATTTATTTCTGGGCTTTGAATTTTGTTCCATTGATATGTGTCTGTTTTTCTGCCAATACCAGGCTGTTTTGAATACTATATAGCTTTGTAATATAATTTGAAATCTGGGAGTGTGATACCTTCAGCTTTGTTCTTTTTTCTCAGGATTGCTTTGGCTTTTCAGGAATTTTTGTGTTTCCATATAAAGTTTAGGATTTTTAATTCTGTTGACATGAAAAATGTCATTGGGATTTTGACAGGGATTGCATTGAGTCTTTAGGTTGCTTTAGGTACTATGGACATTTTAATAGTGTTAATTCTAATAATGTATGAACACAGAGTATCTTTCCATTTCTTTGTGTCTTCTTCAGTTTCTTTCAACAGTGCCTTAGCATTTTCAATGTACAGGTCTTTTACTTCCTTGGTTAAATTTGCTCCTAGGTACTTTCTTCCTTTTGTTGTGATTGTAAAATGGGATTGTTTTCTTATTATTTCAAATAGGTTTTTAGTGGAGTCTTCAGGGTTTTTTTTTTATATATATATATATATATATATATATATATAAACTATGTCCTCTGCAAATAGTGACAGTTTTACTTCTTCCTTTCAATTTGGATATCTTTTATTTATTTATTTTTTCCTTTTCTGTTTGCTCTGGTTAGGACTTTCCATACTGTATTGAATAAGAGGGGTGAGAGTGGGCATCCTTATCTTCTTCCTGATATTAGAGGGAAAGCGTTCACCTTTTTGCTATTGAGTATAAGGTTGACTGTGGGTTTATCATATATGGCCTTTATTATGTTGAGGTACTTCCCTTTTATACCCATTTTATTGAAAGTTTTTGTCACAGATGGGTGTTGAATCTTGTCAAATGCTTTTTACATCTATTGAGATGATCATATGATTTTTATCTTTCATTTTATTAATGCAGTGTATCATGTTGATTGATTTGTGGGTATTTGATCCTTTTAATGTAGTGTTGTATTCAGTTTGTCAATATTTTGTTGAGGATTTTTGCATCTATGTTCATCAGAGATACTGGCCTATAATTTTCTTTTTTTGCATTGTCTTGCCTGGTTTTGGTGTCAGGGAAATTTGGCCTCATAAAATGAGTTAGCACGTGCTCCCTCCTCTTCAGTCTTTCGGAAGCATTCGAGAAGGATAGGTATTAAATCTGTTTTGAATGTTTGGTAGGATTCACCTGTTTTGTTTTGTTTTTCGCCTTTGATTTCTTGATTGACCCAGTAGTTCAGTAGCATGTTGTTTAGTCTTCACGTACTTCTGATTTTTCAAGCTTTCTTCCTGTAGTTGATTTCTAGTTTCATACCATTATGATCGGAAAAGATGCTTGATATGATATCGGTCTTCTTAAACTTATTGAGACTTGTGTTGCAAGTTATGGTCAGTCCATGAGAATGTTCCATGTGCTCTTGAGAAGAATGTGTGCTGCTGTATTTGGACGGAATGTTCTGTATAAATCTATTGAGTTCATCTGGTCTGATGTTTCATTTAAAACTGCTACTTCCTTGTTGACTTTCTTTCTGGATGAACTATCCATTGATGTAAGTGGGGTGTTAAAGTCCGTACTGTTATCGTGTTGTCAGTTTCTCCCTTTAGGTCTGTTAATACTTGCTTTATATATTTGGGCACTCATATATTAGGTGCATATATATTAACTGTTGTTTCTTCTTGGTGAATTGTCCCCTTTATCATTATATAATGTCCACCTTTGTCTCTTGTTAACTTTTTTAGCTTGAAGTCATTTTTGTCTAATATGAGTATGGCTATACCCATTTTCTTTTGGCTGCCATTTGCTTGGAGTATCATCTTCCATCCCTTTGCTTTGAGCCTATGTTTGTCTTTAGATCTGAAGTAAGTCTCCTGGAGGCAGCATATAGTTGGGTCTTGTTTTTAATCCATCCAGCCACTCTGTCTTTCGATTGGTGAATTCAGTCCATTTACATTTAGGATGATTATTGATAGATGAAGACTTAGTACTGCCATTTTATCTTTTGTTTTCTGACTGTTCTGTATCTCCATTGTTTCTTTTTCTTTGTGTTTCTGTCTGCCATTTTGGTTCGATGGTTTTCTATGATGTTTTTCTCAGTTTTCTGTTTTATGTTCTGTGTCTCTGCTCTAGATTTATATATATATATATATATATTTTAAATAAATTTATTTATTTTGTTTGTTGATTTTTGGCTGCGTTGGGTCTTCATTGTTGCACAAGGGCTTTCTCTAGTTGTAGCAAGCAGGGGCTACTCTTCGTTGTGGTGCGCAGGCTTCTCATTGCGGTGGCGTCTCTTGTTGCAGAGCACAGGCTCTAGGCATGCAGGCTTCAGTAGTGTGGCATGTGGGCTCTAGAGCGCAGCCTCAGTAGTTGTGGTGCACAGGCTTAGTTACTCTGCAGCATGTGGGATCTTCCCAGACCAGGGCTCGAACCCATGTACCCTTCATTGGCAGGCAGATTCTTAACCACTGCACCACCAGGGAAGTCCCTCTAGATTTATATTTTCTGATTACTATGAGGTTTGTGTAAATTGTCTTACAGATAAAAGTCCTTTTTCTGCCAATAGCATCTTACTACCTTCATTTGCCTATATGAGTTTCATCCTTTTCCTTTTACCTTTCTGTTGCCTGAAATTGTCTCTTTATGTTTTGTGTTCTCTACCAAATTGAAGTAGCTATAGTTTTACTGCTTTTTTCCCTTTAACCTTTATTATAGAATTGTTTGACAGCTTATTTTGATATAGAGTTGCAATTTTCTGATTCTGTTTATCATCTTACTCAAAATTTTGTTTACTTTTGCCTTTTTGTTTTCTGGTAGAAGAGTTCCTTCCAACATTTCTTGTAAGGCAGGTCTAGCACTGATGAAGTCTGTCAGCTTCTGTTCATCTGGGAAACCCTGTATTTCTCCTTCATATCTGAATGATATAGCTGACAGTTTTTATCTTTAAATATATTGAGTATGTCATTCCATTCTTTCCTGGCCTGTTGAGTTTTTTTGGATGGCGCCATTGTCTACTCAGTCATCAAAGTCAGAATTCTAGACGTCCTTATCTGCTCTTTCCTCATTCGCATATCCGACTATCACTTTGATCTCTTAAATACCTTTAATAATGCCTCCATTTCCATAGCTGCTACCTCAGTTAAGACCTTCTTCTCTTGCCTGGCTAATTCCCACTCTTCCTTCAGGTCTCAGCTTAAATACCAGTTCCTCAAGGATACCTCCTCTAACTCCACAGTCTAAATCCATTGTTATATTTGTACTTCACACTATTTACCCATTTGTCAATAGGTATTTATTTCCTTAGTGTATTTAATGTTTGTTTCCTCCAATAGAGTAAGTTTTGTAAAGGTCACTGTTTCATATTTTGGCCACTGTTGTATCTTCATTGTGTCTGACACATAATAGGTACAAAATAGATATTCGTTGAATGACTGAATAGCATACTTAGAAGAAACTTTAGCTAGTTTGCCTGTCTCCATCCAAGGAGGCTTACCCCCCAATAAATCTGTCATACTGCTGCAGATTTAGTGATTTTCCTAAAGTGCAGAAATGATGACTTTGTTCCTTTTTGCCTTTGGAGAAGTTCAAGTTCTTCAAAATGATACACAGCCCTGTTCTGCCTAATACACAAGACTTATCTCTTACCGTATCCACTGTTCACTGTTTGCTCTAGCAGTATCAAACTCCTGGTTTCTAGTATACATAAATTCTCTTTTTTCTTACATACCTTTGCATATACTAGTCACCTTGCCTGAATTCTACCTTCCACCCTAATCAACACCTACAAATCCTTCAGAACACTGTCCAGGTTTTATTTCCCTTGCAAAGATTCCTCTCTTAATGCCTTTTCTTTCCTTCCTCAAAAGGTAATGATTTCCTCTTCCATACTCTTTCTATACATTATAGATACTTGTTTTACAGTTCATTCTGTATTTATTTATTTGTATGTTTTTTGTTTTTGATGTGGACCATTTTTAAAGTTATGTTTTTAGTTTTTTGACTGTGAGACATGTGGGATCTTAGCTCCCCGACCTGGGATCGAACCCACACCCCCTGCATTGGAAGGCAAAGTCTTAACCACTGGACCACCAGGGAAGTCTCTCATTCTGTATTTAATGTCTTCCTATTTATCTATTTTTTTTTTTGAGAGATATGGGAGTATAAGAGGGGAATGAAATACAAATATATCCTTTAGTATTTTTCCCCTATTTTGAAATAATTCCTTTTACATGACCTTAAGTGACTTTAAAACATATAAGCTGATATAAACTTAGATGCTAAAAGACCACAAATAGCAATATGAATTATTGATAAAAGTTAGGTAAATGTTGTTATAATTGATTATATGATTATAAATATGCCTTGCATTTCAGATTTTGTTAGTGGAGCATTAAATAAACTTAAATCTAACAGGACACCCTCTATTACACCTCAACAGGAAAGAACTGGTAGGTATTATATATATTTATTTAAGTGGACATTTATATATATTATACAAAAATTAATTACGATAATGATTACCTAACTTATTTTGTTTAATCAATTCCAAATGTAATTTTTAGTGGAGATATTGTACTATAATATTATGACATTGGATATATATATGTAATACATAATATATAATTACATTGGATATAATGAACGTAAAATTGTAGGTATGAATTTATTTTAGTCTATTGTTATATCTTTGATCTTCTGAATCATGTTCTTCCATTTGTAAGTTGGATGATATTGAACATGTGAAAATAAATCTCATTTTTATTTTAGAACCAGAAGTTTATTAATATTTGTTCCAATTTTTTTTTTTTTTGGTTTGCTTGTGGCTGAAATTATTCAACCCAGTAATAGAAAATTTGATCACTTGTTTTGTTTTCTAGATTGAAGACATTAACTGGTTAATACTCAGTTATGATGAAAATCAAAAATATTTAGATCAGTTTTTGTTTCAACACCTTGATTATAATTTTTCTTGCCTATTTAATACTCTTTAATGTGAATTATATGCATCTTTTAGTCTATTTGGTGTTGAAGTTACTAAGAGTCTGGCCTCTTTGCAACTTCACTGTTTTTATTTTAAGTAATTGCATAGTGTTAATTTAGTTTTATAATATATATTTGATAATGTTAATGTAAACATATCCCCCCCATTTTTGGTTATAAGAAATAGCTTTATAAGAAGAAATTATATAAAGTGTTTGTATTTTATCAACTTTGTGGGAGAAAAAACAAGTTTTCTTTTTTTCAGCCCAGCTATCCATTTCACCAATGATTCTTACACCAAATGCTAAGCGTAAACTACCGGTAGATTCCCATGGTTTCTCAAGTAAGAAAAGGAAGTCCATCAAGCACAATTGTAACTTTGAGTTGTTGCCAGGTAATCTCTTCAGTAGCACTTCTACACCAGTATCAGGTAACAAATAGAATTTATATAATTGGGTTATAAACATTAACATGAGTGCCTATTCTGGGCAAAGTGCTATTTCATATTAATATGACCCTTTAGGAGCCAGAGTTTTATTCTCTGTTTTATCAGATCTCTGAATTTTATAAAGTCCCCTAACTTTTAAAATAGACAGTGGTTCAGTATAATTTGTGTGTGTGTGTGTGTGTGTGTGTGTGTGTGTGTGTGTGTGTGTGTGTGTGTTTTACTGCCATGCCTATTGAAAGTTATGGGTCACTGTGGATAGGATAGCACTTGTGCTCAGGTTTTACGTGATTGAACATCCTAAATTCTACTTTAGTTACTTCTGGATCTGTAGCTGTGGCTGGATTGCTGTCTTTTGTTGAGTTGAGGTCACCAGCGTTTGAGCATCTCTGAATCCAGAGTAGGGGTGTTACCATTGAAGTACCATTGTGGGTTAATTTGGGGGGCAGTATTTTTAAAGTTTTATACTCAAGTGGCTTTTATAAAAAGCCATCCTTATGGCATGGTTTCCACATCCCTTACCAGCCCAGCCATTTTATTCCAAATGAAATACAAGTTCCTAATGTGGCCAACCAGAGCCTTCAGAGAAAAATATAATCATGCTAATTTGAATACCAAATTTTTGTTAGTGTGATCTTGGATTGAGTCGGCTCCTTTAGCATGTGTAGAATACAAGTTGGCTCGTATTAACCTGTGGTCAACCCAAAATGAATTGAAACTCTAAGCCCAGAGTCTTCCATCTCATATTTGTGTCACATTTAGACAAAATGTGAGTAGCCTCTGATTCTTTTAGATTTTCTTTGGTTTCAGACAATGTTAAGAGTTTCAATTTGAATTTGTTAGCTGGGTTATGAGGTTTTCTTCCCAAAAGCCTCTCTTTCGCTTTTGTTATCCGAAAGGTTTACATTTTCCTTGTTTGTTGTATTAAAAAGGTGAACAGAATAGCAACTTGTTCTCTATGGTTCTTCAGGTTCTCTGTGGTTCATTAAAGTGTAATGATAAGAACTCTGAAGCTATGTTTGTAGTTCTATCTGTATTCACAGGCTGGAGACTTAAACTCCTTTAAAGTAACTTAGTGTGTTTTTAGTATTTAAAGGCTTTCTGCTTTGGAGGACTACTTCCAAGTGACAGATGTGAATCATAGTTCTACCTGCCTTTGTTTATTAGCAATACATCATCTTCCCCAAGAAATGAACCTGCAGATTCCTTCTCTCCAAGTTCCCCAAAAATAGATTAAACATTATGTTACTGTAACATTAGCGAAACTTCTTTTATAAAAAAATTAACAAGTTCAGCATCAGTAATTCTATTATTTTAACTCACCATTTTTCTTTGACCCTTTCTCAGCCACAATTCAGTAAATTGCATCTGCAAAATTGAAAATGAGTTGGTTTCTAAGTTTGGATTATAACAGATATGATGCTTTTCTTTAATATATGTAGGCAACAAGATTAATCTACAATCCATAGTGTACTTATTTTTAATTTTTTTCTAATATGTGTTGTAACTGTGTGTTATTCCATCTATTCTGACTGTGCCTCCTTGTCACCACTGATATATTTTCAAGATAACTAGACTGCAGCCCTAGAATAAAGCTACCTATGTCACATTGGATATATCATATTGCCTCCAAGCTTTCTTTTTAGCCAAATGCACCCAAAAAGTCACTGTAATGGTTGTATTATTTTCTGGTTTTGTAATTGAAAAAACATGGATATTTCTGTTTGGGGACCTGTGAATTCTTTATCGATACCAATGATAAGTTGAGAGGGTTCATGTTTGTTGAGTGTATCCTGGGCAATATTCAAATACAAATCAAATGTATATGGAGCCTTTGCTCATAACTATTATACTTTTCCCTAATTTTTTATTATAGTTGGTTTCATGGTATAGTGTTAAATAACTTAATCAAAATGAGCTGTTGTAACCTCCAGTTGTTATCATGGAACATGGCAGTAGCCAAGTGGTTAGGTGTATGTTATAGATCATCAATTTTTGTTTGTTTGCCAAAACTTTTGGACAAATTGCACTCCAGAGTCAGGTAGACAGCAAGTTGGCTAGCAGGTGCATACTGGATACTCAGATACTAAATTGTTTTTCAGTAGTTTATTTTTGATAAGAGCATTAATTAATCTTATGTACCAGGTACTGTGCTAGACATCTTATATACGTTACAGTAATATTTATATTCACCATAGAAGTCCAGTTTTAGAGCCTAAAGCCATTTAGTAAGTGGTGGACAAACTCAAGTCTGTCTCGAAAGCTTGCTCCTTCTCCAGTCTGCAACAGTGCCAACCCCTCCCTTGTAGTATTACAAGAGTTTAAAGCAAAACTCTAATATAAAAATAATGTTTAATCTGACCTTTAATTGGTAACTAAAAAGTAAGAAATAGATTTTTTTTTTCAGTTGACTTGGGTTATTTGACCCCTGAAGATTCTAACCAGAAATTATGTGATTTTGTGGTTGTTTAGGGGTGGAAATTAAGACTTCAAATCTAATTGCTATTAATATTTTATACTTTGAAAAGAAAATGAGTATGTGTGGTCTATCACGTGTGGTTATTTTTATAGTTCACTTTGATACAAGCCCAGAAGGGTCATCTCAGAGTTCACTCTCTCCTGTCGCCGTCAATGGAAACCATTTGATCAGTACAGGTGTGCTAAGGCGAAGTAAAAGGCTTGCAAGCAAAAAAGTTTGCAGGTAATTTATCCAGGTTGGATAAAAATTTGGTATATACAGTTAATAAAATATTTTGTGTCTTTCTACTGAGAATCATAATTTTTAAAAATGCCCTTTGCCTTTATAGTCTTATTAATCAAGTGCATATCCTCTAGAGAAAGATTCCTAATTTGAATCCATTTTACTTGCTTAAAGTCCTATTTTATGTTGATGTGTGTAATTTTTAAATTTCCTTTTAATATAAAAAGCTAGTCTACCCTAATGATTCTGGTTTATAAGTGACTAAACTCTGGTGATAAACAGGAAAGTTTATTTTATAAAATACTTGTATTTTTTATGCAAATACAATGTGCTCCTATATGGTATCTTAAACCTAAAAAATTATTACTCTATTCAATTACTAACAATGTGATTTGCTCTGGACTTTCAAACTTTATTTCGTAGGAATTCCAGTTCTTATGCTATAAACTGATGTTTTTAATTTGACTCTTTCTAGGGTGGAATCAGGAAAAGCAGACTGCTTCTCTCCTAAAATCAGCCGTAAAGAAAAGGTTCGAAGATCTCTTCGTTTGAAATTTAATCTAGGGAAAAGCAGCAAAGATGGAGTAAGTGTCTTTCACCATTTCATTGAAGTTTATATTAGGATAAAGCTGAAGACTTGATGCTAAAAGACTCTCTCAACCCTGCCTCTCTTCCATCTACTGTCCCATTCTCTGCTCTTCTTTATACCAGCCCTTACACTTGAGTTGTTATCTCCAGTTCCTCCTTTTCTATTCTGCTGAAATCAATTCCAGTGAAGCTTTCATCCCCAACGCTCACTGAAACAGCTCTCATAAGATCACTCATGAATTGAGCATTGCTCAGACCAGTCCTTGTTAGCCTTGATATGTCAGCAGCATGTAACCTGGCTGATGACTTGCTCCTCTCTGGCATACTTTCTTTCCTTGCTTCAAGGACATATAGTCTCATGATTTTCTTCCTTCTTCGTCAGTTAATTTTCTAATTCCTTTACATTGGAGTGCCCAAAACTTTGCCCTTGGGTTTTTCTTTTCTCACTCCACTCACTCAGGGTGATCATCAGCTCTAAACATCATGTATATACTTACGACTTATATACTTACGACTTCAAGTTTATATACTTACGACTTGAAGTTTATATCTCTAGCCCCAAATGCTCTCCTGAACAACTTGACTGTTTAACTGACCTACCTACTTGACCTCCCTACTTGGGTGTTGATCCCAAGTAGGGAGGTGTTGACATCTCAAGTGTAACCTGCCCCAAATAGAGCTCCCAAGATGCACTTCTCCACTGTTGGTATTTCTCCACTCCTCCCCGTCTCCTCCACCCACACTTCTGTTCTACCTGTAGTCTTCACCATCTCACTTATGGCAACTCATTCTTCTAATCACTTAGGCCAAAAACCATGCAGGCATTCTTTTTTTTTTTTTAACATCTTTATTGGAGTATAATTGCTTTACATTGTTGTGTTAGTTGCTGCTATATAACCAAGTGAATCAGCTATACGTATACATGTATCCCCATATCCCCTCCCTCTTGCGTCTCCCTCCCACCCTCCCTATCCCACCCCTCTAGGTGGTCACAAAGCACTGAGCTGATCTCCCTGTGCTATGCGGCTGCTTCCCACTAGCTATCTATTTTACATTTGGTAGTGTGTATATGTCCATGCCATGTATATGTCCATGCTCTCTCACTTCGTCCCAGCTTACACTTTCCTCTCCCCAAGGAGAGGAAACGGTCCTCAAGTCCGTTCTCTACATCTGCATCTTTATTCCTGTCTTGCCCCTAGGTTCTTCAGAACCACTTTTTTTTTAGATTCCATATGTATATGTTAGCATATGGTATTTGTTTTTCTCTTTCTTACTTCACTCTGTATGACAGACTCTAGGTCCATCCACCTCACTACAAATAACTCAATTTCGTTTCTTTTTATGGCTGAGTAATACTCCATGGTATATATGTACCACATCTTCTTTATCTATTCACCTGTCCATGGATACTTAGGTGGCTTCCATGTCCTGGCTATTGTAAATAGTGCTGCAGTGAACATTGTGGTACCTGTCTTTTTTTGAATAATGGTTTTCTCTGGGTATATGCCCAGTAGTGGGATTGCTGGACCATATGGTAGTTCTATTTTTAGTTTTTTAAGGAACAACCATACTGTTCTCCATAGTGGCTGTATCAATTTACATTCCCATCAACAGCATGCAGACATTCTTGACCCCTCACTTTCTCTCACATGTACCGTCAAAACCATTAGGGAATCCTGTCTAACTTCTGCTTTCAGTCTATCCAGGCTGACTATTTCTCACCAGTACTACATTTCTAACCTTCTCTAAGTTATGTCATCTGGAACTTGGATTACTACAAGTTCCTACTAGTAGGTCTACCTGCTTCTACCTTGCTGCAGTACTAGAGCCAAAATTATCCTCTAAAAACCAGAGTTAAATCATGTCACTCATGTCACTCCTCAGCTCAGAACCCTTCAGTGACTCCTTGCTTCACTCTGAGGGGAAAAAAAGAGAAGCCAAAGTTCTTACACTGATCTGCAGTGCCCCGCATGATCTGTTCCTGGCCTCCCTCTTGGAGCTCTCCTCCTGCCACCCTCCCTTGCTCTCTCGGCTTCATTCACTTTTGCCTCCTGCAGTTTCTCAAGTGTGCCAGACCTTGCTTCAGCCTTAGAGGCTGCACTGGCATTTTCCTGTTCTGGAATGTTCTTCCCCCTCATACCTTCATGACTGTCGCTCTCATTTTTCTTTACTCACAAATCATCTTCTGTTCACTGTGTTTAAAATTATACCCCACCCTTCACCACTCCGTATCCTCCTTACCCTGCTTTGCTTTTGTCCTTAGCACTTTTCACCTTATATATTGTATATTATACTTTATAGTTTATTGTCTGTCTTCTGGTCTAAATCTGCCCATCAAGAATGTAAATTCCATGAGGTAAGATTTTGTTCTGTTTTTCTGTTTTCTTTCACTCTTGTGAACAGGTACTGGCACAGTCATCACACACACAAAAAGTTTTTTAAGTTAATTTGTGAGGCTGTTTTTATTTTAGATCATAAAATATCCACTAATAGCCAAGTCAAATGCTTATAATTTTCATCAGCATGCATGCAAGTATATTGTGTTTGCTATAAAATTGTTCCTCAATTATATACACACCTTTTAAAATCAGCTGTAGAGGATTTTGATAACTACAAAGTAATATTTTGAATTAACTAGGTTTATTTCTTAACCAAAACTTTTTCAATTTGTTCTGTACAGAATGTGTGTTCTGGTGTCGATAGATCTGAAAATGTTGGTCGACGACTTGCAAATCAACAAAGTTTAAAAAATAGGATTGAATCTGTAAAAACAGGTCTGCTTTTTAGCCCATATATTGATGAAAGATTAACAAAAAAAGGTATATTTACATGATATTGTTAGAGTTTTATCCCAAAAGCCTACTTTCGTTGTTTTTTAAAAAATTTTCTTCCCATTTTAGTGAGATATAATTGACATATAACCTTTAGTTGTTTTTAATGATAAAATATATTAAGTAATTTACTATTCTAGAAATTGAAAATTCGTGTTTGAATAATGAAAATATTGGAATTGCAATGTATTTGTCTATGAATAATTGGAGGATCTTTAAAAATGTAAATATAAAGATGTTTGACATATTTATAGGTAAAAATTATCTCTTTTAACACAAATCTAGTTTATCGGAATTAAATGCTTAGTATTTAATTTGTCATGTATTTGAATAACATTTCAAAACTAGGTCAGATATAAATGATTAAAAACACTGAACTGCTTTATTTTAGGTTCAAAAAAGATCAGTAAGTCTGAGGAAAACTTATTAACTCCAGAGCGACTAGGTGGAAGAAATTACCGGATGTCTTGGACAGGACCTAGTAATTCAAGTTTTCAAGAAATAGATGGAAATGAAGCTTCTCCAATAGATGCAGTTCTTGAGGTGGAAAACTCTTCCTTGGAGACCGATATGATGGTTGAAAAGTCACCTGTTAGGTCATATGAGCTTACCCCTTCTAATGTACACAGTAGGCATAATAACAACGTAACTGGCAGCTCTCTTAGTGGGGATGAAAATAACCTGACCACAGAGACTGTGGTGAAAATTCAGAAAGCATTTTCTGAATCTGGAAGTAATCTTCATGCATTGATAAATCACAGGCAGTCATCATTAACTAATGTAGGGAAAGTAAAATTTAATGAAACATCTTCTATCAAATGTAGCACAGAAAAAAATCTATTTGAAATTAATAATTTCACTGTGATAGAATCCAATGAACACCACACTAGTAAAGATGAAATTAGTTTTTCAGAAAGAGACTTCTCACTACATCAAACTCAAAAATTGGGTAGAGAAGCCCCTATAAAATGTTACTCAACTCAGATGAAGATAGAACTAGAAGACAACATTCATTCGAATATACCAAAAGATTATTTAAGCAAGCAGGAATTGTCCAGTGATGAACAAATAAAGAAACAAGAGTCCCCAAGGGATACACTAAATACTATATTAAAGGAGAATGAAAATATGATTGAAGAGAACTTACTGAAATGTGCAGCTTCTAGAGAGGACGTGGCTAGCGCCTCTTCCTCAGAGCAGATTACGTGTAATAGTGCAAACCTGTCAAAACCTAGGCCTGTGAGAATTGTTAAACAGCAGTCACTGGTGGAAACATGTGATAAAACGGTTTCTGAACATTTACAAATGACAGAGCATGGAAAGGTTTCAGACCACATACAGTGGTTTAACAATCTTTCTTTAAATGAACCAAATAGGACAAAAGTTAAGTCACCTCTTAAGTTTCAGCGTATGCCTGTCCGTCAGTCTGTCAGAAGAATTAATTCTTTGTTGTTGTATGGTGGACAACCTCCAAGACATAAACTAGCAAGTCTTGGTGATGCTGCTTCTCCTCTGGTTAAATCAGTGAGCTGTGATAGTGCTCTTCCCTCTCATGTAGAATGTACATCAAAAGATTCCTCTATTCCATGTACCAGATCAAGTCCTAAAGAACAGAAGTCTACATCATGCAAACAGTCGAATGTTGATGCGATTTCAAAATCAAGCATGGAGGTAACTTCTACATCTTTCTCACAAATGAAGAGGCACCCAAACTCTGGAAATGCTTCTCTTGGGTCCACCAGAGTTTGTAAGCAGGAAGTGATATCTAATGGCCAAATTAAGGTTCCCTTGGACGATCTGACAAATCATGATATAGTAAAATCTGTTGTAAATAATGATATGGGCTTTTCTCGTGGCATAAATAACAGGGTCCTTAGAAGACCATCAGATAAAGAGAGGGTCTGGTATAAAGGTTCTCCAAAAAATCCTATTGGAAAAGCTCAACTACTACCAACAAGTAGACCTGTAGACTTGTAATTGGTAAATGTTATACTACTTGTCATTAATGTAAATAAAATTAGCAATTGGTGATATGACTTGCAAGGTAATCTACGTGTTAGTTTGTAGCTCAGAATGATTGGTGTGTGATCAATTTTAATTTCATTGCACAAGCAACTTGAATTCTTAAGCTTGTATAAATGATGACTTTGTTTTTCTTAATTATGGCAATATTTAAACTTATTAATTTTATTGTCATCTCTCAAAGCAGAGGTTACACTTTACTTTTTTAAAGAAATTGTTGACTGGGTTTATAAGAAATTAATTTTTGAAAATTGCATGAATTTTATTTTTTAACATGCGATAGAAGAATGGAATGAGTTGTGCCTATTTCCTGTTACTCCTAAATCAGATGAGGTTTCTCTAAGAAATGTCTAACACAGAGAGAGAGAGAGAGATAAGCCCTGCAAATCTTATTTCCCAAATTCCGTTAATGTTTATTGTCTTTATCAAAGTCCCTAGAAATTAATTTGTTTCAATAGCATCTTAATCCTTTATTCCTTTTGGGTGCAGAGTAATTCGACATATATTGTCTATAGATGTGACAGTGTGTTCACTTGAACTAAGAATAATGGCTAATGCAGAATGACGACTCAAGTGTGCTCATATAGTATGATGCTGCAGAAGTAACTGTGACTTTAAAGCCATACTATGTTTTTTAAAGTTAATTTGCACAAGTACATTTATATCTGTTTTGTCCAATATAGAATTTAAAATGTTTTAAGAGGGAGTAATTAAGCTTGGAAGATTTTAATCAAAGTGATTGCTTATATACAGATGCTTGATTTTAGACTTTGAAATAGTTGATGCACCTCTGTACATTTACCTTGGATTCTTACACTTTGGATTCCTACAGGAGCCTGTGATGGTTTTGTCGTGTGTGTAAATGTTATTTATTTAGCAAAGACATTAAAGATAACTTTCTGGAAAATGACTTGCCTGAGACTCTAATGAAATTCAAAATAACCTTTTAGAATTTGACCCAAATTGTCAAGCAAATCTATCTAAATTTATATTTTAAATTATTAGAAATAACAAATCTTTAAGGAAAGAATAATATCAACAGTAGAGGGTATTCTCTGAGTTTTGGAGGAAGGAATATGCATGCAGACTCAACCACTAAAGACAGTTTTGCAGGTCAGTTGTTAGGGTGCCACATTCAAGCTTGGGGCAGAATAGAACCACACTGCACACCATTCGGAGCAACCAGGCAGCATGAATTTGTGTGAGGAATTTAAAGTCATCAGAGGTTTGCTTTACCAGGTTCTCCCTAATAGCAGTACATCTGTTTTATTTCAAAGCTATTTCCTGTTTCTATATTCACTACCTAGGAATCGACCCTTTCTCAGAATTAGTAAGTATTTACTTATATAAAGACTAAAAATCTGTAGATATAAACATCATGTTTATCTGACATGAAAACAGGTTTTTAATGTAGACTGGGTATGCATTTCAGATGTTTATGGTATAAGAGTAAGTGGATATAGAAAATATTTATAAATTCTGAGATGTTTGTTGCCTGGTTCAAAGCAGTTTTTTTAAACTTTGCTTTTAAAAGTTTTAAAAATACAGCAGTGTCCTTTTATATCCATGGGGGTAGGTGAAATGTTGAATTGGAAGACTAATTCAGTAAGAAGTCATAGGAAATTAACTGTACAAATCACCTGAATTAGTGGATTTTCTGAGAGATTAATCATTAATCAATAATGAAAGATATTTATTTAAAAAAGAAAACTACCCATATATATCACTCCCATTTTTTGTTAGCTGAAAGCTGCAATACAGATTAAAGGATTATGAAGGTGCAAACCTTGGAGATGAGGTAATTGGAGAGTCGTGAAAGCTGAGTTTTAGACTTGATTTAATATTCCTGCTTTTATTTTTTTCTTATAAAAAATAGAGATAATGTTACCAATCTCATGGGGATATTTGATCAGATGATATACAAACATACTTAACAAAGTTAAAGTGTCTGGACATGTGTAGTAGCTCCAAAAACTATTTTTACTTTGTTCTTACAAGTAAATAAATTAATATTAATTTGATTATTATGAGCAACAGACAATACAGTTATACATAGAACTTAATAGGCTGCTTGGCAATATTCTAAAATCACTAAAAACTTGATATAGGATTTTGAAAATCATCAAGCCCAGGACATATAATAGATGTTTTTAGAAAATCAAATTTCATATGAAGCATAAACAATTTAGTGTATTTCAGTCAAATTTCCATTCAGCACGAAGGCGGTAAATTGTAATAACGGCTTCTCCATTTTTCCAAGCACAAAATGAAGATAACAGTGAAACAACATCAATGTAAAATTCAGAACTGAATAAAACCTCAGTATGTGTGAATAATAAATATTAAACCCCAGCATGGTCTTTTGAGCCTAGAACCAACAGACAATATTTGTCCAGCTGATTTAGCATGCACTGAAACAAAAAGCTGGAAACCGAAGAGCATCCGTGGAAGAAAAGGTGCCAGGAAGGAGGTTGGCTTCAAACCAAAAGGCCATGGATGGATTTTGCAGGCCCCCTCTTCATTGCATAAAATTGCTGTAGATGATAACGGATCCGGGGAACAGAGCTAGGGTATGTACAGAGTTCTGGATTCTAACCTCCTCAAGGTACTTATTCTTGGACCTCCAGGTACTTTACTCATCCCCAGTCTTTTTTTTTTTTTTAAAGATTTTTTCTTTGATGTGGACCATTTTTAAAGTCTTTTGTTGAATTTGTTACAATATTGCTTCTGTTTTATGTTTTGGTTTTTTGGCCACAGAGACGTGTGGGATCTTGGCTCCCCAACCAGGGGTTGAACCCCGCAGCCTCTGCATTGGAAGGGGGAGTCTTAACCGCTGGACCGCCAGGGAAGTCCCTCAATCCCGTCTTGACGGAAGAAATTTAAGTACTTATATTCATTGTATGGTTTTCCATTTCAATTCTTGTGTTTGAACAAAATTCAAATGTTCAAAGTTGCCCTATAAATCTTTTACAGAAGGTATTCTGGATCTACCTGGATACCTTTCCGCAATGTGCAGGGAGTATGGTTTCTCTTCCGGCAAAAGGAATCTTACTTGATAGTTGGTGTGGAAGTTTAGAAGTAGCTCTCAGAACTAATATTCCTAGCGGTTTTCACGTGGTTTTGGTTTATCACTTTAACAGAAATTTCTATCAGCTTGTATTAAACATCCCCATAGGTTTCCTGCTCAATGAAGAGGCTTCTGAAAGCACTCATGATTTACCTAATCAGTGCCATCATTAAAAGCTCTTAAGGCCTCTTCAACTTTTGTCTCTTCTATTGCCCCAGTGCTGCTTTTCTCTTCAAGCTAAAACACTTCTAAAAAGCTGGAAGGTGTGCTATTGAGAACGAAAGACAGAAATGGCGAGGCGATCTGGCACACTGTTTGGATAATTGCTTGAGGAAAGGTTAATTACTTACACAGGGGTCGATAGAGGAAGAGGGTCTCTGTGAGATGTGTATGTGGAATGCGTGGACGGAAGGCCCCAGCATCTGAGTTTGAGTTCTGGGGAGTCCTGGCCAGGCGACCTCCACCTGCTGGAGGAGGGACGGGGCGGGGCTAAGACGAGGAGGGAGGTGACGCACCAGAGACCCAGATCTCCCCGCTTCGCGCCCGACCCCCACCGAGGCCCAGACCGCAGCAGGCTCCTCCGGCTGCCGCTCGGTGAGTGCTGCGCTGAGGCCGGCTCGACCTCCTGACGCCCACCCAGACCAACGGGCTCTTCACGATCGGGAGTGGGGGAGGGCGTCGGGCTGAAATCCTTGAGCTGGAGGCTGGGGGCAGACAAAGGATGGGTGTGGGAACCGGAGGTTCGGCTCTAAATAAGAGGGAAAGAGTACCGAGGAAGGAGATCAAATCAGAACGCTGTTGGCTGGGGGTGTAAACGAAACAAAGACATCCTGCATTCAGAGCGGAGGAGGGAAAGATGGAGATGGCCGGAGAGGCTGGTGTCTGCCTCTGGCCTTTTTCGTCAGATTTTGCGGGCTTTGCTGTCTCAGCTCTTTGTAGTACAGGGTTTTACATCTGAGTGGCTTTTTAAAAAGACTTTCCTTTACAGAGGTAGATATTGGGGATAATGAATATTTCAGTTTCAGAGAAGAAATGCATGCCGCCACCACCTTCTTCCCCCGCCCCCCCCCTCCGCGCGCTCCCATAGAAGGATGGTCAAAAGAGGGTTTGCATGGCCACTGCCTGCAGTCTCCACCCTAACGTTCAGCAGCTGCAGAGGGAATTTGCGTGAATATTTGTTCTCTTGTTCTGCAGGCTTCTGGTTGCGTGGAAGCCAACATTCAGGACAGGTTGACTCCCCAGACTAGGTTTCTCCAGTCTCCTTCACCTGTTCTGTTTTCTCTCTCATCACCCTTCGATTCCCCAAATTCGAACCTCCGGAACAGTAAGGCAATATTGCCAACATAATAATAGCAATCTGGGGGGCTGTGTGTCTGGCATTGTTTTCAGTCCTCTTACATGTGCCCTCACACTTAACCTCAGAGTAACCCTATAAGACGGATGCTTTTCTCATCCCTTTTTGCAGAGAAGGAAGTTGAGGCATTTGCCCAGGTTCGCCCTGCTAGCATGTGGTGCAGCAAGAATCCTTCCCAGGTTAGAGGGCAGGCCTGAGCTGTGTGTATTGATGTTCCCTTGTACCACTCCTAAGCTTTCTATGCTTCTTTACCATTTGTGTCTTCCAACTCCTTCCCCTGAGCCTTTTCTTCACCACGACTAGAAAAGTCAAGATGTCACTCTCCCTCTCCCTCTCTCAAAATTGAGGCAAATTTTTTTGTTGTTTGTTTTTGTTGGTTTAAGGGAGGGAGAGAGTGGTGGGGTAGGCATAATGCAGAGCTTCCAGGGAGCTGTAAGGACAATAAAAAATGAGTGAGAAGTGCCATTATAGTCTAGTCTTCCTAAGAATGTGAGGACAGAGGGAATTGGCTATCTCAGACAGACTGTTCTGTTTCTTTAATACCTTCTCACAGCTGATGTCCTGGCTAGGGTGGACACATAAGGCCTAAGCAAATCCTTAAGAATTTTTCATTGCAGTCCCTTCCTGGGAGGTCCTTGAATCACTCCCTGGAGTGATTACATGATTGCATCATCACAATTGCCAGTTGTGGCCAGTCAATATATGTTTGGTCTTTTTTCTGCAGGTTAAAAATGGTTGCCAGGATGGTTTCTACCATGCTGTCTGGCCTAGTGTTTTGGCTGACATTTGGATGGACTGCAACAGCTGCTTATAGCCCGAGAACCCCTGACCGGGTCTCAGAAACAGATATCCAGAGGCTGCTCCATGGTGTGATGGAGCAGCTGGGCATTGCCAGGCCACGGGTAGAGTATCCAGCTCACCAGGCCATGAACCTTGTGGGCCCACAGAGCATCGAAGGTATTTACTGTGTTCTGCCAGTTTGCAGTTTCCATTAGCAGTAAAATAATTAATGCATATTGAAGAAACTCTACTTCCTCCTTCTGTTTTCCCTTTCTTCTTATGCTACACAGTATATAGATACATATATACACATGAGAATATAAGTCCTGTGAGGGCAGGGACCTTATCTAATTCACAGCTGTAGCCCTAGCATCTAGCACAAAATCTGGTACATTAATATTTAGTAAGTGAATGAAGGAGCATCTAGCATTATCACTAAAATAGATTAGAACCCAGACCCCATGTCTTCTCCCAAACTGATCTTTGGGAAATTGTATCCCCAGCTGGCTGCCTCTGAGCCACTGCCAGCCAGTATTTGTAAAAGATCTTCAAAATATAGGACCTAAAAGATCTGATTTGATTCTTAGGGATGATGTCAGATAAGCCCAAGGGAGCCAAAAGAGGTACTGATGTTAAGAGTTTATGTCAATAACTTTAAAAAAAGTTTTTTAATATAACAGATGTTAATTTAACTGTTTTAGGGTGATAAGACCATTTCCCCCCTGAATTCCTCTAAGTTTCTGGCAATATGATTGTAATACTTTTATTAGAAAGTGATACTTTTTTTGTTTAGTGATTTACTTATAGAGAGAATTGGAATCTCGCTCTTATGAGGTGGTGATGAGCAGCTCTTAAGAGCAGGTGCCTTATTTCCATGCCTTGCTTTGTATCCCTCTGATTCTGAATGCTCTCTTTCTCCACCGAGGTGGAGCCCTAAAGCAGTAGCATGGTCAATTTAGTCTGAACACAAAAGAGCACTTCAAGTGTTTGCCCACAGGAGTGGGTCCTAAGGAAAAACATGAGTTCTTTCTCTGAGTTTTGTCAAAACACACACCCAGAAAATACTATTTCCTGTGCAATGATTTTGTATAATTTTGTCTGCGTCTATAATTTCCTAAAACAGCTATCTGCTTTGGGGGTCCTGGGAATGCCATGGATATTGCTGATATACGATTCTCATTTCTGTCTTGTTACCCATAGTTTTAAACCATTGAGTAAAACTAACTCTGTGGAGTTGTTGTCTATTTAGGCTGACATTTGATTTCAGGAATGGATTAACACAGATGATTTGAATCAGAAGCATGCAAATCTAGCACAGGGCTTGAGGCAGAACAAATCAGACAGAGCTTCGCACCACCCCTTCTGGGGTGAATCTAAATCCTTTCCAGCGTCTGCTACCAACTCTGGCTTCAAGTACACCTACCCATTTCAGACCAGCTCTTTCAAGACAGTAAATATCTGCCCTTTTGACCAGTAAAAGTGCTTGATTAGTCACCCAGCTGTTGTCATGGAGACGGCTTTCTAGGTTTCCATTAATACTGGAGGCCTGATCATCTGTGTGGAAAAGAAACAGCAACTCCCTGGGCATCAACAGCCTATGTGTATCCACAGCCTCCTTTCCTTTACTCAGTAGCCAGCTATTCAGCACCGGCTCTGTGCCGGCCACCGTGCAGGAGACTGAGGCAACTCTGCCCTAAAAGTTTCTCAGTCTTGCGGGGTGGGAGCTGGGAGAAGTTATTACAGTGTATCATGGCCAGTGTTTTGATAGATGGACAGGCAAGCTGCTGCCATGGAAGTAAAGAACACAGTAATTTATTCTGCTTGGGAGTGGATGGGGGTGTCTGTAAGGAAATGCTGTTTTGAAGAAGCAACATTTGACCTGGGTTTTGTAGTTTGAATAGGAATTCATCAGGGAATGTCAAGTGAAAAGGCATTGGAGGTGTGAAAGAGCATGGATTAGAACAATTCAGAATTAAAAACTGCTTTCATTATTACCCTTGGGGTAATGTGACGTCATAACCGTGCTGGTTCTCCTCAGTGTCTGTGGAAGGGATGAATATCGGCTTGTGTTTTGGTTTTCTATTACCACACGTTTAGCAGCTTAACACAATACCCATTGATCAGCTCACAGTTTCCTTTGGTCAGGAGTCAGGCATGGGTTAGCTGGGCCCTCTGCTCAGTCTCATCAGGCTGAAATCACAGTGTTGACAGGAGATGCGGTCTTGGCTGGAGCTTGGGGTCCTCTTCCAAACTCATCTAGGTTGTTGGCAGAATTCAGTTTTTTGCTGTTGTGGGATCAAAGTCCCCTTTTTCTTGCTGGCTGTCAGCAGGGTCCCTTTCAGCTCTCAGAGACCACTCTCAGGTTGGTTGTAAGCCACTGACCCTCTCACAACATGGCAGCTTACTTCCTCAAATCTGGAGGGAGAATATCCCTTTAGTCTGCTAATCATAATACAATATAATTATAGGAGTGACTATCTCATTACTTTTGTCATTTATCAAGGAAGTGATAGCCCACAGGTCCTACCCACACTCAAAGGCAGAGGATTATGCAGGGCATGTACACCGGTAGGTGGGAATCTTGGGGGTCATCTTAGAATTCTGCCAGCTGGGTGCAAGCTAACAGGGAACCAAAATAAGCCTGGGATTTTTCCCTGTCCTGGACTTTGGCATTTAATTTATTGGGTGGTCTAATATTTTCTCATGTGAGTGTAGGATTGTTTCAACTCATCCGTTTATTTGCATTGTCTCTGCTGACATTCATTCATGCTAATTCCCAGGTGTCTGACAGATACATGGGGTATCTTCCATATCCCTTCAACATTTATTGTAGTATTTTGTTATGAAGGACCAAGTTAGAAAGTTTTTCTTTCTAATTTTTATAGAAAGAATACGATATATATATATATACACACACATACATACATATATTCTGGTGTGAATTTTAATGCACATTTAACATAAACTGTTCCCAAAGATATCTGGATTTAACCGGCAGCTCCATCATTTATCAGTAACGTGACCTTGAGTGAATTACTTCTTGAAGCTTCCATTTAGCTTGGGGGTAGGATTTAAATTTATTCACCTGCAAGCAGGTAATATTCCAGTTCAGAGAAACAAAAGTAAAGTTTTAGCATACTCCAACTATTCTACCATGAAATCATTTCTAAATGAATCATCATTGTCATTTTAGGTGACAATTACTGGACTCTTCAATTCTTTGCATGCAGCACTGTTCATTGTCTAATAAGTGGCACATGGAAGACAATCTCCTCTTATTGTGTCTACTCTGATTAATTAGTTATATAATCCTTAGATTAATCTCACTATTGAAGATGTATATAAGCTCTCAAACATAGCATAATAAACTCTCCTTTTAAAATAGGATGTAGTATCAGTGTAAATTACTATTAGGACACTGGGGTCATATATCCCACTAAAAAAATATTTCCTCCTTTGATCCCATATCCCTTTGAGTTACTCTACCATTTTCTTCCACAGCAACCTTTCCACACATGCTAATGTACTTCCTCACCTCCTGTCCTCTCCTAGTCCATTGTAGTCCACTGTTCTCACCACTCATTTGTCAAGTCAACAAGCATTTTTTGAATGCTAGGCACTGTTTTAGGTACTGAAGAAATGAACATGAACCTGAAAGATTGGCAGGACAGGGGAGATAGAGTCATTACATAAAGAAATAAGTAAAATATGTAACAAGTCAAATGGTCATAAGTGCTATAAAAATATAAAGCAGAAGAGGGGGATGGAGGAAACAAAATAGGGGCAGGGGACTCCTCACTGGGAAGACAGGCAAAAATAAGAGTTGAGAGAGTCAGCCGTGTGATCCATGACCTTCTAGGTGGAGAGGGCTGCAAATGCGAAAGCCATAAGGTTATCTAATGGTTAGAGCAAGGAGGCTAGTATGGCTGTAGCCCAGGACTCAGGAGCGCAGGAAGAGATGAGACTGGGTAAGGGCAGGAAGGGGAGGTGGGAGGTGGTGTGTGGGGACAGATCGTGTCATAGGGTCTTACAGTCCTACAGCGACTTTGGCTTTTCCTTTGAGCTTGTATCTGAAGCCGCTGGAGACTTTGGACAGTGATGTGATCAGCCTTCCTTTGAAAAGGACCACTCCAACTGCTGTCTTGAAAATACTCTGTAGGGAGGGAGGACTGCAATGGGGGAGATGAGTTAGGAGACTAAGGTAATAATCCAGGTGAAGGGTGTACTAGCATGGCAGCTAGAGAAGTGGCGAGGCATGGTCGGAGGATGGATATATTTGAAGTTGGAGCCAATAGGATTTGCCAGTGGGTTAGAGGTAGGAACTGAAAAACAGAGGAGCCAGGGGTGACGCCAGGATATTGGCATGATATCCTGGAAAGGAACTTTCTTTGTTTTTTTTGTTTCTTATTTTTGGCTGTGTTGGGTCTTCATTGTGTGCACGGGCTTTCTCTAGTTGCGGCGAGCAGGGGCTACTCTTCATTGCGGTGCGCGGGCTTCTCATTGCGGTGGCTTCTCTTGTTGTGGAGCACAGCCTCTAGGTGCGTGGGCTTCATTAGTTGTGGCACACAGGCTCAGTAGTTGTGGCTTGCGGGCTCTAGAGAACAGGCTCAGTAGTTGTGGTGCACGGGCTTAGTTGCTTCGCGGCATGTGGGATCTTCCTGGACCAGGGATTGAACCCGTGTTCCCTGCATTGGCAGGCGGATTCTTAACCACTGCACCACCAGGGAAGCCCTGCACAGGTTAATGTTGAGATGCCTTTTAGGCTGTGCTTGTGAAGGCCAACAACTTCCTTGCCCGTTTCACCTGCACTCTGCCTTCATCCCTCCCAACCTCCCTGCAGCCCCACACACACACCAGTGTCTTCCCTCCTCCAGGCTCTCACCTGTTCTTTCCACTCTGCGTATACCTGTCCTCCTCTGCAGGGCTCGGCTTCAAAGTCATCCGCTCAGAGAGGCCTACCCGGCTTCTCTGAGTGGCCCCCCTTCTCTGCCACAGAGCCCTTTTGTTTTTTTAAAACTTTATAGCATTTTAAAAATTTATAATGAATGTTTGTTTCCTTGCTTATTTATTGTCTGTCTCCCCACTGGAACGGCAGTTCCATGAGGCAATAGCTATTTTATTTACTGCTTTATACCCAGACACATAGTAGGCACTTGGTAAATATTTGAAGAATGAATGTATATTTGAATAAATATTTTAAAAATAAGTATATCTGGCAGCAATAAGTACATAAATTCTATTTGACTTCTGGATCTTTTGAGACTCTATTCCTTTCAGTTCAAGGCAAATATTCCATTTCTGTTCTGTGTTTCAAAAAATCTACCTAGAGGTTTTTGCCAGGAACTCAGTGATAATGTGCTTGGCAAAAGGTCTATTTACTTTGACTATGACTGATCACCAGGGTGCAAGGTTTGAACCTTCTGTACAGGGGCCTATTGAGAAATGGGAAAGGCTTTTTGCAGTTATGGAATGAAACCAGCAGGGGGCCAACTAGACTTGAGGCAATAGATAGAGGATTCCTGAAACCTGGTACGCAGCCTCCTGGTTGTTAAGTCACTCGTTGTTAAGCCAGACTTCTGGTTGACCTGCTCTAAGTGGTCCCTGGGGAGGAAGCATTTGCCCAAAACATCCTAGAGGTTGGAGGTTATTTTTCACTTCTCCGTAGGTATGTTAAACATGACTTGGTAAGGAGCATCTTTCAAATGTGTAAATTCTTTTTTTTTTCTTCTTTTGAAACTTCATAAATAAATGTATTCCTTTAATTACAATTGTAAAGATTTTTGATGATGTTATAAACATTGTGAGGATTAATCATACTTTGCCCCCAAATTAACTGATTTTACATAGCTTTGCATATAGTGTAGAGAAAATAATCATGGAGTTTAAAAGTTTGTATGAGAAACATCTTCTAGCATGAGAATTGCTAACCATTAAGTAATTAATGGAGAGTTGTGGTTTGTGCTCATCTTCTGTCTGGGGGAAAAAGAGAGACTATAGGGCTTCCCTGGTGGCGCAGTGGTTGAGAGTCCGCCTGCCAATGCAGGGGACACGGGTTCGTGCCCTGGTCCGGGAGGATCCTGCATGCCGCGGAGCGGCTGGGCCCGTGAGCCGTGGCCTCAGAGCCTGTGCTCCGCAACGGGAGAGGCCACAACAGTGAGAGGCCCGTGTACCGCAAAAAAAAAAAAGAGAGAGACTATATTATTAAAGGATGGTCATCAAATGTGTAAATTCTTAACCCAAAGCAAAACAAAAATATAAAGTAAAGACAAACAGGCACCAACTTGTTTTATAGAGAAGAAAACACGCTTTGATGGTAAGGAAAAGCGCGGTTGAGTCTTTTTTTTTTTTAAATACATCTTTATTGGAGTATAATTGCTTTACAATGGTGTGTTAGTTTCTGCTTTATAACAAAGTGAATTAGCTATACATATACATATATCCCCATGTCTCCTCCCTCTTGCGTCTCCCTCTCACCCTCCCTACCCCACCCCTCTAGGTGGTCACGGGTTGAATCTTAACCATACTATTTATTAGCTGTGTGTGATCTCAGCGACTGTTCTGAAACCTGGTTTTCTCATAGTGGGGCTTCAGCCCGCTCTCACAGTGGGTTCCGTTAGTAACTGAATGTAGGCCTGCCTCCTCTCACTCTGTGGATATCAGGAACACGCTTCCAGTCTTTAATGGCTTTCCCTGATATTATTTTGGATGACTCCCCCAGTGAGCAGTACAGTTCAACTGTGTTTCAGTGCACCTTATATCTCAGCAGTGCCCACCTCCCTCCAAGCTCAAAGTGGCTCATTGGTCCCTATGACATAGCTAAATGGCTACTGCTGTTATATTATCCCCAGAAACAAATAAAGCCACCAGCTGTCTAAGGGATTGATTCAGAGAGCCATTAGCTATGGGATAGAGATGCGTGGGAATCAGAAGTGGCTCTGCCAGCTGACACTAATATTAGCTTTTGATGAATCCAACCGGAAAATGTGCTTCAGTCTTCAGAATAGCAGCCTCAGGTAAAAGAGGGTCTCCTCAATGCCACTGGTTCATTTTCCCCACCATTCTAGACCACATGATAACCCCAGATACCAAGCCACTTGATGGATCCCGATTAAATTTAAACCAGTATTGCCAAACCTAAAAATATCAAAATTCCTTTTTATAACACTAAATTTTGGGCTTCATCTCCTAAGGAGTCTCTACTTGGCCAACCTTTGGCCTCGTAAAGGAGCCGTAGTGCCTCCACTTGGCCACAGGGTGGCAATAGTTGCTTCCCATTTGAAGGTTGGAGGGAAGAGTTGTTAACATTGAACAACCGACCTGGGCCTCTCAAAGTTTCAGGCTAGCCTCTCTCGGCATTTGGAGGAAGGGGTGGGGCTGACTCTTGACCCAGGTATCCTGACTAAAATCTCTTTCTAGGTTATCCTCATCCTGGGAGAGCCAGTGAGAGCAATGGGCTTGAAGGGTTGTCTTTCAGTGGACCAGGGCCTCCAGTTTGGCCCATGTCCTTTGGGGTTCCGTTGAGACCACCCTGAACTCAAATCCTTAAAATTTCCCTGGATGATTTCCAGTGTTTTGTCTTAGGCAATTGCATGGATAGTGATAAGAAATTGAAAAGGAATAGGAGGAGGTCTGCGTTTTTTTTCTGGTGGAGCGGGGAGGATAAGGAGATGAAAATGATGACTTTGTTGTTGTGTTTAAGGTGCCCTGGGACATCCAGGTGCAGGTGTGCAGAAAGCACACTCAGATGTATCTGACACAGGAGAGCTGTCTGGGTAAAGGAAGGAGTTTGGGAGTCATCCCCATATTAGTGGCAGCTCATGCCATAGAAATGGATGAGATTAACTGGGTGGGTATCAGGTAAGAAGAGCAGGGGCTTCCCTGGTGGCACAGTGGTTGAGAGTCCGCCTGCCGATGCAGGGGACGCAGGTTTGTGCCCCGGTCCGGGAAGATCCCACATGCCGTGAAGTGGCTGGGCCTGTGAGCCGTGGCCGCTGGGCCTGCGCGTCCGGAGCCTGTGCTCTGCAACGGGAGAGCCACAACAGTGAGAGACCCACGTACCGCAAAAAAAAATAAATTAATTAAAGAAGAGCAGACACCTGAGAAAAGGCCCGGACTACTCAGTCTACAGGGCCAGGTAGAAGGATCTGTGAAGGAAACCAAGAAAGATTGGGCATTAGGGAGGACCAGTAAGGTGCGGTGTAAACAAGGAAAGAGTGTTTCAGGAAGGGGCAGTGGTCACCTTTGTCAAAATCAGCAGAGAGGTCATGTGAAATAAGGACCACTGGGTGTAAAGTGTATACTGTGTGTAGCAACACTGAAGTTCCCGGGGGTCTTTGGGCAGAACAGGTTCTGCGGAGTAGTGGGGCCAGAAACCACAGTGCAGGAAACAGGAGAGAAGACACGATGTAAACATCTGTTCCAGAATGTCGGGTACTGGGGAGAAGACTGAGTAACAGTTGTGGAAGGATGGGGGGCTGGTGATGTAGAGATGAGGAAGGTTTTTGTGTAGGTGGTTGTTTTAGAGATTTGCACTTGTTGAAGTGCTAATTGGCAAGACCCAACAGAGAGTTAAAGATGTGGGATGAAGAGCAGATGACTGAGGGGTGAACCTTCCTGGGGAGGTGGGAGATGAAACCGGGAGCTCAGATGGAGGCCTGGATTTAGGTCTTTCCTCAGCTGGGAAAAAAGGGAAGAGGCAGAAGTATGTCGGGATGCTGTGAAGTTCATGCTTGCAAGCAAGTTCACACTTGCTTCCTTGATTCAGGCAAGGAGGGCAGATATTCTTTGCCACATTTTACAGTTGTGGAAGCAGAAGGTCAGAGAAGTGACTTGTCCAGGGTTGCAGCTAGTATTTGAATGTGTTTCAGAGCCTGAGCTGGACCCTGGCGTACCCTTCTTACGCTAGTTGATTAATGGTGTGGTTGAGGACAGGCTTGATCTTGGACCAAACTGGGGAAGTAGGTTTATCTTTAAGGATGATCCTTGTTCCTGGGCTCATTATTGATCTTTCTTTGAATTTGCTGCTCTATATAGACTGCCTGTGAATTGGCATTTATGATGAGGTTGCTGCTTGCCTTCTTCACCAGACTGTAAGATCTGCAGGAGCAGACACAATGTCTGCCCTGCTTTTTGTATCTGCAGAGCCTAGACAGGGCCAGGCACATAATAGATGCTCACAAAATATCTTTTGAAAGAACCTCTCACTGTATTTGCTCTTTGGAAACAACATTGACCTCTGAGATGCCAGCAGGTGAAACTAGTGTTAGATCAGTCAAGATCATCCAGCCTGTAACTATATTTCAAGCATTTTATTTTTATTTTTTATTTCTTTGGCCGCACCACGCGGCTTGTGGGATCTTAGTTCCCCAGCCAGAGATTGAACCCCTGCCCTCTGCAGTGGATGCACGGGACCGCCAGGAACTCCCTATTTCGAGCATTTTAACCCTAAAATTCAAAATTCACTGGCTCTTCTTCCACCTACTCACTTAGGACCTCAGCTCCTGCAAAGTGCGCTAAATCCACGTATGATTCTGAACACAGAGCATTGAGCTGTTACAACCTCAGGGAGCCTGTCGTAAAGTGTTGGGTGGCGAGGGCATGGGGAGCCCCATCAGTGTACCCCGTCAGGGTGCCCCTAAACCCTGGAGAGTTTTAGGAAAACAGAGCTTTCCATTTTATTTCTCACTGTTCCCAGCAACACCCAGCCCCCCACCTTGCTCTCCGTAGATCACAGGAGAGGTTGCACAGGGAGAGAAACCTAACTAGGCATCAGGCACCGTAGGGGTTAACAATCCCTCCCCCCCCCCCCCCTGCCCACTAACCACAAAGGCTGGACTTATCCCTGCCTCAGGGTCTGCCCGCCAGACTCCTCCTTCCTTTGGTTTGAGCTTCTCCCCAGGAGGCATCTCAGTTCCTCATGCAAATAGCTTCTGGCTGGTGTCCTCCCAGACACAGCTGTCCTATCTGAAGCCCAGAGCAGGTTCAAGCTGGGACCTCGTCACCTGAGACTTGCCATCTGGAGACAGGGCACAGCAACAGCAGCGTTCTGAGTCACCACAGGACATGATTTCCACAGATAATGGACAAAGCAGATCACACACATGTGGGAAATGGAATAGTGGTAACAAAATCTTATATAATACTTTATGGTTTGCAAAACTGCTTTCCCAAACCCTGTCTCGTTTGATATAACCTTTCTAACAGTGAAAAAAAAGTGTCAAGTTGCCCACAATCACACAGCTTGAGCTTTCGATCTAGCTGGCAAGCCAGCTGTGTTAGGTTTGACTGAATTTCTCCAACCAGCTGTCTTCCATCCCCGTAGACTTGGCTAATCCTGTGATATTTAGCTGAGAAGCTGTAATGATGCTGGGAGTCGTGGTAAACCACAGGCGGGTTGGGGCAGATGGTGTTTCAGGGACGTGAAGCTTCAGAAAGCAAATTTCCCGACAAACTGCCCTCTTGGAACAAATTGGTGCAAATACCTTGGGCACCACGGTTCATAAAGAAAGCTGTGAAAGCCGGCTGGGAGGGTTTAGCAGACCACAGCTTGGCACCACGATTAAAACTAAGTGTGACTTTTACCCGTGGTGTGCCATGGGACTAGAGTGGCAGAAGGGGCATGTGGTGTGGATGGTGGGGGAGGTGATCATCACGTGGCATAGCAGGAAAAGCACCGAGGCTCGAAGCCCAGGGGTTTGAGTCCTGGCTCAGACCCGCCATTGTGGCACTAAGCAAGTCTCTTAAACTCTATGAAGTTTAGTTTCCCACTCTGAAGATGGAGGTAAGCTACCCAGGCCATCTCGCAGGGTTGATATAGCAGTCAGGTTAAATGATACATATAAAAGTGTTTGGGACAATATGAGATATTACTCATATGGGAAGCATTGTTGTCATGGTCATTACCTGTTTCATTCTACCATATGTATTTCTAGGTATAAATGGCTTCAGGGCTGGAAGATGGTCATGTCTACGGTCATATCCTATGTTCCCTGTTCCCTGTGTCCTCCTAGGCTTGGCCTGGGGAAACTGCCCACCATAGCTGCATGTAAGACTTTGGAGGAACCAGTACTGTACCCATCCCCCCCAATCCCCCCACCCCCAGTCCTATGAAGTGCTCTACTAGTGTTGACCTTAAGAGTTAGGAACATGTGACTATAGTGAAGAGAGATGCTTCCTGAAAACCAGTAAATAGCAATTTTTCCATACCCAACCATGCTCTGTTCTATTTCTTATCCTTATGACTATATGTCCTGTGTTTGGCCATGACATGGGTTATAGAAACATCTTTTAAAAGTCAGGAAGACTGACTGTTTAGTCAGCTGTGGAGCCAAGAGCGAAGCATGCTCATGTGCATGTAGGAGATGCTGGTGTGAGAATGGTGTGCAGATGGGTTGGAAAGCGTGTTCTCAGTCGCTTGAGAGCAGACTGTCCACGTGCTGGCGTGACTAGCAGGCCATGATCAGTATGCTTCCCCTGAACCATGCATCCTATCAAAATATCATCTAACACATTTCCATTTTTACTGACTCCATAAGTAATTACTGGGTGCCTACCGCATGCCAGGTGCTGTAACCTTGATACATTTTCAAACCAACCAACACACATCTAATTTTTTTACATAGGATCTTTGTGAAATAAGAGTCAGTCATTATCTTCTCTTGGCCTGTTAGTAAAAGTTAAACTCTGACCCAAGGAATTGGGTAGTTTTCCTGAGGATCGGGGACAGAACAGGACTGGACTGCCTTTCCCCTCACCCCATCCCCGGATGCGTTTTCCATCGGTGCTCCAGAGGGGTGAGAATGAGAAAACACACGCAAGATCAGGAATGATAAACTGTATTTTCATACACCCACTCGCTCCAGTGGAGTGGGTCAGTGAAATGGGTGATATAGACTGGTATCCGCGGAGCTGCAGGGGAGCGGCCGGGCCCGTGTTCTCTTAACTGTGACTGTAGCAGCCCTTGTCTGAGGAGCTTGAAGTCTAGGTGAGGGAAAGGGACATAAAAATAGAAATGCACACTTTCCACACGCTGGGATAGGAGCTGAGAGTCCAGAATGTGGCTCTCACAGTCACCACGCAGGAGCTCTGAGGGGAGGTAAGGCGTTGCCCTACGCACCCCGCCACCCCGCAAAAAAAAAAAAAACAAAAACGCTGCAGGTCAGTTGAACTTGAGCCGGGCTTCCTTGAGGAAGGATCTTGTGGATCATGGGGACTCAGGTTCAGGCAGGAGGAGGCGGGAAGAAATAGACATTGTATCCAGAATGTGTTGAGTGCAGGGTGGTTAGGGGTGGAGGGGAGGTGACAGGAAAGCTGGTCACTTTGAGGGTTGTCACCGAGTTTTTCTACTTAAGAGCATCCGGGGACAGGGGTACATGGTGCGTGTGACTCTGCCTCTCCCCCTTCTCTGCAGAGTGTCCTGCACCCTCCTCTGTCTCCTTGCAGATAAAAAGGCTGCCCCAAGCCTGGCTGGCAACGGCGGCGGTGGTGGTTTTAGGTGGGAGGTGGGTGGGGTATTTCTTTGTGTCTTGGTCAGATACGTGCGCATTAGGCACCAACACCATTGGGATCTCGGGGGACGGAGGTGGGTGTTGCTTCAGTCACTCAGCGCGTGTGGACGTCAGAGAGAGAATCGAGGGAGCGTGCCTCCCGCCGTGCTCAGCACAGGCTGGATGGTCTGTGGACCAGCTCTTTCCTCTAGCTGCTCCACCTGTTCTGTGTTGGACACACTGGATCGTAAGCTCTCGGGGGCCAGAGGCTGACCCCTCCCAGCACTTCAGAGGACGCTGGTGCCCAGTGGGTGTGGCACACCGTGCAGTGAGAACTTTGGCATGGTGTTTGGCCTGAGCAAAGCAGGGTGATACTCCCCCCAGGGCTGGAAACAACCAAGGTGACAGGCTCGGGGCACTACTGGCCATCTCCCCCGGAGGCCTGTCCGAGTTTATCTGCATGAGACAGATTGTGGCTGGGGAGATGGTCAGTCCAGTAGAGTGGCCTGCCCTGTAGAGGCCCAGGGGACCTTCCTGGTCCGAGAGCTCAGCAGGCCTGTGTCAACAAGCCCGGCACGGTTTGGACGAGATGTGAGTGACTCACGTTCTCCACCTGAGCAGCAAGATTGGATGGGCCTGCTGGGAGGAGTCCCTTTGCTGTAAACTACCGCAGACACCCATCTCCTGAACTGAACCAGCAGGTCACTTCTCCTGTCTCTTGCTTGCCTGCCTTCTTTTTTTAATCCTTCAGCATTTGACGGGAAGGACCACTTGTTGAGTTTGTCCAGACTCTGAATAGCCCTTGGTCGCTGGAGTGTGCAAAAATATGGCAACAGTGCAGGTGCTATTGCCTGAAAATGTTTCCGAAGGGACGGGTAAAAGAGCAGTTCTTCTGACGGTAAATGATGCATTTTACTAATATCAGAAGGATTCTTTGTTTTCGCATGGGGTCAGTGAAGAGGATTTTTGGCAGTTGGTTCTCATTGAACTGGGTCTGTATACAGCACTCTGGAGCCAGGTCAGCGCCTCTGGCTTCTTTTTACAGGCAGAGTTGTGGAGCCTGGGGGTCTGGGCTGTGCAAGACGTGCCTGCAGGCAGGGAGTGGTCAGCTCCTCCCAGCTCTCCAGATCCAGGCCTTGAGCAGAGTAAGCGATCGGTACCTGGTACCCACGCAACTCTCTCTGCAGCCCGCCTACCCACCCAGGCCTCCCCACCCTGCTTCAGAGCCTTCATCTGTGGTCCAAGACGAGTCAGATCTCATCCCTCACCCCCACTTACAGCACCGAGGAGAGCACGTGATGACCGTCAGCCTCCCTCCGATTTAAGCAGAGATGCACACACAACACCTGTGTGTCCTTTGGTGCCCTGTGTCCCCCTCCAGACCCCAGGGTGGACCCAGTGGGCAGTGTCAGGACAGAAGATCAGCTTTTCACCTACATTAGCCCCAGTACTTAGAACGTTTGCCTCCATGAGTTTTTGGTAGATTCAAGAATTCACTTTTTTTCATCCTATCAACCTGATATTAAAGCTCTAGAATCTGGGGAGAGCACATCAAAGCTGACTTGACTCCAAATGTACGTTTGAAAAAGGTAATTGAGGTTAGTTAAAAGGTTAAGAAGCTGTCTTTTTATAATACCTAACAAAAGGAAACACAAAATTGAATACGTAATAGTATTTTTCCTTTAAATGTGGTTCTAGGGGAAGAGAACTAATGTTTATTTTGCATCTACTATGTGCCAGACACCATATAAAAATATATATATATATATATATATATATATATATATATATATATATATATATATATATATGCTTACTTTTGCCCTCAGAAATCCTATGGTTACTTTTGCCCTCAGGAATCCTATGCAGATGCTGCTCTCTCACAAGGGCAAGTTGATGTGCAGAGTTGGTGAGTAATTGGCCAGGACTGACCAGCTGAGGGGGATACAGATACAGGTCTGGATTCAAATCGTGTGAGTTTGACTTGAGAGCAGGGTTTTCACTCTCAGCACCCGTGACATTGGGCCAGAGACTTCTCTGCTGTGAGGGCTCCATCTCTGGCACCTGCCCTCTACATGCCGGCAGAACCCCCCGACTTGTGACAACCAGAACTAATGTCATCTGTGGGTCAACATCGCCCCCTGTGGAGAACCACTTCTCTGCAGGCTTTATTTTTCCTTGTGCAACACATTTCAGAAGGAAATTTGGGGTACCTTTAAAGACTCTCTAGGTGGTATGGACTACTTATATTTATAGTAATTTTTCTTATTATAAAAGTAATTTTAAAAAGTAATAAAGGCCACTGTGGATGATTTGGAAAATAAATTATTTACAGTCTTACCACGGAGAGATACCTACTTTCAACATTTATTGTGCTTCTTTCCAGTCTCTTTTTCTATGCATATAAATGTAATTTAAAAAAAATCATACTGTAAATATTTTTTTATTGAAGTATAGTTGATTTACAATGTCGTGTTAGTTTCAGGTGTACAGCACAGTGATTCAGTTATACATACATATATATATATTTTTCCAGATTCTTTTCCCTTATAGGTTATTACAAAATACTGAGTATAGTTCCCTGTGCTGTACAGCAGGTACTTGTTGGTTATCTATTTAATATGTAATAGTGTGTATGCATTAATTCTAACCTCCTAATTTATCCCTCCCCCCCATACTGTAAATATTTTAATCTGGATTTTTATACTTAATATGATGTCAAGAGCCTTTTTGCTTATCATTTTTAAAAATCACTGTAATTATTCTTAGTAACTGAATTATACTCTATTATATGTTTATCCCACGTTCAGTTAAGTATTCCCCAAATACAGGACATTTAGAGTTGTTCCAGTTTGTCCCCATCAAAAACATTGCTTCAGTGATCATATTTGCATATGAATCTTTGTGTAGACTCCTGATAAATTCTCTAGGGTATATATTTCTATGAAAAGAAAAATTGGGTCAAGCTCCATGCATATTTTTAGGCTCCATTTCCTACCTACTGTGAGATTGATTTCTGTAAATGTTGGAGTAATAGGGCTGCTCTCCCTCTGTTTGTGGGAATCTTGTCTCCCTTGTTAACTATTAGTATTACCTTTTTAAATCTTTTGACAGGCAAAAATGACACTCATTGTTTCAGCTTGTATTTATTTGATTACCAGCAAAACTGACCATCTTTCCATCTATTATGTAGCTATTTGCTTTTCATATTCTCCAAAATATTTGTTAATAAGGTGCGTTGTTCTTTATTAGATCGGATTGTGACTAACCACTTTCAGATTTTGCCTTCTTCACAGTGCAGGCTTATAACTGAAGTTCCTTAAGCTTTTTAGCAGCAGTTGAAGGGTTGGACTCTGGGAAAGGATTGGGAGAAGAGATGGAAGGGAATGCTTGTGTATAAATTGGAGATTACCTAAATGAGAACTGAACCCTGAAGTTGGCAGAAGAAAACGAGAGAATGGCTTATGCCTGAGGTCCTCAGACAATGAGAGGAGGTAGCGCAGAAATACCTAGTCAGAGATTTCCTGGGTTGGCCACCAGGTGGTGCCATTGTCCTGGGACAATTTGGGATCTGGTCTGGGAGGGTGGGAGGAGGGTCATAACAAGTGGTCACAGGTGAGTGAGGTGATAAGGAGGCTGAATGCCAAACACGGAGGACATTCACCTGTTGGGTGTTTGTGATTAACCTGCCAGTGATCACAAGTTGGCATGGTACGTGTGTGGGTGTGTGTTTATGTGTGTGTGCAGAGGAGGAAGGGAAGGTTAGGGCTGGTTATTTTATTTTATTTTATTTTAAATGTTGAGCCTTCTTTTAATTAATTAATTTATTTTATTATTTTTGGCTGTGTTGGGTCTTCGTTTCCGTGCAAGGGCTTTCTCTAGTCGTGGCAAGCGGGGGCCACTCTTCATCGCGGTGCGTGGGGCTCTCACTGTCGTGGCCTCTCTTGTTGCGGAGCACAGGCTGCAGACGCGCAGGCTCAGTAGTTGTGGTTCATGGGCCTAGTTGCTCCGCAGCATGTGGGATCGTCCCAGACCAGGGCTCAAACCCGTGTCCCCTGCATTAGCAGGCAGATTCTCCACCACTGCGCCACCAGGGAAGCCCAGGGCTGGTTATTTACTTATATATTTATTGAGATATAATTCACATACCATACAATTCACCCATTTATGGCATACATTTTAATGGTTTTCAGCATATTCACATCACCACAGTCAACTTTAGACCATTTTTATCATCCCCAGAAGAAACCCCATTCCCCTTAGCCATCACCACTCCTTCCATCTCTGCCCGCCTCGTCCCCTCCCTTTACTTCCTATTCCCCTTTCCCAACCCCTGGCAACCACTGATCTACTCTATGGAGTTATCTACTCTGGACACTTCATATAACGGGATGGTACAATGCGTGGTCTTTTGTGATAGGGGTGTTCTCTGGCTGCTATTACTTGTCCCAGCCAACACTGCCCCAGCTGACTTTGTAACAAGAGGCATCAGAGTAGCGGGATAGACGGTTTCAAGTGCTGTGGCATTTCCAGGCCTGTTAAGATAGAGAAAACTACCGAGAACAGCGATATTCTCACCCGCTGGGTAATCAGAATCAGCTGGGAAGCTTTTAGAATTAAAGATCTCTGGCCCCCAATATCTCCAGGAATGTAAATTTGGGAGTTCTGGGGAGTTGGGGCTGCTGAGGATTGGTTTTTTTTTTGGGGTGCCCCAGGTGATTCCAATGATTGTCCAGCTGTCAGCAATGGACAGTCAAGTAATGGAGAAAAGGAAACTTGGTTTGGAATGGAGGCATGAGGGAAAAAAAATGACGTTTCCCTGCAGACCAGCTGTACCAGCTGCAGCTTCAAATCCACTGCCTCTCGTGGGAAGGGAGCTGCACGCTCGTGATCACCACGTCCACACGCTACAAGGCTGGTTCATGTCAGAGCGTCATCTTTGACTCGGCATGACAACAGCGCATTTTTTGAAGGCCATCAAAGCCGGTGACATCAGCCTTATTTACTGTTCGGCTGGCAAATGTCTGCAGTGGGGTGTAGCAGAAAGAACACTGAATTAGAAGCCAGAAGCTCACCAGAATACCCCGCTGAATACTCCCTGGGGCTCTTGTGAGCATCTGGTGAGAGTAGGTGAGAGGTGTGGCCTACGGCATAAATTAGGGTATTGGAAGCACAGGACGAGATGGGGCTTCAGAGAGCATCTTGTCCACCTGCCGTGTTTCACAGTAGAGAAAATTGTGGTCTGGAGAGGTGAAGTTCCTCACTGAAGGTCACATACCAGCTGTTAGCAGTGCAGCCGGGACTGGGGCTGGGGGCTCAGGTCCTTTGCTGCTTTCTTTTCCCACTGTATCTTCTCCACATCTCTCTCTTTTGGGACTTGAGGAATCCTATGCAGTTGCTTGTCATTTTCAGAAGCGAGGAAACCCAGGCCTAATTTGTCCGTGGTTCCAGAGCTAATTGATTTATATTTGCTTTGGATAAGTAGGAGTTAAAATAATGGCAGATAAAAACTCCACAATGGTATTCATGGAAGGCTTTTAAGAACAGCTCAGAGCAGATCCAAGCTTTGTGAGGCCTGAAGCTTATGTAATTTGGAAACCTCTTTAAGGCAAATAACACCAAATTACAAAATTAGGTCCAGGGCCTTGGAAGCAGTGTGTGAAAATGTGAGGTTCTGAATCTTCAGCTTCATTCACTTCACTGTAAATCCACCTCTAGGAGCAGTTATAGCAACTAGTCATGTGTGTTCTGCTAGAATTTTTTGTTTGTATAAATAACACATAACCTGCTGAGAACCATTTAGTTACCTCCAGTCTCACAGAACGGAGGCCATTCCATCAACGAAAATGTCTTGAATAGCTGCTGTACGTAAAGAATACTGAAGCGGGGAGTTCCCTGGTGGCTTAGTGGTTAGGATTCTGGGCTTTCACTGCTATGGCCTGGGTTCAAACCCTGGTCAGGGAACTGAGATCCCACAAGCTGTACGGCCAAAAAAAAAAAAAGAAAATACTGAAGGGGACAGAGAGAGGTCAGGAGGCTACAGTCTCACTTAGGAGATGAGGCTCCAAAGCATAATAATAAATCCATAATAATTTCTTCACAACTGTGGGCTGGGCCAGGGATGCCTAAGGAAACGCAACCTCTATCTGTGCCTCCAATTTGGGTCTCAGAGACCCTTCTTCCTCTCATAATCATTCTTCTGCCTCTCTCAGGTGGGGAATAGACATCAACATAAGTAAAACCCTTGGGATTTCTGGATGAAAAACTTTTCATGGTTTAAATGACATTTCTGTGGTTGCACAACCCTCCCCAACTCACCCCAAAGTCCCTTAAATCTCAAATCACTGCCTTTAAATGAATTAAAAGTACATCTATTCATCAGGGCCCCTTTTCCCTAAAACTCTGCCTGATGCCACTGAAGTAGTTGGAATACCATGAGTATCCTGAATAACCTCTATGCAGATTCTCAGGATATTTATTTCCATTTTGGTAAGGCATCTGTCTGTGCCCAATTCTGTTTTATTTAATGGATCATATCAGCATTAACTCCTGTATTTAAAAAAAAAAGAGTGGTTTTTGCCACTTTCTGAAAGATGTAACATGGCTACAGAGATAAATCTAGGGTCACGAGAGGACCTAGTTTAGTGGAGGGTGCTTTTGTGATGTTTGTTTTATTTCATTTTTTATTGTTACACTTAGTTTTATTGAATCCCTTGGAGAAGTAAGGAGTCAGAGCTGTGATTCCCATTAGGTAAAATAAAGTACTGTTCGTGTCTTATCGAAATTTCCCTTTCCATTGGTGGGAGGAATGGCTGAGCCCTTGGTATCATCCAAAGCTCACTTTGTTTTTCGTGGCAGTTTTATTATTATTCAGAAATGAGCCTTCTGGAATGTTAAAGCACGAAGGGGCATTAAAACCTTGGGAGGGTTTACAACATCTCCTTGAAGTGCAGGGTGGAGTGTTCTGAGCCCCTGGTTTGAGGAATGGCTGGATCCTTCTGGTGTCATAACCAATCCCATCACTCTTGTGACCTTCCCTGTTTTGAATCATGGATTTCAAACATCCTCAAAAGCTCTTCTCCGGTAATTCCAAAACTCTTAACAAATCAATCCTAAGAAAAAATAAACAAATATGCAGAGGAGCAGAAGGATATTTAGGATATGGTTCTAATTAAAATTTTTAAGTTTTCCTTCTCAAAATCTTGTATAAGACATTAAATATGAAAAAAACAAGCCTCGGAGTAGGAAAGCAGTCAAGGCCATTACCAATAGAGATTTTGAATTATATAGTAACTAAATAGTTTATTTGTTTTTCTTCTTATTAACACCAAGAGAACCAAGTCATGGCTGTAGCTTTAAAATATCGAATGGCTGTCTATTGAATTGGGCATACATAGCGACGTATCATATAAGATGCAAATCCATCCTCCATCAGCCTATGAAACAGTGAGCCTGCTTGTTGTTAGATGGCTTCTAGTACAGGGACTACAAAAGAAGCACATCTCGTGGGCACTCCCAAACTGCCCGAGGTAGGTTGGAACCATCTAGATGCTTGCCTGTCGCACAGTTACCTTGTGACGATCAGTTTGCCAATTCCCAGGCCCATTTACCTCTGTTCCAACTGTGCTGGCCCTTTGGCTATTTCTCTGTTTGTTGACACCTGAATCCAAGGGGAAAGAAAGGAACATTTATTAAGTGCTATGTTTGTACAAGTTAATCTTCTTAATGAAGTATTATTATCACCTCTGTTTTACAGAAAAGGAAAATGAATATTTAAAGGGGTAAGGTAACTTGTCCAGGATCACATTAAGTTTTTAAGTATGCAGCACATGTATTGTAAAATTACAACAACTTAATATTTGCCAAGATCCATGCAAAAAACCTCACAAGGTCTATTTTATTTTATTTTTTTAGTTTTTATATTTTTATTATTTGTTTTATTTTTTATTTTTAAATTAAATTTGTTAAATTATTTTATTATTTTAAAATTTATTTGATTGATTGATTTATATTATTTTTTTTTTTAATTTTATCCTCATACCAACCCCTTCAAATTGGCATTATTTGTATTCTCATTTTACAGGTGAGGTCATACAGTAGTGTGATGGAGCCAAGATTCAAACTCAAGCATTCAGACTGCAGAGCCTCCACTTTTGCCTAGCATGCCTCACCTCCTCTGTGAACTTGAGCTGTCCACACAGACCCCAGCCATGGGTGACTACTACACACTTGACATATGGCTGGTTGGAATTGCGATGTACTCTAAACTACAACCCAGATTTTGAAGGCAGTACCAAAAAAAAAAAAAGAAAGAAAGAAAGAATGCAAAATATATAAGTCATTTTTTATATTGATCACATGTTGATATAGCAATTTGCATCGTTTGGAATACATTTTTCTAGTTATTAAATTTAACTTCATCTGTTCCTCTTTAGTTTTTTGAAATGAGACTACTAGACAATTTTAAATTACCTATGTAGCTTTCATTATATTTCTATAGGACAGAGCTGCTATCTACTATTGCAAGTAAAGAGAGACTATGAAATTTAATTGTTTCTCATCAGTAGTTCTAGTTAAAATTTTGGTTGGTAAGGTGGGTGGGGAGGCTGAAGCCATTTAAAAATCTTTTAAATTATTTTTTAAGGCTATTTTAAAATGTAAGTCTGGATTTATGAATGAATTTGAATTCTGCTTTCTTCACTCCCATTACCATTTGTGGGTAAGCAAGATTGCCATTTTTAAGGTTCAGAAGAAACGCGTGAGTTATGACTTCAGTGTCGCATGGCGTATACCCTTCTTCTGTCCTCCCTGGTGGGAGCTGCTTCCACTTTCCACACAGCTTTGTGACAACCAACTTTGTGTCTCCTCCAGCATGCCATGAGCCCCTAGCTCCAGGTGTGGTGCCTGGCACTTATTTTATACTCAGTAAGTAGCTAAGCATTTTTTGTTGGTTTTGACATTGTCTTATTCCTTTTTAAAATTGATGGACATTTAGTTTATTTCCACTTTTTGGCTATGATGGATAATGTTGCTATGAACATTGAGTATGAGTTTTGGATGGGTATATGTTTTAATTTCTCTTGGGTATATACCTAGACCTGGAATTGCTGGGTCATATGATAGCTCTGTTGAACCGTTTGAAGAGCTGCCAGATTGTGTCCTGAAGCAGCTGTATCCTAGTACATTCCCATCCACAGTGTGTGACGATGTTGTTTTATTCTTAATAACGTCGCCAGGCAGGGATTACATGGCTGCAAAAGGAAGAAGTTGGGGATATGTGTGTGAGATGGGAAAACTACAGGCCAGAAAAACTATACCAAATGTTTGTGGAGGATTTAGTCCCGGTGTCCCACCCTGCCCACCAACCCTCCTACACACACACCACCTGCCCTCTCCTCCCAAGGCTGCAATTCAAAAACAAAAAAGAAAGAAAGAAAAAAGGTAATAACTGCTAGAAACTCAGAAAAGAATGTCCTATAAGGAGATCACTGTTTGTCCAAAACAAATGTTTATGCTAGCTCTTTATAAGATGCTTAGTTACTTATAGCAGCTTTGGATGGAGAAAGGGAAACAGGGGATCGATAATGCAGATACCAATTGGTAAGACCAGGTGGGATCGTTCTTTGTCATGGCCCAGAGGCCTTCCCTGACCGGAATTGAGTCCCTTTGTCTTAATCTACAGACAAGGGGACTGCCATAGGAAATGATTGCATTCCTGGGCATGCAACCTTCTGGGCTAGGTTGCTGCTCCTCTGGCCAGTACAGAACCTCACAAAGGAGACTCTTGACACCAAGCACATGACTGCCAAGCCCTGTCACCTCCCATCTCCATCCCATCCAGAATGGACCCGCCATGGCCTCTGCTACCCCTTATTCACGCCTCCTTCTCAGCTCTGTGTTCCTAGTGACCTGCTGCCCCTGTAACACTCAAGCTGGTGGGAAAGAAATTATCAAAGAGCTTTAAGTCTGGAGCAGGGGACCACCTCCACGATCCCAAATGGCTTGTCGTTGACGTCACCTGTCGGCTCACGCAGTCATTTTTCCCCTATTTTCTACACTTCTGCAGCCCTACTTTTTTTTCCTTTGTGTTGGAAGCTATTTCCTTGGATGCTTAATCACTAATCATGAACCTTGCAGCCATTTACTTGGCTCCGGTTTGGCCTCTGATGTCCTCCTTACGTTGATTTCTGCCTGCCTATCAGGATCGTCACTGCCATTGTCCTTTCTCCTGACCTGAGAACCTGACATAGCCTGCTTGTCTCTTTAGCTGGTACACCAGGGGGACTGGAACTCCTGTTAGTGGAGTCATGACTTTAAGTTAAAATAATTATCCCAAGAATTCTCTAAGGTGCAAATATATTATACAGGAGCAGAGTACCACGGGTTAATTCATACTTCTTAGTAGAGGAATGACAGCCAGGATTTGTGTCAGGAATGACGCCCAGGCTCTGGACAGAGGATGTCATCAGTAAGTGAAGTTTCAGAAAGGAAGATGCGGTTGGGGGCTTTGAATAGTTGGAGACAGCAGGACTCCTGGATGGAACCAGGTGCTAGGGGGTCCAAGTTCATAGTTTGACTTTTTTACCAATATCCTCACCTAATACCAATCCCCCCCACAATTTTGTCCGTAGTCCCATTTTTTCAACATTAGTTGATACCTCAACTTAAGCTCCACTGCCTCCCAGTTAAGTCATATAATTTCAGCAAGAATCATAGACTACAGGTTTTAAAGGACCCTAAATGGGTCTTAACCTCAGTACAAAAACATACCTGGCCTCCATACAAATTGCCAAATAGAGACTTCATTTCAGGCAGCAAATGAAGTTACATGAAGGGGCTGAAAATGCTACTGTAAATTACCTGTTAAAATGATGTTTTCAAAACCCACAAAATTCACAGCTACCCTAAAAATGCCTTATTTTCAAATTAATGTATTTTGCTTTAATTTGGAGTTTTGGGGTGTATGTGTTGGGCAGGGGCGGGGCTTGTGGCTGCAGGAAAATGAGTTAAATTCACAAAATAGAATCTGAACTTTTGCAAATGAGTAAACAGCCAAAACAAACACCACTTTGGAAAAAAATACACATTTTCTCCTTTTGAAAAGCAAGCAATGCCTAAGCAAAATACCTTAAAAGTGAACTAAAAAGCTTTTCTAAAATAAACAACTCTGCTTGTGATCCTAAATTGGGACCATATGGAGATGTGAAAGCTACAAACGCAGTACACTTCAACCCCGACTTTCTGCCTTCACTGTTTGCGTGCCTCCGAGTAGAAGCTGATAATGTTGCCTTTGGTCCCAAAGGAGCCTGAGTCTTTTAGATCCTAGGATGAGGGAGGAAGCAAAAGAAGAAAGAAAAGCCATGAAAACAAATGCCTTTCAAGACAAAATATCAACAGTGAGTTTCATTTTTGCTTCCCTGCCAACAGGCGCAACTCAATTCAGATCTGTCCGGTATGTATAGGATGATGCCGCTGAAATGGGGTGCATTGGCCAGTGATGCAGGCTACGTGGGTAAGTCCCTGTTGAGGGACCAGGCTCGCGCTCAGAGCATTAGGATAGCTTTAGCAAGCTGCCTGGACCAGCCCCCTGCCCTGGGGCAAATCGATGAATAAGCCAGTTAGTTCAGCATAGATAGAATCATTCCTTTGTTTTTCTCAATTACCAAACGTTGTGTGCTTTGGGGTCACTTGTCATGAGTTTAGAGAATGTGAATGTTGCAACATAAGTCCTCACCGTTCTAAACAGCCTAAACTACATTCTGTTACTAGGGAGGAGAGTTGAGGACATAACATCCATCTCTAATTGTACGTGATCAGATGCTCATTTTCTCATTCTAGGATACATGTTTCTTTTCCCCCACTGTGCTCATGGTCTGTTTCATGAAATTGGCACTTATATGTGTTTATGTGGATGTGTTTTGTCCCCTGTAAGTAGATGGCAAAGCGTTGAGAAAGAGATTATGCTGCCTGGTTGAGGCAGAGGGGTGCTTGCCCTGAAAAAAATGAGTAGAATGAGTTCAAGCATTAATTTTTTAGTTTTTAGTGGATGAGGAGGCGCTGCTGTAAGTAAAAAGTTCAACTGTTTTTGAGCCCCTGTTTCTCACTGCCCCAAATACAGAACTGTAGGCATCAGAATGAAAACTAAGTAGGATAGTGAATTTGGCCTCTGTTAATTGTGCTGTTAGGAAACATGGATTGGATAATGAAAGCAGTTAACATCTATTGAGTTCTTACTACATTTCAGGCACTTAGCTATGCAATTAGCAAATTATGCCCAAGTGAAAAAGGGTTTGGGATGTCATCAGATGTGCGAGAGCATGTGGGTTTGAACCCAGGGCCCGAAAAAAGGGAGGCTATAAAGGTTCTTTATATAAAAGGTGCTCTCTTGTCTGTGGGTCTTAGTAAATGAAAATTAGTTGCTTTTCATAACTATGTTTGAATTTTAGGACTCTCATTTCTCACCAGGAATCAAAGCAAAAAAGGCCTTAATGCACAGAGTTAGTTTTGAGAATGGACATGTACAGAAAGCTACTTTTAAAAGAAAATTTTATTGAAGTATAGCTGATTTACTATGTTGTGTTAATTTCCTCTATACAGCAAAGTGATTCAGTTATACATATACATATATATTCTTTTTCCTATTCTTTTCCATTATGGTTTATCATTGGATATTGAATATAGTTCCCTGTGCTATACAGTAGGACCTTGTTGTTTATCCATCCTATGTATAATAGTTTGCATCTGCTAACCCCAAACTCCCAGTTCTTCCCTCCCCCACCCCACCTCCTCCTTGGCAACCACAAGTCTGTTCTCTATGTCTGTGAATCTGCAGAAACTACTCTTAATTGTTTTCATTTCTTCCTTTTATCCCACTTAAATTATTGGGCTTGAAGGAAGAAGAAACAAATGTCAGACATCAAAAATTTAAAAATCTCACCCATTAAGTGGGCCATTTCTTTCAGGTATTTTTCCCCCGTTAATAAGGGCTAAGTTGTTTGTCTCTTTCCAGCCCTTTCTCCTTGCTTCTGTCTTTGCTCCAGTGCAGACAGTCGTGTGCTTGCCTGAAACTTGCCTGAACGCTGCGCTAAGGAGAAACCCATGGCTGTACGGGAGGTGACAAGTTACAGTCATATCTCATTTTATTGCACTGCACAGATGTTGCGTTTTTGACAAATTGAAGGTCTGTGGCAACCCTGTGATAAGCAAGTCTATCGGTGCCATTTTCCCAACAGCATTTGCTCACTTTGTGTCTGTGTCACATTTTGGTAATTCTCTCAATAAGTCAGACTTTTTCATTGTTATTGTATTTGTTATGGTGATCTGTGATCAGTGATCTTTGATGTTACTACTACGCCTTGCTGAAGGCTCGGAGGATGGTTAGCACTTTTTAGCTAGACGTTTTTTTGTTTGTTTGTTTTGTTTTTTGCGGTACGCGGGCCTCTCACTGTTGCGGCCTCTCCCGTTGCGGAGCACAGGCTCCGGACGCAAAGGCTCAGCGGCCACGGCTCACGGGCCCAGCCGCTCCGCGGCATGTGGGATCTTCCCGGACCGGGGCACGAACCCGTGTCCCCTGCATCGGCAGGCGGACTCTCAACCACTGCGCCACCAGGGAAACCCAAGATGGTATTTTTTAATGAAGGTATGTGCATTTTGTTTTAGGCATGATGCTATTGCACACCTAACAGACTACAGTATAGTGGGAACATAACTTTTATATGCGCTGGGAAACCCACACATTTGTGGGACTGGCTTTATTGTGATATTTGCTTGATTGTGGTGGTCTGAAACTGAACCCGCCACATCCCCAAGGCCCGCTTGTTGTCCTCCAAGCTGAGAAGTGACGGCACTTTTTGTAAAAGTGTGTTTATAGGTTGTGGGGAAAAACCCGCAAGCTTTTGGGGCCAGCCAGCCCTTCCTCCTTAAGCCCCCTCTGTCCCCTCATGTCTAGCCGGGGCTGCCTGATCACAGCACCCACACCTGCCCTGTGGCCTCGGAAACCAATATGAGGGGCCCCGCCTGCTTCACTTTTCTTTCCTCCTCAGCCCCCGCCGGGGGCCTTTGCTGTCTTTCGGCTTTCTTTCCCCTTTCTCAGCTGCCCCCTCCTTTGCCCCTTCAAAGGGACAAACCAAAAGAGGGCAGCATTAGTTGGGACCACCTCTCTGGCTGCTTCAGTCTCCCAGACCGTGAACAAAAGGAAAGCTGGACATCGCTTTATAAATGATGTATGGAGACACGCGGTTGGAATGAAGGCCCAGACCGCAGTGTATTTTTAGCATCTGCTGTTTGTGGTAACATAAGTGAAAACTGCTGGATCCGTTCCCTTCAGCCGAATGGCTGGTATTCAGGCGAGTGTGCCCGCTGCCTGCCAAACTCTCCTCACGGAATTCCTTCTTTAGGAGGAAGGTGACCGGCTCCCTGGCACCGGGCTGCCCCGTCGCACGGTCCCCCCGGCGGCCCCAGCGCGGGGCTGCGGGTGAGACTCCTGGCTGCGAGCTTGGCAGGGTGTTGCCGGATTGTGAAGCCGAGTCTGCAGGGCAGGGGCTGTGCCTGGCCACTCTCAGCCTTCTGGCGTGAGGCTGGCGCTCAGACACGCGGGACCCACGGTGGGGAGACAGGCTGCAGCCCTGTCTTAGAGTCACCCCGCTGGTGCCTGGCTCGAGGGGGGCCGTCGACCCCCGCCCTGGTCGCTGACACTCTGGAGCCTCGGAGTGAGCTAGAAAATACGAGAGAGGCCCCTTTCATGCGGATAGGCCGTGCTACCAACTATTGCTCGGGAGCACGAGCTGATCTGTGGATGATGGACGGCAGGAGGCCCCGGGAGGGCTCTCCTGGTGCCTGGAAACAGCGCTGGGATCCCAGGCTCCCAAAAGCACTGACTCGCTGAGCGGCTTTAGGCAAGCAACGATCTCCTAGGACTCCCTTTCTCACAGTTATGAGTAGTAACTCTCGTCCCACTGACCTCACGAAAATGGTTTTAATAAGGAGATGAAAGTACTTTGAAAGTACTTTGAAATTGTTGAAATCAGAGCGTTACAAAAAGGCGGGGGAGTGGTGCAGCCCCTGTTCATTTTTTTCTTTTCTGACCAACCTTGACTTCTACCAAAACTAGCCCCCTCAGCCCCGGGCTCTTGCATTGTGGCGCGAAGCAATGGGCTCCGCGGAGGACGTCGCTTATTCCCTGAGAACATAACCTTCGTGCTTCATGAGCAGGTCTTTACCTCCAGTGCCCACAGAATTAATTAGAATGGGAAAGGGTGCAGTGGGCTCCTTTTCTTGTGAAATGTGTGCGAGTGCCTCTATAATTAAAATACAACCTTAAATAAAGGGACTTCAGCTGTAGCTAGAGCTCCCTTATCTGAAACCTCAAGTGACTTTTAAAAAGCCTCTCAGCAGCCGTGCTGAATGTCACAAACTCCATGAACCAAGGTGGTCACTCCAAGGTCTCTCTCAGTGCTGACTCTTATTTTGCATATAATTCGAATAAGTCTGGCCCTCTGGTTTCGAGCCCTCGCGGCTGAAGGTGTGGTTAATGGAGCAATAGCATCGGCATCACCTGGGGGCTCGTAAGAAATGCAGAGGCAGGTCCACCCCATCTTTTGATCAGACTCTGCATTTTGACGAGATCCTCGTGTGATGCATATGTGTGTGGTGAAGCAAATTTGAAGACAGGACTTACAGGGCCTTGACCCACTCCGTTTATTTATTTATGCACTGAGCTTTATTATGAAAAGCACTGGGGATGACTGGGATTAATAGCTTACAAAGAGGGAGGAGACAAAGAACTTTAAAAGCCCTAGCAGCTGGGACCGCTTAATACAGTTGTATTGCTGTATGCATTTTAATGCTCTGAGAACACACTGCTACAAAACTACACAGTCACGGATATTCCCAATACTAGGCCCAAGTTATCAAGAAGAGGTAAAGCCATATTTCAAAGCTGCTGTGTAGAGTATTTACCTAAAATTCATGGTGAAAATTTTCCCTTAAAGTGGTTAAATACATGAATATTCATGTTAATGGGGATGTTTCAGTTATCTGGATACTATGTGGAAAACCACATTCTCCAGTAAAGAGATAAGTGAGACGTTACTATAATTGGAAACCCCAGTTCGCTCAGATTTTATTGTTTTTGTTTTGAATTTTATTTATTTTTTTATACAGCAGGTTCTTATTCAGATTTTGTTTTTTATGCACTACATTTAGGAGAGTTAGATGACATCAAGATAAGGTGCGATACAGAAGATTTACTGCATAACTAAACAGCTAAAAAATTCAACTGTTATAACAAAAAAAAACCCATGACTGTCCAGAGCCGGGTAAAATTTTAGGGGTCAGTAAGTAGTATTCAGTTTTCATATTTACATTTGCTAGATAATGACAACTGATCTTCAGAATCACTAAGGCAGGAAAATGGATTTGAAACTGAATGGAGTTTTTAATTAACTAGAAGAGTGAGTGCCTTTTTCTGGATAAGTGATTATTGGTAGTGCTGGCTCCCGGCTGGTGGTCCTCTGGAGTCTTGCTGGGAGCTGCCATGTTGAGACCAGCCAAGGCTACAGGTGGCAAAGCATGGAGCTGAGGCTGACCAGATAGCTGTCTGAAACCAACAAATCAACCACCCATTAGAATTGCCAAACTAAAAGGACACGCAGAGGAGGGAGAATCCCAGCACAAAGCAGGGATGGGAGTGCGGGAAAGAGCTGAGAGATGTTGGAGAAATTCCCCAAGATGTGGAAACAGCCTTGGCAGATTTTTATGGAGGGCTCCAGTGCAGGCCAAGAAGGAGATTTAAGGGCCTTGGCCTAGGTCAGACCAACCCAGGTCCCTTTCCCTTCTTCCCCTTCCCTGCTCTCCCTTGCCTCTGAACATCACAACTGACTGGCATTTTATTGCCACAACAATGCAGAGAAAACCTACCAATGATTTGATATCTAGAATTTGAAAATAAACAGCTGGGTGGTCCCAGTTTTATTGTATAAAGCAAGGTTTATATAAGCAAAAGGGCTTATAACTTATTTGGCAAGAATTAAATATTTTCTGTCTATTCTAGAAACATGTGGGTGTGACGGAAACAAACAAAGTATCATCACAGGATAGAAATAATTAATTGCCTGAAATAATTTAAAAGCTGTAATGAAAGATCCTGTCTTTGCCAATGGCATTATTTTCCCAAATCAAGGGGGCTCTAGACTTTGGAAACCTCATGGACTCTTGACTCATCTCTCCCTTGTGCACTGTTTGAAATTTCTCTTATTTCTACTCATGCTGTGGCCACCCCAACCCCAATCCTTATCGCTTCTCCCCTGAGTTGTTAGCAATAGCCTTTTATTAGGTCTTCTTAACTTCCTTCCAATTTACCTATGTACAGTAGTCTTCAGGAGGATGCTTGGGTGCAGTGGATCTGGAGTAGAGGGCATTGGAATTTTGAAAAACTCCACAAGTGATACTGATGTGCACCCCGAGGTAGGAAAGGGGGCTTTAAACTGTTGATAAATTAATGTTCTATACAACATCCAATTATTATATCACTCTCCTGCCCAGAAAGCTTTGGTTGCTATTTGTTATTATATCAATTCATACTTTTCGGTTTGGCATTGGCCTTCTCCTATCCCATCCAGCTTCTCCCTTCCCCAGCAGTGCTCATCGCTGGTGCTCAAATATCCCATGCTCACACCTACCTCTGTGCCCTCGCGTGTGGTTTTTTCGTTGCCACCTGTAAGGATGGATCCTGCCTTTCATGATTCAACTTAAGTGTCACCTCTTCCATGGAAGTTTTCCTGGAAGGTTCCCTATTTCCTGAATGTCTACATCATTTATAGTCTATGCCATAATGAATTATATCAGGGAATGTATCTTATCACGTACCACTGGCTTATTGTGTTGGTGTTAAACAACCAACTAGAATGAAGAACCAAGTAGAGAGCAGGAATCGTGTCTTTTATGTTTGTGTCTTCTACAGTACAGCACATAATCATTGGTACATTGCTTCTTGCAGGCAATCCTCCACATCTTAGATCTGGGTTAGATGTTTCTTCTGTGACATCTCACTGTATCCCAGTTACACTATAAGTGCATCACAACTCTGCATCTTAAATCTGTGCTTCTTTTTTTTATTGAGTTATAGTTAATTTACAATGTTGTGTTAATTTCAAGTGTATAGCAAAGTGACTCAGTTATATACCTATATATATATATAATATATATATATTCTTTTTCAGATTCTTTTCCATTATAGGTTATTACAAAATATCGAGTATAGTTCCCTGTGCTATAGAGTAGCCTATTTTATATATATTAGTGTGTATATGTTAATCCCAAACTCCTAATTTATCCCTCCCCCCTTTAACCCTTTCCCCTTTGGTAACTATAAGTTTGTTTTCTATGTCTGTGAGTCTATTTCTGTTTTGTAAATAAGTTCATCTGTATCATTAAATATGTGTTTCATTATGTATCTCTTACAGACTGTAAGCTCTGTGAGAGCAGGGCCCATGTTTACCTGGTTCATCACTGACCCTCTAGTCCACGTCTTGATGTGTAGTATGTACTCAGTACATATTTTTTTAAGCTGACTGAATAATGATTTAAAAATATGTTTGGTTGAGTATGAGACGAATGGACCAAATAGCATCCATGGTATCCTAACAGTTTGGTTGCCTTGGTTTCAGGTGCAATAGATCAGCATAATCTAAACATTATACTGAACCAGATAACTAGCATTTGATTGTATACTCAATTATATCTTTTTCTAATTATTTTCTATATGTGGCTACTTGTCTATAAAATTCAAGCTCTTGGAGAGCAAAGGATAGCATTTTTTTTTTACTTCCATCTATCTCCCATAGTTCCTCAGTATTTCTTGATTTGATGTCATTAAATATAGTTTTAAAAGAGCCTGTGTTATAATGTATCTGCCTGGTGCTAAACATCTGTTGCTTCCTAACAAGAGTACCATTCATTCTAATGGCACTGGTACACAGAGGTAAACAGAGCCTTGGCAGGTCTTCCATAAAGGAAACTGTGTTTGCTTCTTTCATTAATTACTAATGGAGCATTAAGACATGCACTCTTTCTGAAGCCAAGTTGGATAATTCCTGGCACTTAAGGCTAGGGTGCTTTCAAAAGTTGAGACATGTATTGACACACCAGAAGGCATGCCCTATAGCAAGCACAGTGGTGGCTCTAATGCCAAGATTGTACAGAACTTCGAATATATCAATACCAAGTGTACTGATCTGTCTCTCTAACGTTTTGCAGGTCTTGGGTTAATGTGAGTTAATAAATGTGAATTTCTAGAATGTCTCTGAAGGCAGGCACCTCAGTGTGAATTGGAAAAGTCATCAGAGAGATAAAGAAAGGTTAAAAATAAAAGAATGATCAAAGATTCACCAGACAAAACAACAGAATGAGAGTGGCAAAGCTAATAGAAGAAATATGTATCAAGATATGATTTGTCACAGAGCTGGAGGAATCAGGCTCCCAGACTTCAGACTATACTAAAAAGCTACAGTAATCAGGACAGTATGGTACTGGCACAAAAACAGAAATATAGATCAATGGAACAGGATAGAAAGCCCAGAGGTAAACCCGCGCACATATGGTCACCTTAGTTTTGATAAAGGAGACAAGAATATAAATGCAGAAAAGACAGCCTCTTCAATAAGTGGTGCTGGGAAAACTGGACAGCTACATGTAAAAGAATGAAATTAGAACACTCCCTAACACCATACACAAAAATAAACTCAAAATGGATTAAAGACCTAAATGTAAGGCCACACACTATAAAATTCTTAGAGCAAAACATAGGCAGAACACTATGACATAAATCACAGCAAGATCCTTTTTGACCCACCTCCTAGAGAAATGGAAATAAAAACAAAAATAAACAAATGGGACCTAATGAAACTTAAAAGCTTTTGCACAGCAAAGGAAACCATAAACAAGACCAAAAGACAACCCTCAGAATGGGAGAAAATATTTGCAAATGAAGCAGCTGACAAAGGATTAATCTCCAAAATTTACAAGCAGCTCATGCAGCTCAATAACAAAAAAGCAAACAACCCAATCCAAAAATGGGCAGAAGACCTAAATAGACACTTCTCCAAAGAAGATATACAGATTGCCAACAAACACATGAAAGGATGCTCAACATCACTAGTCATTAGAGAAATGCAAATCAAAACTACAATGAGGTATCACCTCACACCAGTCAGAATGGCCATCATCAAAAAATCTACAAACAATAAATGCTGGAGAGGGTGTGGAGAAAAGGGAACCCTCTTGCACTGTTGGTGGGAATGTAAACTAATACAGCCACTATGGAGAACAGTATGGAGGTTCCTTAAGAAACTAAAAATAGAACTACCATACGACCCATAAATCCCACTACTGGGCATAAACCCTGAGAAAACCATAATTCAAGAAGAGTCATATACCACAATGTTCATTGTAGCTCTATTTACAATAGCCAGGACATGGAAGAAACCTAAGTGTCCATCGACAGATGAATGGATAAAGAAGATGTGGCACATATATACATTGGAATTGTACTCAGCCATAAAAAGAAATGAAATTGAGTTATTTGTATTGAGGGGGATGGACCTATAGACTGTCATACAGAGTGAAGTAAGTCAGAAAGAGAAAAACAAATACCATATGCTAACACATATATATGGAATCTAAATATCAATAAATTAATTAAATGATTATGAAGAACCTAGGGGCAGGACAGGAATAAAGACACGGATGCAGAGAATGGACTCGAGGACACAGGGAGCGGGGAGGGTAAGCTGGGATGAAGTGAGAGAGTAGCATGGACATATATACACTACCAAATGTAAAATAGATAGCTAGTGGGAAGCAGCCACATAGCACAGGGAGATCAGCTCGGTGCTTTGTGACCACCTAGAGGGGTGGGAGAGGGAGGGTGGGAGGGAGACCCAAGAGGGAGGAGATATGGAGATATATGTATATGTATAGCTGATTCACTTTGTTATAAAGCAGAAACTAACACACCATTGTATACCAATTATACTCCAATAAAGATGTTTTAAAAAAAGATATGATTTGTCCATTAATTTTTTACTTTGCCAATTAATAACACAATTAAAATGAAGAATTTATACTCTTGGACATGCCAATTAGCATAGCATCAAAATGCTAAAGTAAAAATGGTGAGAAATAAAAGATACTGACAGACACTTATTGGTAGTAATAGATTTTAACACAGCCATCAGATTATGATAAAGAGATAAAATATGAATAAGGACATAAAAGAATATGATTAAGAATGTTAAATAATTGGCTATATATTTTTTAACATATTTACTTTATATATTTATTTTTGGCTGTGTTGGGTCTTCGTTGCTGTGCGCAGGCTTTCTGTAGTTGCAGCTAGTGAGGGCTACTCTTTGTTGCACTGTGCAGGCTTCTCATTGTGGTGGCTTCTCTCTTGCAGAGCACAGGCTCTAGGTGCGTGGGCTTCAGTAGTTGTGGCTCACAGGCTCAGTAGTTGTGGCGCACGGATTTAGTTGCTCCGCGGCATGTGGGATCTTCCCAGACCAGGGCTTGAACCCATGTACCCTGCATTGGCAGGCAGATTCTTAACTACTGCGCCACCAGGGAAGCCCTTGGCTGTATTTAGATGTTTATGGATTATATAAAAATACATCTTAAATACTCACAAGGAAAATTTATAAAAATAATATCTTTTTCTTTAAATGTAGAAATTTTGCAGGCTTGCTCACAAAACAACCCAGTTACTTTACAGTGTCTATATTTGGAAGATAGAGGAATTTGGAAATAAAGGAGGTACAATTATCCTTTTAAGAATAAATGTTAATCTGGACTTCCCCGGTGATCCAGTGGTTAAGACTCCGCACTTCCACTGCAGGGGACGCAGGTTCGATCCCTGGTTGGGGAGCTAAGATCCCACGTGCCATGCTGTGAGGTCAAAAAAACAAAGAAACAAACAAAAAAGAATAAATGTTAATCAAACATAATAAATTAAGACAAAAAGATGCAATGTCACTTCAAAGAGACCATATGATTCCCAGGACACTAAGAGCTAGCCATGATCCTACTGAATATATTAATATTTCCAAAGAAAAATTGTGTTGATCCAAAGGGGAGCTAGTTCAACCAAAAAAGAGAAAAATATAAAGCAAGTGTCAGAGGGCACACCTTGGCTCAGCTCATCCAGGGGAAAATAGAGCCTCACCCAGCTAGACTTAGGTAATATAAACTATTGGCAAGACCATTCTTCTCATGAAGGTGCAAGTATGGTTACCTTAGCCTGATTTTGTTCTAATTTCATGCACATCAAACAAGAACCTTTTGATATGGCCCTTTGTGTATAGGTCTATTTACAGGGTGATTGTGCGTCAAGGGAGCTGTGTCACAATAAGGTTAATAAATAGGAATTCATTCCTGAAATGGCTGCTCTAGGGTTGGAAAAGTAAGGTTCCTGAACCTTATAGGATATTAAGGCTACAAGAGGAGAGTCCGGAAGTTGATATGCATTATATTTAAGTAAAGCAAGTTATACAACATAAGTTGCTCTTATTCACTGCTGTGCCTTGGTATTCAGAGCAGGTTTTGGTATCTATGGGGCACCTAAATATTTGCTGAAGGAATGAAATATGTGGGGAAGAACAGAATCACTTAACAAATGGGAAAATGGTTAATTATTTTACATGCACTAAAACACATAGCGTATAGATTATAGAGTTAATTCTTTCTTTTCTTTTTTTTGAAGTATAGTTGACTTGCAATATTATATTAGTTCCAGGTGCACAGCATAGTGATTCGATGTTTTTTAAAAATATTTATTTATTTTCCTTTTGTTTTTGGCTGCGTTGGGTCTTAGTTGCGGCACACGGAAATTTTGTTGAGGCATGTATGATCTTTTTCATTACAGCATGCAGTCTGCTTGAGTTTCTCTCTAGTTGTGGCATGGGCTCCAGAACACATGGGCTCTGTTGTTTGCACATGGGCTTAGTTGCCCTGCGGCATATGGGATCTTAGTTCCCCGACCAGGGATCGAAACCGCATCCCCTGCATTGGAAGGGAGATTCTTTACCACTGGACCACGAGGGGAGTCCCAGTGATTCAATATTTTTATAGATTATGCAATGTACAAATTTATTATAATATCATTGAGTATATTCCCTATGCTGCCCGTTACATCACTGTGACTTTTTTATTTTATAACCTCAAGCTTGTGCCTCTTAATCCCCTTCATTTATTTCACCCAACCCCCTGCCACCCCCATTCCTTTCTGGCAACTACTAGTTTATTCTCTGTATCTGCAAATCTGTTTCTGTTTTGTTATATTTGTTCATTTGTTTTGTTTTTTAGATGCCATATATAAGTGAAAACATACAGTATTTCACTTAGCTTAATACCCTCCAGGTCCATCCATGTTGTCATAAGTGGCAAGATTTCATTCTTTTTTATGGCTGAGTAATATTCCACTGACTCTCTCAATAGATAGATAGATATAGATAGATAGATATATTCTTTATATATATATATGTATATATATACACATAAAGATATATATATCTTCTTTATCCATTCATCTTTTGATGGACACTTAGGTTGCTTTCATATCTTGGCTGTTGTAAATAAAGGTGCAATGAATATTGGGCTGCATATATATTTTTGAATTCGTGTTTTCAGTTTCTTTGGATAAATACCCAGGAGTGGAATTGTTGGATCATATGATAGTTCTATTTTTCATTTTTTGAGGAACCTTCACCCTGTTTTCATAGTGGCTGTACCAAAGGGTTAATTTTAAAAATAGAAAAACTGAAAGAAATATCTAAATGTTGATAGTACTTTTGAAGTGGCAATAGTTTTGTAAGTTTAGAAGGTGAGGAGAAATCACAAAGGATAACAACAAGTCTGAGTGAATAAATATTAAAAACTTATGTTAGCAAACTATCGATATTACAAATTTAATAACCAGAATTCAGTCAGACAACATGGGGAAGTGTTTGCAGGAAATGTAATGGCCAAAGGCTTGACATCTTTATTATGTAAACTGTTCATGCAAATTGATAAGAGAAACACTAAAATTCCAAGAGCATAAACAGACAACTCACAGAAAAGAAATTAAAGCTAGTAAATAAACACATGGAAAAATATTTGAGCTAGTAATCAAAGACATTCAAAATAAAGCAGTAATTTTTCTAAAAGATTTTAAATTAGCAAAGACAACATAAAAATTTATTTTTGTAGAACCCAATGCTGGTTAAGATGTTATAAAAATGGTATTCTCAGATTTTGTTGATGATATTTATTAATTGATACCTCCTTTTTGGAAAACAGTTTGGCAATATAAAGAGCCATAAAATATTTATAGCCTTTGACCCAGTAATTTGACTTCTGGGAGTCTCTCCTGAGGAAAACGAATCCAAAATATGGAAAAAATTAAATGCCCAAGAGTAAATTGGGAAACACTAAACATCCCACAAAGTGGGAATGATTAAAATGTTGTGGTAGAGACACTGGATAGAAGACTACATATTCATTTATAATCAAGGGCATAGAGACCATGCAGCCACATGCTTAAATAGGAAGTGGAAAACCAATAAACACTTAGATATAAAAAGATGTGCAGAGAAGAAAATTGAAGCAAATGCACCCAGTTTTAAGTGGTTGATCTAGAATGGCAGGAGGACAAAGACCTTTTCCTTCATCTCCCTTTTTTGTGGTCTTTGGTTGTCATTCAGCCTGTTCTTTTACCTGGATGCCAGTTGCATCCTCTTCTCTTCCCTGAGCTCCATGCCCAGCTTCCAAACCCCAGCCCATCTGTGTCAGTGCCACTCAAGCTCCAACTCGTTCAAGAAGCCCTCCCCATCCTATCAGCCAAATGAAACACTCCCTTTACTCTGCTCCCAATGCTATATTTTAACATGTCTATTATAGCACATATACAGTGTGCCCTGTGTGGAAATGATATATGTGCAGTATGTGTCTGTTTCCACAACTAAAATTTTAACCCCCTAGAGGGTAGAAATTGTTGGATTTCCTTTTTTCTCTCCACAGCATAGGGCACAGTGCCTTTGTCTGTATGGTATGCCCGAATAAATATTAGTTGAAATGAATGTCATTGCACTGAAATGAACTACTTCTGATTCCCTGGCAGGTGGAGCTCATGAAGGTCTTCAGCACTTGGGTCCCTTTGGCAACATCCCAAACATTGTGGCAGAGTTGACCGGTGACAACATTCCCAAGGACTTCAGTGAAGATCAGGGCTACCCAGACCCTCCAAATCCCTGTCCAGTTGGAAAAACAGGTAGTGGGCATGCCCTTGGGTTCTCATGAAAGGTAGAGCCTTTGGGAGGAAATTAAAAATTCTAACATTGGCTGCACACGTTCAGAGAAATAGTATTTCTATTCCGATGAGCCCCTGTGTATCTGTATGTGGGTTGGAAAGGGAAGTTGGTTCTAGAACCCTTGGTGAGTTCTGGTGTTCCGATACACCCACAGAGGACTCCCCTAGCCAAGGCTTTATCTTCTGTCTCTCTCCCTCTTTGGGAGTTGATGCTCTTTTCTGCACTGGCTCCAATTTTAATAAAAAGGGAGAGGGATTTTCTCTTTTTTTGCCTCTTCTATGATACAATCGCTGCCCACTTTTAGTGTCTTTGGAACTTTTTAGTATGTGGATGATCCATGCTCCTTTGTTTTCCTTACCTTCTCTTGACAATCGATATCTCAACTATGTTGTAACCAGTGAGCATCTATCCTGAAATATTTCTTTGGGGGCTGGGAGGCGGCATGAGAGAGGGGGGGCCCTGGAAGGGAAGAAGTTGGTTAAGGGAGAAGGTTGAAACTTTCCTTGCTCCTCATATATCGCTCCTACTTTCCTACCACCCAATTCCAAAGAGAATGAATGGTGAGTGTGCTACACTTATGCTGGGCTTTGAGCGGTTTACCTTGGTGGTTCAGAGTAGTGGCTCTAGACTGACGACTACTGGAATTCAAACCCAAGGTCAAGATATGTGACCTCGAACAAGTTAGTGAACCACTTGCACCTCAGTTTCCTTATTTGCAAAATGGGGGTTATTGGGGAATTACATGAAATTATCCATGTTAAACACTTGGTACAGCACCCAGCACAGAGTAAGGACTCATTAAATGTCATCCTGATTATAAATAGCTTTGCCACTAGTAAGAAATGAATCTCTTTCCTTGGGCTTGTACTCGCTTCCAGCAACAGAGTAGTCTTTTCCCCACAACCTAATAATAATACTAGGTAGTATTTATTATCCCTACTTTACATATAAGGAAACTTAGAAAGTAACTTCACCAAGGTTATCCATGTAGCAAGTAGTTGAGCCAAGGCTCAAACCCGGATCTACCTGATTCAGGACCGTGCATGCAACCACCATGTCATGATGTCTTGCTCTGAAAATTCTGTCAGTATTGGCCCCTCAGCTTTTCTAAAACACAATACAGGCTCTCTGAAAGATATTCCTCTTTTCATTTAGGGCGAGATCTCTGTTTTCCATGGGGGACAGAGGCTTCATCCTGGGATGGAACAACCAGAGTATTTGGATGTGGCCAAGCTAGTGCAGGGACGCTGGCCCAGGACCACAGGAAAATCTGAATCAGCCACCTTTTACTTGCTTGTGGGACTTTGGATGGGAAGGAAGGAAGGCCAGTTCAGGCTCCATGGGGATTTGGTTAAATTGATTCCATATCATATGATACAGTGGTCCTTAATATATAGTCCCAGCAATATCAGCATTACCTGAAACTTACTGGAAATGCAGATTTTCAGGCCCTACTCCAGACATATTGAATCAAAAGCTCCGGGGATAGGACCCAGAAATTCATATTCTAACCTGCCTTTCATGTGATTCTGGAGCATACCAAAGTTCTGAGAACTGTTGTTGGAGAATGGAAAGAGAACCAGAGGTTGAGCCAAGAGATCTGAGTTTTTGTCCTAATCATAGTATGTCAGTTTACTTCCCTGGACCTCAGTTTCTTCATCTGTAAAATGAAGACATAGTCAGTGCCTTAAAAAAAAATTCAGTGTAGTCCTAGCTTATCCTGAAAGAAAAGCAATATATAGATCTATGTGATCAAGCAATAATTAGGAGCACTTAGGAGCTCCGAGATGGAGCAGTCAGGGCGGTTTGATAGAGTTGGATAAAAGGACCCAGCTCCCAGGACCTTTCTTGTCTGAGATTACCTGCCATTTCCTTCCCTGTCGTTTCATTAAGCTAACATACGCTGCCATATGCAGACTGCCTGACCTCTCTTGCTTTGCTATCCCTTTCCTCCATGTTAATTGCTCTAGATGAAGTTAGATAAATAGTTCAGTGAGAAGTGGGGAGCCACGTCAGAGCCACACTAGGGATTTGTTCCAAATGCTAGTGCCTTCCTCAGGAGCTTCATGCTGTTAAGGGCTGAGAGACTGGATGCTTAAAGCTGCTGGAAGGTGTCAGAGCAGTCTCAAGAGACCAGACTACCTGACTGATTGTATTAGACCCCCTTTAGTACTGACTTTGATGCCTCCCTATCCCTTCGAAAGGAAGTCTCTTTCATTCTAGTCCTGCACAAAATTCACATCCCTCTCCAGCGCCACCCCCCCTTTTTATTTTTTGCGGTACGCGGGCCTCTCACTGTTGTGGCCTCTCCCGCTGCGTAGCACAGGCTCTGGACGCGCAGGCTCAGCGGCCATGGCTCACGGGCCCAGCTGCTCCGTGGCATGTGGGATCTTCCCGGACCAGGGCACGAACCCGCGTCCCCTGCATCGACAGGTGGACTCTCAACCACTGCGCCACCAGGGAAGCCCCCCAGCCCCCCTTTTTAAAGCTGTTGTCTAAAACACATTAGAGACAGAAAAAAAAATGGCTTATTTTCAGAGTATTGTGTCTATTAATGATAGGGCTTAGGTAAAAGCAGCAGCCAAGAGGGATAACCTTTCTTGGGTTTGAACGGAAGACATGCTTTATTTCAAAGAGCATTGATAATATGAACTGTCATTTAAAGAAAAATGGTGAGGAGGGAACTAAAACATGGAGGAAACCTATTATGTGCCAGATGCTCTATATATGATCATCTCTATTCCTCATAGCTACCCTATAAGGTAAGGATTTGATTATTCCCATCTCATAGATGAATAAATGGACTTAGACTAAGTTAACTTTCCCAAGAAACTAAACCCAACTATCACTCATGAGTTAGGATTTGAACCCTGAGCTCGGGTCTAGCTTTCTGACTCCAAGCTTACCCTGTTACCACTACAACACACAACATCAAGTACTGTCTAATAATTATTGTTCTTATATAATGGACTTTTACCAAGAAGCCAGAATCATTTCTAAAGAGCCCACCCAAGAGAAAATAGAGTGAGTCATGTGGAATGGAAGTATACCAGTGAAGGAAATACTTGCCGTTATGACAGATAAAAAATAATAGTGGCTTAACACAATAGAAGTTTATTTCTCGTTTGTGTGAAGTCCTGCCAAAGGTGGGTGAGGGTGTGGTAGGGGTGGATGGTTCAGCAACGCAGACTGCCATCTTTCATCTTTGCACTTGACATCTACAGTTACCCTGGTCGGCAACATGTAGCAAGCAGACCGACAGAAGATGGGGGGTTGGGGAGAGGAGGAGAGGGGGTCATATAGAAGGTTTCTATGGACCAGGCCTGGAGGTGGAGTACATCACTTCTGCCCACATTCCATTGGCCCAAACCCAGGCATATGACTCCACCTGATTGCATAGCAAGGCTGGGAAATTAGCCATGTGCCGACGGGGAATAGGAAGTGGGTTTGGGGAGCAGCCGACCAGTCTCTGCCATGGGTAGGAGAGGAGTGGGAGTCTGGGATGAGCAAATCCCAGAAGGAAAGTGACTTAGAGTGACTGATGTGAATAGATTCTGACCTTTGGGTGCCTAGTTGTTTTTAATAAATTAACTCTTAGAATAACAATAGATGTTGTGGCTGTTCCTCAAAAACCTTTTGTTGTTTGCAGTAGATGATGGATGTCTAGAAAACACCCCTGACACAGCAGAGTTCAGTCGAGAATTCCAGTTACACCAGCACCTTTTTGATCCAGAACATGACTATCCAGGCTTGGGCAAGTGGGTAAGTCCAATCTTAATTGCTAATAAGTCTTATACTCTGGTACTCTGAAGGTACTGATGGCAGAGATGAGCAACATGGGTGGGGAGAGAGAAGGAAAATTGCTTAGAAGCTGATTTTTTCCAGAAATCTCTGGTTGAGAGGGACTTTAATTCCAAACCACACTCACTGTCTAGGGCTCAATACACCAATCCATCCGAAGAGTCAGGGACCTGAACCAGTCTCATCGGCTGTAGTCCCAGAGGCTTCTACTCTGGTCTACTCCATAGCCTGTGTCACAACACGTCCTAAAGTCTCATCAGTGTTTCATGCAGCTCTTATAGGAAGTATATGATATTTTTGTTTTTAAAAAAAAGGATACTAAGAAAATTTGCAAGTTTTATCTCTAGACTGAGGGAGGTGATCTCTGCAGAAATAAGGGAAGACTATGCCAGAAGCTGAGAAACAGACATGTAATCCTGCTCTATGGAAAGAGAAGATAAATTCCAAAATGTGTAGCAGTGAACTTGCTGTCAATACCAGGCAAGAATCTGTAACTGTCAGTTAAGGAAATTGTTTATAAGCACTTAGAAGAGAAATCATGACCATTTGGAGTAGGTTTGCTAAAAAACAAGGTTTGTCAATCTAATTGTATTCTTCTACTTGCCAGCATTATTCATTTACTTGCCAGCTTGATGAGGGAAATGAAGTGAGCATGGTGCAATTGGACTTCAGCAAAGTGTTTGATCAGCTCTTTCATGATCTCCCGTTTGAAGAAGTGGAGGGATACAACCTAGGCAGGAGAACATTATCAGAAGGGGGTTTCTTAAAGAGTCTGTGTCAAGAGGGAGAGCGATTTCACATGGTATCCTGTGTGTCTTAGCGCTATCCCACTCCACATTTTTATAAATGTTTGTAATAAAAACTATAGAACATGAACTTATCAGACTCTTCAGAAAGACACGAAGTTGGAAGGGAGAGCACTGAATGACAGAGTTGGGATTCAAGAAGATCCTAACAAGCTGGAACAATGAATTGAACAAGATCACAATTAAGTGGAGAGAGATCTATCTTCCTGTGGCTTGGATGATGTAATCAAATGCTGAAGCCATGTGAGCAAAGTGGAAAAATACTAAGAAGTGTTAGTTCACATATACATAGGTGGTCATTACGTCTGTGGAAGGAGTGAGTGAATGAGGAAGGAGGAGATACTCCTAATTGCCTAAGCCCCTCTAAAATTATAGGTCTCTTCTCAGCTCATTACTGGCAGCCGGCTTGCTGCCTACTTTACTAGGAATACTGTGATCTCAGGACTAAATTCTCTCACTTTCTTTTACATTATTTCAGAGAGAGAGGTCCTTCCTCATTAATAACCACTTTCATTTTTCCATCATCCAAGCAGTTTGATTCCCTCTCCTGTCAACATGCACATGTTTCCTGTCTTAAAGCAACAAAGCAACAATACGCTCTAAGTTAATTTTGCTTTTTCCATTATGCATTATTCTATTTCTCTTCTTTTTCATAAGCAGTTCTGTTAGGGAGAATTTGTAGAGCCATCCTGAAGCTTACTAGCAGTGTTTAAATATGTTGAGTTACATAGGCAATCATCTATAGGTTCTTGAATAGGAGACTGAAATCATGAAAGTCTTCTATAAAAGTTATTAGGGTGGCATAGAGAATGATGAAGTATATAGAGAAGAGACTAAAGGCAGGAAAAAATAGAAAAGGTAATTCTAGTTATGAAGGCTGTGAACATAGAGAATTTAAGTGAATCTCACCAACACAATGAGAATCCAAGACATTTCAAAGGGGGCCAGGGAACTGACTAGAATTGGTATATGGCATATACATAGCATGAGGAGGAAAAAAGAGCTATATCAGGTTTATAAGAAATGGAAGGTATGAACTTTTCCTCTGAGGGAACTAAAAAAAAAAAAAAAGAAAGGAAGAAGAGAGGGAGGTAGCAGAGAAAGAAGGAAGCAGAGACAGGGTAGGAAAAAGTAGAAGACTACAGCAGAGCACTGGGAAGCAATCCATAAGAAATGAGCAGAAGTATTGCCAAACTGAAGCAAGGGCCAGGATGGAGCCTGCTTTGTTCCAGGCACTGTGGTAGGTGCTTGATACACAGTAGTCATCAACATGGTAGTGGTCTTCAATGAGCTTACCATCTTGTGATGAATTGCATGAAAATAAAATGAACCCAACTTAGCACTGTTCAGCTTCCTGATCCAGCTATACCATGAGTATACCAGGTTAAATTACTGGGGGAAAATGGAAGAGAAGGGTAGAGGAAGACCCAGGACTGAGGACTCACGTGGTCAATTGTATGATAACAATTGAGGACGTCAAAGACACTAAAAAAGGGCAGCACTGAATTCTAGGGTGACATGTCTACCTCTCATGACTGATAGGCTGGAAATGAGGGAAAAGATGCAAGGGGGAAATGGAGAACAGTCTGAGTGAGGGCAGAGAGCCCAACTGAGGAAGTGGGAGAGATGGAAACTTCTCTGTTGCCAACTTTCCTCATCTCTTCTTGAAAACCTTTACAGATTTCCCTCATCACGTTCCACTCACTCCCAGCACTCCAGTACAAGGCCAGCCACCATCTCTCATTCTTTTCTTGCTTCCTTCTCTAAATACTGATTTGTTTTCTCTCAGTCACTCCCATTCTTTGTCTACATCAGAGCTAAAGACTAGAAGTTAGGACTATTACAGATCAATGACCAGGAACAATGTTTACACACCTTTCTCATCTGTAATTATGTGTCTGTTTAAACTTAAGTTTCCTTCATTTATTTTCTCATTACCACCCAGCAGTCAAACATGATTTGCTTGATCTTCGCATGGAAGTGTGAATTGAGTATGTCTTGCTTTTGCAAGCTGGGGTCCTGAAGCTTTCCTTAGTGTTTATAAAGAATGATGGTCTCAAGCTTGTCTTAAGCTCCACTACCCTTTAAGTTAACAAAGGAATTATCTTTCACAAGAGACCTGCACACTGCACACAAGACCCTGATTCCTTATTTGCTAGTAATGTTTCCCTGTCTTCGATATTAGCTGGAGCTCAGCTGGGTTTTGAGCAGTGATTCACATATTATAAATATCAGTGTCTGTCTAATTTCCTGCATTCCTCTCTCTTTGTTAATACATCAGGATACATTTATTAAATGCACATCATATGCCTTCCAGGCCCTGTGTTAGGTGATGGAAATACAAAGATGATGATAATAGTCTTGTATTTTATACTAAGATAGTAAGTAGTCCTATTTGTTGAGCACCATACTGTGAGGCAGACACTATGCTAAATACTTTACATGAATTATTTCATTCAGTCTGCCCTTCCCTATCATGCTCATTTTATAGATGAGAAAATACAGGCTTAGGGAGTTTGAATAGCCTGCCCAATACCAAACAGCTGATGATTGGCAGAGCTGGGATTTGAACCAAACCATTCAACTCTGAGAGTTCTGTAAAAACTGGATACATTCCTTATCTTTTCTTGGCTCATCGTTCATAGTGTGTCCTGTACAGCGGTCCTGTCGAGTCCTATCTAGGACTGGTTGTCTTTCAGATGACGTGTGTATCCACAGCATTGAGCGGCCATATCAAAGGCTGGCTACCATAGATGTCAGCCATCTCCCCCTCCACACATTCATTGCTGAGTGTTACTCACTTAGGCAAAAGTTGTCTCGAAAGCAAATGTTTCTCCTTTCCAAGTGCTTTCCACATCTTTTCATCAGCAGCTCAGGTCTTTAATCGGATGCAGTTGAACGGAGCCATGAACCTGAGCCATGGGAGAAATGAGACACAGGACCCTCTGCCTTTCTTTATCTTTCATGCCCTCAATGTGTCTGAAGAGTTGCCTGCTCTTCAGTTTGGGTTTCTCTCATGCCTCCGTGTCATTAGACATGAGCTATGCCTTTCTGATGTGTTCTTAGTGTTTCCCTCGGGAGGCCCATGAAGGCAGTTTGTCCCAGAATTGGTGGTGACTTGGGCAACGTGGTGTCTGTCAAGTTTCTTCAGTGTAAAATCAGTATCTTTCCCTTCGAAATTAATCGTTGATCTATGGGGATTTACTTCAAGACTGTATAAATATTCTGTACCCATTAAACTTTCAACTAACAATTTTAGAATCCATTGATGACGCTCACCAGAATCAATGATAACTATGGTAGTTGTAAATGGTGATTTTTTTAAAACTCTACTATTCTTTCGGCATTTCTTGGTTGGCATTCTCTTCTAAGCAAGATTTTTTCCCTGCTCCCCCATTTATTTATTTGTTTTAAAATTTATTATCAGTATAGATTCATTGTTTCCTATTACTATTTATTTTGCTGTGCAAACTGTCCTAGATTTAGCCAGTGGGAGTCTCTGCAGGCTGGCTTTCCGTTCCTTTCACTATGTCTCATCACTTTTTTGAGTACTTTCTGGCCCAATTAGATATCCCAACTTCATTTATCCTTGTACTTTCCCTGCCCTAGCCCTAGAATCAGACATTTCTCTAAGAAGCCTCTCTGGTTCCATTTAGGAATGGAATTTGAAGCCAAGATCTGGGCAGTTGTCCAAAATCTTGATGACACCATGGAAAGCTCTCTCCATGAACTCAAACCTGCTACTCACCTGGAAAACAGGCTCACTGCTCCCCCCTCCCCACCCCACCTATAGGGAATGGGTGTCAGGAGAGGGGCTGGTTTCTTCTCATTCGTTTTTGTATACTTCTTTCACCCACCTGCCAGTCCCTGCCTTTAAATCCATATGATAGCGGGGCTAATCGGGAATGCCAAGGCCACTGTCAGGCGGGGGTTGGAAAGCATCCTGCTAATCCTAACCTGTGCTCTTAGGGAATCACAGGGACCATCCTTGAGAGGAAGACTTGACAGACCTTTGCATTTCTTTTTGAATGGAGGCTCTTATGAGTATAACCTGTCCCACGACCTTCTAAAGGGGAGTAACTAAAATGCTGCTGTCTTTAACCCTGCTGGCGGCACAGTGGACCTCTGCCATGGCTGATTGTCTGTCCCACCCCATGGTACCAGCTCGTGGGCCCCGGTGCCCTCCCTCCTGCTCAGGCAGCTGATCCCGGTGCTACACATGAAGAAGCCTCTTTCCTGGCCCCCTATCTCCCAACCCCCTTCCCCAGCTTTAGCACGAACTCCCAGGACATTCTCTTGCATCAGGAATTGTTTCATCCACAGAAAGGCAAGTACAGACGATGGGAATGAGCTTCACAGCAATATCCCCATTCCTCGAGTGAATGATCTGCAAGTCCGTCTTTTCTCCCTTCTGAGATTAAACTGATCAGTTCTCCAAATGAGCATGAGATGGCGGCTGCGGCCAGGGCTGGCCTTTGGGGCTGTGGAGGCTCCTTGACGCCCTGGCACGGCCTCCGTGCATAGCTGAGGTTGGGCAAGAGATGCACGTTGTAAATTGTGGGTGGAGTAGATTTCAATGAACATGAAAACTATGAAGCTCATTCTTGGCGTTTGTCATTTTCATTTGCAAATCTATCATGAAAAAAAATTTGATATCCAGACAGCTCAGGAGATACTAGGATTGTAGAAACTTGTTCCTTACCAGAACTCTGTCGTCTCCTTTTTTTTTTTTTTCCAATCAATGTCAGGGTATTTTATTTAGAGTAAGATGAATCACCTCTTTTATACATTATCTCCCTTCTGATTAAAAAATCAAATAAAACAACCACCTAAGGAAGCCCCCAATTCCCCTTCTCCCGTTCTCCCTCAGGTTAAGTGTTCTGTCTCTTGTAATCCCAACAGAATGGAAATCTATTCAGCATGCGTCTGATATTCTAGAGCTCATGTAAGTCCACTACGTGTTTGAAATCTGGTAATATGAGGCAACACTTACACAAACTGTGGTAACGGAGCCTGTCCCCACCGCCCAGCCCCAACACAACTTTCCTTCGGCCAAGAAGTTTTTTGGCAGTTTTTAAAAGGTTCACTCTCTTACAAATGTTATAGAGCGAATGGTTTTCCGATTGCCTTGACTGGGGGCACTGACTCAAGCCACAAGAGGAAGGGTCACAGAAGTCAGGTGTCTCGTTTGCTTACACAGAGGATTGTTACTAATAGTCAGACCCTACTCTAGAGAACGATTTATGTGTACAGCTCATAAAAAGGGAGTTAGATACCAAAGTAAAATAAGATAAAATTGTTTGTTTTAAACAAAGCCTGTTCAAAGTGAGGAGATGGGTCTCCAGTGCCCCTTGTGTGTTAGAATGTCGTATTTTCTTGTTTATGTGACTGTTGATGACACTGGTGTGCCTCGGGGCATTGCAGAGCACTTTATTAAAAACTGTACAACCACTGGCTTCTCTCTTGTGGTCTATCTTTCTGCCACGACATTCCTTTCATCTGGCTTCGTTTCCAAAATATGTGTATGCAAACATCCACGGGGACACACCAGGTGTAAAATAGACATTGACCAAATGTGATCCATACTTCTGCATTTGTGTTTTCTTTTCTCCCCACTCTAGAACAAGAAGCTCCTTTATGAGAAGATGAAAGGAGGACAGAGACGCAAGCGGAGGGTAATGCCTGGCTGGCTGGCGGGCTGTGGGGATGCCTGGAGCTTTCTGAGCGGGGGCAGTTGACAGGCCGTTAGCCTCAGTGGTTGGAAGGTAGCAGAATCCTTTCACGTGCTGAACAGTGGTCCCAAGTGACAAGAGCCATTCCTAAAAAGTCTGCCCGTGGTTTCTGCGATGTCCTCCCCAAGCTTTAGCATGTGATTTTTAGTGGCATGCTAAGTTTTGTGGCAATTCTACCAGCTCCACTGCACTCACAAAATGTCAATTGCATCCCTACCATGGGTATAGGGACGCGGGGAGTACAGGAGGGTATGTCTTTCCTCAAAGGGTCTGTAGGCCACTGGGGGAAACTGCTCACACCTCTGCATCAATTATATAAAAACTCGAGACAGGAGCCAGGAAGTGTTGAACTGCCTGCTCCAGGCAGTAATTTTGAAGGAATGTAGGGGCAGAAAATGAGATGAACAAACCTCATTCCTTCTACATACTTTTTTCCCTTGCTCTAGCCAGATTGATGTAAAAATTCACTAGATCCATTATATTTGTTCGCTGACTGGTGAATTTACTGCAGGCTTAGTTATTAACCGTCTCTGAGCTGCCCAAGGTGCTGTGCATTTACCCACTACAGTGATGCCTCTTGTAAAGCTGATGTCAATTTGCTTTGGGTTTACGATGCATTTTATGGTGTTGAGACTGAACAAGTGGTCGGTGGTTGGTGCCTTACTAGACAAAACCACCTGCCATTTGTTTTGGATCAGATGGAGGAAAAAGTTAAAGTCCTGCTTATTACATAGCAAAGTGCTACCAGGGAGTAACCGTTTTAGTTAAAATATACAAACCAAACTGTATACCCAAGGCTACTGACTGTTTATGTAGAACAGCAAGTGCTTGGATCCTGGCAAAATTTGGGAATCTGGATAGTGGTAACTGTGGCCATTCTGAATAGTTTTGCTGAATCCAGGCAGAGAATGCTTTAAGAGGGGTGGATTTTCTGGACTCAACATTAATTCCTCAGGTCCCTGAAACAGAAAGTTCCAAGCCCCTGTGCTGCCTGACAAAATACAGAAGACCCCGTGGCCAGCTGTCTATTTGAGAAGCAAAGTTTTGCTTGTAAGCAGATCTTCAGAGAGTTAACGGTGTTATTAGGGGTTTTTCTTCAGTGATTACAGTTTCTAGTGGCAGATGATGGCAGGAAGGATCCAAAAGGTATAATGCGGTCTTGAGAGAACATCAAGAAATTCTATTCCAAGAGCTCAGGATACCCATAATTTACCAGTAAGATGGCTTGAGCATCTCCCCATGGCACAACAAGGATATTTCCAAATCAAACCAATGACCGTACCAAAATGAGTAACTTAGCATGAAGCTTTAATCGCCTCTCCTTCCTCGCTCACTATTCCTTCTGCCCTGACTCAGTTAATGACTTTGGGTCATGATTTAGATCATTTTTCCATGAGACCAGTGACTACCAAAACTCAGGACTCTGGCTAGAACACATGTTATAAAGGATTTTACTTTGGCTTCAACTTCCTCCACATAGGAAAGGCTTAGAGTTTATGAAAATAACGATCACTTTGACCCAGAGGTATCAAGTTCTTCCTACTCTCAGGCATCTATTGATACAAAGATCCATGCTCATGCCGTTAACCAGGGGCCTTTCAGGTCTGGTGGAGAAACAGAACTTGCCTCCCCTGTCATCAGGCCTCAGGTGGTGTTCCCACCTTGACTGAAGACTTGAAACGACTCCCTCAAGTGTGCGAATCAATATAAAGAAATTATGGGCTTTTGTGAAAAAATCAAGGCTTTCTCCAACTGAGCTCAGCATCTGCTGTGGTTTCCAGAGGTCACTAGAAGCAGGGGTCCCATCCTAATGGTTCTGCGGTTGTGAAGTGGCAATAATGTTCTCTGTGTAACCTAGACAGTCTCTCACCCAAGGGAGAAGGTAAATATCTAAGTGCCTTGTCATTATTATTACTCTTATGTGTAGGATTCAATACTCATAGACATTTATCAAGAAAGTTCAAGCCCCGTGTGCTGCAACGAAGACCCAGTGCAGCCAAATAAATAAATAAATATATAAATATTTTTTAAAAAAATACTACTGTAGTTTAAATTAAAAAAAAAAAAAAAGCTGAAGTGATTGCTCCTGTTACTTCCTCATTACTTCACTTTCCCCTGCCCTCTATCATTTGGCATGTTCCGGGTCTGGACCAAAGGACTTGCTGCCATGACAGTCCCTTGCCAGGAGGGATTCTCCCCAGAGTTACAACAGAGCCTCAGGTGGTTTTATGCAAATTTCTATACTTGCTCACATCTGGTTGAATTCCTAGTTGCTTCAAGAGTAAAAGGTCAATTCACCTTTTAAATGACTTTGCAAACTAACTCTTAAGATGTATCTTGTTGATATTTGAGATCTACTATTATTTAAAGAGTTTATCAACCCTTTATTCCCATATTTGATAACATGAATATCTCATATCCTTTTAAAATATATTAGAATTTTTAGTAAAATATATTTTTACTAAAAAACAATCAAAATATTCATAATCCTGAATACACTTTTTCAGTTCACACATGCTCCACCTAGCCAGAGATTCTGATACGATTCCCTGGGATAGGCCAGGCCATTCCAGTTGACAATTCCTGATATAAAAAGGTATTTTAGTTATTTAAAATATTTTAAAGATGCTTCCCAGCAAAGTACTGTTATTTGGTGACATATCACTTTTCAGATATATGAGGACATCGCATACTTTGTAATTCTCAGCTTGTTGGTGATGCATTTTTGCACGATGTGTGGGACCTTTCATCATTCATGCTTTTACCTGTCAGAATGTGGAAGGACATTCATTAAATACTACACTCCGATTCCAGGCCTTGTCTTTTGGAGAATGTCTGCTCACCCTTCGAGAGTTATGGCAGACAATGTCCCGTGGGCAAGAGAGAGCCCCTGCAAAATGCCTCCATGCATCCATGGGGACTAGAGGTGTGATGGGATTGCTGATTATTTGTAACTACAGCTCCTTTCTTATGTTTTTGTTCAGTTATTGGCAGGCAACTTCAATAAACAAATATCTTCCAAAACTTCTGAATTTTTTCTGCTTGCTAAATACTGTGTTGAAAAGCTCCAGTTACTAGTTCAAATCCAAACCTCAAAACATAGATATGGATTAGAGAAGGAATGGAAAAACCTTGACTGATTCAGAATACCAACAGCTGAAAAGGATTTCAGATGGTGGAGTCTTGAGTCAAAACTAAAGGAGCTTTCTATATAACTTCCTTCTTTTCTTCATGTTTTGAATTTGACTGAGGGAAGGTGAAAATGATTGCTAGAGCCCCTGATGCGTCCTCTTTAAGTAGAATACTGCTTTGAAAGAATCAGTCACAGCAACAGGTGATCTGTGACCACTCTGCAGATACTAATTCCCATCTGGCCCTGCTCTGTCATCGTCTTTAGAACATTCTTCTTGTAAAATGATTTAATGCAGTTCACATTCTCTCTCCCCTAAAATAAGGCCATAGGATAATAATTCTGTTTCGTGTGAGGCTTTGTATCTAAGTTAATAGTGAGGGTTTCTTAGCTGGTTCACTTCAAATCTTTATGCCAAAACAGGGGATGGAACCCAATTGTATGTGATACTTAGCTGTGTGAAATAGTTGTGTGAAAGACAGAGACACCTCTGTCAGCCAATGTTTCTCTGGCCACTGAGGTATTGATTAGTGTACCGGAGTAATCATCTGGTACGTAGTAGGCACCACTGTTACCTTGTTAACCCAATAGGCCAGAAACAATTCTTGTTCACTTCTTCTGTGCGATGTCTGTATCCGATGTCCACATATGACTCCAACCATGTATTTTTTTTCAGAGTGTCAATCCATATCTGCAAGGACAGAGACTGGACAATGTTGTGGCAAAGAAGTCAGTCCCTCATTTTTCAGGTGAGGATAAGGACCCAGAGTAAAGCGAAGATGTTGAGTGGAAACCCACACGACCTGACCCGTCAGACCTCCTTGGTGTTGCTTATGTGTGCTCGTTGTCAGAGCCCCTGTGAATGGCAGCATGTTTCTAATTTAGACAAGTATGGATGAAAAGCAGCTGTATTTTGATATCCTATTGTCCTTCACACTGATAGCTCTGCTTTCTGCTAAATTAGGATAAGAGCTTTTTTCCTTTAAATGTGGAGCTGCAGTGAGCATTAAAATTAAAATGTATGTGTCAATAACAATAAAAAGCAAATGAATGAAATGTCCTCCGATTTCTTACAGTTTAAAATGGTGTTTCGGGTGGCACTGTTTTGGCCAAGTCTGTAAAAGGCTGGCATTTGATTTTGATTATGTAGTTAATCCAGCCCTTGGGCATTATTACACACCAATAAAGAAGATTGTACCCAGGAGGAGCTGACACATTTCACTTGGCTGCATCTTAATAAATGTGTATGCAAGCGTGAGTATGTGCATTTCTTTTTCATTTAGAGCGTTCTAAAACCTCTTTGCTTACTAGAACAAACTCACAAATATGCTCTTATCTGATCTTAACAATAATACGGTGAAGTAGATGGCGGGGGGTGTTATTATTCCCATTTTACAGATGGTGGGACTGAGACTCAGCTTCCACGAAAAGCTGAAAATGGCACAGTCAGTATTCGGGGACTAAGGTCTGCTGACTCTGAGTTTTTATTCAGCAAACATTGTTTCTACCATGTGCCGGGCACAGGGCTGGGCTCTGGCGGGGGGCACACTGGGGACTCACACTGACACCAGCCAGGTCCTCAGGCAGCAAGGCATCCAATCCATGAGCTCTGAGTAGGTCAGTCAGCTCCATGCTGCTTTCAAAGCTCGGAATGGCAGATGCAGACGTGCTCTCCTGCATGCTTCTGAAGAGGCAGGCAATTTTCTTTCAGCCGAGTCCTCCCAAGTCAGAAAAATCAGTGAAAGGCTGGCAGGAATCGGTTCACTGGTGAGATTATTCTCGTGCTCTTTATACCTCCTCACTGTAAAAGAGATGATGGTTTCAGGCTTTGATATCATTGGCCTCAATTTCGTTGTCTGTAAGAGGGAGACAGCAGTGAGAAAGGACTCAGGGAAGAAAGACCATTCTTGATTTTAATTTTAATAACTGCATATTAAATCCAAATGTCAGTGACTTGTCTAATAGAAATAGCTTGTCCATATTTAGTTAGCATGTGAGTCTGTTATTACTTATACAAATCAAGAAAAGTATTGGCCCCTGTTTTACGGCAGGAGGCATGTTTCCTAGAGGGCTTCACCAGGCAATTTCTTCACAACCCGTAGTGTCATTTCAGAAGCATCATTATCACCTGATTTTAAGCGAGAGTTCCCTCACGTCCTAGAGACGTATAGAGCTGGGAGGGTCTCCTTTATGGATTCTGTGTTTTGTAGGCATTTTAATTACATTTTATACCAGTTCCAGTCCGCTTAGAAGAAGGACAAAGGACATCTCTTTCTCCAAGATTGGACAGAAGGAAGGAAAGTGGCTAAAGACATGCTTTGAGGTCATGAGGAAGGAAGTAGAAGTGAAGCAGGAGAAGGGGAGGTCATTGTGCCTGGGTTAGGCTTGTTCGCCATCCAATGCATTTTCTGCCCTCCCCTGTTTCACAGGCTGCCTTGTCAGCTGACTTCTGGCTGGGTTTAATGTGAGGTCCCTGAGGGCGGAGTAGAAGGTGAGAAAATGGGAGAAAACAAGATAATTCATTTTTGCTCCTGGTAGCTGCATCTTCTCTGAGGCTCCATCTCCTGCCAGGTAAGCCTGGCCCCTGGGCCCCAGTCATGTCACCTCTTCCACTGGTCCCTGCGGCCTAAGGAGGCCATGGCTTCTGTCATATTGTTCATTTCTGGGTTATTTCACCAACTCCTGTTTGGCTTCCTGGCCTTTCTATCACCTGTCTAAGCCATTTTCTACATTGAATTATTTCTGTTTGAAATCTTTAGAGTGTTTTCTGTTTTCCTGGTTGGTCCCTGACTGATGCAGCCACCCATAGGGGAAATCAGGAATAAGTTGAAGTATTCTGAGAAGAATTTAGAACAAGCATTGTGGAGAACAAAGAGGACAGTGATCCTCAATCATTAATGTAACAGGATTCACATGGGGGTATTGTTAAACATGCACGCTCTGATGCGGTAGTTCCAGGAAGGGCCTTAGATTTTGCATTTCTTATAAGTACATAGGTGATGCTGGTGATGCTGGTCCGTGGGCAACATCTTTTTTTTTTTTTTTTTTTTTTTTTGCCATACGCGGGCCTCTCACTGTTGCGGCCTCTCCCATTGCGGAGCACAGGCTCCGGACGCGCAGGCTCAGCGGCCATGGCTCACGGGCCCAGCCGCTCCACGGCATGTGGGATCTTCCCGGACCGGGGCACGAACCCGTGTGCCCTGCATCAGCAGGCAGACTCTCAACCACCGCGCCACCAGGGAAGCCCATGGGCAACATCTTGAGTTGCAGAGAAATAGGGAATTAGGAGATGATGAATGAAATTGCATGAACTGCTCTGAGAGCCCAGTTAATAACTTAGGGCAGATAGGGCAGACGTGAGAGTGGGCCCCACAGATTGGCACATGGTAGAACACCAAGGAGTCAAGATTCTAAAACATGAGGGAAAGCAACCCTGAGATGCCCCATTATAGACATGAGGCTCTGTAATGGGTCAGGTTGGATCAATGATCTGAGAAAGGTCAAAAGATTAGCGGAAATGATGTGGCTTGAAATAAGCTTCAATAGGTACAAAAGAAAACAAGAGGGAAAGGTGAAGCGTTGGTTACCTGAGGGAAGCTGAGTCTGGATTCTCGGCAAAGGAAAAATTTCGAGTGACAATGAATGACATCTCCTTTGTGACAATTACAGGAAATAGAGTTGAGTGGAGCTGAAGATCAATGGGCTTGAGGAAGTAGAAAAATTGTAAAGTCAGAGAACAAAAGACAGGATCACTTAAATGCGAGAGGTAAAGTCTTCGAGTTAGAGGGGGAGCTCAGGGGAGTAAGATTACCTATGAGGTCAAAGCTGCCCACAAGCTTGTAGAGTGCAGGCGAATCTGAGGTCCAAGAGCCTCTGACACTGGCATTCTGCGTGCCTATGCATACCCATGCATACCTGGTGGGGTTTTTTTTCTTTAGAAGTTCCAGATTCTTAAAGGGATCTGTGACCTCACAAAAGTTTAGAAATCACTGCTGAGAGCAGTAGTGTGAGCCACGTTGGTCATCACTGAGGAACAGCAAAGTTTGTCGTGAGGGACCCTTGAGAAAGAAAGAAGAGGGTAGAGTAACTTCTCTTATGTGGATTTCAAAAGAAAATTGTCGTGGCCAATAATCGTCAATGGCTTCTAACCACCAGGTGAAAGACCAAAGAGTTAATTGCTAATAGATCAACTAGGCCAGCAGCACCTGAACCCACTAGGCAATCAGATCAAACAAGAGACAAATATTTTGTGCCTCCTGGTGTGATTAATATGAAGCACTGTCAATGAAATACTCTTGCCCAAACAATCTTACCTGAACCACTGGGTTTAACTCCCTGCTAATAGAAACAGGTTAAACACACCACTAGGAAGTAATCACCAAAATCCAGAATCGGAGAGACTCTACAGGACCAGCGACCCAGCATTTTTCAACAAATAAATGGCAGGAATAAAAAAATAGATGGGGAACTACTATTATAGATTTAGAAAGACTTAAGAGACATACAATCCAAATACAGTGTGTGAGTCTTAATTGTATCCTGACTCAAATGAAAAAGACACTGATCAGACAACTGGGGAAATTTGAGTAATGACTGGATATTTGGTGGTATTTAGGTGTTATGAGATATTATGAGATTTTAATTTTTTATTATTTATTTTATTGAAGTACAGTTGAGTTACAATGTTGTGTTACTTTCTGGTATACAGCAAAGTGATTTGGTTATACATATATATATATTCTTTTTCAGATTCTTTTCCATTATAAGTTATTCCAAGGTATTGAATATAGTTCCCTGGGCTATACAGTAGGAACTTGTGGTTTATTTTATATATAATAGTGTGTATCTGTTAATCCCAAACTCCTAATTTATCCCTCTCATTATCCCTAATTTTTATTATCTCTCATTATCCCTAAAATTATCCCTAATTTTCCCACTTTGGAAACCATGTTTGTTTTCTATGTTTGTGAGTCTGTTTCTGTTTTGCAAATAAGTTCACTTGTATCATTTTTTTTAGTTTCCACATATAAGTGAAATCATATGACATTTGTCTTTCTCTGTCTGACTTACTTCACTTAGTATGACAATCTCTAGGTCCATTCATGTTGCTGCAAATGACATTACTGCATTCTTTTTTATGGCTGAATAATATTCCATTGTATATGTGTACCACATCTTCTTTATCCATTTGTCTGTCGATGGACATTTAGGTTGCTTCCATGTCTTGGCTATTGTATAATAAGTAGTTCTGCAATGAACACTGGGGTGCATATATCCTTTCGAAGTATGGTTTTCTCTGGATATATGTCCAATAATGGAATTGCTGGATCACATGATAGCTCTATTTTTAGTTTTTTAAGGAACGTCCATATTGTTCTCCACAGTGGCTGTACAAATTTACATTCCCACCAACAGTGTAGGAGGGTTCCCTTTTCTCCACACCCTGTCCAGCATTTATTGTTTGTAGATTTTTTAAAATTAATTAATTAATTAATTTTTATTTTTGGCTGTGTTGGGTCATTGTTTCTGCGCGAGGGCTTTCTCTAGTTGCAGCGAGGGCGGGCCACTCTTCATTGCGGTGCGCGGGCCTCCCACTGTTGTGGCCTCTCTTGTTGAGGAGCACAGGCTCCAGACGCGCAGGCTCAGTAGTTGTGGCTCACGGGCCCAGTTGCTCCGCGGCATGTGGGATCTTCCCAGACCAGGGCTCAAACCCGTGTCCCCTGCATTGGCAGGCAGATTCTCCACCACTGCGCCACCAGGGAAGCCCAGTTTGTAGATTTTTTGATGATAGCCCTTCTGACTACTGTGAGGTGATACCATACTTCATTGTAGTTTTGATTTGCATTTCTCATATAATTAGCAATGTTGAGCACTTTTTCATGTGCCTGTTGGCCATCTGTATGTCTCCTTTGGTGAAATGTCTGTTTAGGCCTTTTGCCCATTTTTTGATTGGGTTGTTTGTTTTTTTGATATTGAGCTGTATGAGCTGTTTGTATATTTGGGAAATTAAGCCCTTGTCGGTCACATCATTTGCAAATATTTTCTCCCATTTTGTAGGTTGTCTTTTCATTTTGTTTATGGTTTCCTTTGCTGTAAAAAAGCTTTTAAGTTTGATTAGGTCCCATTAATTTATTTTTGCTTTTATTTCTTTTGCCTTGGGAGACTGACCTAAGAAAACATTACTACGATTTACGTCATAGAATGTTTTGCCTAAGTTCTCTTCTAGAAGTTTTATGGTATCATGTCATATCTTTAAGCCACTTTGAGTTTATTTTTGTGTATAGTGAGAAGGAGTGTTCTAACTTCATTAATTTACATGTGACTATCCAGTTTTTCCAACACCACTTGCTAGAGAGGCTGTCTTTTCTCCATTGTATATTCTTGCCACCTTTGTCATAGATTAATTGACTGTAGGTGTGTGGGTTTTTTTCTAGGCTCTCTACACTGTTCCATTGCTCCATGTGTCTGCTTCTGTATATGGCTGTATTTTTTTAAAACAATTCTCTTAGGGATAAATATTGAATTATTTACAGATAAAATGATAAGATATCTTGGAGTTGCTTTAAAATAATCCAATGATAGTGGTAGTGAAGGAGGGAATTGGGGGTATAGATAAATCAAGATTGGCCATAAATTGATAATTGTTGAAGCTGGGTCATGGGCACATGGCGGTTCATTGAACTTCTGTCTCTACATTTGGGTATACTTGAAATTTTCCACAATAAAACCACAATTAATGGTAAAATAGCAATGTCAGACAAGGTATAAAGCTTTACTGGGTAAGGCTGTGGAAAATGTGGGGAAGCAAAAACAGAGACTGATGTTTCCCTGGGGTGCTGGGGAAGGAAGTAGCAGGGGGTTTCCTAGGAGACAGAATCTGGTGGTGGCAGTGAGCTGGATGGTGAGGGCTCAGAGTCCCTGGGAGGAGAAGAGATCCTCCTGGAAAGAGGATGACGACTTGAGGCAGGAAAGAAAGGGACCCTCCATCAGAAAGACACTCAGAAAGGCCATTTCCTCCTGGTGGAGTTTGGGCTGCATCTACAGCAGAAATACTAAATTTTCTGGGTGCTGGAAGGGTCTTTACCTCACCTCTGGGGTCTATCAATTTTTCCACAATGCTTCAACCAAGGATCTTAATAAAAAGGAAGATGGTTGTAGATCCCCACCCTCTCCCCCAACACACTCACAAGGAGAACAAGATACCTACTACTTGGTAGGCGGGCATGCACAGAAGAAAGAGTGAGAAAACATAGGAGTGGGTGTGGGTTGAAAAAGATTGAGAAGCCCTGTTTCTGGGGATTCTCCATTAAATGACTTACAGAAAATACCAATCTAGGTATAACGTGTGTGGGGTGGAGAGGAACACTACTAAAAGATGGGAAGGTAGCAGCAGTAAAACTAAAGCAATAAAGCCAATGCAGAGTGCAAAGGCATGGTTTGCCAATGCAAAGGTTCAGACAAGCCCACACCCACCTATTGGGGTGACGTTGCCGAGTCAAGTGGAATAGTGAATAAAGATGATGGAGTCTTGGAGCCGAGCTGGGGCTGGGGGTGGAGCGGGGAAATTGGGCAGGATGTTGTAGCAGCTGCAGTTCAGAGCCTAGTTTATTCCATATCTGCAAAAGCCCTCACTTCTAGACTCTAGTAATCTCATGATTCCCACAAAATTAAAGCAAACCAAAAGAAAATAGATACTGCGCTTCCTCTGACACCTGAGAACTCTAAGTTTAGCTATATCCTGTTTAGCCAGACCTCACCTGGAGCCCTTTGGGAGTCAGTGAACACCTATTTCAGAGGGAGAGATGCTCCATCAGAGCATCAGAACTGCAAGGGGCACCTGGTGGGCTACTGGGAAAGGAAGCCAGAAGGTCACACCCGAGCTGAGTCTCAAAAGAGTTCTTCAAACCAGGAAGGAGACGGAAGGCAGAATATTTCAGGCAAGGGAGCGCATGTTCAAAACTCCAGAGGAGAGAGAGGCAATAGCGTGTGGAGGGAGCCCAGTCTGGTGATAGTTTTAAGGGTAACATGGAGGGGAAATCTAAGAGAGGAGTCTGATGAGGAGGAAGAGCCAGTCATGAAGAGCCATATGGACCACACTAAAGAGTATGGATATCATCCCGAAGGATGAAAAGTCCCAGGAGGATTTCATAAGCGGTAGGGACATTACCAAGTTCATGTTTTAGAAAGATCGCTGGTGATAGTGTATGGACCAGGCCAAAGGCTGTTCAAGTTTATAATCTAGACAAGAAAAAACAGGAGAAGGGGGTAAGGGAACTAGAAATACTGAAATGTCAGGGCAAATAGAAATTCCAGGTCTTGTGATGCCTGGGATCTATTTGTAAAGCTAAGCGGACTACGGGCTGGGCTAGTGTACCATCTCCACCTCACTGTGTCAGAATAGTTAAGGCTCATTCTAAGAGGATATGAACTCCAACATACTGGGTAGATATTCTTCCCAGCAACTTTCACCTGGAAATACAGTCAGGTCAGAGGTCACTCTTCCCCCCCAACATCAAGTAGTATTGACCCTTTTATAACCCTTTGTGTTCCTAGGAGACCCCACACATACTTCCACTCAGTCCCTATAACAGGGCATAATAATAATAAGAGTTACTATATATGTAGAGCAGTTTATGTATACATGGTTCATTTAATTCTTCTGCTTTACATTTTCTAGACGAAGCAATTGAGGCAGAGAGGTTACATAACTTAGCCAAAACTCTGCAACTAGTAAGTGGCAGAGTTGGAAATTGAATTTTAGTCTCTTCATCTCTGCAGTTAATACTCTTTTCCTTGTACCACACGGCTACCCAATACTTGTTTGCTTATTATGTGTCTGCCTCACTCTACAGGGTTATAAACTCCTTGAGGCCACGGACTATGTCTTATTTTTCATTCTATCATGGTACTTACCCAGGTGTTGACAAATGCAATAACTGCTGAATGAATGGATATAATGGAATGTTTTTAAAATTCATATAAGGTTGAATATCTCAGACTATGTATAAAGAAGGAAAGGTGGGGGAATTCCCTGGTGGTCCAGTCATTGGGACTCGGCGCTTTTACTGCTGGGGCCCGGGTTCAATCCCTGGTCGGGGAACTAAAAAAAAAAAAAAAAAAGAAGGAAAGGTATTACTGGCGTTACCGCGTACTTTGCATTGGTTGACAGATTGACAATAAGCTGTGTATACGATTGTCAGGTCCTTTTAAAAATCATCTGATACGACTGCTCCCTACTTCCCTGAGTCATCGCCCAAATGTTGACAGCTGGGGAACGTCAGGCACCTTTATTTGCTGTACTCAAACGATGGCTGTGCATGACTTAATCATCAGGGAGATAGACCAGACCAGTGTAGTGGTCCTGCGTACCACAAGGGCAGGTCTCTGGGCAGCCTCAGCATCAGGTTGTGCCATGGCCTTTCACCTGCCAGGGCTCCTCTGACCAGGGGAAGATCCAGTAGCCATGTGGACAGCACACAGAGCATATGTCAGCCTTTAACTATATCAAGTGCTACGGTAACTGCTTTTGGAATTAGAATAGTGAGACCTTGGGAAACATTGGCCAATCCATGGAAGCTTGCTTAGCACACAGAGGAGCCCCAAGGTGAAGTCAGGAGGGTGGGTCAGTTCTATCACCCCTCAAAAGCAACTCCCAAGACATTCATCACAAAAAATAATGAAAGCCAGCCCTACTTAAAGAGGAATCTATTTTGAGAAAGTATCATTCCCTGAAGCCTCCCGAAACCTTGGTTTTACCAACAGCCTGAGCCTAGTAGGAGTGCTCGCTCTTCACATCCATAACTTCCTGTTTCTAAAGGAAAAAAGAGACCCTACCAGGACTTTGTGGCTGTCAGGCTGCTCTCCCCAGTTTGGTGACTGAGTTGTAGATGAATCAGAAAGAGATGGATCAAATTTCCTCCTACAATACACATGGGTTTGGCAATGAAAAGAAAATGTATAGAAGATAGCAGATCTGGGAGCTCTCAGCCCTAAAAGAAGGCAGAAAATGATCATAACTAGTGAAAGAAAACTGTATTGCTAATGGGCACAGAGGAAACACTGGAGAAAACTAGCAAGAGATTTGTGGATGTCACCCTTTGGCTTCGGAAGCAAAGGCAAGGTGTTTGCAAAGGTTCTAGTAGAAACAGGTCCTTGAAAAGAGGTTTTTTAGGAAAGAACTGCTACAAGATGGGGTGAGATAAATAGACCTGGAAGTCCATCCTAACAGACTGAATGTTCTATTGTTTGATGCCTTTGATGAGGCAGGAGAACTTGTCGATTAGCTATCCCTCCCAACAGAAACTAAAAATATACACACAGGAAAGAGAAAAATATTTGTAATAGCTCTTAGTAGAGTCAATTGAACACATGAGGAGTGAGAAACATCTTGATAAAACCAGTCTGACAATTTAATAAAACCACAAGCAGGCCACCGTATGAATTGTCATCTTTTAGTATCACTTTCCTTGGTAGTATTCATCACAATACCGTTCATCTATTACTTCATTTATTCTTTCAGCAGTAACTTATCAAGGAACTATTCTAGGTGCCAAATACTGAGCCATACTCTGGGATTTGGGAGTCTTCTTATACAAAGATGTATAAGATGTAGACTCTTCCCTCACGTACTTTGTAGCAAAATAAACAAATAATAAAAAATCTTCAGCTATTTGTACACTATTACTATGTATTTGACCCTGTACCATCAGAGTTCATCAGAGTAGTTAGGCACAAAAATTTTGTAATTAAATTTACATTTGACCTTGGGTTCTGCTACTTCCATATTGAGTGACCTTGACCAAGTTATTTATTTTTTGAATTTTATTTTATTTACTTTTTTATACAGCAGGTTCTTATTAGTCATCCATTTTATACACATCAGTGTATACATGTCAATCCCAATCTCCCAATTCATCACACCACCCCCACCCCCCACCGCTTTCCCCCCTTGGTGTCCGTATGTTTGTTCCCTACATCTGTGTCTCTATTTCTGCCCTGCAAACTGGTTCATCTGTACCATTTTGCTAGGTTCCACATATATGCATAAATATACGATATTTGTCTTACTCTTTCTGACTTAGTTCACTCTGTATGACAGTCTCTAGATCCATCCACGACTCTACAAATGACCCAATTTCATTCCTTTTTATGGCTGAGTAATATTCCATTGTATATATGTACCACATCTTCTTTATCCATTCATCTGTTGATGGGCATTTATGTTGCTTCCATGACCTGGCTATTGTAAATAGTGCTGCAATGAACATTGGGGTACATGTGTCTTTTTGAATTATGGTTTTCTCTGGGTATATGCTCAGTAGTGGGATTGCTGAGTCATATGGTAATTCTATTTTTAGTTTTTTAAGGAGCTTCCATAGTGGCTGTAACAATTTACATTCCCACCAACAGTGTAGGAGGGTTCCCTTTTCGCCACACCCTCTCCAGCATTTGGTGTTTGTAGATTTTCTGATGATGCCCATTCTAACTGGTGTGAGGTGATACCTCATTGTAGTTTTGATTTGCATTTCTCTAATAATTAGTGATGTTGAGCAGGTTTTCATATGCTTTGTGGCCATCTGTATGTCTTCTTTGGAGAAATGTCTATTTAGGTTTTCTGCCCATTTTTGTATTGGGTTGTTTGTTTTTTGGATATTGAGCTGCATGAGCTGTTTATATATCTTGGAGATTAATTCTTTGTCCATTGATTTGTTTGCAAATATTTTCTCCCATTCTGAGGGTTGTCTTTTGTCTTGTTTGTAGTTTCCTTTGCTTTGCAAAAGATTTTAAGTTTCATTAGGTCCCATTTGTTTATTTTTTACACTGGAGGTAGATCAAAAAAGATCTTGCTGGGATTTATGTCAAAGAGTGTTCTGCCTATGTTTCCTCTAAGAGTTTTATAGTGTCCAGTCTTACATTTAGGTCTCTAATCCATTTTGAGTTTATTTTTGTATATGGTGTTATGGAGTGTTCTAATTTCATTCTTTTACATGTAGCTGTACAGTTTTCCCAGCACCACTTATTGAAGAGACTGTCTTTTCTCCATTATATATCCTTGCATCCTTTGTCATAGATTAGTTGACCAAAGGTGCATGGGTTTATCTCTGGGCTTTCTATCCTGTTCCATTGATCTATATTTTTGTTTTTGTGCCAGTACCATGCTGTCTTGATTACTGTAGCTTTGTAGCATAGTCTGAAGTCAGGGAGTCTGATTCCTACAGCTCCGTTTTTTTCCCTCAAGACTGCTTTGGCTATTCAGGGGTTTTTGTGTCACCATACAAATTTTAAGATTTTTTGTCTAGTTCTGTAAAAAATGCCGTTGGTAATTTGATAGGGATTGCATTGAATCTGTAGATTGCTTTGGGCAGTATAATCATTTTCACAATATTGATTCTTCCAATCCAAGAACATGGTATATCTCTCCATCTGTTTGTATCATCTTTAATTTCTTTCATCAGTGTCTTATAGTTTTCTGCATACAGGTCTTTTGTCTCCTTAGGTTGGTTTATTCCTAGGTATTTTATTCTTTTTGTTGCAATGGTAAATGGGAGTGTTTCCTTAATTTCTCTTTCAGATTTTTCATCATTAGTGTATAGGAATGCAAGAGATTTCTGTGCATTAATTTTGTATTCTGCAACTTTACCAGATTCATTGATTAGCTCTACAAGTTTTCTGGTGGCATCTTTAGGATTCTCTATGTAGAGTATCATGTCATCTGCAAACAGTGACCGTTTTACTTCTTCTTTTCCAATTTGTATTCCTTTTTCTTCTCTGATTGCCATGGCTAGGACTTCCAAAACTATGTTGAATAATAATGGACATCCTTGTCTTGTTCCTGACCTTAGAGGAAATGCTTTCAGTTTTTCCACCATTGAGAACGATGTTTGCTGTGGGTTTGTCGTATATGGCATTTATTATGTTGAGGTAGGTTCCCTCTGTGCCCACTTTCCCAAGAGTTTTTATCATAAATCAGTGTTGAATGTTGTCAGAAGCTTTTTCTGCATCTATTAAGATACTCATATGGTTTTTATTCTTCAATTTTTTAATATGGTGTATCCCATTGATTGATTTGTGTATACTGAAGAATCTTTGCATCCCTGGGATAAATCCCACTTGATCATGGTGTATGATCCTTTTAATGTGTTGTTGGATTCTGTTTGCTAGTATTTTGTTGAGGATTTTTGCATCTATGTTCATCAGTGATATTGGCCTGTAGTTTTCTTTTTTGTGGCATCTTTGTGTGGTTTTTTTATCAGGGTGATGGTGGTCTTGTAGAATGAGTTTGGGAGTGTTCCTCCCTCTGCTATATTTTGGAAGAGTTTGAGAAGGATAGGTGTTAGCTCTTCTCCGAATGTTTGATAGAATTTGCCTCTGAAGGCAGCTGGTCCTGGGCTTTTGCTTGTTGGAAGATTTTTTTTTTTTTTGCGGTATGCGGGCCTCTCACTGTTGTGGCCTCTCCTGTTGTGGAGCACAGGCTCCAGACGCACAGGCCCAGCGGCTATGGATCACGGGCCCAGCCGCTCCGTGGCATGTGGGATCTTCCCGGACCAGGGCACAAACCCGTATCCCCTGCATCTGCAGGCGGACTCAAACCACTGCGCCACCAGGGAAGCCCTGTTGGAAGATTTTTAATCGCAGTCTCAATTTCAGTGCTTGTGATTGGTCTGTTTATATTTTCTATTTCTTCCTGGTTCAGCCTTGGAAGGTTGTGCTTTTCTAAGAATTTGTCCATTTCTTCCAGATTGTCCATTTTATTGGCATAGAGTTGCTTGTAGTAATCTCTCATGATCGTTTGTATTTCTGCAGTGTCCGTTGTTACTTCTCCTTTTTCATTTCTAATTCTATTGATTTGAGTCTTGACCCTTTTTTTCTTGATGAGTCTGGTTAATGGTTTATCAATTTTGTTTATCTTCTCAAAGAACCAGCTTTTAATTTTATTGATCTTTGCTATTGTTTTCTTTGTTTCTATTTCATTTATTTCTGCTCTGATCTTTATGACTTCTTTCCTTCTGCTAACTTTGGGTTTTGTTTGTTCTTCTTTCTCTAGTTCCTTTAGGTGTAAGGTTAAGTTGTTTATTTGAGATTTTTCTTGTTTCTTGAGGTAGGCTTGTATTGCTATAAACTTCCCTCTTAGAACTCCTTTTGCTGCATCCCATAGGTTTTGGATCGTTGTGTTTTCACTGTCATTTGTCTCTAGGTATTTTTTTATTTCCCCTTTGAATTCTTCAGTGATCTCTTGGTTATTTAGTAACGTATTGCTTAGCCTCCACGTGTTTTTGTTTCTTACATTTTTTTCCCTCTAATTGATTTCTAATCTCATAGCGTTGTGGTCAGAAAAGATGCTTGATATGATTTCAATTTTCTTAAATTTACTGAGGCTTGATTTGTGACCCAGGATGTGACCTATCCTGGAGAACGTTCCATGCGCACTTGGGAAGAAAGTGTAATCTGCTGTTTTTGGATGTAATGTCCTATAAATATCAATTAAATCTATCTGGTCTATTGTGTCATTTAAAGCTTCTGTTTCCTTATTAATTTTCTCTCTGGATGATTTGTCCATTGGTGTAAGTGAGATGTTAAAGTCCCCCACTATTATTGTGTTACTGTCAATTTCTTCTTTTATAGCTGTTAGCAGTTGCCTTATGTATTGCGGTGCTCCTATGTTGGGTACATATATATTTACAATTTTTATATCTTCTCCTTGGATTGATCCCTTGATCATTATGTAGTTTCCTTCCTTGTCTCTTGTAAAATTCTTTTAAAGTCTATTTTATCTGATATGAGTATTGCTACTCCAGCTTTCTTTTGATTTCCATTTGCATGGAATATCTCTTTCCATCCCCTCACTTTCAGTCTGAATGTGTCCCTAGGTCTGATGTGGGTCTCTTGTAGATAGCATATATATGGGCCCTGTTTTTGTATCCATTCAGCGAGCCTGTGTCTTTTGGCTGGAGCATTTAATGCATTCACGTTTAAGGTAATTATCAATATGTATGTTCCTATTACCATTTTCTTAATTGTTATGGGTTTGTTTTTGTAGGTCCTTTTCTTCTCTTGTGTTTCCTGCCTAGAGAAATTCCTTTAGCATTTGTTGTAGAGCTGGTTTGGTGGTGTTGAATTCTCTTAGCTTTTGCTTGTCTGTAAAGCTTTTGATTTCTCTGTTGAATCTGAATGAGATCCTTGCCAGGTAGAGTAACCTTGATTGTAGGTTCTTCCCTTTCATCACTTTAAATATGTCCTGCAACACCTTTCTGGCTTGCAGAGTTTCTGCTGAGAAATCAGCTATTAACATTATGGGAGTTCTCTTGTATGTTGTCATTTTTCCCTTGTTGCTTTCAATAATTTTTGCTTGTCTTTAATTTTTGTCAATTTGATTACTATGTGTCTTGCCATGTTTCTCCTTGGGTGTATCCTGCCTGGGACTCTCTGCACTTCCTGAACTTGGGTGGCTCTTTCCTTTCCCATGTTAGGGAAGTTTTCAACTATAATCTCTTCAAATATTTTCTTGGGTCCTTTCTCTCTCTCTTCTCCTTCTGGGACCCCTATAATGAAAATGTTGTTGCGTTTAATGTTATCCCAGTGGTCTCTTATGCTGTCTTCATTTCTTTTCATTCTTTTTTCTTAATTCTGTTTGGTGGCAGTGAATTCCACCATTCTGTCTTCCAGGTCACTTATCCATTCTTCTGCCTCAGTTATTCTGCTATTGATTCCTTCTAGTGTAGTTTTCATTTCAGTTAGTGTATTGTTCATCTCTGTTTGCTTGTTCTTTAATTCTTCTAGGTGTTTGCCTTTCACTCTTCTAGGTGTTTGTTCTTTCATTCTTCTAGGTCTTTGCTAAACATTTCTTGCATCTTCTCAATCTTTGCCTCCATTCTTTTTCCAAGGTCCTGGATCATCTTCACTATCATTATTATGAATTCTTTTTCTGGAAGGTTGCCTATCTCCATTTCATTTAGTTGTTTTTCTGGGGTTTTATCTTGTTTCTGCATCTGGTACATAGCCCTCTGCCTTTTCATCTTGTCTGTCTTTCTGTGAATGTGGTTTTTGTTCCACAGGCTGCAGGATTGTAGTTCTTCTGCTGTCTGCCCTCTGGTGGATGAGGCCACCTAAGAGATTTGTGCAAGCTTCCTGATAGTAGGGTCTGGTGGTGGGTAGAGCTGGCTGTTGCTCTGGTGGGCAGAGCTCAGCAAAACTTTAATCCACTTGCCTGCTGATGGGTGGGGCTGGGTTCCCTCCCTGTTGGTTGTTTGGCCTGAGGTGACCCAACACTGGAGCCTACCCAGGCTCTTTGGTGGGGCTAATGGCAGACTCTGGGAGGGCTCACACCAAGGAGTACTTCCCAGAACTTCTGCTGCCAGTGTCCTTGTCTCCATGGTGAGCCACAGCCCCCGCCCCCACCTCTGCAGGAGACCCTCTGACACTAGCAGGTAGGTCTGGTTCAGTCTCCTATGGGGTAACTGCTTCTTCCCCTGGGTCCCGATGCACACACTACATTGTGTGTGCCCTCTAAGAGTGGAGTCTCTGTTTCCCCCAGTCCTGTCAAAGTCCTGCAGTCAAATCCCGCTAGCCTTCAAAGTCTGATTCTCTAGAAATTCCTCCTCCTGTTGCCAGACCCCCAGGTGGGGGCTCAGAACCTTCACTCCCGTCCCATGGGTGGACTTCTGTGATGTAAATGTTCTCCATTTTGTGAGTCACCCACCCAACAGTTATAAAATTTGATTTTACTGTGATTGTGCCCATCCTACCGTCTCATTGTGGCTTCTCCTTTGTCTTTGGATGTGGGGTATATTTTTTTGGTGAGTTCCAGTGTCTTCCTGTCGATGATTGTTCAGCAGTTAGCTGTGATTCTGGTGCTCACACAAGAGGGAGTGAGAGCACGTCCTTCTACTCCGCCATCTTGAACCAATCTTGACCAAGTTATTTTATCTCACCGAATTTTAATTCTTTCATCTGTCAAATGGGAAATATAATACTTAGATCATTAAACTGATGTGAGGATAAATTCCTTGTGATACCACACCTGTATTAAACCTTGATTTGGGTGCCAAATTCAGAATTAGTGAGATTAAAGTATGAGAAACAAAGAATTTACTCTGGATGTTTCCATTTTTTTAATTTTCTTTTTTTTTTTTTTTATTTTTGGCCATGCCATGCAGCTTGTGGGATCTTTGTTCCCTGACCAGGGATTAAACCCAGGCCCTCAGCAGTGAGAGCATGGAGTCCTAATCACTGGACCACCAGGGAATTCCTTACGCTGGATATCTCCAGATGAAAGCAATTTAATGAAAAGAATTAGGTGCTTACAAAATTATTTGAAGATATGGAGGAGCAGGCAGGAGCCCATGGCTGGGCTTAGCCAGTTCAAGGTTAACAGGATAACCTGGATCCAGAGGTCAGAAATGGTGACTGTTGTAACTGCTGACACCACCCTGCTATGACACCCCCAAAGCAATTGTCTTGACACAGGTGTGCCGAGTTTGCCTTCAGCTACTGTCTCTCATAGTAGAATAGCAGCAGAAAAATAGTTGTTCGCTCTTGTCTTCCAAAACTTGTGGGAGTGCATCTACCTGGTGTTCTGTTTTGCTTCCAGAATTCTCACTGCCCACAAGTTAGCAAATGCAGTTTTGAGTTTTCCAGTGCCTGCTATACAAGAAGGCGCATGGAAGGTGATGGGACTAAATACCGTGTGCCAGTTGACCACATCCAATGTTTCAACTACTTAGCACAGTGTTGACATAAGAGATCTTAAATGTTAATCATCATGATTAATAGATATACAAATTTAGGCCAGCATTCATAAGCTATTATTCTTAGAAGTGAAGGTAGTCCACATCACGCTTCCTTGTTCCACTCTGTCAAGTAAATCATCAGGAAATCTATATTGTCCATCTAGGAGTGGCTGAAGCACAGGTCTGTTGAATGCTCTGTCAAAGGTCCAAGTAGAGCCCATTGATCTGATCTCAGTTTAGCCATCAGTTCATCATTTTATAATAGCTCCATAGGAGAAAGTCTGGCCAAATAGTAGACTGTAGAATTTTCTTTTCTTTTTTTTTTTTTTTTTTGGCGGTACGCGGGCCTCTCCCTGTTGTGGCCTCTCCCGTTGCGGAGCACAGGCTCCGGACGCGCAGGCTCAGCGGCCATGGCTCACGGGCCCAGCCACTCCGTGGCATGTGGGATCTTCCCAGACCAGGGCACGAACCCGTGTACCCTGCATCGGCAGGCGGACTCTCAACCACTGCGCCACCAGGGAAGCCCATGGAATTTTCAACTACTTTTTTTTTTAAACAACATTCTTGTTTGATAAAATTTAAAAATGTATTCTAAAGAAAATAAGTAATTGCAGCAAAGATGTAATCAGACTCAAGCTCTATCATTGGTATTGATGTAAGAGCTATCTCCCCCATTTGTACAATGGTATGAATGAAAAAAGTGAAAAATGGAGGGTTTTCTTTTTCATTTTTCACTATACTTTGTCCTTTTTTTGATTGAGGTTTGGATTGGGCTGTTACCTTATTTGTCCTCCACAGCTTTGGGAAGCTTTCAAATTGGATGATGCTATTTTAGAGTGCCTGATGGGGAATCATCGTCATATCCAGGTGACACCCATTATCCAAAATGCTCAGATTACTTTTCCATTAGTCAATCATACCCCCAGAAAACTCTGAGTTTAGCATCGGAGGGAGTTATTTTTATTGTAACAGCAGATGAACTTACAGAGTGAAAGGGGCCAATGGAAAAGCCAGAAAGAGTGTGGAGAGATGCCCCCATGTCCTACCCATCCCCCCATAACCCAGAAGAAATTTTCCAAATCACTTTTTACATATGCCTTGACTGTTGATTCATCAAAGCTGTCTTCAATAGATTCACAACTCAAACCACATTGCAGTTTTTTTTTAATAAAGAGAATTGAAAATGTGAATAGAGTATTGCTTTTATTTTTACAAATGGGTGTGTTCAATACAAAACACTGTCAGCAGCTAATACTATGCTTGTTAATATGCTCAGATCAAATGCGTACACGTTCCCAAATGAAGTATGTATGATCAGATGCTCTCACATGCAGTTTGTCTTCTTCCCTCACATCATTAGAGGAAAGGGCTTTTTTTTTTTGATACATTTTGTCAATACTAAACAGTGTAACAGCTTTTTTCAAGAGGCTAGAGTGTTTTCCTCCTGATTCATTGTGAATGTCTACCAGAGTATTTCCTTTTAAGTTAAAGCATTTTACAAATTCTTTCTCCTGAACCAATTTACATACTTTTCTTGTCACTATTTTTAACACATAACATTTCTTACTGAAACTTCATTTCATTTTGTCCCAACCTTTTTGTGATGTTTGGAAGGAAAGAAACAGAGTTCATTTAAAACACTCTTGTTTATGATGGAGGAAACCACACTTTTTGTGATGTTAACCCACTCACGGACAGAGAGTCTGAACTTCAGAATATTTTGTGTTTGGAGAGAATGCACACCAAGGAGAATGGGCTCATTTCAATTCAATATATTATAGGAAGGAAAAGATCAAGGAAGAGCTGTTCTTAAAACTGTCAAAATATGAGAATTTGATGGGAAGAAAGAAGGAAAACAGAGCAGTTGGAAATGCAAAGATAAAAGAGTTGGATCCAGACATGTCTATGTAATTTCCCAGAAATGGAAACTGTAGTGGCAATTTGGAAAGAGATAGCGAGAAGCAATATGCATTAAATGTTGAGCATTTCTTGCATCAATGAAATTGGAAGGCTCTTAGAACACATGGCATAATGGTCTTATGATTCATCTACATATGGCCTTATTCTTGGTGACTGACAAAGGGAGAAATGAAGTTCCATAAGGAATTAAACACAGAAGAGGAAGCTGAACACTATTTCAAAAAAAAGATTCTGGGAAGCCTCTAGGTCACCAGCAGAGTATTAACTAACTTGGCCTATTAAATACCCATGAGGATTGATCCCGCCTGTAATTTCCTTTAATTCTGTGCATCCTGGTTATGTAGGTGTCATTTCTTCTGTTTTCCTGATAGTCCTAGAGGTGACTTGTCTGAAGTTGGTCAGGCAGTTGGTGGTTGGGTTTAGGGGCAAATAGAATTCTTTCCGCCACACCAGTGATTTCCAACCCAGGTTACTTTTCAGAATCATTGAAGAGTGTTGTAAAAATACAGATTCTTGGGCCTTAGCCCAGGAAATTTTGATTCAATAGTCTAGAGCAAGCTCTGAGAATCAAAAAAAAAAAAAAAAAGTAAGTCCCTCCAATGACTCTGCTGCATGTTCCATTTGGGGAAACAATGCCCACAATTATGACCAGAGATAGTGTGAGAATGGTTGAAGATAAGAGACCAGGAGAGGAGGGGGTGGAATATAGGCACTCCACCGCTGTGTGAGCAGTGAGCAAAACTACACCCAACCACAGTCAGTCTCACAAAATTCTACCAGATCTGAAAAGTATGCCTTAGCATCACCTGAATTTATTTCTGAGACCCCAGGCCTTTCTAACTAGCCCACTTCCTTCCAAATGGCAATTGGATACTCCTGCGGTTTGGAATTGTGCTTTCAGAAGCCACAGAAACCATGATAAAATGCTGTCACTATATCCTGTCTCCTCAAGATGAATTAGGGGGCTTCCCTGGTGGTGCAGTGGTTAAGAATCCGCCTACCAGTGCAGGGGACACGGGTTCAAGCCCTGGTCCAGGAAGATCCCACGTGCCGTGGAGCAACTAAGCCCATGCGCCACACCTACTGAGCCACTGAGTATTTTGCCACAAATACTGAGCCCACGCGCCACAACGACTGAAGCCCACGCGACCTAGGGCCCGTGCTCCGCAACAAGAGTAGCCACCGGAATGAGAAGCCCGCGTACCACAACGAAGAGCAGCCCCCACTCTCCACAACTAAAGGAAGCCTGCGTGCAGCAACAAAGACCCAATGCAGCCAAAAAAAAAAAAAAAAAAGAGTAAAGGAAGAGGCATTTGGAAATATGGATGCCCTGAAAGTGTACTTACTAGACCGTGCTTCAAAAAAAAGAGTAAAATATAAAATCAGTGGCAAAATGTGCATCATTCCTGGCCACATACACAAATTTTCCTTCTCTCATTCAATATCGCTTTCTTCTTTTGTGCCCTATTTCATCAGGCTAAGAAAACAAAAATATCTGCCTACAGCAAATCTTTAACGCCTCCCCGAAACACAAGAGGGACAGTGTATTATTAATTGCTCACAAAACTTTACCATGATATTTTTAGTGGAGTGGATGCTATCCTATCTGGCAGGCAGTGAAACTTCCTCACTTCTCTGGGGTCTTGGAATGTTGTCTCATGATTGGTTTTACAAGGGATGTTGGGACACAGTTGAAGTTCCCAGAGTGAGTCTGTGCCATCATTGCTGGCTGGTTCTCAATGGGTGGGGCACACACAGAGCACAGGGATGTGCTCTCTGATTCCACAACAAAACTAAAAACTGAGGTTCCACTGGAAGGCTTAGATCCAGAGCCAAAACACGCTCATTTGTCCAGTGAGATCCAGGCAAAGTGCGGAAACCAGGAAAACGCGAGGTAGCACAAGGTTTCTAAAGTGAAGGAGAATGAAAATAACTCTGCGCTTTTTATCTATTCATTCAACAAATGTCTGCGAGCATCTACTATATTCCAAGCACCATGCTAGGGCCCAGGCAGACAGGGAACCAGAGATGGTTCTTGCCTCACACAGCTTGTGGAGGAGACGGACAAAAACGAGGCAAGTTAACACAGTGAATAATTTATAAGTTCAGTAAGAGCTAGAAAGAAAGCTTTTAGGCTGGGGAATGACATGATCTGGTATGTGATTTAAGAAGTTGACTCCAACAGTTCTGTGTCAGCGTTGGTGGAAGTGAGGAGAGGAGTTAGTAAAGAAGACACTGCATCTGTCCAGAAGAGAAATGTCCGCGACCTGGACTGGGGTGCTGGCAGCAAAGAGATGGGGTGGACCCAAACTCAGCACCTTAAAGGCCACCACCAGCAACTAGCTGGTGGATGAACGCTAGTGCTTAGTACTTCTGACAAGCGTTCCCACAGGTGATGGGATAAAACAGAAGACTGAAACAATAGGGAGATTTGGGGCACTTTTGTTACGATTCAACTCAGCCTCCTTTATTTTAAGTGAAATCCTGGCTTCCAGTTCAATGAACATCTACTGAGTGAGCAACTTCTTTGCTCAGCACACAGCCCTAGGCCCACAGCGAACTCAAGGATGAAGAAAGAAATGATGCCAGACCTCAAGGAGTCTGTGTTCCATGGACAAAATATGTCAAATAAACATGCAACTAAAACAAAGTAGAAATGTGACTAGAATCACAGAAAATGCTAAAGTGTCTGGAAAGGAGCCTTGAAGTAGAAGTAGGAATGTAAAAGAACGACGTGATCAGATGAATGGATAAAGAAGATGTGGCACATATATACAATGGAATATTACTCAGCCATAAAAAGAAGAGAAATTGAGCTATTTGTAATGAGGTGGATAGACCTAGAGTCTGTCATACAGAGTGAAGTAAGTCAGAAAGAAAAAGACAAATACCGTATGCTAACACATATATATGGAATTTAAGAAAAAAAATGTCATGAAGAACCTAGGGGTAAGACAGGAATAAAGACGCAGACCTACTGGAGAACGGACTTGAGGATATGGGGAGGGGGAAGGGTGAGCTGTGACAGGGTGAGAGAGAGTCATGGACATATATACACTAACAAACGTAGTAAGGTAGATAGCTAGTGGGAAGCAGCCGCATGGCACAGGGATATTGGCTCGGTGCTTTGTGACAGCCTGGAGGGGTGGGATAGGGAGGGCGGGAGGGAGGGAGACGCAAGAGGGAAGACATATGGGAACATATGTATATGTATAACTGATTCACTTTGTTATAAAGCAGAAACTAACACACCATTGTAAAGCAATTATACCCCAATAAAGATGTTAAAAATAAAGAAAGAAAAAAAGAAAGAACGATGTGAGGGTGGGAAATTCTAAGTGCAAGGTGCAGCAGGAGCAAAAGCCTGGAAGTGGGGATCTGGGTATGTATTCGGGGACCAGCCCTTGGTCCAGTTTGGCTCAAGGATTGGATTTGCAGAAAGTGAGACTGAGAGCATCCCAGGGGCAGCACCAGACACTGGCAGCTCCTTTCTCATCCTCCTCTGCTTTATTTGTGCAACTTTGTATCAAATGTTTGTATCAAAAGCAAACTCTAGGGCTTCCTTGGTGGCGCAGTGGTTGAGAGTCCGCCTGCCGATGCAGGGGACACGGGTTCGTGCCCCGGTCCGGGAAGATCCCACACCCTGCGGAGCGGCTGGGCCCGTGAGCCATGGCCGCTGAGCCTGCGCGTCCGGAACCTGTGCTCCGCAACGGGAGAGGCCACAGCAGTGAGAGGCCCGCGTACCGGAAAAAAAAACAAAAAAAAACAAACTCTAACTCTGAAATTCCTCTTCCTAGGGCAAGATTCTTTTCCCTAGATTGACAGCACAGAGCTCACATAGCAATCACTGCCATTAATATAGACACTTAGAATGACAGAGCCAAAGTTTAGGTACCAATTAAGGGAAGCTGTTGTTTTCTGAAATAGTTTGTCTTTCTTATTTAAAAGGTGTGATCCCTTCCCTCCTTCTCTCCTTCCCTCTCACCCTTCCATCCTTTCAAGAATATAGGCAACCTAACAAGGGCTCAGGCTAGTGTCCTGAGGTCTGGGCTAGGCAGGCTTTTTGAGGCTGCTGGTGCTGAGAGGTGGCCACAGAGATGTGTCGAGGGAAAGTACATCCTAATCTGTCCACAGACTCATGGATCTCTCTGGCTAGCAGGGTAGCTGCAGCAGGAATCATGGTTTATTTTCAGAAAGTCTTTCTTTTTTAGCTCTATGCAACAGTGACTAAGAACCATGCTTGACAGTATTTTTTATTGAAGTATAGTTGCTGTACATTATTATATGTTATAAGTGTAGAATATAGTGATTCATAAGTTTTAAAGGTTATCCTCCATTTATAGTTATTATAAAATACTGGCTATATTCTCTGTGTTGTACAATACATCCTTGTATCTTATTTTATACCTAATAGTTTGTACCTCTTGCTCCCCTATCCCTATGTTGCCCCTCCGCCTTTCCCTCTCCCCACTGGTAACCACTAGTTTATTCTCTATATCTGTGAGTCTGCTTCTTTTTTGTTATATTCACTACTTTGTTTTGTCCTTGCTTTATAATCTTTAAGAGCCTGTGCTCAGCCCTGCACTTCCCTACAACATGGTGGGCCTGGGCAGGTAGACACATGCCCCTGGGAGATCCTGAGATCCCCTCACCACTCAGGCTGATGGGGTATCCAGTCACCGGGAAACCTCTGGGAGATCATCTGAAAACCAGTATCTGGGGACACACTGCCATGTGGTCCAGTCCAAAGTATGTCCTCTGTATTTTTCTCTTTCTTGTCACACAGACAAGTAACGTGGTATCTAGAAACCAACATTACAGGCCAGGCTGCCTAGTCTCCTTGGAAGTTTCCTCCTCCCGCCATGGCCTTCAATATAGGGGGAAATGCAGTTTGATGCTCATCTTGGAGATGTCCTTTCACATTCTGGATGTGAGGATAAAGGACTTTCTCTTCCCATTGGTTTCTTCCTTCTCTGATCCTCTTTCCAAAGGCACTACATTTCTCTAGAGAGTGTGTCCCAAATACCTTATGTCTACGAAGCTTTACAAACATTAATAGACAAATGGTTAGTTTATATAAAGCACACATGTATTACTCTGACATAAGCAGCGAGGGGCCCACAGTTTACATTTTTTGTCTTTCTTTTAAAAAGGAATGAGAAATCATATTCCAGGTGATCCAACCTTTTAAGCTAGGGAGGAAAGGAGTGAAGAAGTTACCATGACTTAAAAGAGATTTAAATTTGAACGCTTTGTAAGCCAAGTGCAAACTGACATATGAGCTTCTACTGATCTTTAGATGGGAAAAGTAGGGCTTGATTTACTTTCCCACCTCCAGCTCGGCGCTTCTCTGCCCTGAGCAGACCCCCAAACGCTAAGCTTATTGATGAGCTCCTAATTTTAAAAACAGACTGATACCGTCTGGCACTAATAACAATTGTCATCGCAGTAAAGCAGTTTTCATACAAAACCCCAAGAAGACAGGGCATATCTGAGTTTTCAATGACCATGTGTTCAGAATTTTTTATAAGTCAAGTCATGTAGAATCTAACTCGTATTTCTCATATATATGTTCATATCTTACATAACCAATGTCTTGACAATACCAGCTATTGAATTATTTAAATCGCTTGGCATTTAGGGTGCTGGTTTGTGGAGTGACCATGGTGTTTGAATACCAGCTCTGACACAGTGTGCAGTGTAGACTCTTAACTACACAGTGTATGGTGTGGAAGGTAAGTGGAGGGGGCCTAGGTATCAGCCGGCTGTGAATATTTCCTCTGCCTCATACAGCTGTGTGCCCTTGAGACAGTTACACAACCTCTCTGGACATCGGTTTCCTCACCTTCAAAGAGAGCAAATCATAGAAGCAACTTCATAGGACTGTTATAAAGATTAAATTAGATAATGTATGTGAAGCCTAGTGTTCGGTACATGTTAAGTAGTTAATAAAAGTCAACTTTAAGATACACATACACACACTTTATATCACTGGAATTATATGTATATATGTATTGTGTGTGTGTGTGTTGTATATGTATAAACAGTGGTTTGGGGGAGGTTGTGAGCTTATGGAAAATTTCTTTGTATTTTCTCTATTTTCCAAGTTTTCTAGGATGAGTTTATCATATACTTGTAATGTTATAAACTCTTTTTTTTTTTTCAATGTAATGAACCAGAACAAGTGACTTATTAGGACAGTTATAGCAAAAGCAAAGTCAGGTATATGTTTCAATGCCTTGAAGATAAATCTTAAAACATAGTTCCTAGTAAATAGCAGAGATCTTGAGGGAACAAAGGCTGCAAGTGAATTAAACGAGCCAAACGTAAAAGAAGGAACAGGGCAGTCCAAGACAATGAGGTAAAAACCCAGAGAACTTCAGTTTAATAAGCACCTTCAGTAGATCTTCTCCAAGGCGCCAGCATTTAGAATTTGCAGTAGAATGAGCTTTTCTTGGGAAGTGTACCCAAAAAAAGATTTAGAAAATGAAGACCCACAGCAGTTCAAACACTAAGGGAAAGCAGGAAATCAATAACTGATTAAAATCCCATCCAATGTTTTCCAAGAGGGAGGTCACATCAAAGAGCTCAAAGCAAATAGAAACTTTTCAGACTTAACAAGTCACCTAGTCTGCACACAAAGATGGGAGCCTAATTTGCAGCAGGTCCCGTTATAGTCTGGCACCGGGGATGTGAATTCTTGCTGAGATACGTTTCTGTCTCTGCCTTTGTCTCGTTTCACTCCCATGTCTCTGCCGGCAGACCTCGGCTGGGGCGCTTCAGCCTCTCTGGTTACACGTTCAGGCATCTTCTGGTCTCTTTTTCTCAAGTTCTGTCACTGCAGTGAAAACAGCCTGAGGATTGTAAGTTTGGGTTTAAAGTGATTCTTATGACGCAGGCAGAAGAGTGCCAGAAGGGTTTTCTGTTCTGCTTGAGCCCCTCTGTGGGGTATTTATACCATTCACTGGTTTTACCAAAAACAGAAGTCGCTGTGCCATTTACTGGAATGGGATTGCTTCTTTGCATTTCTTTTTCTTTTCTTTCCCTTTCTTTTTTTTCTCTCCCTCCCCTCCTCCCTTCCTTCCTCTGTGTCTTTCTCCCTTTCTCCATTCCTCCCTCCTTCCCTCTCTCCCTCCCTCCCTTTCTTCCTTTCCCCTCTGCAAGTACTCATTTAGTAGCTTTATCAACCACCTACCATGTGGCATCCATTGCGTTATGCACTGTGAAATTAAGATTCATAAGACACGACCCATACTATTATACTTTCATTGTCTTGGTTGAGCTCCCAATTGAACTCTAACATCCATACAGACATGTTTATTACGTGTCTGTTACATGTCTGGCACTTTCATGGAGCTTATTTTACTTAGTTCCATCATCCACCCAGAGGTAGGTATTATTCCCATTCTTGTAACACAGATGATTGAATTTAGGTAGAGGGTTTAAATATCTAACCCAGGGGCACTCGGTTCCTATGAGGAGGAGTCAGGACATTCTGATTTTTCTGATTCCCAGTTCAGTGTGTTTTCCACCGTGCCTGCATATTGGCTGGGAAGGACTTTTATGCTTTCGTCTTTTATATACTGCACTGCACATGTAATGTGCACAATAAATACTTGTGTAGAATTAGATCCAAACTGTATTGAAATTTGCATGCTTCAGCCTTTTCATATGCTTGCATTTGGCAGCATTGTTCAGAACTTTCAAACGCATTTTTTTATATACAGACAACGGGTAAACGTTCTACTGCTTATGTGTAAAGAGCAAGGTGACTAGTCAGGAGTTGACCCTTAGACAGATCTGCAGACATACAGACCCCAGTAAGGGCTTGTCTGTGTTCTGAAAGCCTGCCTACCTTGATTAGAGCTGGTTACAGAGGACACGCAGGAAGGAAAAATCCTCAGCGCCCAAATGAGCATCAAAGTCACTCTTGAAATCATGATAGAAAGATCAGATCCTTTTTTCTTTTAACTTTGAGAAAATTTTAAAAATAACCAAAATGTAAAGAGAATAATCTAACAGATATCCACATACCCCCACCCAGAGATGAAAGTTGTCAACATTTTGTCATATTAGTTTCAAGATTTTTTAAGAAATGAAATTTTCAAAAGCATTATAAAATTACAATCTCTTTTGTCTTCTATCCCCAGTCCAACGCCATCCCCTACTCCATTCTGGTGGGCACCGTCAAGGGTCTGGTTTCCAATCCACTATTTATATATTTACATGAACACATATGTTTCCATAAACAATTTATACTATTGTTTTATATGTTTATTATAAAATATACATAATGGTGTCATACTGCTTGTATCATTTTACAACTTGCTTTTATTTTTGCAAATATCACTACGGTTTTGAGCTGTGTGTTGAAACAGAAGACTCTAGTCCATTCCTGTTAGTAACTGTATAGCATTTTATTATATAAATAAAATGATTTCTTATGCCTTCTCCTACTCCTGTTAATTGGAACTAAGATTTTATAAACAAACCACAGTAGAAGTGCTCACACAAGTTTCTATCCTTCATACACGTGCTCAGATTCTTATAAGGTGTTTTGCCTAGAAGTGGAATGGCTGGATGGTATACTAGGTACATGTTTAATTTTATCACATTTTGAAAAACTACTCTCTGAAATGGTTGTACCAATTTACAGTCTCATTGTCAATGCATTTAATTACCTGCTTCTCCATACTCTTTTCAATGCTAGATACGGACAGACTTAAATCTTTGCTCCTCTGCTTGATAAGCAAGCGTACCTTCTTATTTCTGTTTGCATTTCACTATTTACTAATATAATGTAGCACCTTTTCACGTTCATTGGCTATTCAGGTTTCTTCTTTTGTGAAATGCCTGGTCATGTGCTTTGCCAACTCCTACAGTTATTTGTGGAGTTTTTTTCTTGTTAATTTATAAGAGGAATCCATTTTGGATACGAATCATTTAACTGTTATTTGACCATTACAAACATCTTTTTTTTTAATCATTGTCAAGTTCATCATCACATTTTTTTTTTTTAAAGAGGGCCATACAAGATCAGTTCCAAATGGGTAAAGATCTTTATTCTTTTTTTAGGTCAATGCAAGACGGCATACACGGTCTCTGCAATTGAGGGAACGGGCATAAATAGCTTTTGCAGATCTAAGCGAAAACTTCCCTACAAAGGCCTTCAAATTTCTTCTCCAGATCTTTAGAGTAGCCCCCTTTTAGCATCTTGTGAGTTAGATGGAGAGAAACACTTTTTATGTTTAGATAGGAGAGCAAAACAAGAGAAATGGACTTTCCTTTTACAAGCCAGTATCATCAACGCTTCTCACAAGAGCCTCAAATTAATTTGAAAATGGTTTCTGTAAGTGAAATTTATCATTTAGGGATTATTGCTTAGGCATCTCAGATTTCAGATTTTAAGTTTGCCTACATGGAGTCATTCTACTTCTTCCCTCTTACTAAGAGCAGGTTTCAATTATGTAATTATGGTTAAAGAGGTCTGAGGAGTTTTTACTCTTATGCCTTCATCCTGAGTGGATAATGGTTTGCAATGACTGGTTGACAGCTGTGGAAACACAAATGTGAGGCAGAAAACTTGATAAATATTTACCAACATACTAGACTATAAACGGCGAGATGAGGGCCTGTCTTTACCATCTGCATGATGGTTGTATCCTCGACATTGGCTCCGCTGATAATCTTACCGAGTGAGCATGTGCTGAATATTCCCAATCTACAGCTAGTTATTGAATCCCAATTCTGTGTTAGATACTTCTGTATTCTATACACTCGTGTAATCAAAGTGACCAACATTGACAAAGTGCCCACTCTCATGAAGCTTACATTCTAGTGGCAGGGAGAGATAAGTGACAATGAAGAAAAAAGATGCAGTGAAATGGGGCAGAGAGCTGTGGGCTGGTGGGATGGGGGTCGGGATGTTTCTACTGTAGGGAGTGTGGTCTGAGAAGCCTCCTGAGGAGGGATCCTAAAGATGAACAACATTTACTAGCTAGAGATGGTGAGAAAAAGATGGGATATATAAAACCACAGGGTCGGAGCTCTTAAACAATTACTTCTGATATAGGAGGTAAGCGCTTGTCTCTTTGTATTTTTATTTGGAGCAGTTCATATGAGTTTTGGAGAAAAACATGACTAAAGCATTGATTTTAGATTAGAAGAAGTTAACGAATTTGTAAAATATGCTTCCTTTTCTTTGGCGGAATAGTTTACACAGGGAGAGAACAGCTGGCTCCTAGGACTTGGTGGTGCACTTTGGCTGGGCTGTTAATTGCGTAAGTATTTTGTGTATTTCTGACTGTGTATCTCTCCTGCAGCCCACTTGACCAAGATAAGTCTTCTGAGCCCTACTGAATGTTTGCATCTCGCAGGCAACTACCAACTATGGCTCACGGGATGATTTAACAAGAAATTATCGAAAACATTTAAAGTGCAGCACTGAGTTCATGGATAGAAACCGCTGTTTGCACAAACAAAACATTCAGATGATGAAGATTCTCTAGATATTGATTTAATGCAGACTTCCTTCTTGTTTGATTTATTTGGAAAAATCGATTTCAAGTTCCTAGCAGTATCTAGTAGAAGTTCAATATTTCTTGCCCCCTCCCCCTAATGCCTGCCTAGAAAGAAAAACAAAAACAAAACAAAAAACCACACTGTTTGGGGGTTTTGTTTTGTTTTCTTAAGCCAAATACTTAAATCACGAATGTCTCATAAGTGCCTTTGGATGGCTTTCATTGCCTTGTTTATTTTGCTGTAGTCAGTACAAACACCTTCAAATCTCCTTCTGTAACAGATGATTTTCAAAGTCATCATCTGACCTCGCTGATGGAGCTGGTCTGCAGACCTTGCAGCCGAGTTGGTTTTTGCACGGGCTCTAACTTCCACACACAAAACTTTACAGCCTCTTTGAGGAACCAATTTCCAAGCTAAGAGAACAAATGAAAAGTGTTCGCTCATCTCTCAAAAATATTTCTGCGCTTGGTATGTTCCCACTCTTATCGGGTTCTCAGGAATGAACACAGAATGTGACATGGGTTTTTCACATACGTAAGTTTTTGTCTTCCATTGCTGGGAAGTTATTTCCTCGTCTGAGGTTTTATTTTCTTGATTTATTAAACTTTAACATGCTACGGAAAACCTCTTCTCTCCTAGCGACTGTTCTCTCCCTTTTAAAAATGGCTCAGGAATGGAAAGCTTGATTTTCCATCTTAGACTTTTTAGGGTCCTTTTAGGTTTATTCTGACCCTCGTTACTCCCTCCTGTACACTCACACCCGAGGCCGCCGGCATCTGGGCTGAAAGAACCCGTGACGGGCGAGGAGAGGAGGGTGTCATACTGGCGACAGGCTCCTGCTGGCGGCCGGCGAGCCCGCCGGGGTTAACGGGGGCGCAGGGGTCAGCGCCCTCGAAGTTGGGGGCCTCGGGCGGAGCCGCACCAGAGCCGCGGCGACCGCTCAACCAGAGCGCCTTGCAGTCCCGCTCCGTCCACGGGGAAAGGATCGCCTAATTGGTCGCGATCCCACGGAGGTCTTGCTCTTCCCGGGGCAGTCTCCGGGACCGAGAGCGTCGCGGGGCCGACGCAGGCGGAGCGGAGCCGGCGAGAGGAAAAGCCCAGGCCTGGGGCAGAGGAGGAATGAGGGGCCGGGAGCCGGGGGGATTTCCTCCCGCGCTTCCCCCTCCAACGGGAGCGGAAAATGTGATTTGCTGTGCATTCCAGGCGCGGTTCCCTGGGGTGACCTCTCCCAGCCGGCCTGGGCGGGGGGAGCAGACAAAGAGGCGAGGCAGGCGGAGAGGGGACCCCGCGGGGAGGCAGGAGGGGTGCGGGGGGCGGGGCAGTACCGGGAAAGGGGGCGGATAGCGGGTCCCGCGGCGGCGGCGGCGCCTGGCCAATGGAGAGGCGCGGCCCCGGGCGCCGAGTTCCGCCGCCGGCATTTAAACGGGAGACGGCGCGATGCCCCGCACTCGGTGCGCCCTCCGCGGACTGGGCGACCTAGTGTGCAGCAAGAGCGGTGCTCTCTGTCCCGCTGACCCCGCGCCGAGCCCGGGCGGCTCGTGCCGCGGCCGCACACCGCGCCACGCGTCGAGAGCGCAGGCCCCGAAGGCCCGCAGCACTGACAGGTGAGCGCGGAGGCGCGGGTGTGTGTGTGTGTGTGTGTGTGTGTGTGTGTGTGTGTGTGTGTGTGTGTGTGTGTGTGTGTGTGTGTGTGTGTGTGTGTGTGTGTGTGTGTGTGTGTGTAGGGGTCGGCAAACGACTGCCGCGTCTCGCTCCGTGCAGACTTGCCGTAGCCCTTCGTGAGCGCAGGCCGAGGCCCCGCGATCCCTGGGGTGAACCCTGAAGAACCATCGCGGGGTCTTTCGTGCCAAGGTCTTGGCTGCCATGACCTCACCTTGCGCAGTCTGCAGGGCAAGACTGGGAAAGAGGATGTCAAGAGCAAGAGCCCCGCATCCCAGTTCCACCTCCCGGAGCTCCGCTAATAACGCTCCTGGTGTGTTTGGCAGCCGCGCTTGCCAGTCGCGTCCGCTGGGTGAGGGCGCAGAGTCCGTGAGTCCAGAGCGCAGGAGCAGAGGGATAATGAGCGAGCGGGAGCAGTGAGGCGCTGCGGGGACCTTCAGCTCGACCGCAAACACCGGGGCAGGTTGCAATGAGAGGGTCCCATTTGTTTGGGGCGGGGCGCTGGGTCTGGGGACTTTCGGGGCGCGCACGTCGGAGGGCCGTGAGTGATCCTGCCGTGAGGTGGTGGATCCTGAGAATCAGCGATGCATTTGCCTCTCCCCAAGATGGAGACTCATGCAACAGCGGAGCTGCGGAGTTCCGCCGTGGCGGAAACCCAAGGGTCAGGTAACTGGACAGCTGAAGTGAGGTGCGCGGTCCCGGACGCCTAGTTCCGCGAGCCCGCGGTGCTCACATAGCAAACACCGCACACACTGCGCGCTCGTGCGCGCTGTTTCCTCTTCTAGGCTTCTCCCTGCCCCATGCGCTTCTCGGCTGAACCGCGGACGTCCGGGCAATGGGCAGTGACAACTCGCCGGGTCCCACTTGTGCGGGTACCCTTTAATTTGTGTCCGAGAGGCCCCTGCCTCACCTCGCCGCGCCTTCCTAGAGACGGACTAGGCGGGACTGGCGGCGGGAGGCTGGTACCCGGGCTTGGACGCCCAGGTCATCCCTCGTCCTCCCCCGCCACTTTGCTGACCCCTCTGCAGCTCACGGAGCAAGGCAGGCGGGCGGTGGGGTGTCGGGGCCGTCACCTTGCCGGCCGGAGTTACTTGTAGATTTCTGGCTTGGGAAGAACAGACGCGCCACCGCTCTGGCTTGGCATTGTCTTCGGATCCCAGCTCTGCCTTGGGGGCGCCCCAGCCTGGCGTTTCCCCGCGCAGGGCTCTGGTGATGGCCCCCCGGGCGAGGCAGGGGGCAGACAGGAGCCTCTCCAGTGAAGCCCTTCCAGCGCGCCCAGAGCTGGCTCCCCAGTCAAATCTGGGTGCGCTTTCTCCTCTTTTAGACAGAAATATAGCCTCGAAGTTAGGGGTTAAAAATCTCTTCTTAAATGTTACAAGGGCAGAGAGGCGACCATCGGTAGGTAATTGGATCTCCCGCTGGAAAGAGCAGATCCAAGCGGTGTGCGCGTCTGTTTATGTTCCCCTTCGAGATGGTGCCAGGACACGAGTTGATTAAAACAATCTACTGTGTTAAGTGGGTCACCAGGGACTTAAGCTGTCCCAGGGACCTCAGAGTAGTGGCTTCCTTTTGGCTGTACATACAAGTTAAATAAATAGCGGAGAAGAGGTTAAGATAACCCTGAACTCAGGGTGAGGAGTCTTCTTTCACCCAGGGCTTTCCACTTTCCAGCACCCTCTTTTTCTTTTTCTTTCTTTCTTTCTTTCCTTCTTTTTCTTTCTTTTTTCTTTCTTTCTTTCTTTCTTTCTTTCTTTCTTTCTTTCTTCCCTCCCTTCTCTCTCTCTGTCTCTCTGTCTCTCTGTCTCTCTCTCGCTCTCTCTGTCTCTCTCTCTGTCTCTCTCTGTCTCTCTTTCTGGGATGCAGGACTTAAAAGGATGGACTTTTCAAAGCAAGGAGGGAAAGAAGAATATTAAACAAAATTACAGATTCTCATCTCCTGCCGGGCACACTGCAGCCTACAGTGGTAGGCGATTTGATTGCCATCACTGGATAAATTGCACACTCCAAATTGTTAGTATTAACTAATTATTTAAGGGCTCTTTAGAACTTAGTTGCTGTGTGTTTAACCCCCAGGTCATTGTAGGAATTAAAGTGTTTTGTAAACTTTGTAATTTCACAGGTTTCCTATTTTCTTAAAAGTTCCTTTTGAGTGAAATGTTTTGGTAACCCATGCACGATCTATGGGAAATCCAAGTTGGCTAACATAGACTTGTGTGAATGGTTACACAGGGGAGAACAGAAACCTATTACATCCTCACCTTTCTGAATGAGAGCTGCCTGCCTTGTCTTCTAAACTGAAGCCCTAATCTTAAGGTTTAAGTGTTAAAAGTGATACAATGCCACGAAATTTTATGCCACAAACCCAGCTCCCAAGAAATGCTTGTCAGCAACAAAGCTGTGGAGCAGCAAAGCTGTGCAGAATAGAGTGTAGGACAGATGGGAAAACCTAAACCTTTTATGTAAAAGGAGTGGGGGAGGTAGGGGAGGTGACTGTAGCATCCAACTGAAAGCACAAATCAGGCCAGTGTTATCAGCCTATGTCTTACATCTGCAAGGAATTGTCTTTAGTTTTAACATATGCTCTTAGAAATGCAAAGTACAACAATAATTCCTGGGACCAGAAAGGTTTTTTTCTTTACATGTGAACAAAATAGAGAATTATTTAAGTCACAATATTGTTCAAATTTGATTGCATTAGAAACAAGTCCATGTGTCCCTTATTAAATACCGTGCTAAGTGTCCATAGAATAGTGGTTAAGGACATGTGTTTGGGGGCTAGGGAGAATGGGGCTCAAACCCTGTCTTTCCCATGAGGGGCTGTGCGACCTTGGACAAATTCCTAACTTTTCAGAGTCTGAATTCCCTGATCCGTAAAAGGAAGATGATATTGTCTACCTCATATTTTGTTGTGAAAAATCAATTATAAAATTCAGTCAGAATTGAGCATAATGCCTGGCATAGGGTTTAAAAAATAGAGGTGGCTCTTAGTGGTGGTATTGGGAGAGGCAGTAACATTATAGGACATCAGCGTGTACCACAAGGTGGTTCTGAAATGAAATCACAAATCCCACTCACACAGGGACCAGCACACATCTTTCACTACAATATAGAACCTATGGCTTGACTGACTCTCAATAGTGCCGCTCAGTGAACATTTAACATTTATTACTTTCTAACTTGTCTCCTGTTGACCACAAGAATTGTATACCATCATTACCTTCACCAAAAAATCTTCGGATGAGCCTCGAGAGCTCCTGAGATACTTAACTACTAGGCGGTCTCCTCCCTGCCCTATATGATGTTGGGCCCAAGCCTGACTTAGCCTGAATGGTCTTCAGAGTAGGGAGGTTGCAGTTAGGGTACTTGCAATACATACAGGATGAGACTTTATCCTCTACTAGTTTGCCTTTGGTGCAAATTGTCTGAAAACAAAAAAATCAGTGCAGTATATTCTTTTATTTTTTTAATTTATTTATTTGTTTATTTATTTATGGCTGTGTTGAGTCTTCATTTCTGTGCGAGGGCTTTCTCTAGTTGCGGCGAGCAGCGGCCACTCTTCATCGCAGTGTGCGGGCCTCTCAACTGTCGCGGCCTCTCCCGTTGCAGAGCACAGGCTCCAGACGTGCAGGCTCAGTAGTTGTAGCTCACGGGCTTCGTTGCTCCGTGGCATGTGGGATCTTCCCAGACCAGGGCTCGAACCCGTGTCCCCTGCATTGGCAGGCAGATTCCCAGCCACTGCGCCACCAGGGAAGCCCAATGCAGTATATTCTTAAGAGCTTCTCTGCTCAATTTCTAAAAGTTGACTGCCTTTTAAAAAATTAAAGATCCAATGTAAAAACAACCTTTGCCCTTCTCAAAGATTTAGTTCTGAGAAATAGGAATACGGTCTTCTAAAACCTGGCCTGCGCTTAGAGCCTGTGCTGTCACTTCCATTATTTTTTTAATACTGGGGAATAATTTGATGGCGTGCCTGTTGAATAGCTTTCTAAAATTCAATTCATCAAGAGGAATCGATCAGCCACGGACGTTTGGCTTGCTGGTCATTGTCTCCTCACTGTTTATCCCACGCAGCACTCCATTTAACTGAATACAAGCAGGTTGCTTAGCTAAAAATGAGAAATACGGCAAGAAGAGCGCTGAAAGGAGCTGGCCTAAACTTTTCCAAAGACATCGAGAATATTGGAAACAGGTTACATGTAACACTTTTATTTCTGATTCCCCAGAATTCCATGATTGTGTTCTCACAGCCTGGCGAAGATTGGAATAAATCACCATGACCTGCACAGGACAGAGGGTGGCTGATAGGGCGTATTTTTTTGCAGATGTTTGCTGTTGATCACTTGGGGCAACCTGAAAGAAAGCATCAGATAGAGGAGACATGCTCTGAGAGTATCTACGTCCTCTGGGACAAATGGATTAGAGGGGAGAACAGTGGTAAAGGAAGAAAAAAGATAGGGGTGGGTGGGTCTTGCTGGTGGGAAACAGTTGCAGAGAAACTCATCATGAAAATTTGATCACATTAGTTGGAGAAGCAGAAATACATTAAGGGGAAGCTGAGGTAGCATTTGAAAAGAATATTGTCCGCAAAGGAGAATAAAGGGAGGTCTTTGTGGGTGTCTGATGCACTCTGGGTCCCTGAGACGCAGCTTTAATTTAATAATGTGAGTGGGTCATTTCATGAATGCAAATTACCAGAAATGTTTTCAGCTCTCGTTTGGATATGGATGATAATTCGTAAGACCTAAATCTGGATTAGCCTTTGGATTCATTTTTGATAACGAGGCACTTTGCTAGGTGTTGATGGGAAAAAGAATTATACCTAAGGAACTTACATTTTCTTGGTTTCCTCCATGTCTGTGATATTTACAGAGTGAAAATTATTTGGTGGCAAGACAATTGGGATTTCAAGAACACAACAGCCCTATTTCCTTCAATGAGTAATCAAGATCATTTTGGTGTGGAGGAGGTTGGGTGACTGACCACAGTGACTTGACAGAGCCCTGGTTCTAGAACTGGTTCTAGTTCTCATCCCCCTCCCTCTTACTTGTGTGGGATATGCAGAGTCCTTCAGAGCACTGCTGTTCTCTAAGAAGCTGAGGTCTCTGTTGATTGAGATTCCTAAGGTTTTTTTTTTTTTTTTTTTTTTTTTTTTTGCGGTACGCGGGCCTCTCACTGTTGTGGCCTCTCCCGTTGTGGAGCACAGGCTCCAGACGCGCAGGCTCAGCGGCCATGGCTCACGGGCCCAGCTGCTCCGCGGCATGTGGGATCCTCCCGGACCGGGGCACAAACCCGTGTCCCCTGCATCGGCAGGCGGACTCCCAACCACTGCGCCACCAGGGAAGCCCCCTAAGGTTGTTTTTTTCCTCTCTCCAAATAACTAGTTATAAGATTTAAGAACTCAAAAGCTGAAGATATTTAAAGAGTAGGCTTTTTGAAAATGAAAAGCCATTTCATAATATTTTTCACACCTAATAAATTTTGAGAAAAATTTACTTTTCTTAAAAAGTCTGTCACTCTAAAAAAAAAAAAAGTCTGTCACTCTAGACCCCTTTTTCTCATGGGATTTGCACACTCCCATAGGAACAGGAAGTCAGTCCAAATTAAAACAGAAAACCACAGTTGACTAATTTTGAATTTACTGCCTTTATTGTTGGTTTCTTCCAGAGTGAATACAATGGCTTTTTTTTTTAACATCTTTATTGGAGTATAATTGCTTTACAATGGTGTGTTAGTTTCTGCTGTATAACAAAGTGACCACTATACATATACATATATCCCCATATCCCCTCCCTCTTGCGTCTCCCTCCCACCCTCCCTAGGTGGTCACAAAGCACCAAGCTGATCTCCCTGTGCGATGTGGCTGCTTCCCACTAGCTATCTATTTTACATTTGGTAGTGTATATATGTCCATGCCACTGTCTCTCTCTCTAAAAAAAAAATGGTTCTGAAGAACCTAGGAACAGGACTGGAAAAAAGATGCAGACGTAGAGAATGGACCTGAGGACACGGGGAGGGGGAAGTGTAAGCTGGGACGAAGTGAGAGAATACAATGGCTTTAATTGGAAATATAAACCCTATAGTGTTCTCCATGGGACCACGTAAAAAGAAGTAGGTATTTGGAGTTTTCTTGGAAAAAGGAAGAGAAGCATTAAGAATCTCCCTATAGGCTAGACTCTGCTGATCTTCAGCATGTGTGAAGACATTTTAAATGCAAAGAACAGAAACTCTGTCGGTCAGTGTGGTCCATGACAATCATTCATTGAACAAAAGAGCATCTACTCTGCCAGGCATGGAGGAAGAGGTGATGAAAAAGCCCTCATGACTCTCAGACTTGATATTTATTTAATGACAGATGGGAAATGCCAGATAGGGAAAGCTGAGTATAAAGGAGGTCCTTAAGTGGTGTAGAGAAAGAAAATTGCATTTTTTTGGATAGATGTTTGTGGGTATGGCTGGCCCCATGACTTGAATCTCTCCCATGCAGTCAATATACCTTCCCAGTCAAGTCTCAGATTGGCCTCTGTGATGTTGGCTCTGAAATCTTGGATTGTTCTGGAGGCCATTTTTAGGAGGGATGGGGAAGATGGTGGGTGGTGGCCTAGGGCTGTCTTATGTGTTCCTCTTGGAAATGGGCAGAGACTGAATTTTAATTTAGATCCTGGCCTGGAATTGAATAAAAACAGAAACTTGTGAAAGCTTCTTGAATTCACAATATATTTGCCCAGGAGACTGGACCGTCATGGCTCAAGTTGTCCTACTCTCTGGAGAAAATCAGCACTGTTTTATAAGTGGGCTTTCCTCACGAGCGATGTTTTAAAGACAAAACAAGGAAATTAATTTGTTGCTGTTGTTGAGGCAAAAAATGCTCTGTTTAAAGAACAAAGATGCTGTAACATAAACTGACAAAAGCCAGGGAGTCAGAGCAGGAGCTAAATGTCACATTATCAGCTCCAAACTTGAACTTGCCCAAAAGTACTAGGTTAATGTCTAAAAGATGGTGCCATTTAAGAATATTTTGAATTTAATATTTAATTATCTTAATTGGACATTATCCTTAGGGTTGCATGGTATTCACTTACAGGGGCTGCCCTTTAGAGAATGCAGATTCCACCCTGCCTTTGTCTTTGAAAAGTAACTGCTCCAGCTACTAATACCAACTTGGATAGCTCCTTGGGGGCCACGGTGAGGTTACTGTTAAATTGCATTTAGTGGTTATCATGTGTCACACTGGTGGACAGAAGAGAGCAGGGACGTGGGTGCTTCACAGCTGTGTCCTCGGGTTCAGAACTGTGGTGGACGTGGAAGACAGAGGAAACCTCTGGATTCAGGTCAGACTTGGTGTGATGGCCTGAGGAGGGAGGCTGGGGATTTGAAACTGTACTCATTGAGAAGAAAATCCCTCCACATTTTCACAGCTCCCTCTGTGCCCCACGGCTGCAGGTGCTACAGGTGTTGCAGCTCAAAGCTTATTAGAAAGGCAGACCTACTGAATGATAATCTGCATTTTAACAATATCCCCAGGTGATTGTCTGCACACTCAGGTTTGAGAACCACTGTCCCAGGAGAATCTTAAGACTCTGATGCTTCTCTCTTGCACCCTCTTTTTTTTTTTTTTTTTTTTTTTTTTGCTGTACGCGGGTGTCTCACTGTTGTGGCCTCTCCCGTTGCGGAGCACAGGCTCCAGACGCGCAGGCTCAGCGGCCATCGTTCACGGGCCCAGCCGCTCCGCGGCATGTGGGATCCTCCCAGACCGGGGCACGAACCCGTGTCCCCTGCATCGGCAGGTAGACTCTCAACCACTGCGCCACCAGGGAAGCCCCAACTTTCCGGGTTTTTTGTCAGTTTTCCCTTTGCCTCCACTCCCCTTATTTCATTTTTTTTGTCATTGTTCATATGCCATTGTTCCTACTGACCCATATCTAACTCCAGACCCATCCACAATAATTCATTATCATTAACTTATTTAACATGTCTGTGGCACTTACTAATGTAAATATTTGCACATACCTGTTCTCTTGTGTCCATTTTCTACCTTCTAAATTTTATATACACACACACACACACACATATGTGAAGGACGTACTTCATTATTTTAAAAGTAGATGGGCTTCCCTGGTGGCACAGTGGTTGAGAGTCCGCCTGCCGATGAAGGGGACACGGGTTCGTGCCCCGGTCCGGGAAGTTCCCACATGCCGCGGAGCGGCTGGGCCCGTGAGCCACAGTGACTGAGCCTGCGCGTCTGGAGCCTGTGCTCCACAACGGGAGAGGCCGTGATAGTGAGAGGCCCGCGCACTGCGATGAAGAGTGGACCCCGCTCGCCGCAACTGGAGAAAGCCCTCGCACAGAAACAAAGATCCAACACAGCCAAAAATTAATTAATTAATTAATTAAAATAAATAAATAAAAGTAGAACAATGTGTATCGTGGTATTAAGAATGATATAATGAATATCTGTGCCCAGTTTAAAAATGAGAATGAGTGATCCCGGAATCTTATGAATTACGTGATCTTTCTGGTAAAGTAATTTGTTCTGTCTGCAGTACCACCATATTTAGTTAGTTTTCTAATTGCTTTCCGTTTTACATCAATTTTGATCTGAACAACATATCTGGGGATATGAGGTATTTGTATCTTTGCTTAAATAAAGTCATTTATTAAAAGGTAAAGTGAAATTTTCTCTAGATCAGAAAGCAAGCTGTTATCCTAGGACTTCGACTAGAAGCTGAGTCTTGACTTTTCGTCTAGTGCTCTTCCTGTGAAGGATTCTTCTTCTTTCTGGCCTCCACACATCTCCTTCCGATGCCTGATAACACTGAACATCTCATAAGCATCCAATCAAGCGAACTCAGGAACGGCTCAGGCCAGTCAGGGAGAAATAGTGAGACCCTTTCCTGTCAGATGAGCCCTCTGGCTGGCGAGGCTAATTCATCTATTTACGTAGCAGGAACTTAACCAAATATTGTCAAGTACAAGAATGAATAACTATATATAAAATAAACAACAAGGACCCTAACTGTATTCAGTATCTTGTAATAACCTATAATGGAAAAGAATCTGAAAAAGAATAAATATATATATATGTATAACTGTATCACTGTGCTGTACACCTGAAGCTAACACATTATAAATCAACTATACTTCAATTAAAAGAAACAAAGAATGAATACAGTTAAGGGACCATAATACAAAGTCAAACGTAGTTGGTGTCAGAAGCCAGGAAGCAATTCCCCTGAGAGGACAAGTGACAGAGCTCACGTCTTGGCTTACTCACTGGCTGACCCCGGGCAAGCTACTTCATGGCTTGATGGCCCAGAAGGTAACGAGAATAACAGTACCTAATGCACGGAGATACCGTGAGAGGCAATGAAATCGTTTACGTCGAGCGTTTAGCAAGTGCCTGATAAAACATTAGCTGTTTTATGAATGTTTTCATTAATTATCTTTTCCATTTTTCACGTCTCTCCTCTCTGTGTCTCCCCCCTTTAGCATGAGCCGTACGGCCTACACTGTGGGAGCCCTGCTTCTCCTCTTGGGGACCCTGCTGCCGGCTGCTGAAGGGAAAAAGAAGGGGTCCCAAGGGGCCATCCCCCCGCCAGACAAGGCCCAGCACAATGACTCGGAGCAGACTCAGTCTCCCCAGCAGCCTGGCTCCAGGAACCGGGGGCGGGGCCAGGGGCGGGGCACTACCGTGCCCGGGGAGGAAGTGCTGGAGTCCAGCCAGGAGGCCCTGCATGTGACCGAGCGCAAATACCTGAAGCGAGACTGGTGCAAAACCCAGCCGCTGAAGCAGACCATCCACGAGGAGGGCTGCAACAGCCGCACCATCATCAACCGTTTCTGCTACGGCCAGTGCAACTCCTTCTATATCCCCAGGCACATCCGGAAGGAGGAAGGCTCTTTTCAGTCTTGTTCCTTCTGCAAGCCCAAGAAGTTCACCACCATGATGGTCACGCTCAACTGCCCCGAACTACAGCCGCCCACCAAGAAGAAGAGGGTCACTCGTGTCAAGCAGTGTCGTTGCATATCCATCGATTTGGATTAAGCCGGGCCTACCCAGCCTGTCCTTGGGGTGCAAGCCCCCAGGCGGGCCCAGAACCCGACCTAAATCAACCTGATTCTTACTTGGCTTAAATCTAGAGGCAAGAAGAACCACCAGCTGCCTTCTGCCAGGAGCCTGCTAGTGCGTAGTTTGTGTGCATGAGTGTGCATGGGTCCCTGTGGGTGTTTGCAGACACCAGAGGAAACACAGTCTCTGCTAGAGGGTACTTCCTATTATGTAAACGTATCTGCTTCCATGCGGGATGGTACAGAAAGCCCACACCACCTGAGGCACATTTGGAGGGGCAGGGTTCTGCCTTGGTCTTCCATGTGCCCTCCTGGGGACCAGAACCTCCCTTCAGAATGAATGTTAGTGGAAAATGCTACTCTGAGGGCAAGAGACCTGTTTTAGTGCTGCCTTGGCCTTAGGATATTTCAACCTGTGCTTGCTTTCCCCCTTCCTCTTCCCTGTCACAGTCCATCCCTTCTTAGGATCTCAGTGACTATTTCCGTCTAATCTCCTACCTGCCAGAGGCTCTAAAGTAACTCACTTGACCACAGATGCAAATGTTTCCTATTTGGGGAAGACCTTTCAGACTCTGGGGGAGGCTGGTAGGGCAGGAAGGTTAGAAGATTGAGAGAAGGGAGAGATCGCAGGTGAGGACCAGTTGGCCCAGCAAAATTCAGGAGGGAGGTGTGCAGAGCCTGGAAAGGCCAACCCCCAAACATGGTGAGACCCATGCTTTAGCAAGTTTTTTCCTGGTATTTAAAGAACCCAAGGAAACAGAGGAGAAATGAAATTGCCCCCCCCCCAAGATCATTAACTTTGTGAGTCACTGTGACTGTGGAAATTAGCTGTAACCCAATACCAAACTTAAAACATAAATATTGACCACTCCTATTTTCAGAACCAAGTGAGTGAGCGAAACCAAAACATCCCCTCCTGCTTGGCCCCTCAGATGGACAAAAGATGTAGTTCAGAAACTGCCCCCCCCCCCACAGGAATAGGAAAAAGACAAAAACCTTATAAGCAGAAGGTCTTATTATCTTTCCTTTAGGCTGGGGTATAATCACCTCTTTCCCAGTTCCTTGTTCCTGTGTCATGTTTCTGAGAGCCACAACCCTGTATTGTAAAGATTCTGCCTCTGCTAAATGTACCTGACAGTGAAGGACCAGGCTAAGGTAAGAGAGTTTAGGCCTGCTCCTTTCTAGAAAGAAGTATATTTGGGGTCTTTTTGTTTTAGCCATCTATAAGAGATTGAGCTGGAGAGCAGAGGAGAGTAAGGAAAGGAAGGAGATTGCCTCTGGCTAAGGAGTAGTCAAAAGTCAGGGAGGACATGTAAGGGATACACCAGCCCTTCTTCCTTTGCCCTTGAAGGGACTAATGGGAACCCCCAGTTAAGAAATGAGAGTATTTGTGTGCATTAGCTGTCCTACAGCTGGTAGGATTTATGTAACATTGTAACCATTTGGAAACTACTGTTCCCTGATTAAACGTAGGTTATTTGCAATGCGTATTTAGTATTTATCTGATGGCCAGAGCACAGGGTGGGTGAACCTTCCTGCATTTTGGATTTGGACAACTTGCTCTCTTCAAGCCTGAGGTTTTATATGTAAACCCACCCACCCCCGATACGATTCTTGCCTTGCATCCTCTCAGTCTCACCAGCCAAGTCATGTGTAACCTGGGAAACAAACACCATAGACTTGTGTTTCAGTTGCCCATGAAGGCTCCAGCATTCAAAGAACCAATGCAACTAAAGAGGCTGTTTTTATTTTATTTTTGTTTTGGTCCAGTGCTTTCCCTACTAACAAATAAATAGGAACCATACTTTGAGGCAGAAGTCATCTTGAACACCCGAAATATTGGGTCTCATTTTAAAACTTTGAAATTCACTACTGATGATTCTACACTAGGCGCATTTGTGCAAACACATCGTCAGTGCATGTCACATACACCGTATGCCCCTGCCCTAAATCCTTGTATCGTCCACGTCCTCCCAACAATAAAACGCAGAATGGATTTAATTAAGCATGCAAATGCTAAGCTAGAATTTTGAGGGTGGGGGAGAGGAAAAGAAAGGGGAAGGAGCTGAAAATATAAAACCACACTAGAGAGGGAGAAGGACGCTCAGAACCAGCAGACACCGAATCTCTCTTGTTCTGACTCTGCCACGAGCATGCAGTTTTGTTAAAAAGAGATGACTTCAGTTGGCAGCAGGAATCTTCTTTTAGTAGCTTGTACCACAGTCTTTTTTTGCTTTTTTTTTTTTTTTTTTTTTTTGCGGTACGCGGGCCTCTCACTGTTGCGGCCTCTCCCGTTGCGGAGCACAGGCTCCGCACGCGCAGGCTCAGCGGCCATGGCTCACGGGCCCAGCCGCTCCGCGGCATGTGGGATCCTCCCGGACCGGGGCACGAACCCACGTCCCCTGCATCGGCAGGCGGACTCTCAGCCACTGCGCCACCAGGGAAGCCCTGTACCACAGTCTTGCATGTAAGTTGGATTTGGCTTAAGTAAAGAGAATTTCCTCAAAATGAGCTTCAATGGGGTAATCAGCAGCATAACTGCCCTAAAAGCACAGCACTAGCCAAAGAGGGAAATGTCTGCTTTTCTTATTGTGTCTACATTAAGACTAGCCCAAGTCCCGCGTGTCTTCCAACATTTATTGAAAGTGCCGTATCTGTCACATATTGTATTGGAGTCACCGATGATGTAATGATATGTTTTTTTCATTACTATAGTAGAATTTTTTATGGCAAGATATTTGTGATCTAGATCTTTCCTATTAAAATAATGCCAAACACCAAATATGAATTTTATGATGTACACTTTGTGCTTGGCATTAAAAGAGAAAAACACATCCTGCAAGTCTGTAAGTTGTTTTTTGTTATTGTAGTTCTGCAAAGTTAAAAATGTAAGTGAAAAATCTGGAGGAAAGGATAATTTCCACTGTGTGGAATGTGAATAGTTAATCAAAAAGTTATGGTTATTTAATGTAATTATTAACTCAAATCCTTTGGTCACTGTGATTTCAAGCATGTTTTTTTTCTCCTTTATATGACTTCCTCTGAGTTGAGCAAAAGAAGAGGCTGGCGCATTGTATATTGTTGGAGGCTTTTATCAGAGGGAAACAAAATCTTGACACATCTGAACGTGTGTTACAGAGTGAAGACCTGAGCTTTTATTTTTTTAATTGAATGTTCCTTAAAGGTTAACATTTCTGAGGCAATTTAAGAAAGATCTTAAATGTGATTTTGGAAGAATTAAAATGTGTGTATACAAACAAATAGCAGATAATACTGAACAGTTCACAAGTTCCTTTAAGGAGAAAATCTGAAATAAAAAATGTATGTACAGAACATTTATAAATGACCAGTTAATGCTGAAGAGTGAAAGTAGTTCTACTGATTTGTCATTCTCAATATATTTAATATCAACTGCATTATGTATTATGTCTGCTTTAATCATTTAAAACAACAAATTTATGAAGACTATGATTGGGGTCCTCTGCTGTCTCTGAGGATGAGAGGGGATTTGATAGTCTCATAAAAGCTAATTGGGTTGAAAGCAACGTTTTATGAATCTGTAACTAGAATTTAATTCCACCCCAATAATGTTCTATATAACCTTTCCCAAAGAGCAATCAATAAATTGAACCTCTTCTCTGTTTGCGTGTGTGTGTGTGTGTGTGTGTGTGTGTGTGTGTGTGTATTTCATTGGTAATGTTCACAGGGCAGGGCTGGGGCAGGGATTCACTTGTCATGGGAAGGGAGGTAGAAAACAGATCATGAGATCTCTTGTGATCTGAAAGGAAATTTATTTTCTCCACTCAGACCTTCCAGGTCCCACTTGATTTCAGGAGGACACCTCAGGCCATGGCAATTAGAGGCAGGGGAGATCTGGTGAGCAGTGGAAAGTACCAACCTCTTCCCCAGAGCTAGAAAGAAGAGTTAGAATGCTTCTGAGAAGCCTTCAGATAGTGGAAGAATTGTCACACTGAAAAGATAATAGCTTTATTTTGAGGTGTTCAGGGGAAAAGGGGGAGAAAGATTTGGGGCTCAGTAGAAGAAAGAGCTTTCTAACGACGAGAGTGATGCGGCAATGCAATGAGTTGCCTTTGAGATGGTCAACTCCCTGTCCTTGGAAATATTAAAACGTATGCTAGATATCATTTGATAGGGATTTGCAGCATTGTGAGGTATTGTCCTGGATATGCAATTGAATCAGTGGATTTCTGAGGTCCCTTTCTACTCAGATGTACAATACAGGATTTATACTAGGTATTGGTACTCTGCCAGTGATAATGAAAGTGCCAGAAACTATATATGGAGTGCTTATGCCAGACACTGTCAAGGATTTTGTTTTCCACTTAATTTTCATAGTGACTCAACAATATGAATACCATTATCATCACTGCTAGGAGGCAGTGAACTCATAAGTCTTAACTGCAGTAGCTGTGCGCTTAAACACTATGGAAAATTGTGAGATTTTCAACTTATCAGTTTGTTCTTTTAAGGATAGAATGCAGCAGTCTAAAAATAGATCCAACTCTTGCTTATTTCATCTAATGATGAAGGCCACCCTGAGTTTGTAGATGGCGTCATCAGGAGCCCCATCTCCGAAGCATTCAAAGCCTCTTTGCCACCTCTCTTTCTGTCGTGGCCTCCTTGGACTTGGAGTGGAAAGAAGGCAGCAAGTACAAAGGAGACAGTGTCCTCAGAAAAGCCACACTCACACCTAGGGGGTAATGGCTGGACAGGGTTTGAAAAGGTAGTGGGATTGGAAACAAATGCATTCTAGGTTTCAAAAAAAGTATGTAACTAGACATCAGCAAAAATGTTGGAGTGAGGAGTTTTGAAAAGTTTTTCCTCCATAAAAGCAATGAGAAACTGGCAAAAATGTTTAGAACTCTGGAAATTAACCTAAGGCTTGCAGCAGTCTGAGGAACATTTATTGGAGAGAAAAGCTGAATCTCTGTAACAACAGTGAGCACTGTGATATTGTAACTTGCCCTATTCTCATCTCCCTCTCCAGTTCCATAGAAGACTTGAAAACCGACAGCTGGCAACTATAGTGAATACCAGCAGTCTGGCAGCCACTGGAAGAGGTAGAATGAGACTGGAGTTCTTTCAAAGCCAAATACCCAGAGAACTGTAATTATTTGACCTGTCAGGCCCTGAAGGCCCCCCTTGCAAAGGTATCTTTACTTGACCTAATTGGAAACTGCCAAGTGTGAAAAGCCCCGTTGAAAGCAGAGGCAACTGATTATTTTTGTGGCTGCATGAGGCAGTAGATAGCAGCTGGGGCAAGCAATAGCCTAAACAAAAAGCTTAAAAGGATGGGGCTTCCCTGGTGGCGCAGTGGTTGAGAGTCCGCCTGCCGATGCTAGGGGACGCGGGTTCGTTCCCCGGTCCGGGAAGATCCCGCATGCCGCGGGGCGGCTGGGCCCGTGAGCCATGGCCGCTGAGCCTGCGCATCCGGAGCCTGTGCTCTGCAACGGGAGAGGCCACAACATTGAGAGGCCCGCATACCACAAAAAAAAAAAAAAAAAAAAAGGGAACAGTACTATGAAACTTCCAAAAATAAAAAGGACTATAAGAATACCATAAACAATTGTATGCCAACAAATTAGAAACTTTGATAAAATGGACAAATTCCTAGCCTTTTAAGCCTTACTCCTCTCTCTTCCCCTCTGTCCCACATCTGAGCAAGCTGAGAAGAAAGCCCAGGTTCTTTCATTTACCACTGATGAGATGATTGAACTCTACAAGGGCCCCTCTCCCCCAGGTGGGAACCCTCATCCCAGCATCATTTGTTAACCATCATAAAAACTGCAAGTCAGTTTCCTTTCCCTGCTCTCTTAAGCCATTTTCAGACCAGGTTGGGAGGCCTGCCCTGCTCTCCACAGAAAGCCTCATTATGTGAGTAATAAATCTTTTCATATACTCTTGGGGTGTTTGTGGTGTCACCGGTCTGAACCAAACTTTGGGTAAGGGTCTACTCTGTTTATACAGGTGCTCACAACACCTAGAAACACACAAACTCCTGAAACTAACTCAAGAGGAAACAGATATTTGAATAGAACTATCAGAAATAAAGAGATTGAATTCGTATTCAAAAAGCTTTGCACAAAGAAAACCCTAAGACCATATGGCTTCACTGGTGAATTTTACCAAATATTTAAAGAATTAATACCAATTCTTTATAACCTCTTCTAAGAAAATAGAAACACTTTCTACCTCATCCCATGAGACCAGTATTACCATGATAACCAAAACCAGACAAAACATCATAAAAGAAAACTATAGACAAATATCACTTATAAACATAGATGCAAAAATCCTCAGCAAAATACTAAGTAAGTGAATCCAGCAACATATACAAAGGATTATACACCATGCTTAAGTGAGATTTGCCCAGGAATGTTAGGTTAGTTTAATCATAAATCAATGCAATATGACATATTAATAGAATATAGGAAAAAAAACACAATCATATGGAAAAATCACTTGACAAAATCCAACACCCTTTCATGATACAATCACTCAACACACTAGGAATAAAAGGGCATTTCCACAGCCTGAAAAGGGCATGTATGAAAAACCAACAACTAACATTACTTAAAGGTGAAAGAAAGGCTGAAAATTTCTGCATTAAAATATCTTTACCACTTCTTTTCAATATTGTACTGGAGGCTCTAGCAGGGTAATTAGGCCAGTAAGGGAAAATAAAGTCATCCAGACTAAAAAGGAAGAAGTAAAACTATTTCTATTTTCAGATGACATGATCTTATATGTAGAAATCCTAAGGAAGTCACAAAAAAAGTATTAGTGCTGTCTTAGTCTATTCAGGCTACTATAACAAAATACCACAGATTAGGTAGCTTATGAACATCAAACGTAACTTCTCACAGTTTGGGAGGCTGGGAACCCAAGATCAGGGTGCTACATTGGTCAGCTGAGGGCTTGCTTTCAGGTCCCAGACTTCTTGTTGTGTCCTCACATGGTGAAAGGTGTTAGGGATATTTCTGGATCCCCTTTTATAAGGCACTAATCTCATTCATGAGGGTCCCACCCTCATGAGTTAAGCACCTCCCAAAGACCCCACTTACTAATTCCATTATCTTCGGTGAGGTTAGGATTTCAACGTATGAATTTGGTGGGACACAAACATTCAGACCATAGCAAAAGCTAATATCAAAGTTGCAGGATACAAGATCAATATTCAAAAATTAATTGTACTCTATACACTAGCAGTGAAAAATCTGAAACAAAATTAAAAAATAATTCCATTTGCGATAGCATCAAAAGAACAAAATACATAGGAATAAATTTAACAAAGGAAGTATAATAAAACTATAAAACACTGTTTAAAGAATTTATGGAACACCTAAATAAACAGAAAGACACCTTGTGTTCATGAATTAGAAGAATTAATATTGCTCTACAGATTTCACACAATCTCTATCGAAATCCTTAACTGGCTTCTTTGCAGAAATTAACAAGCTAATCCTAAAATTTATATGAAAATGCAAGGGACCCAGAATAGCCAAAATATTCTTGAAAAAGGACAAAGTTTAAGGACTTACACTTCCTGATTTCAAAATTTACAATAAAGAATTGCTATAAGGCAAACACTCTTTTAACGGCCATTAGGTTAAGAAATATAATTTTTCCAGTCTCTGCAGAAGCTCTTCTATGCCCCAGCTCAATTTTACCATTTTTTCACACCATAATAATAATCACTCTCCTAACTTTTACAGTAATTTCTTTGCATATCTTTAGTTTTATCGCCAAATTGTGAATCCCTAAACTCTACAGTTTAGTCTGGTTGCAAACGTTTAAGTGGGAAAAGATAAAAGCCTAAATTACAGCAGTGCTAAACACCTTCCTATGATCTTAATGGTAATTACCAAGTAGAGGATTACCAGTGTTCACTTCCTGTTACACCAACAAGTTTACTGGGAAAAAAGGTTAAAATAATTGTATGTATCAAGGTATTTAAAATAATTATTCTCCCAGAAAAATGATACAGATGAACTTTGCAATGCAGAAATAGAGACACAGATGTAGAGAACAAACATATGGATACCAAGGGGGGAATGGGGGGTGGGATGAATTGGGAGATTGGGGTTGACATACATATACTACTATGTATAAAACAGATAATGAGAACCTACTGTAGCACAGGGAACTCTACTCAATGCTCTGTGGTGACCTAAATGGTATGGAAATCCAAAGAAGAGGGGATATATGTATACGTATAGCTGATTCATTTTGCTGTACAGCAGAAACTAACACAACATTGTAAAGCAACTATACTCCAATAAAAATTAATAAAAAACGAAAGCAAACAAAAAATAATAAAATAATTATTCTCACTGTTCCTTATCATCATATAAACAAGGCTTAGATTCTAATGCTCACAAAAGGACTCTACCGTCTTCAATGCTTATGATCAAAACCACCTTCTCTATCCTATTTATCACAAGCACGTAGCATGAGTCCATTGGAAATGAGCTTCACTGCCATCCAGACAATCCGTTACACAACTGTCAATACTGATCCCTTGAATGTAGAAGTTTATACTATGCACAATGACAGCAGAAGTTTAAATATGGGAATAGCTTTTCAGTAGATACCTATTGTTTGTTACTTCTTTCATCTCTTTTCCTTAATTTTTTTTAGAACTATCCTTCCCTCATTCCATGGGGTACCATCCAGGCTTCTTATCACTGTATCTTTTTTCCCTGATCCCTCTCTAGGAATAGGGGTGACATAAGGCCACAGCAGAAAATCAGAATACTCATTCCACTCGGCCACCATGACTGGCTTTAGAAATGGGCTTGAAACTCAAGCTGAGTCCATAGAATCTTCCTATATGATGGCTGGGAGATCTATTTCCTCTTCTAGGATCACAAGTCATAATAAGCCTATAGAACAAAATCTGTTGACAGCCATCTTTCCCAAGTGTATGGATAAAACTTTCTGAAGAATGAAGCTTCTACATGGAAAACTAGAGCCAAAAGATGAACTAAATATCTTGATGACAGATTTTCTTTCCCCTAGATCAAGCTATGCTGGAAGTTAGGCCAACCTCTGAGTCATTTCATATTGGTTATACATTGCTGTGTAACAAATTATGCCAAAACTTAGTAACTTAAAACAACAAACATTTATTATCTCACACATGTTCAGATAGGGATCTGGGAGTGACTAAGCTGGGTGTATCTGGCTCAAAATCTTTCATGACTTTGCAGTCACGGTGTCAGCAGGGGCTACAATCATCTAAAGGCTGACCGGTGCTGGAGAATCCACCTCCAATATGGCTCACCCTCATGGCTGTTGGCTGGAGGCCTCAGCTCCTCACAATGTGAACTTCTCTTCAAGACATGGGAGCTGGCTTCCTTCAGCAAAATAATCTAAGAGAAAGCAACGGGGAAGCCACCATACCTTTCACGACATAGCCTCCAAAGTCACATACCTTTACTTTTATTTTATTCTATTAGTCAGAAACAAGTCACTAAGTTTGTCCACATTCAAGAGGAGGGTTTTTAGGCTTCAACTTTTCAAGGGAGAAGTATCAAAGAGTTTAAAAACTAGCATACTTGCAGTTCCATAAATAAATAAATTCCTCTTTTTGGCTTGGTTTGTATTGGACATATGTCACTTAAAACCCAAAGAGTCCTGACCAACATCTATATCTGCATCACTAAGAAAGTTTTAGATTTTATAATCTGTTGCTTTTACTCTAGTGAATTGGTCTCTCATGATCTCTTGCAATCAGAGCAGTGTTACTTTCGCCATCTTACATATGTATCATCAGTAGCAACAAAACTAGTCTACAGAAGGTGAGACCTTAACATATATCAGAGGTAACTTACTTTCTAGCAGGCCCAGAGCATGGCCTTCTTGATAGGATCCAATATTTAGTACCATGGAGCGACCCGTTACACTGCCTTTCAATTCCTCTTCAAATCTCAAACTCAGGCATCCTCTTCGTAGATCAAAATCTTGGAATCAGTTTTAATTTGGAAGAAGGAAAGGCCTAATTAACACTTGTTCACCTTGAAGTTTTCAATTTAAGGGCCCAGAAAGAGAATATTAATGTTGAAGCTTCTAAATATTACATTTTTGAAAATTTATGCCAGTAGAACGAAGTAAAGGATGCTTTGAACAGAAGAGACTGTAAACCATGGAAAAGAAATTGTCCCTTGAATTACATTTATAAACTAGTTGACTCGAAAAATTATTATAAATTTTAAAAATTAATTCTTGTTTTTATTAAATATATCAGTGAGTGTTCTTGGTTATAAACAACAGAATCCAGTCTAGGTAGTTTAATCAGAAAAAAAGTATATTAAAAGTTATGAGATAGCTCACAGAACCTCTTGAGAGGGGGCATGAATCTTGTTTGGATGTTACATAAGAATATAAAATCCAGAAATGAACTAGCCATGGACAATGTCCAACACACCATGGGGCTATTGTAGGAAAACCCCACTGGTTTGCCTACTATTCACGTTTTAGGTCATTAGGGACACATGTAGAAACTGCAACGCAGCTGCCCAAGAACCCAAGGACTCCGTCTCTGTGCTTGACAGAAATTGAGTCTCTATGAATGGTTGCTGACTCAGGTTGGTTGCTTCTGCCTACAAGTCTAGTGTAGTGTGTCTGTTCATTAGGACCTAGTGCAAATTATTAACTTCATGGGAGTCTGGGAAATACAAGTGTTTAGCTTTCTATGCTCTATAGTACAGTAGGCAATCTAAAAGGATACAGGAATAGGTGTCAAAGTAATTCATAAACACAGGGGTGGAAAAAAACCCAGATTTTAAAGGCTTCTAATGAAAGACATCAGTCTCTTGTCCCATCTCTCCTACCTGACTCTCCTCAGTCTCATCCTCAGGATCAACTGTTTTCAATTCTTTTTGTCTGTTTCTTCTGCCATTGCATCCATTTTTCCCATTTCTTATTTTATTTTTACGTATTGTCTGTCAGCAAAGTGTTGTGGGAAAGAATCCTTGGCTCACTCGTTGTCCACTTTGCTCACTCTATCCTATCAATACAGTTATATCACAAATTTTGCTTACATCAATAATCAGCGTTTGCATTGTTATGACAATTATTATTTACTGCTGAATTACTTTTCTTTGTTCAACTTTTTGATCCTAGAATTATTTGATCATTTTTCATTCACTAGGTATTCATATAAATATGTGTATATATTCTTATCCTTATTTTTATATTCTCCATTAGTTTTTTATATGTCTATAATACTGATTTTTAGGTGTTCAAATATTTCAAAGAGGGACTTCCCTGGTGGTGCAGTGGTAAAGAATCTGCCTGCCAGTGCAGGGGACACGGGTTCGAGCCCTGGTACGGGAAGATCCCACATGCCACGGAGCATCTAAGCCCGTGCGCCACAACTACTGAGCCCACGTGCCACAACTACTGAAGCCCACGTGCCACAACTACTGAAGCCTGCGTGCCTAGAGCCCGTGCTTGCATCAAGAGAAGCCACCACAATGAGAGGCCCGTGCACTGCAACGAAGAGTAGCCCCTGCTTGCTGCAACTAGAGAAAGCCCATGTGCAGCAATGAAGACCCAACACACCCAGAAAGGAAGAAAGGAAGAAAGGAAGAAAATAAAAATATTCCATAGAATATATTAGTTACATCTTGTTCACTGAAGAACTCCCTTTCAGGACTCCCTACTTAACCTGCTTAAGTGTGGACTGGTTATTCTTTATTTGAGAGTTCTCTGAGTCCTTGTACATTTTAAAATGTCTCTGGTTTTTCCTCCTTTGATTTATAGAGTTAATGAGCATAAAATTTTAAGGCCCTCAGAATTTTTAAGGCATTCCTCCATTGTGTTCTATGTTCTGCCATGCTTTTAAGAACCTCAAAGGAATTCTAATTTTTCTCTCTGGAAACTATTAGGGATTTCATCTCTTGTGTTCTAAAAATTTACAATGATGTGCTTTGATGTTGAGTTTCTTCTTAATTTTTTTTTAATTTTATTTATTTATTTTTGGCTTTGTTGCTGCACGCAGGCTTTCTCTAGTTGCGGCACACAGGCTTTCTCTAGTTGCGGCACACAGGCTTTCTCTAGTTGCGGTGAGCGTGGGCTACTCTTTGTTGCGGTGCATGGGCTTCTCATTGTGGTGGCTTCTTTTGTTGTGGATCATGGGCTCTAGGCATGAGGGCTTCAGTAGTTGCAGCACGGGCTCTATAGCGCAGGCTCAGTTGTTGTGGCACAGAGGCTTAGTTGCTCCACAGCATGTGGGATCTTCCCGGACCAGGGATCAAACCCATGTCCCCTGCGTTGGCAGGCAGATTCTTAACCACTGCACCGCCAGGGAAATCCCTCTTCTAAATTTTGATAGGCACTCCATAAATCCTTTTAATCTACAGAATCATGTCCTTCAGTTTGGGGACATTTTCCTGTATTATTTCTTTGTAAATTTCTCCATGTTTTTTCTCTGGTCTCTCTTTCTAGAAATACTATTAGTCAGATATTAGACATCCTAGACCAATCCCCTTAGTTTATTATATTTTCACTTCTATTTCCATAGCTTTTTTAGTGATTTCCTGAATGCACTATTACAACTCTTCTGTGGGAAACAGATTTGTAAGTGGCCCCTACCATGTTTTAAGTCATTCCCCCAGGAAAACCATATTCAGGTCTTTACATGGTACCCTCTCCTTCAGTGTGGCTGGGTCCTGGAACTTGATTCTAATCAATGGAATGTGACAAGGGGAATGGGATCCATGTGATCATCACGTGAATGTGATTGCATAAAAGTGTAGCTCCCATCTTTCTAGGATCTTTCTCTTTCTCTTTGGTGGCTTTGAAGAGGCAAGCTGCCATGAATCCTACAGCTGCAAGGAAATGAATTTTGCAAACTACTTGAAGGAACTTAGAATTGGATCCTTCCCTGGTCAAGCTTCTGATAAGAACCTAGTTCTGGCTGATACATTTATTGTTGTCTTGTGAGACCCTCAGCAGAGGACACAGCTAAACTGTGCCCAGACTCCTGACCCACAGAACCTGTGAGTTAATAAATATGTGTTGCTTTATGCCATTGAGTTTTTGGTAATTTGTTTTGCAGCATAAAAAATATATATTTTCCTATGAGTTTTAATTTGGGCTATTATGTATCATTTCTAAAGGCTCTCTTTTGCTTGTTCTCCTTCTCTCTCTCTCTCCTTTTAAGAAATATCCTGTTTTTGTTTCATGGATGTGATATCTTTTTCCTTTGTCATTTTTTTCCTGTTCTCTCTATTGTCTCTGTTTAACTCTGAATTTTTGGGTGTGTGTGTGTGTGTGTGTTTAATTTCTGACTTTTCTAAGATGTTGGGGATCCTTAGTGGTGTTTCATATTTAAGAGTGACACTCTGATAAGTTGATGAGAAGATCTGTGTGTGGGAAGCATCATTAAATTGGTATCCTTAACTGTGAAGAAATCTACGGGTGAGGCAACCTTTACATCGGGGGAACTCCCAGATGTCAGTATTTAATGATCTTTTCTCTGGGGCCATTCAGTTTTCCCAAAGAAGGCCCTACTATCATCTTTTTTGGACACAACTAGTCTTCTGTGAGGGTGGGAGAAAAAGGATGGGTGTGTTCTTTGTTTAGCATGACGACTTTCATTTATTTCTCTTCTTTTTAGCTCTATGGCTCATTGCAGTCTTTAGTTGTCCTGAATTCAGAGGTTTCCAGGTTATTTTCTTAAAAGAATAAGCCTTTTTTAATGGTCAAGTTAGGTTATGTGAGGTTACGCTTGCCTGGTATAACCTGGTGTTCCAGTTATCTCTTTTTGCATGAAAAACCACTCTAAAACTTAGTGGCTTACTTTTTAAACTTATTATCTCTTGTAGTTCTATGAATTGACTGAATTCAGCTGAGCAATTCTTAATTGGGGTAGAGGTTTCTCATGCTGGCCAGATAGCACTTGGGGCTGGAATCATCCTAAGGCTCAAGTGGGGTAAATGCCCCCAAATGACTCACTCAGATGTTGGGCAGTGGATGCTGGCTACAGCTGGAAGCTTAGTTTCAAATGATCCCTTCATGAGTCTTAGGCGTCTGAGAACATAGTGGCTGGGTTCCAAGAGCAAGTGTTCCAAGAAAAAGAAGGCGCAAGCTGACAGTTTCCTAAGGTTGGGCCTGAAAACCTTTATAGTGTCACTCCCACCATATTCATTTGGTCAGACTAGACTTGCCCAGATTCAGGCAAGGGGATGACCCTACCTCCGGATGAATGAAGTGTCAAATAATTTGTGACCATCTTTAACCTACCACACCTGACTTTCCTGGCTGGGAAAGGACATGGGGGTTCAGCCCTTCTGCATATAGACTTAGACTCAATCTCCTTGTGTCCAGATTTGCAACTCACTGTGACATCTCTCTTCTGCTGCATCTTGCTTCTGAGCCTTGATTCTCTCAGGATTTTTAAGTCAGTTTGAAGCTTCTTCCATTGTGCTGTCAATGTTCACTGTCCTGTCTGCCACCCATTTCCTAAAAATTTTACTGAAATCACTCAATTGCTATTGTTATTTTTTCTCATTCTTTGGTCTTGTATGTTCATAGTCTTTATAGTTTTTACTTTCATTTTAGTGGGGTTCCACAAGGAAGAAACGATAAAGTCATGTGGTACATTTTTCTGAGTCCAACAAAAATTTATACCCCTTGTTACTTGAAAACAAGTTGATTTTGTAGAGTGCTTTAAAGTTTTATTTTTTAAAAAAATTTAAAATTTATTTATTTATTTATTTGGCTGCGTTGGGTCTTCATTGCTGCGCGTAGGGTTTCTCTAGTTGCGGTGAGCAGGGGCTACTCTTCGTTGCAGTGCATGGGCTTCTCATTGTGGTGACTTCTATTGTTGGAGAACATGGGCTCTAGGCACATGGGCTCCAGTAGTTGTGGCATATGGGCTCAGTAGTTGTGGCTGGCAGGCTCTAGAGTGCAGGCTCAGTAGTTGTGGCGCATGGGCTTAGTTGGTCCGCGGCATGTGGGATCTTCCCGGACCAGGGCTCGAACCCATGTCCCCTGCATTGGCAGGCGGATTCTTCACCACTGTGCCACCAGGGAAGTCCCTGCTTTAAAATTTTAAGATGCACTTTTGTATACGTAATTTTTTCTGATCCTCATTAATTTTGAAAGAAAGGCAGGAAAGAAATTTAAATGATCTCTATTTTAGAGGTGAACAAGCTGAAATTGGAGACACAAAATGATTTGTACAATGTTGCACATGTGATTTGCTTTCATTGAAATACTCTAGAGAAATATTCTGGAATTAAGTCTAAAGGACAAGGACAAGTCAAAGAAAATAAAACTTGTCTTTCTTTTTATTTGAGGGGGAGGATACTGTGCATGGAATTCAGAAAAACTACAATTTGTATAGCATTGGAGAGGCCACGTCACAATCTGGAATTTTTATATAAATGGGTAGTGGTGGGGGGGTGGGTCAGGAACCTATTTAGTAACAAACTAGGAAGATTTTGACGACCTAACTCAGCTTCCTACTCAGGCTACGCTGGTGATTTTGTTCACTTGATCCACATGCTGGGATGTGAGAATTTTTTCCCACATCCCTTCGCAGGAGCCCATTTTGGCTGTTCTTCGGGTAGTGACTGCGTTTCAAAGAGGAAGACCCTATAATATCTCCCAGGCATACTACAAAGGAAATATAAGTCAGCAGACAGTTGGATCTGGATCTGGGCCAGGATAACTCGACTCTTCTTGTAGAAGGTGCCATGGGATGTCTAGTGATGGCAGGTGATGGAAGAAGTGGGTCCCTTCAGCTTTCAGCTTTATGTCTTGTCTGAAAGATGATAACCATGCTAATAAATTTAGTGCCACATTCTTTACAGTGTGCTCATCCGACCCCTAGAATAAGGCCATAAACCATAATGGGGTCCATGATGCTTTCAATTATTAGACATTCATTTCTGCTCTTCAATTTTTTTCTCTGCTGCCCAAATTTGGCTTTATTGATGTGCTTTCTGGAGGCATGGGAGAGGGCAGGGGTGGAAAAAAGAGTCCACTTTTTAGAAATCTGAGAAAAAAATTATATGTCTATCAATATAAAACCTAGGCTCCCTCATGGGGGAAGACATAACATTTTGTCATTGTATCCACAATAAATACATAGATATAGCATAATGAACAGAACCTATTTGTGGGCATTGCTGAGTCTTTTCAGAGCCATAGGCTATTTTATGTTTTCTATACTCTAATTAAGAGAAGCATTACGTTTTTCTTTTGGTAGATAGAAGTTAGGATTTGTGTAACCCTATGTCTAAGGCTTTTCTGAGAGCAGGAAGGCACCCAGAAAAGAGTTTGTGGGATGTGGCACTGAGCCCCAGAGAGAGGCTGAGTTTGTTAGGAAAAAAGGAAAAAGAACAGAAGTCGGTGTTAAAAAGAGGACACTTTATCTGGGTCTCTTGCCCTGACACTCAACCCTGAAAAATTCCCTTTCCAGTTGTTTGAAGCATGGCTGGAAAGGTTAGTTTCTTCCTTGCTGGTATCTCCCTTTACATTTTATTAAACATTTCAACTCTTCACTGCCTTTCTAGACACACTATCAAAACTTGAAGACCAGACCCATAACAAGATCTCACCTCTGATGCTCACTCATGATTCAAAGGAAACTGGGCACTACTCTCAAAACAGAATTAAAGAATCTTTAATGTTAATGAAATACTAAATGCAAAAATTGTGATTCCAACTCCCTTTGGAAATTGAAGACCCTTAGACATCCTACTCTGAGAGCTTGTCATGCAATAAAAGTAAAATTTCCCCATCCATTCTTACGTCTCACCCAAGATTCTGTTTGTGAATGACAGTCTTTCATGAGCAAAAAAACTCCAAAAAGTAAAAAACAAAACACAAACAAAAAACAGGCATACTTAGTGAAAAATGAAGAAAAATTATGGAAGAGAATCATGTCTCTTGGAGAAGTTTATCAGGCTAGGATTATGCCAAATTTCTTGGTGATTCTCTTTTTTTAACTTTTGGTTGTCTGAGAACATTTCACCTGAAAGATTGGCCTAGGGGAGAATAGATGAGGAGAAGAGAAGGCTTAGGTAATAAGTGAAGACAAAATTTTGGTTTGGTTTGTAAGTTTCCAGAAGGCCTTTAATGGAGAAGACTAAAATTAGAATGAAATTGGGTGGAAGGGAAATATACAAAGGACTGAGTAATATCAAGCAATCTGTGGGGATCCTTCAGTAGAAACCTTGTCCATTATATTGGAAAGTGAACCATGTTAGTAGTGAAGAATGCTGCTGGGAGCTTTGTGGGATGTCTCCAGTACAGAATTCCTATTGCCATTTCTGCAGTTGTCTCTAGACTCTAGGGGGGTAAGGAACAGGTGAGGAGAGAGAGGGTGGTGTTGAGGCACGGGGCAACTGGAAAATGTTCTTAATTGTGGTGCTTACTTCTTTGCTTGCTCCCCTCTGAAACAATCTGGGGGAAAAATACCCTGCATTTGTCTTATTTACTCATGACCAGAAATGAAATTAGAGCCATGTACTGACAGAAGTGTGAAGAGTTCCTAGTTTTGAATATTAATGATGGCCTTTAAATTGCTGTAATTCCCTCATCAGTGCTACAAGGGAGATCTTATTCATGTAATTTAGAACTGAATCATGTATAGAATTTGGACAGACACTAAGTAAATTGCTAGACTAAGAGCACAGGTGACATTTCTTTCAAAACTGTTATTATGAAAAATTTACGGTATGACAAATCTATGCTTTTATAACCAAAATGGAGGAAAATAAGCACATAAGTTTTCAACTAAACATTCTGTGCCTCAGTTCTAAACTGTGATAGGGCAAAACAGATTCGAATAATCTAACATGGATGTACATCCTCAATTTTGAAGTTAGCTTTGCAAATCCTAAAGTTCTAGCTTTGGGGGAGGGGGCTGGGCCACGTGATGACAATATGGCCATGGCTTCGAGCTCTTGAAGGCCTCACACATGACCAGAGAGGCATAGGGTGGAACTTATCAGTACATTTTTAGATGATCCTGTGGAACTTGTTTCATTTCAAAAGTATCAGGAGGTTTGTCTGATTCACCCAACATGTTTCCCTGGGAGCTAAAAAAGCCCTGTTCTCTAGACCCTGAAATAGAGAGAGTAGATGAACCTAGTGATTGGTAGGTAACATGATCTGCCTTTTGTAGCAAGCCAGAAGCCAGATGTCCCCTCCCCTTTGATCTGAATAACACTTTAGGCTGCAGACAATAAGATTGGTTTTAAATTTATTGTCTCTTTGATTTCTGCATTCTAACGCTTTTTAAATTCTTTACACAAGACAGGGCTATATATAGGCAACTGGGGTGGTTCAATGGAGGCCAAAAAAATGCCAGTAGCTTTTGAGAAGTGCTGGGCAGAGCCTCGTGCATATTTTTCTGCAAGGAAACAAAGATGATTTACTCGAGGGTAGGAACTTTTTTCTTTTCCAGTCGTTTTACTCCAAAAGAAAGTTTCCTACCCCTGGTCCCAGCCAGATTTGTGCAAGAGTTCCTTGCAGAGCTCTCCTCTTAGTAAAGCACTAAAGCAGAAGAATCCAATTTAAGCGAAGGAACCTAAATCAGAATGTCTTCCTTCTCTAAGCCCTCTGTGACCTTCACCCCGGTTAATGATTTATTCCTGCCCTTGGCGACGCAGCCTGTTGTGAGGGAGTCAGCTGAGGCCATGAGCTCGATTTCATTAGTCCTGTTGAGGGTGGAGATGCAAATGTCTGAATCCAACCTCATCCCCTGAGAAGAGTTAAATGGCATTTGGGAATCTTCTTCAATTAAGCTTAAGTGAGCAATGCTGGGCAGGTACTCAATCAAACGGGTACAACCATTGGTCCAATTCCTACCCTGAAGTGGATCAAGCCAGACAACTGCCCCAAGAAGTTAGCCTGTTCTAGGAAGAGAACCAGGGGATGGCACGAAAAGGGGTTCACGCCTCCACATGTTGGCATTGCAGCTTTGTGACCTTGAGTAAGTCATGGCTTCTCTTCGTCTCGGTTTTCTGAGCTAAAGGGCTGAAGGCATTCCTGAAAGCCTCATTACTAGTCTGAGGCAAAGGTGAAACGGAGGCTGAGATCTCGCGATACGTTCTCCAGCGCTCTGTCTTCTTCCTGGTAAGACTGGCCCAGCCTCGCTGCTTGTTGGTCGTGAGGAGCAGAGCGCGTTTTGTCTGTAAGAAGGCTTTGCAAATGGATACAGTCATTACGGCAAAATTCTGATCCTTCTCCCCAAGAATCCCCTGTGAACTTCTCCGGGAAGAAGGGACCAGGCATGGAAGCACTCAGTGCCGTGAGGAATAAGAAAACATCGAACGCTGGTTTTCCCTGCGTTCTGAGATGCAGTTCACCTTTGCAGCGTGGGAGCAGAGTCCCAGAGGCTCTCCTTTGTGTCAACAGATCCATCAGATTTTCCAGGCCGTTTTCAATCAATTCCTTGGATATCAGGTATTAAGGTGGAAAGCACTTTTTTCTCCTTTATGGTTATGAAATATGAACGATGGCCACAGCTGAAGCTTTTAAGTTTGATGGGGATGGCTCCCTAGAGAGGCTCTTACAAACCTAAAGGATAGTCAGGAGGGGCTGTGAGATTGGAAAAGCACTTAAAAAAAAAATCTGTGAAGTCAGCAACTGCAGGATTATATCCTAATAGGTATACCTGAAGATAGATTCAGGTTCAGTCATGGAAGTGTTGATGTTGCTGGATTTGCTCATGTTCTTTTTCCCCCGCTCGTGTTTTGAAGAGAGATCTCTTAACGTGACTGCTTCAAGGTGTCCTTTCAGACCTGGGGTCCACCTGCCTCTTCTTACACTTTCATCCTTTTTCAGAAAACTTAGAATTCTTTCTATCTGAATGAAGGCTTCCAATGTGTTGAATGAATGCCAAGCATGTTCTAATTACATGATCTAATTAGTTTAGATGGCCCGAGAAAGAACCGTATGGAGACCATGGAATTTTATCCCAAAGGCCCAGAACCTAAATTTGTACTGGATATCTGAGAGTGAGCCCCAGTTCTTCCCTCTGACTTCCAGTCTGGCAGATAGAATTGGGTGCTCTCCACGATGAGGTCTGGTCTGCAGGTGACATGGTGCTGTGGGCAGGGAAGCAGGGTGCTACTTGAATTCTGCATGAGGGAGAGATCACTGCTGGGAATTGAGGTTTATAGTTCAGTATGGCCTGTCCAGTCCTGGAATTCAAATGCACACTAGATTGCAAAGGAGCCTGGAAATTCCATTGTCATGCCTTGTCCTAGCCCCAATCAAAACATGAGGAAGGTAGCCAGGTGGCACCATTAAACTGAGATCACCTGATGTCCATAGATAGCATGGGGATATTTAAACATGAAATTTAAAGTGTAAAGAATATTCCAGTTCTACTGTCTTACAGTGTATAGCAACTTGTTCTTTTCTAAAGTGCTACTGTCTGATATCATTTGATTCCCATAACTTTGTGAGGTAGGGAGGTGAATGCATATTCGGCAGATTGAGAGATCAAGATTCTAAAAGGTCCGGTGACTTGCCTAAAGTCATAGAGCAGAGTTGTGACAGGAACCCAGCCTCACAATGCCTAATGTAGCGCTTTTGAACATTTTCATTAGTTTATTTTTGCCACAGAGTTGGATCTGTGTTAGTCTCCGAGGCTCCCTGGACTGGAATGAAATTGTGGCTTCTGTGTTCTGTTCTGTTTTGTTTTTTTTTAAGATTTCCTTTCTTTATCATATACATACAGAGGAACAGGCAAAACAAAGTTACGTTTATTGAATCATTAGAAAACAAAGACCTCTGTAACACTGCCAGCCTCCTGGAGTCCTTCTGTGAGTGCTACCTGGGTCAGCTGCATAGGCATGAGATAGCATTCTGGGCTTAGCAGGGCTCCACACTTGGCTGAATGCTCTGCTGTCACTGTTGTGAAATTCTTAGTAACTTATGAACAAGTGACCCTATGTTTTCATTTTGCACTGGGCCTGTCAATTATGGACCCGGTCATGCGCCTACCCAATCATGACCCCTCCCCCAAAGTAACCATTATCCTTACTTTGATGGGATGACTCTTCTCTATAGTTTATTACCACAGTATGCATGTGTAAACATTATGGTTTAGTTTACGTGTTTTTGAAATTTATATAAATAGAACAGTATGGTATATTATTTTGTGTGTATGGCTTCTTTCAGTCAACCTTGTTTGTGAGTCTTATCCATGTTGTTTGTAGCTGTCGTTCATTCAGTCTCACTGCCGTATAATAATCTGACCTATGAATATATATCACAGTTTTTAATTTATTCTACTTCTGATGGAAATTTGAGTTTTTCCCCCCCAATTTTGGCGATTATGAATAAGGCTGCTATAAACATTGCTGTGTATGTATCTTCGTACAAAAGTACATTCACTTCTGTTGGGCATTTACCTAAGATGAAATGTCTAGGTCAGAAAGTATGTTTGTTCAGCTGTAGCAGATAATGCCAAACTTTTTCTAAGGTAGCTGTCTCAATTTACATTCTCTCCAACAGTATAAGAACGATGCTCTGCAGTCTCATCAACAATGGGTATTGTGGGCTTCCCTGGTGGCGCAGTGGTTGAGAGTCCGCCTGCTGATGCAGGGGACGTGGGTTCCTGCCCCGGTCCGGGAGGATCCCACATGCTGCAGAGCGGCTAGGCCTGTGAGCCATGGCCGCTGAGCCTGCGCGTCCGGAGCCTGTGTTCCGCAACAGGAGAGGCCACAACAGTGAGAGGCCTGTGTACCACAAAAAAACCAAAAAAAAAAAAACCAATGGGTATTGTCTGTCTTTTTAATTTCAACCATTCTGGTGGCTATATTAACTCACAGTGATAGCTCATTGTGATTTTAATTTGGACTTCCCTGATCAGTAATGAGGTTGAGTATCTTCTTTTCGAAAATGTATTGGCCATTTGGATATCCTCTTTTGTCTAGTTTCTTACTGATTCTTGTATTATATTATTTGGGGTCTTTTCATATGACTGTATCATAGGAGGTCATTATGTATTCTGGATGGGAGTCCTTTATCAGAAATATGTACTGCAGCTGTCTTCTCCCAGTCTGTGCCTAAAAGTAGGTATTGAAACCGTGGGTCAAGTCCATTTTACCTGCCTTCACTAATCAAGGTAGTTTTAAGACTTGCATGTGCTCCAGGCAGCACGTAGCCTAAATAAGATGTTTGCCCGAGTTAGTTTCTAGGAACTTGGAGTCTCAGCTGCATCTAGTTTGAGCTGAGCTGATTAAGACTGGATGGGACCACCTGTCCTCCAACTGGGCCTGTGCCAGTGTCCGCTTGGTGACCTTTTGCACATGCAGAGGCCTGTAGCTTCGTTATACCTGGGCAGAATGACAATTACCTTTTTTCCAATCACCTTTCCCCATGCTCCCCATTGCCCAGATCGTCCTGCTTCTTGATTGGTTATCCCATAAATACCCCAGATTTGAAATTGGTTTTCCCATTTCCATGCTTGGCCGCCTTGTGAATAAACCCTCTCCTTGTTGTAAACCTCCGTGTCTCAGTGTTTTGTCTTGCTGTGCATGGAGAAAGACAGACCTGGGTTGGTAAGGAGTTTGGCAGGCTAGTCAGGAGGTCAGTCCAGATAGACATTTTGCCCGTGCTTTGTCAGCCCCTTACTGGTGTTGGGAGCCGGTGGATGAGTCCAAGCAGCTGCCTGGTCTCTTTGTTCCAGGGACTATCCTTTGGACTTCCCCAGTGAAGTGCCGTTGACCTTGGGTGCTTAGTTTTGTTTTACAGCAAGAGAGATGGATTTGGGGTTTCTGGGTTTGGAAGCGTCTTTGGATGAGTAACTTTGTTAAAGAGCACCTGTGCCTAGATTGTTTTTGCAAATCCTGATCAGACTGTGGGTTGGAGGCCCACCTGGTGGGATTTTGGCAGACAACATAAAAGGTACGTTGAGGTACTCTGTATGCGGGGTAAAGGCCTGCAGCTCTGCTTTTTGGTTTTGGTTTGGGCTTATTTGCCCATGACCATCTATGTCTGATTATCTTGTGTTAAGAATTGGCTCTTGGGGATATAGATTCTTGGTTCCTGGAGCAAGGATCCTTAGAAAGATTTTGTTGCTGTGACCACGTGGAAGCAAGGCCCCTTCAAAATGGGAAAGTTTAATTTAATTCCCCCTTGCTAACCCTCTAGGCTGCATTCTCCAAAACTGGGTGACTTTCAGTTACGCCACCTTTTCCTTTTGCATGGTTTTATATATATATATATATATATATATAGACACACACATATATATATGTGTATATATAATTTTTTTTGTATCACTGCAGGGCCACAATATCATTTAGACTCTGGAGGAAAATATCCTGAAAGTGGATCCTTATATTACAGTACAATTTTGCAACTAGACTTATTTTGTAAATGAGAAGAAAAATGGGATGAAATACCTTACGAACATTATTTTTTTTTTTTTTTTTTTTTTTTTTGCGGTACGCGGGCCTCTCACTGTTGTGGCCTCTCCCGTTGCGGAGCACAGGCTCCGGACGCGCAGGCTCAGCGGCCATGGCTCACGGGCCCAGCCGCTCCGCGGCATGTGGGATCCTCCCGGACCGGGGCACGGACCCACGTACCCTGCATCGGCAGGCGGACTCTCAACCACTGCGCCACCAGGGAAGCCACGGACAGTCTTTTATGTTATTAGAATAAATCTGTTTTGCTTGATTCTAATGAAATGGAGGCTGACTTGCTGTTAATTCAGTCCAACACTTCGACTGTTCCCCCTCCACCCATATATGATAGTGCTGCTTCTCCTTCACTGCCCCGTTCCTTGGCCACAGCCTCAGGCTTGTCGCCTTGCCCCCAGTCTCTGAGGACTGAGCCATAGGAATGGTCTACGCCCTCAAAGCTGCCAGGGCACTCAAGCTGGCCAGAGAGTTAACTAAACTCAGGTGGGGCAATATCCACGAAGGCAAGTCACACACACTGGGGGTGCGAATGCTGAGACTGGGCAGCCCGTGAGATCAATCTGGGTCCACATCCCTATTTCAACTTTGGATTTATTTAATTAGAAGAACAATATGCTGACTTGCAGAGATGACCCACAGAGAATGGAAAATCTTTTTTGATCGATTTTTGCAACCCACAACCCAAACTGGGCAGATGTTCAGTATTCATTCAATATCCTCCTCACATCAGAAGAATGTAGAGTGGGGCTGAATAAAGCTCGGGAGGAGGCATACTGGTTTCCTGCAGGAGCCTCTGGCAACCCCAGTATGAGCTGCTGCAAGCGTAGCTGTACCAACAGTGGATCCGAGTTGGGATGTAATGCTGGGGACAGGCCAAAACTGGAACGCAATCGAGATCGCATTCTCGCGAGATGGTGAAGAAGGGTGCAGAAACCAGGAAGGCTTAATAAAATACGGGGGGCAAAACAGAAACCAAATGAGGATACTTCAGAATTTCTAGAAAGAGTCTTTAAAACCTATAGGCTATATACAGATACAGACCCCGAGGCCCCAGAGCATTTAAAGATGGTTAATGACTTTTATTGGTCAGAACACCCCTGATACACAGAAGAAACTGAAAAGGGTGGAAGGGGCTTTAGGAAGCCCCTGTCTCAGCTTGTTAAAATTGCCTTCAAAGTTTTTTGGTTTTTTTTTTAACATCTTTATTGGAGTATAATTGCTTTACAATGGTGTGTTAATTTCTGCTTTATAACAAAGTGAATCAGTTACACATATACATATGTTCGCATATCACTTCCCTCTTGCGTCTCCCTCCCTCCCACCGCTCTAGGTGGTCACAAAGCACCAAGCTGATCTCCCTGTGCTATGCGGCTGCTTCCCACTAGCTATCTATTTTATATTTGGTAGTGTATATATGTCCATGCCACTCTCTCACTTTGTCACAGCTTACCCTTCCCCCTCCCCGTATCCTCAAGTCCATTCTCTACTAGGTCTGTGTCTATATTCCTGTCTTTCCCCAGGTTCTTCATGATATTTTTTTTCTTAAATTTCATATATATGTATTAGCATATGGTATTTGTCTTTCTCTTTCTGACTTCACTGTGTATGACAGACTCTAGGTCCATCCACCTCATTACAAATAGCTCGATTTCGTTTCTTTTTATGGCTGAGTAATATTCCATTGTATATACGTGCCACATCTTCTTTATCCATTCATACGATGATGGACACTTAGGTTGTTTCCATCTCCTGGCTATTGTAAATAGAGCTGCAATGAACATTGTGGTACATGACTCTTTTTGAATTATGGTTTTCTCAGGGTATATGCCCAGTTGTGGGATTGCTGGGTCATATGGTAGTTCTATTTGCAGTTTTTTAAGGAACCTCCATGCTGTTCTCCATAGTGGCTGTACCAATTCACATTCCTACCAGCAGTGCAAGAGTGTTCCCTTTTCTCCACACCCTCTCCTGCATTTATTGTTTCTAGATTTTTTGATGATGGCCATTCTGACTGGTGTGAGATGATACCTCATTGTAGTTTTTTTTGTTTGTTTTTTTTGCGGTACGCGGGCCTCTCAGTGTTGTGGCCTCTCCCGTTGCGGAGCACAGGCTCCAGACGCGCAGGCTCAGCGGCCATGGCTCATGGGCCTAACTGCTTCGCGGCATGTGGGTCTTCCTGGACCGGGGACGAACCCGTGTCCCCTGCATCGGCAGGTGGACTCTCAACCACTGCGCCACCAGGGAAGCCCTCTCATTGTAGTTTTGATTTGCATTTCTCTAATGATTAATGATGTTGAGCATTCTTTCATGTGTTTGTTGGCAGTCTGTATATCTTCTTTGGAGAAATGTCTATTTAGGTCTTTTGCCCATTTTTGGATTGCGTTGTTTGTTTTTTGGTTATTGAGCTGCATGAGCTGCTTGTACATTTTGGAGATTAATCCTTTGTCAGTTGCTTCATTTGCAAATCTTTTCTCCCATTCTGAGGGTTGTCTTTTGGTCTTGATTATGGTTTCCTTTGCTGTGCAAAAGCTTTGCAGTTTCATTAGGTCCCATTTGTTTATTTTTATTTATTTATTTATTTTTGTGGTACGTGGGCCTCTCACCGCGGTGGCCTCTCCCGTTGCGGACTACAGGCTCCGGACGCGCAGGCCCAGCAGCCATGGCTTACGGGCCCAGCCTCTCCGCGGCATGTGAGATCTTCCCAGACTGGGGCACAAATCTGTGTCCCCTGCATCGGCAGGTAGACTCCCAACCACGGTGCCACCAGGGAAGCCCTATTTTTGTTTTTATTTCCATTTCACTAGGAGGTGGGTCAATAAGGATCTTGCTGTGATTTATGTCCTAGAGTGTTCTGCCTATGTTTTCCTCTAAGAGTTTGATAGTTTCTGGCCTTACATTTAGGTCTTTAATCCATTTTGAGCTTATTTTTGTGTATGGTGTTAGGGAGTGATCTAATCTCATACTTTTACATGTACCTGTCCAGTTTTCCCAGCACCACTTATTGAAGAGGCAGTCCTTTCTCCACTGTACATTCCTGCCTCCTTTATCAAAGATAAGGTGACCATATGTGCGTGGGTTTATCTCTGGGCTTTCTATCCTGTTCCATTGATCTGTATTTCTGTTTTTGTGCCAGTACCATAATCTCTTAATTACCATAGCTTTGTAGTATAGTCTGAGGTCAGGGAGCCTGATTCCTCCAGCTCCGTTTTTCGTTCTCAAGATTGCTTTGGCTATTGTGGGTCTTTTGTGTTTTCATACAAATTGTGAAATTTTTTGTTCTAGTTCTGTGAAAAATGCCAGTGGTAGTTTGATAGGGATTGCATTGAATCTGTAGATTGCTTTGGGTAGTAGAGTCATTTTCACAATGTTGATTCTTCCAATCCAAGAACATGGTATATCTCTCCATCTATTTGTATCATCTTTAATTTCTTTCATCAGTGTCTTATAACTTTCTGTATACAGGTCTTTTGTCTCCTTAGGTAGGTTAATTCCTAGATATTTTATTCTTTTTGTTGCAGTGGTAAATGGGAGTGTTTTCTTGATTTCACTTTCAGATTTTTCATCATTAGTGTATAGGAATGCCAGAGATTTCTGTGCATTAATTTTGTATCCTGCTACTTTACCAAATTCATTGATTAGCTCTAGTAGTTTTCTGGTAGCATCTTTAGGATTCTCTATGTATAGTATCATGTCATCTGCAAACAGTGACAGCTTTACTTCTTCTTTTCCGATTTGGATTCCTTTTATTTCCTTTTCTTCTCTGATTGCTGTGGCTAAAACTTCCAAAACTATGTTGAATAAGAGTGGTGAGAGTGGGCAACCTTGTCTTGTTCCTGATCTTAGTGGAAATGCTTTCAGTTTTTCACCATTGAGGACGATGTTGGCTGTGGGATTGTCATATATGGCCTTTATAATGTTGAGGAAAGTTCCTTCTATGCCTACTTTCTGCAGGGTTTTTATCCAAATGGGTGTTGAATTTTGTCAAAAGCTTTTTCTGCATCTATTGAGATGATCATATGGTTTTTCTCCTTCAATTTGTTAATATGGTGTATCACGTTGATTAATTTGCGTATATTGAAGAATCCTTGCATTCCTGGAATAAACCCCACTTGATCATGGTGTATGATCCTTTTAATGTGCTGTTGGATTCTGTTTGCTAGTATTTTGTTGAGGATTTTTGCATCTATGTTCATCAGTGATATTGGCCTGTAGTTTTCTTCCCTTGTGATATCCTTGTCTGGTTTTGGTATCAGGGTGATGGTGGCCTCGTAGAATGAGTTTGGGAGTGTTCCTCCCTCTGCTATATTTTGGAGGAGTTTGAGAAGGATAGGTGTTAGCTCTTCTCTAGATGTTTAATAGCATTCGTCTGTGAAGCCATCTGGTCCTGGGCTTTTGTTTGTTGGAAGATTTTTAATCATGGTTTCAATTTCAGTGCTTGTGATTGGTCTGTTCATATTTTCTATTTCTTCCTGATTCAGTCTTGGCAGGTTGTGCATTTCTAAGAATTTGTCCATTTCTTCAGGGTTGTCCATTTTATTGGCATAGAGTTGCTTGTAGTAATCTCTCATGATCTTTTGTATTTCTGCAATGTCAGTTGTTACTTCTCCTTTTTCATTTCTGTTTCTATTGATTTGATTCTTGACCCTTTTTTTCTTGATGAGTCTGGCTAATGGTTTATCAATTTTGTTTATCTTCTCAAAGAACCAGCTTTTAGTTTTATTGATCTTTGCTATCGTTTCCTTCATTTCTTTTTCATTTATTTCTGATCTGATCTTTATGATTTCTTTCCTTCTGCTAACTTTGGGGTATTTTTCTTCTTCTTTCTCTAATTGCTTTAGGTGCAAGGTTAGGTTGTTTATTCGAGATGTTTCCTATTTCTTAAGGTAGGATTGTATTGCTATAAACTTCTCTCTTAGAACTGCTTTTGCTGCATCCCATAGGTTTTGGGTCGTCGTGTCTCCATTGTCGTTTGTTTCTAGGTATTTTTTGATTTCCTCTTTGGTTTCTTCAGTGATCACTTGGTTATTAAGTAGTGTATTGTTTAGCCTCCATGTGTTTGTATTTTTTACAGATCGTTTCCTGTAATTGATATCTAGTCTCATAGCATTGTGGTCAGAAAAGATACCTGATACAATTTCAGTTTTCTTAAATTTACGAAGACTTGATTTGTGACCCAAGGTATGATCTATCCTGGAGAATGTTCCATGAGCACTTGAGAAAAATGTGTATTCCCTTGTTTTTGGATGTAATGTCCTATAAATATCAATTAAGTCCATCTTGTTTAATGTATCGTTTAAAGGTTGTGTCTCCTTATTTCTTTTCATTTTGGATGATCTGTCCATTGGTGAAAGTGGGGTGTTAAAGTCCCCTACTATGAATGTCTTACTGTCTATTTCCCCTTTTATGGCTGTTCGTATTTGCCTTATGTATTGAGGTGCTCCTATGTTGGGTGCATAAATATTTACAATTGTTATATATTCTTGGATTGATCCCTTGATCATTATGTAGTGTCCTTCTTTGTCTCTTGTAATAGTCTTTATTTTAAAGTCTATTTTGTCTGATATGAGAATTGCTATTCCAGCTTTCTTTTGGTTTCCATTTGCATAGAATATCTTTTTCCATCCCTTCACTTTCAGTCTGTATGTGTCTCTAGGTCTGAAGTGGGTCTCTTGTAGACAGCATATATATGGGTCTTGTTTTTGTATCCTTTCAGCCAGTCTGTGTCTTTTTGTGGTAGCATTTAATCCATTTACATTTAAGGTAATTATCAATATGTATGTTCCTATTCCCATTTTTTTTTTTCTTGCGTTACACTGGCCTCTCATTGTCGTGGCCTCTCCTGTTGTGGAGCACAGGCTCTGGAGGCGCAGGCTCAGTGGCCATGGCTCACGAGCCCAGCCGCTCCGCGGCATGTGGGATCTTCCCGAACTGGGACAAGAACCCGTGTCCCCTGCATCGGCAGAGGGACTCTCAACCACTGCGCCACCAGGGAAGCCCCTTATTCCCATTTTTTAAAATTGTTTTGGGTTTGTTATTATAGGTCTTTTCCTTCTCTTGTGTTTCTTGCCTAGAGAAGATCCTTTAGCATTTGTTGTAAAGCTGGTTTGGTGGTGCTGAACTCTCTCAGCTTTTGCTTGTCTGTAAAGGTTTTAATTTCGCCATGAAATCTGAATGAGATCCTTGCTGGGTAGAGTAATCCTCGTTATATGTTTTTCTCCTTCATCACTTTAAATATGTCCTGCCACTCCCTTCTGGCTTGCAGAGTTTCTGCTAAAGATCAGCTGTTCACCTTATGTGGATTCCCTTGTGTGTTATTTGTTGTTTTTCCCTTGCTTTTAATATGTTTTCTTTGTATTTAAGTTTTGACAGTTTGATTAATATGTGTCTTGGCGTGTTTCTCCTTGGATTTATCCTGTATGGGACTCTCTGTGCTTCCTGGACTTGATTAACTAGTTCATTTCCCATATTAGGGAAGTTTTCAACTATAATCTCTTCAAATATTTTCTCAGTCCCTTTCTTTTTCTCTTCTTCTTCTGGAACCCCTATAATTCGAATGTTGGTGCCTTTAATGTTGTCCCAGAGGTCTCTGAGACTGTCCTCAATTCTTTTCATTCTTTTTTCTTTATTCTGCTCTGCAGTAGTTATTTCCACTATTTTATCTTCCAGGTCACTTATCCGTTCTTCTGCCTCAGTTATTCTGATATTGATCCCTTCTAGAGTATTTTTAATTTTATTTATTGTGTTGTTCATTGTTGGTTGTTTCATATTTAGTTCTTCTAGGTCCTTGTTAAATGTTTCTTGCATTTTGTGTATTCTAATTCCAAGATTTTGGATCATCTTTACTATCATTATTCTGACTTCTTTTTCAGGTAGACTGCCTGTTTCCTCTTCATTTGTTAGGTCTGGTGGGTTTTTATCTTGCTCCTTCATCTGCTGTGTGTGTTTCTGTCATCTCATTTTGCTTATCTTACTGTGTTTGGGGTTTCCTTTTTGCAGGCTGCAGGTTCATAGTTCCCGTTGTTTTTGGAGTCTGTCCCCAGTGGCTAAAGTTGGTTCAGTGGGTTGTGTAGGCTTCCTGGTGGAGGGGACTAGTGCCTGTGTTCTGGTGGATGAGGCTGGATCTTGTCATTCTGGTGGGCAGGTCCACGTCTGGTGGTGTGTTTTGGGGTTTCTGTGGACTTATTATGATTTTAGGCAGCCTCTCTGCTAATGGGTGGGGCTGTGTTCCTGTCTTGCTGGTTGTATTGGCATGGGGTGTCCAGCACTGTAGCTTTCTGGTCATTGACTGAAGCTGGGTGTTGGTGTTGAGATGGAGATCTCTGGGAGATTTTCGCCGTTTGATATTACGTGGAGCTGGGAGGTCTCTTGTGGACCAGTGTCCTGAAGTTGGCTCTCCCACCTCAGAGGCACAGCACTGACTCCTGGCTGCAGTACCAAGAGCCTTTCATCCACACGGCTCAGAATAAAAGGGAGAAAAAGTAGAAAGAAAGAAAGAGGATAAACGAAAATAAAGTAAGGTAAAATAAAATAAAGTTATTAAAATAAATAATCATTAAGAAAAAAAATTTTTATAAATTTAAAAAAAAACGGACGGATAGAACCCTAGGACAAATGGTGAAAGCAAAGCTATACAGACAAAATCTCACACAGAAGCATACACATACACACTCACAAAAAGAGGAAAAGGGGAAAAAATAATAAATCTTGCTCTCAAAGTCCACCTCCTTAATGTGGGATGATTCGTTGTCTATTCAGGTATTCCACAGATGCAGGTACATCAAGTTGATTGTGGAGCTTTAATCCGCTGCTTCTGAGGCTGCTGGGAGAGATTTCCCTTCCTCTTCTTTGTTCTCACAGCTCCCGGGGTTCAGCTTTGGATTTGGCCCCGCCTCTGCGTGTAGGCCACCGGAGGGCATTTGTTCTTCGCTCAGACAGGACGGGGTTAAAGGAGCCGCTGATTCGGGGGCTCTGGCTCACTCAGGCCGGGGGGAGGGAGGGGTATGGAGTGCCGGGTGAGCCTGCGGCGGCAGAGGTCCCCATGACGTTGCAACAGCCTGAGGCGTGCCGTGCGTTCTCCCGGGGAAGTTGTCCCTGGATCCCGGGACCCCGGCAGTGGCGGGCTGCACAGGCTCCCCGGAAGGGGGGTGTGGAGAGTGACCTGTGCTCGCACACAGGCTTCTTGGTGGCGGCAGCAGCAGCCTTAGCGTCTCATGCCCGTCTCTGGGGTCCGCACTTTTAGCCGCGGCTCGCGCCCGTCTCTGGAGCTCATTTAAGCAGCGCTCTTAATCCCCTCTCCTCGCACACCAGGAAACAAAGAGGGAAGAAAATGTCTCTTGCCTCTTCGGCAGGTCCAGACTTTTCCCCGGACTCCCTCCCAGCTAGCCATGGTGCACTAAGTCCCTGCAGGCTGTGTTCACACTGCCAACCCCAGTCCTCTCCCGGTGCTCCGACCGAAGCCCGAGCCTCAACTCCCAGCCCCACCTGCCCCGGCGGGTGAGCAGACAAGCCTCTCGGGCTGGTGAGTGCCGGTCGGCCCTGACCCTCTGTGCGGGAATGTCTCCGCTTTGCCCTCCGCACCCCTGTTGCTGCGCTCTCCTCCGCGGCTTCGAAGCTCCCCCCTCCGCCACCCGCAGTCTCCGCCCGCGAAGGGGCTTCCTAGTGTGTGGGAACCTTTCCTCCTTCACAGCTCCCTCCCACTGGTGTAGGTCCCGTCCCTATTCTTTCGTCTCTGTTTATTCTTTTTTCTTTTGCCCTACCCAGGTACATGGGGGGTTTCTTGCCTCTTGGGAGGTCTGAGGTCTTCTGCCAGCGTTTAGTAGGTGTTCTGTAGGAGTTGTTCCACGTGTAGATGTATTTCTGGTGTATCTGTGGGGAGGAAGGTGATCTCCACGTCTTACTCTTCTGCCATCTTCCCCCTCTCCCAAAGTTTTTAATGTCAGGGATAAGGTTCAGGAGAAAAGGGAACAGCAAAGATCAGAAATGCAGGCCGCTTTGCTGGCTGCTTCCTTAACACAAGGAAGAGCCAGACCAAATCGAGGACTCCCACGAGGTGCTTGGCAAAAGGTGGGATGCCCCAAGGCCCAAATTTCCACTCAAACATGGCACCAGATAGGGGGACTCCACCAATGTGCATATTGTGAGCAGGAGGAATGCTGGAAAAGAGACCGTACCAAGTCAGACTCTTGAAGGTAAACAAGATGCCTGAGCTGAGAATGACAGTGACCTCCTGGTCATTCCTAGGACAGCGCCCCAGGGGCTCCTCTAAATCCTACCAAGTCCATCAGTAGCTTCCATGCAGACCCCCAGGTGACTATGACAGTGGGAAATCAACTTTTGGATTTTCTGGTTGGTATGGGGACCGTTCACTAGTTTTTAGATACCTGGTTTTCTAAACTTTGTTCTTTGTTCAGACACTATGGCGTGTCTGAAGAACCCTGGAAAAAAGCCTTTTTTCCAGCCACTAGACTGTCAGATGGGGAAAACCATCTGAAGCATAGCTTTTTATACAATGTCCCATTTCTCTTCTGGGATGGGATTTACTAAGTAAGTGCCTAGGTTGCCTTTGCACCTGGACAAACGGACATTAAAGTATCACCAGAGCAGGCTTGAGCATTGCAGACTCTATTGCTCCAATCCCAAAAAGAACAGCTTGCAACCATTCTGGAAGAGATACTGCAGAGGTGAGTCTGGAGGTATGGGCGGATGGGAGGTCAGGAAAAGCAAAGACAGCTATGCCCTTACAGGTTAGGCACTGCCTTGGGGTGGTTTGTACACAACTTAAGAGCAATTGATCAAATAGTAGAAGATAAGATATTCATCCAGTAGTCCCTAATCATACACTCTGCTCACCACTCTGTCCAGAGATTTTTGTTGGTTTACCATATTGGATTTGAAGGATGTCTTTTTTGTATACCCTTGAGTTTTGAATCCCAAGAGATTTTGCTTTTGAATGTGAAGATCTAGGTACAAGTTAAACAGTACTGCTGAACAGCACTTCCTCAGGGGTTTAAAAGTTTCCCCACAATATTTGGAGAAATCCTGGCAAAAGACTTGAGGGACCCTCAATCAAACAAGAGAGCCCTGATCAGTATGCAGATGATACTCTGATTACCAGTAAAACAAGGGACACCTCAGACCAGAGTACGGTTTAACTGTGAACTTTGGGCTGAACAAGGCTATAAGGTGTCCAAGAAGAAGGCACAGATCTTTCAGCCCTCAGTTAATATTTGGGTTTTGAACTCTCACAAGGATGGAGACTAAATCCCCGACAGAAGGGAACCTCTAGTCAGGGGTGGAGTTTTCACTACCAAGATAAAATTGTGGGGAGTCCTGGAAATGGCTGGGTTCTGCCCCATTTGGATCACCAACTTCAGACTCGTAGCAAAACCCCTTTCAGAAGCTCTTAAAGGAGGAGACAGTGAACCTCTAGAATGAAATCGTGGAAGGATAAACATCTAGACGACCAGCTCCATCCTCGCTGGACTGGACTTTATGAGGAACATGATGAAAAATGAAAATCATGCTGCAGAAAAACCATGACTGAGATCATCCGAGTCTTGGCTGTTTCCAGAACCCTAGCACTGATTTGTCCAAGAGGGCAAGAGAACCCCTAACAGATCTTAAGTTGCTTTTCGGAAAGAAACCACAAGAAAGAAACTAAGGTGAAGGGGATTCTGCAGTGTTTTCTTCAGTAAAGTAAAATTCTTCAGAAGGCAATTCAAATGACTTGTTAGGCTACCAGAATTATTTCTTTTGTTAGGCTTTGTTTCTAACTTCCCAGGCTTGGAAGGACAACTCAATAATTAGGATTTCTCAGATTTTGGTAAAAGCAGGTAATCCCGCTAGCTGTGGGATATGTCATCCAGAACCTTTTTCTGTATTTGATCATTCTGACGCTTTGATCGTGCCTGAATTTTTTGAACATTCCTTACTTGACTATGTCTTCAGATGTAACATAACGGGTTAGGCTAATTGGCAGAATTGCCTGTCCCCCGTTTTTTCTTCACTAAGCAGAAATTTGATTCTAGTGTCCTCAGATAAAACAGTAATCCTGATGTCTACCCCGTCAAGGTTCTACTTGGTCAGGATATTGTAGAAACTGTACTTAGGCTAGGAAAACTATGTCCCTTCCATATTTAATACTCAGCCAAACAGAGTGATTGAGACACTCCAAGATGTAAATAGGTAAAACGCTGATCCCTGGCTTGACCGTGTAAAGTTTAACAATATGTCCTGCATTCTGTGTGCTCCCTCAGGGTACGTCTTTGTCTGTGGTTTCGATGACCAATCTTGGGCCTGTGCCTTGACAGCTGGTACAAAGGTGGTATTTGTTTATTGGGATCGAAATGTTAACTTGAAGCCGGGAACAAGAGAATATTCTCAAATGAGTTCTAAACAGTTCCATTCCTCAAGGACTGTTAGGTCTATGCCCCTACACCCAGAGCAGTCACCCCACTTTCCTCAAGATTGAGGAATGACCAAAAGATACCCAAACCATGGGTCAAATCCATTTCACTTTCACTAATCAAGGTAGTATTAAGACTTGCATGTCCTGCAAGCAGCATGTAGCCTAAACAATAAGATGTTTGCCTGACTTATTTTCCAGGAACTTGGAGTCTAAGCAGCATCTAGTTCAAGCTGAGCTACTTAATTCTGGATAGGACCACCAATCCTCCAACTGGGCATGTGCGAGTGTCCACTTAGTGACCTCTTGAATGTGCAGAGGCCCATAGCTTAGTTATGCCTGCACAGAATGACGATTACTGCAACTTTTTCTAATCACCTGTCCCCACGCTCTCCACGCCTCAGACCTCCCTGCCTCGTTATTGGTTACCCTGTAAATACCCTGAACCACCTGCCTTCAGGGAGGTGGATTTGGGATTCGTTCTCCTGTTTCCTGGCTTGGCTGCCTTGCAAATAAACCCTCCTTGCTGCAAACCTCCGTGTCTCAGTGTTTTGGCTTCCTGTGTGTCAGGTATGACAGACCTGGTTTGGTAACAATACCTTTTGATGAACAGAAGCTCTTAGTATTTTTTTTTTTTTTTTTAGTACGCGGGCCTCTCACTGCTGTGGCCTCTCCCGTTGCAGAGCACAGGCTCCGGACGTGCAGGCCCAGCGGCCATGGCTCACGGGCCCAGCCGCTCCGCGGCATGTGGGATCTTCCTGGACCGGGGCACGAACCCGTGTCCCCTGCATCGGCAGGCGGACTCTCAACCACTGTGCCACCAGGAAAGCCCAGCTCTTAGTTTTGACGTAGTAAAATTTATCAGTCTTGATGGTTGGTAATTTTTTTGTGCACTGTTTAAAAGTCTTTGCCCAAATCATGAAGATAGATTTCTAAAAGCTTGACTGCTTCGTCTTTAACATTTAGATCTACAAGAGGTCTGCAGTTGATACTTGTGAATATTATTAGCAAGAGGTCAAGTTCTCTTTCCTATATAAATACACCACTATCTCAGCACCCTTTATTGCAAACATCCTTTTCCCACTTGTTTGGAGTGCTACCTGTGTCACAGACCATGTGTCCGTATATGGGTCTGTTTGGGGTTCTGTTTATCCTTGCACCAATACCACACTGCTATGATATCTATAGTTTCGAATTTTTGTATCTGAGGACTTTTTAAAATACCTTCTCTTCAGAAGTTTCTTGACACTTTGCCTTTACAATCAAATATTAGGATCAGCTCGTGAAGTTTCACAATGAATGGGATTGCACTGAATCTGTTAATGAGTGAGTTGACAACCTAAAATATTCAATGCATAAATATGCTTACCTCTACTTGTTCAGATCTTTACTCACAAGAGTAATAATTGTGTAGAGGTTGTACAGATACTTTGTTAGGTTTGTTCCTTGGTGCTTGGTATTTTGTTATGCTATTGCAAATGGTATCTTTTAAAGTTGTGTATTTGTCAGCAACAAATTTTATATAAAATAGATTTACCTTGTATCCAGAAATTTTATATGATTATTCTAGTAACTTGTCTATAGATAATTTTGGAATATATATGTACTTATATATGTAAATTTTATTTCTACCCTCCTAATTTCTACAAGTTTCACATTTTAATTTTCTTACATTATTGTACTGCTTAGGTTCTTCGTCTTGTATAAACATGATTAGAGATGATAGTAGCATTCTTGTCTTGTTCTCAATATCAAAGGGGAAAGCTTTCAACATTTTACCATTAAGTATGTTTGCTTATTTTAAAAAATATATAGGTCTTTATCAGATTTAGGAAGCTCTATTGTATTCTACTTCGGTAAGAGTTTTAAAATTTGCATTTCATCAAATGCTTTTGCATCAATTGAGATTATCATTATTCCCCTTTATTCTGTTACTGTGGTGGATTAAATTGCTTGATTCTGTGTTCCCCCCAGTATTAACTAACCACAGCATTTCTAGAATAAACCCAATTCAGTCATGGTATGTTTTTATATATTAGTTGGATCCAGGTTGCTAAAATTATTAAGAATTTTTAGAGCAAAGGTTATGCCTGAGAATCACCTGTAATTGTCCTTTGTATGCCTTTATTATATTTGAGTATCAAGTTTATTTTGTCATTATTTTGCATTTTCCTCTGTTCACTGAGGTACAGTTGATTTACAATGTATAAATTTCAGTATACAACTTAGTGATTCACAGTTTTTAAAAATTTTACTCCATTTATAGTTATCATAAAACTTTGTCTATATTCCCTGTGCTGTACTACATCCTTGCAATTTATACATAGTTTGTACCTCTTAATCCCCTATCATGCCCCTCCCCCTTCCCTCTCACCACTGGTAAACACTAGGTTCCTATATCCGTAAGTCTGTTTTATACTCACTAAAGTCTTAGATTCCACATAAGTAATTGTGTCTTTCTGTCTGATTCATTTCACTAAGTATATTCTCTAGCTCCATCCACACTGCTGCAAATGTCAGTATTTCATTCTTTTTTATGGCTGAGTAGTATTCCGTTGTACACACACACACACACACACACACACACACACACGCCACCTTTATCTGTTGATGGACACTTGGATTGCTCCCATATCCTGGCTATTGTAAATAATGCTGCTGTGAACATTGGGGTGCATGTATCTATTCGAATTAGTGTTTTCGTTTTCTTTGGATATATACCCAGGAGTAGAATTGCTGGATCATATGGTAGTTTGATTTTTAGATTTTTTGAGGGATAGCCATACTGTTTTCCACAGTGGTTGCACCAGTTTATATTCCCACAAGTGTATAAAGGTTCCCTTTTCTCCACATCCTCACCAACATTTGTTACTTGGGGTATTTTTGATAGCCATTCTGCCAGGTATGAGGTGATATCTCATTGTGGTTTTGATTTGCATTTCTCTGATTAGCAATGTTGAGCATCTTTTCGTGTGCCTGTTGGCTATCTGTATGTTGTCTTTTGGAAAATATCTATTCAGGTCTTCTGCCCATTTTTTTCTCAAGTCTTTTTGATGTTGAGTTTTATGGGCTGTTGATAAAATTTGGACATTAACCCCTTATAGGTCATATCATTTACAAATATTTTCTCCTAGTCAGTAGATTGTCTTTTGATGTTGTTGATGGTTTTCTTTGCTGTGCAAAAGTTCTTAAGTTTAACTAGGTCCCATTTGGTGTATTTTGCTTGTTTCCTCTGCCTTAGGAGACAGATGCAAAAAGATGTTGCTATGATTTATGTTAGACCATTCTGCCTTTGTTCACTTCAAGGAGTTTTATGGTTTCCAGTCCCTAAGACTTTAATCTGTCTTGAGTTTATTTTGGTATATGCTGTGAGGGAATATTCTAATTTTTTCTACATGTGGCTGTCTGGTTTTCCCAGCACTGCTTACTGAAGAGACTGTCTCTTCTCCCCTGTATATTCTTGCCTCCTTTGTTGTAGATTGACCATAAGTACATGGGTTTATTTCTTAACTCTCTATTCTGTTCCGTTGATCTGTGTCTTTGTGCCAGTACCACAGTTTTGATTACAATAGCTTTGTAGTATAGTTTTATGTCAGGGAGCATGATACCTCCAGCTCTGTTCTTCTACCTCAAAATTGTTTTGGCATTTGTGGCCTTTTGTGTTCCATACAAATTTAAAAATTCTTTGTTCTAGTTCTGTGAAAAATGCCATTGCTACTTTGATATGGATTGCATTGAATCTTTAGATTTTCTTGGGTAGTATGGTCATTTAAAAAATATTAATTCTTGCAATCCATGAACCCAATGTCTTTCCATCTATTTGAAGATGACACAGTTTCTTTCATCAGTATCTTAGTTTTCTGAGTACAGGTCTTTTACCTCCTTAGGTTTATTCCTAGGTATTTTATTCTTTTTGATTCAGTGGTAAATGAGATTGTTTCCTTAATTTCTCTTTCTGATACTTCATTGTCAGTGTACAGAGATGCAGCAGATTTCTGTATATTTTGTATCCTGTAACTTTACCAAATTCATCAGGATCTAGTAGTTTTTTGGTAGCATCTTTAGGATTTTCTATGTATAGTATTACATCATCTGTAAACAGTGACAGTTTTACTTCTTTCCAATTTAGATTATTTTTCTTGACTGATTTCTGTGGCTGGAACTTTGAATACCATGTAGAATAAAAGTGGCAAGAGTAGGCATCCTTGTCTTGTTCCTGATCCTAGAGGAAATCCTTCCAGCTTTTCACTGAGTATAATGTTAGCTGTGGGCTGGTCATATATGGCCTTTGTTGTGTTAAGGTATATTCCCTTTGTGCCCACTTTCTGGAGAGTTATCATAAATGGATGTTGAATTTTGTCAAAAGCTTCCTTGCATCTATTGAGATCATATGGTTTTTATTCCATTTTTTAAGTGGTGTATCACATTGATTTGAAGATATCGAACTATACTTGCATTCCTGGGAAAAAAAACCACTTGATTGTGGTGTATGATCTTTTCAATGGATTGTTGGATTTAGTTTGCTAACATTTTGTTGACAATTTTTGCGTTTATGTTTATCAGTGATATTGGCATATAATTTTCTTTCTTTGTGATATCTTTGTCTGGATTTGGTGTCAGGGTGATGCTGGCCTCATAGAATGAGTTTGGAAGTGTTCCTTCTTCTGCAGTGTTTTGGAATATTTTCTCCTAAATGTTTGGTAGAAATCACCTGTGAAGCCATCTGGTCCAGGACTTTTGTTTGGGAGTTTTAAAATTACTGATTCAATTACTCTACTTGTAATTGGCCTGTTCATATTTTCTATTTCTACCTGGCTCAGTCTTGGGAGAATATACATTTCTAGGAATTTGTTCACTTCATATATATATATATTTTGTTTGGATGATCTGTCCTTTGATATAAATGGGGAGTTGACGTTCCCTACTACTACGTTACTGTCAATTTCTCCCTTTATGTCAATATTTGCTTTATGTATTAAGGCGCTCCTGTGTTGGGTGCATATATATTTTAAGTTGTTGCCTCTTGGATTTATCCCTTGATCATTATGTAATGTACTTTTTGTCTCTTAAAACAGTCTGTCTTTAAAGTCTATTTTGTCTGATACAAGTATTGCTACCCTGGCTTTCTTTGGATTTCCATTAGCATGGAATCCATTCCATGGAATCCATTCCCTCAATTTCTGTCTGTTTTTAAATCTGAAGGGGTCGCTTGAAGGCAGCATATATATGGGTGTTATTTTTGTATCCATTTAGCCACTCTGTCTTTTGATTAGAGCATTTAATCCATTTACATTTAAAGTAGTATGTATGTTCTTATTGCCATTTTGTTAATTGTTTTGTTGCAGTGTTTTTGCTCCTTTGCTTCTCTTCCCTTGTGACTTGATGACTCTTTAGTGTTATGTTTGCATTCCTTTCTCTTTAGTGTTTATCTGTCATAGATTTTTGGTTTGTGGTTACCATGAGGTTTATATAAAGCCATCTGTATACATGATGTAAGTTGCCAATCTCTTAATTTCAAATGCATTGAAACAAACAACCTGCCTTTTTTTTTAACAACCCTGCATTTGTACTCTCCCTCTCACAGTTACTGTTTTTTGACATCATATTTTACATCTAAATGCTTGGTGTATCACTTAACTGCTTACTGTGGATATAGATGACTTTACTACTTTGTTTTAACCTTCCTACTAACTTTGTACATGTTTAGCTTTTCTACCTTTACTGTATATTTGCTTTCACCAATGAGCTATTTCCTTTTGTAATTCTCATGTTTCTGTTGGGACCTCTTTTTGCTTAGAGAAGTCTGTTTAACCTTTCTTACAAAACTGGTTTGATGTTACTGAACTCAGCTTTTGGTTGTCAGTGAAACTTCTGATCTCTCCAGCAGATCTGAATGAGAACCTTGCTGAGTAAAGTATTCTTGGTTATAGGTTTTTCCTTTTCATCACTAAGTATATCATGCCACTTCCTTCTGGCCTGCAGAGTTTCTGCTGAAATGTCATATGAACACCTTACAGGAATTCTTTTGTATGTAACTTGTTTTCCCCTTGCTGCTTTTAATATTTTTTTATCTTTGATTTTTGCCATTTTATTTTTAATTTATTTTTTAAATTTTTACTTTATATTGGAGTATTGTTGATTTACAATGCTGTGTTAATTTCAGGCGTACGGCAAAGTGATTTAGTTATACATGTATCTATTCTTTTTCATATTTTTTTCCCATATAAGTTATTACAGAGTATTGAGTAGAGTTCCCTGTGCTATATAGTAGGTCCTTGTTGATTATCTATTTTAGATATAGTAGTCTGTATATGTTAATCCCAACCTCCTAATTTATCCCTCCCCCCCTTACCCCTTTGGTAACCGTAAGGTTGTTTTCTAAGTCTGTGTGTCTGTTTATGTTTTGTAAATAAGTTCATTTGTATCATTTTTTTGATTCCACATGTAAGTGATATCATATGATATTTGTCTTTGTCTGACTTACTTCACTTAGAATGACAATCTCGAGGTCCATCCGTGTTGCTGCAAGTGGCATTATTGCATTCTTTTTATAGCTGAGTAATATTCCATTGTGTGTGTGTGTATATGTATATATACATATATGTATATATATAATGGCTGAGTCATATTCCATTGTATATGTATATACCACATCTTCTTTATTCATTCTTCTATCAATGGAAATTTAGGTTGCTTCCATGTATTGGCTATTGTAAATAGTGCTGCAATAGGCATTGGGGTGCATGTATCTTTTCAAAGTATGGTTTTCTTTGGATATATGCCCAATAGTGGGATTGCTGGATCAAATGGTAGCTCTCTTTTTAGTTTTGTAAGGAATCTCCATACTGTCCTCCACAGTGGCTGTACCAATTTACATTCCCACCAGCACCGTAGGAGGGTTCCCTTTTCTCCACACCCTCTCCAGCATTTATTGTTTATAGACTTTTTGATGATGGCCATTCTGACCGGTAGGAGGTGATACCTCATTGTAGTTTTGAGTTGCATTTCTCTAGTAACTAGTGATGTTGAGCATCTTTTCATGTGCTTTTTGACCATCTATATGTCTTCTTTGGAGAAATGTCTATTTAGATCTTTTGCCCATTTTTTGATTGGGTTGTTTGTTTTTTTGATGTTGAGTTGCATGAGCTGTTTGTATATTCTGGAGATTAATCCCTTATCGATTGCATCATTTGCAACATTTTCTGCCATTCTGTGAGTTGCCTTTTTGTCTTGTTTATGGTTTCCTTTGCTGTGCAAGAGCTTTAATTTGTTTGATTTTATTTTCATTACTCTAGGAGGTGGATCCAAAAAGATATTGCTGCGATTTATGTCAAAGATTGTTCTGCCTATATTTTCCTCTAAGAGTTTTGTAGTATCCAGTCTTACATTTAGGTGTTTAATCCATTTTGAGTTTATTTTTGTGTATGGTGTTAGGGAGTGTTCTAATTTCATTCTTTTACATGTGGCTGTCCAGATTTCCCAGCACCACTTATTGAAGAGACTGTCTTTTCTCTATTGTATATTCTTGCCTCCTTGTCATAGATTAATTGACCATAGGTGCATGGGTTTATCTCTGGGCTTTCTATCCTGTTCCATTGATCTATATTTCTGTTTTTGTGCTAGTACCATACTGTTTTGATTACTGTGGCTTTATAGTATAGTCTGGAGTCACAGAGCCTGATTCCTCCAGCTCCATTTTTCTTTCTCAAGATTGCTTTGGCTATTCTGGGTCTTTTGTGTTTCCATACAAATTGTGAAATTTTTTGTTCTAGTTCTGTGAAAAATGCCAGTGGTACTTTGATAGGGATTGCATTGAATCTGTAGATTGTTTTGGGTAGTATAGTCATTTTCACAGTCTTGATTCTTCCAATCCAAGAACATGGTATATCTCTCCATCTGTTTGTATCATCTTTAATTTCTTTCCTCAGTGTCTTATAGTTTTCTGCATACAGGTCTTTTTTGTCTCCTTAGGTAGGTTTATTCCTAGGTATTTTATTCTTTTTGTTGCAGTGGTAAATGGGAGTGTTTCCTTAATTTCTCTTTCAGATTTTCATCATTAGTGTATAGGAATGCAAGAGATTTCTGTGCATTAATTTTGGATCCTGCTACTTCACCAAATTCATTCATTAGTCCTAGTAGCTTTCTGGTGGCATCTTTAGGATTCTTTATGTATAGTATCATGTCATCTGCAAACAGTGACAGTCTTACTTCTTCTTTTCTGATTTGGATTCCTTTTTCTTCTCTGATTGCTGTGGCTAAAGCTTCCAAAACTATGTTGAATAATAGTGGTGAGAGTGGGCAACCTTGTCTTTTTCCTGATCTTACTGGAAATGGTTTCAGTTTTTCACCATTGAGGATGATGTTTGCTGTGGGTTTGTCATATATGGCCTTTATTATGTTGAGGTAAGGTCCCATTTTGCCTGCTTTCTGGAGGGTTTTTATCATAAATGGGTGTTGAATTTGTTGAAAGCTGTTTTTGCATCTGTTGAGAAGATCATATGGTTTTTATCCTTCAATTTGTTAATACGGCTTATTACATTGATTGATTTGCATATATTGAAGAATCCTTGCGTTCCTGGGATAAACCCCACTGCAGCATGCTGTATGATCCTTTTAATGTGCTGTTGGATTCTGTTTGCTAGTATTTTGTTGAGGATTTTTGCATCTATGTTCATCAGTGATATTGACCTGTAGTTTTCTTTCTTTGTGACATCCTTGTCTGGTTTTGGTATCAGGGTGATGGTGGCCAGGGAAATGAGTTTAGGAGTGTTCCTCCCTATGCTATATTTTGGAAGAGTTTGGGAAGATGGGTGTTAGCTCTTCTCTAAATGTTTGGTAGAATTCGCCTGCGAAGCCACCTGGTCCTGGGCTTTTGTTTGTTGGAAGATTTTTAATCACAGTTTCAATTTCAGTGCTTGTGATTGGTCTGTTCATATTTTCTATTTCTTCCTGATTCAGCCTTTGCAGGTTGTGCGTTTCTAAGAATTTGTCTATTTCTTCCAGGTTGTCCATTTTATTGGCATATAGCTGCTTGTAGTAACCTCTCATAATCTTTTGTATTTCTGCTGTGTCAGTTGTTACTGCTCCTTTTTCATTTCTAATTCTGTTGATTTGAGTCTTCTCCCTTTTTTTCTTGATGAGTCTGGCTAATGGTTTATCAATTTTGTTTATCTTCTCAAAGAACCAGCTTTTAGTTTTATTGATCTTTGCTATTGTTTCCTTCATTTCTTTTTCATTTATTTCTGATCTGATCTTTATGGTTTCTTTCCTTCTGCTAACTTTGTGTTTTCTTGTTCTTCTTTCTCTAATTGCTTTAGGTGTAACGTTAAGTTGTTTATTTGAGATGTTTCTTGTTTCTTCGGGTAGGATTGTATTGCTATAAACTTCCCTCTTAGAACTGCTTTTGCTGTATCCCATAGGTTTTGGGTTGTCGTGTTTTCATTGTCATATGTTTCCATGTATTTTTTGATTTCGTCTTTGATTTCTCCAGTGGTCTCTTGGTTATTAAGTATTGTATTGTTTAGCCTCCATGTATATGCATTTTTTTTACAGATTTTTTTCCTGTAATTGATATCTAGTCTCATAGCATTGTGGTCGGAAAAGATACTTGATACAATTTCACTTTTCTTAAATTTACCAAGGCTTGATTTGTGACCCAAGGTATGATCTATCCTGGAGAATGTTCCATGAGCACTTGAGAAAAATGTGTATTCTGTTGTTTTTGGACAGAATGTTCAAATATCAATTAAGTCCATCTTGTTTAATGTATCATTTAAAGCTTGTGTTTCCTTATTTATTTTCTTTTGAATGATCTGTCCGTTGGTGAAAGTGGGGTGTTAAAGTCCCCCACTATGATTGCGTTCTTGTCGATTTCCCCTTTTATGGCTGTTAGCATTTGCCTTATGTATTGAGGTGCTGCTATGTTGGGTGCATAAATATTTACAATTGTTATATCTTTTTCTTGGATTGATCCCTTGATCATTATGTAGTGTCCTTCTTTATCTCTTGTAATAGTCTTTATTTTAGTTTCTTTTGCCTGATACGAGAATTGCTACTCCAACTTTCTTTTGATTTCCATTTGCGTGGAATATCTTTCTCCATCCCTTCACTTTCAGTCTGTATGTGTCCCTAGGTCTGAAGCAGATCTCTTGTAGACAGCATATATATGGGTCTTGTTTTTGTATCCATTCAGCCAGTCTATGTCTTTTGGTTGGGTTGGAGCATTTAATCCATTTACATTTAAGGTAATTATTGATATCTATGTTCCTATTACCATTTTCTTAATTGTTTTGCATTTGTTATTGTAGGTCTTTTCCTCTCTTGTGTTTCCTGCCTAGAGAAGTTCCTTTAGTATTTGTTGTAAAGCTGGTTTGGTGGTGCTGAATTCTCTTAGCTTTTGCTTGTCTGTAAAGGTTTTAATTTGTCCGTTGAATCTGAATGAGATCCGTGCTGGTAGCGTAATCTTGGTTGTAGGTTTTTCCCTTTTATCACTTTAAATATTTCCTGCCACTCTGTTCTGGCTTGCAGAGTTTGTACTGAAAGATCAGCTGTTAACCTTATGGGGATTCCCTTGTAAGTTATTTGTTGTTTTTCCCTTGCTGTTTTTAATATGTTTTCTTTGTTTTTAATTTTTGATAGTTTGATTAATATGTGTCTTGGTGTGTTTCTCCCTGGATTTATCCTGTATGGGACTCTCTGCGCTTCCTGGACTTTATTAACTATTTCCTTTCCCATATTAGGGAAGTTTTCAACTATAATCTCTTCAAATATTTTCTCAGTCCCTTTCTTTTTCTCTTCTTCTTCTGGGACCCCGATAATTCAAACGTTGGTGCGTTTAATGTTGTCCCCGAGGTCTCTGAGACTGTCCTCAATTCTTTTTACCTTATTCTGCTGTGTGGTAGTTATTTCCACTCTTTTATCTTCCAGGTCACTTACTGTTCTTCTGCCTCAGTTTTTCTGCTATTGATTCCTTCTAGAGAATTTTTAATTTCATTTATTGTCTTGTTCATCATTGTTCGTTTGCTCTTTAGTTCTTCTAGGTCCTTGTTAAAACTTTCTTGTATTTTCTCCATTCTATTTCCAAGATACTGGATCACCTTTGCTATCATTACTCTGAATTCTTTTTCAGGTAGACTGCCTGTTTCCTCCTCATTTGTTTGGTCTGGTGGGTTTTTACCTTGCTCCTTCATCTGCTGTGGATTTCTCTGTCCTTTCATCTTGCTTAACTTACTCTGTTTGGGGTCTCCATTTCGCAGGCTGCAGTTTCGTCGTTCCCATTGTTTTTGGTGTCTGCCCCCAGTGGGTAAGGTTGCTTCAGTGGGTTGTGTAGGCTTCCTGGTGGAGGGGACTAGTGACTGTGTTCTGGTGGATGAGGCTGGATCTTATCTTTCTGGTGGGCAGGACCGCATCTGGTGGTGTGTTTTGGGGTGTCTGTGAACTAATTATCATTTTAGGCAGTCTCTCTGCTAGTGGGTGGTGTTGTGTTCCTGTCCTGCTAGTTGTTTGGCATGGGGTGTCCAGCAATGGAGCTTGCTGGTCGTTGAGTGGAGCTGGGTCTTAGCGTTGAGACGGAGATCTCTGGGAGAGCTCTTGCCGATTGATATTACGTGGGGCCAGGAGGTCTCTGGTGGACCAATGTCTGAACTCGGCTCTCCCACCTCAGAGGCTCAGGCCTGACACCCAGCCGGAGCACCAAGACCCTGTCAGGCATATGGCCAGGTACGTGGTGAGTTTCTTGCCTTTTGGGAGGTCTGAGGTCTTCTGCCAGCGTTCAGTAGGTGTTCTGTAGGTTTTGTTCCACATGTAGATGTATTTTTGATGTATTTCTGGGGAGGAAGGTGATCTCCATGTCTTACCCTTCCACCATCTTGAAGGTCCCCCCCATATCCCTTCTTCTGGGACCCCTATAATGTAAATGTTAGTATGCTTGATGTTGTCCCAGAGATCTCTTTAACTGTCCTTATTTATTTTCTTTTTGTTCAGGAATAGTGATTTCCGCTACTGTCTCCCAGCTTGCTGATAGAAAGGAATGTATCATTTGGCCCATTCATATTTCTAGTGTATTTTTCATTTCAATTATTCTTCATATGTTTGGTTCTTTATTTTCTGACTCTTTGTTTAAAAACTACTGAGTTCTTGATCTGTGTATCTAGTCTTCTGAGTTCTTCAATAATCTTTCTTCTTCTGGGTTTTTCTCTTGTTCCTTTGTTGTTTCTCTTGTTCTTCCATTGCCTCATTTTGCCTAACTTTTGTTTTTGTTTCTAGTTATCTGGTAGGTTGGTTACACTTCCCAACCTTGCAGAAATGGCCTTTGCAGGAGAGGACCTATATGTCCCAGCAGCGCATTCCTCTCTCATCACCAGACCTCTGTGTGCTAGGGCTGCCCTCTCTGAGGCTGCTTGGGTCCTTCTGCTGTGGTGGGCTGATGACTGTGGGCAGTCTGGTAGGCTTGGTTGGTCCCCTGGTCCAGTTGTTGCCATGCCTTAAATTTTGCAGAGGTTGCTGGCCATTTGCTGGCAGGGCTAGGATCACAAGGTGGCTGGCTGTAGCACCCCAGGGGTAGTGCTGGTTCATGGGTGAGCAGAGCTGGGGTCCAGGAGAGCCTCGGGCTGGTGCCCACCGATTTGTGGCTAAAGCCAGGTCCTGGGGCCTAGTGTCTGGCCACTGGCAAGCAGAACTGGGTCTTGGGGTTTAGCTGTAGGGCTCAGGGGACCCAGAGCTGGTGTTAATCTGCTGGTGGGTAGGGCTGATTCCTGGACACAGCTGCCTACAGGGTCCAGGATGTTCTGAAGCTTGTGTTGCCCTGCTGGTGGTTGGTCCCAGGGCTAGTGCTGGCTTGCTGGTGGGTGGGCTAGGTCTGTGGGCTGTGGGGCTACTGTTTCCTGGGGCCAGGCCCCTGCCCTGCTGCCTACAGGCTGTTGGGAAGGGACAGGGCTGGGTTCTGAGGCTAATAGGCTAGAGGGAGGATTCCAGAGTGATGCTTCCCAGCACCAATATCCACGTAGTAGAACAAGCTCCTCCAAACGGCTGCCACCAAGGGGCTTCCCTGGTGGCGTAGTGGTTGAGAGTCCACCTGCCAATGCAGGGGATACGGGTTCGTGTCCCGGTCCGGGAAGATCCCGCATGCCGCAGAGCAGCTGGGCCCGTGAGCCATGGCCGCTGAGCCTGCGCATCCGGAGCCTGTGTTCCGCAACGGGAGAGGCCACAACAGTGAGAGGCCCGCCCACTGCCAAAAAAAAAAAAAAAAAAAAGCTGCCACCAATATCTGTGTCCCCTGGGCAAGCTTCGTTTCCCTCCTGCCTCTCCAGGAGGCTCTCAAAGATCAGCAGGTAGGTCTACTGGGGCTCATTTGAATTTACTACTGCTCTCCTGGGTCCCTAAATGTGTGAGGCTTTTGTGTGTACCCTTAAAGAGTGGAGTCTTTCTTTCAGCCCTCTGGGGCTCCCAGAGTAAGCCCCACTGGCCTTCAAAGCCAAACGTTCTGGGGGCTTGTCTTCCTGGTGTAGGACCCCTGGGCTGGGGAGCTCGATGTGGGGCTCGGACCCCTCACTCCTTGGGGAGAACCTCTGCAATTGTAACTTTCCTGTTTGTGGGTCACCTACCCGAGTATATAGGACTTGACTCTACCATGAGTCAGCCCTTCCTAACTCATCTTGTTTTGGTTCTTTCTTTATATCTTTAGTTGTATAAGATCTTTTCTGGTAGGTTCTAGTCTTCTTCATGGATGGTTGTTCTGTGAATAGTTGTAATTTTGTTATGTCCTTGACCAGAGGTGAGCTCAGGGTCTTCTACTCTGTCATCCTGGTCAATCTTGGTCTTCTTTCTTTATTCTCTGGAAGACTGGTATTCTCCTTAAACTGTCGTTGCTAATGAAAGCTTTGAGTTTGGACTTCTAATTATATTCACGTTTTTTTAATTTGAAAAATTCAGATGTTTTATTCTCAGTTTTGGTTATTGGATATTAAATTTTCCATTTTACTTATGTTTTAAAATATATTGGTATAGTTTTTAAATAATTCTCTCAACTTCTACAGCCTCCGTAGTGATATACCACGTCCCTTCTTTCATTCTCGATACTGGTTACTTGTTTGTCCCTCTCTGATTTGATTCAGTCTTGTCAAAAGTTTAAAAAGTTGATTAGACATTTTAAGGAATCAAATTTTGGCTTTAATATTTTAACCCTTTAAATTTTATTCACCATTTTCCTAATCTCTTGATGGATATTAGCTCATTAATATTTATCTGTTGTATTTAAAAGTTAAAATCTTAACTATATATGTACTGATTTTGCTACAGTGCACGACATTTTTTCAGGAAATTTTCAGCTCAAAATATTTTCTAATTTCCATCATGATTTCTTTACCTGCTGGTTATTTAGAAGTGAATTTCTCCATTGATGGAAATAAATATTCTAGCTTAATTTATTTTTCAGTTTGCATTTTCACAAAGCATATTCAGTAGATTCAATACCTTTTGAAACTTGCCTTATGACCCAATACATCAATCAGTTTTTGAAAATATTTTGTTCAAATGTTATTTCTTCTGTGTTGTATCAGTTATTCCCACAACGTGTGAATTTGTCTATTTCTCCTTATAGTTCTGTCTTTCCTTTAAATATCCTGAGGCTGTGTCATTAGAGGAATAAAATTTTAAATTGTCTTATTTTCCTGGTAAGTCAAGCCTTTGATCATCGTGAAGTGTCCATTTTAATCTACAGTAATGCTCGTCACTTTAAAGTATCCTTTAAAGGATACTAATGTAGCTTCATCAATTTTAGGGCAGGGCTTCTAGTGAAAGTTCTCGTGTTTTTTTGAATACTGAATAGAGCATGTCCTTACTTTTTGGATTTTGTGGTTTTGCTTGAGAGATTAGCTGTCAGCCTAATTCCTAAAACTTTAAGTGATATATTTGTGCACCTTCACATCCTTTGACTTTCACCCTTTCGGAATCCTTATATATCTTGTCAATAACTACAAGGGCTATTGTTTTTTTTCCCTAAGAACTTCAGCTGACAGAATTTAAATGGAGTAAATCTATTCATCCAATATAATTACTGATGTGAGTTTAAATCTATAGTAATACCCCCTCCCCTGTGGTTTGACTTTTCCACCGTTTCAGTTACCCTCAGCACACCATGTTCAGAAAATATTACACAGAAAGTTCCAGAAATAAGCAAATCATAAGTTTTAAATTTGGCACTGTTCTGAGTAGCACATTAATCTCACACTGTCCAGTTCCATTTTACTCAGGATCTCCAACCATCAACGTTGTCATGGATCAGTGATCCAGGATCACCGGAAGCAGATGATGTTCCCTTTGACTTTTCACCCCACTTCGCCTCATCTCATCCTGAAGGCATTGTATCATCTCACGTCATCACAAGAAGGGTAAGTGTAGTACAGTAAGATATTTTGAGGGAGAAATAGACTACATTTGCATAATTTTTTATCACAGTATATTATAACATCTCTATTTTTATTATTGCTACTCTTACTGTGCCTAATTGATAAATTAAACTTTATCATAGGTGTGTAGAGGAAAAAACATCGTGTGTATTTAGGGCTTGGTCCTATCTGTGGTTTCAGGCATCCATTGGGGGTCTTGGAACATATCCCCTGCAAATAAGGGGGGACTGTTGTATACCATCCTACTGTAATGACCCTTTGGTTTTAATGTCTTTTTTCCTCCGAGTGCTTTTAAGATTTAAAAAAATTTTCTGAAGTTTATTATGATGTGTCTAGGAATAGATTGCTTTTAATTTATATTGCTTTGGTTTCTTAGACTTTCTTGGATCTGGTGGTTCATATTTTGAACTTTGGAAAATTCTGTCATTAACTCTAATATTGCTGTTACTTCTGTTCTTACTGTGTCCTCTACTTCTTCTTAGCTTATTGTCAGTGTTTCATCTATGAGTTTGTTTTGTTTTGGTTTGGTTTTTTTGTGGTATGTGGGCCTCTCACTGTTGTGGCCTCTCCCGTTGCGGAGCACAGGCTCCGGATGCGCAGGCTCAGCGGCCATGGCTCACAGGCCCAGCCGCTCCGTGGCATGTGGGATCTTCCCGGACCGGGGCACGAACCCATGTCCCCTGCATCGGGAGGCAGACTCTCAACCACTGCGCCACCAGGGAAGCCCCATCGCTGAGTTTTATTTTGAATATTTCTTTCTGACTTGCCTTCCAGTTCACCAATCCTCTATTAAATTATTTCTAATTTGCTATTAAACCCATCCATTTCATTCTTAATTGGGATTATTGTATTTTTCAGTTCTAGTATTTTTTTTCTTCACCAATTCTGCTCTGTAATTTTTTGTGGTTTTCAGCTCCTTGGAAATGTTGGCCATCTGATTTTTACTTCTCGAACATACTAAGCTTATAGTCCAAATATCTGGAGCCTCTGCATATTTCCTTCTACTGACAAGTTTTCCTGATTCTCATGCACGACTGTCTCCTCATAAGCTTGTTTATCCTTGTGTGACAAGACTTTATTTTTAAAGTGGGTTTGTTTCTACAGATCTAGGATGATATTCTTCAGAAAGAATATATTCCAGGCACTCGACAGCACTAGCAATCTGGTGTTATTTTACCTTGGCATTATTGACATTTCAAGCTGGATAATTCTTCATTGTGAGAGCACATCCTGTTTTACAGGATGTTTAGTAGTATCTTAGCCTCTTCCCACTAGACACCCATGACACCTCTTCCCAGTTAAAATGCCTCCAGATATTGCCAAATATCCCCTGGTACTTAAACCACCATCTTAACCCAAAACAAGGGAATCTAATCAGGTTTAAGCATAGTAGTTCCTCATCTCTACTTTTGTCCCCCTAATTAGAGTATTATCCTGCTTTTACAGTTGTCTTCAGTGGAGACTAGATCCAAATTTGACATGAGGAAGTATATGCACACACCCATTCCTGCTGCCTGGAGAGCACCCTGCCATACGTTGAGAATCCCTATACCCATAGTTGCAGGTAAGTCCTATCTGTACTGCATGGTTCTCACATGGGTCATTCTGCCACATAGTAGAGGCTCCTTTTCTTTGCCACACCAGGACCCTTTTTACTATGCAGACATTTATCTTGAAGTATGTTTTACAAATCGGTCTTCAGTTCTAAACTTTAATGACCAAGTCTCAAAGATTCAGTGTTGACTAATGCCCAGCCATTTTCACTCAAGGAGTGTTTCCTTCTTGGTATATCGTAGGTCTTGAAGACAAGGGCTTATAGGGTGCTTTCTATGATAGCTGCTCAAAGAATCCTAAACTCTCTGGGATTTATAACTGGGGATCCTAAAAGGCACCTAGTTCATGTAACTATACTGTCATGGGATAACTAGAACTGAAGAAATATGTCCCCTCTAGAGGAATGAGAAGGGCCAAAATGAATCCACTCAAGCACGAACGAGGTAAGGCACTGACAAAGCTTGGGTTGGGGAGATGGGACAATTTCTTTTTCCTATTGTGAAGTTCAAGAGGGGATGGCCCCAAGAGGAGCAAAAGCAATACTGATGCTTCTTATGAGAGCAGGAAATATTTATTTTTCATCAAGAATTTCTGCATTATTTCATTTTACCCTTGACAAACTTAGGCAGTTAGAGATTTTTTTAATCTCCATTTTTAGAGGAGGGTCTGAGGTTTAGTGTGCTGTAACTTGCTTCAGGTCATCAGGTTAGTAGGTGGCAGAGCTGTGATCGAAGATTGAGTCTAACCTTAAAGCCAATGATTTTTTTTTTCTTATGCTTTGCTGCTCCTACAGGTTTCTTAGGGTCATGACTTCTCATTTGGGGGCCTGTAGATTAAAATATGTATTAAAAGATCATCTAAGTTACCATTGAGTCTTAGGTGGGGATCCAGTGAAAAGAAGGACTCATATCAGAAAGGGCCTCTTTGGTGAGACTGTAAAATGGCCACTGGGAGAGCCTTATGGGGACAATGGTCTCTGACCTGTCACACAAATCAGAAGTAGGAGCTGAAAAGCAGGGGTGTGCTGACTTTTTAGGTTAGCACACTCTCTACTTCTTAGGCCCACATTCATCTGTGGGACACATTCCCTTAAATTAAATAATCCCTCAAAGGTGGCTAAACCATTCTATTATTTGGAACTAGGCTGAAGTCTTGGAAGATCAGATGAAGTAATGGATGATTTGATAACTTTTGATGTCTTCTAGAACCTGAAGTACGAGTAAGGGCATTTTCTTTCTACTTCTGGTTCTGGCCAGCATAAGAAATCATTTATTTATTTGTGGTTCTTTCACTAACAAATACTCTGAACAGGAGGATTTAATTTCACTAGCAAATATCTTCAACATTACTCTAAGTGAGGTCCAGTGGGATCTCAATTTGGCCTCACATCAAGCAGTGGACATACCACAATATTGGTAGAAGGCTCTGGGAAGTTCTAGTACTGTATGATCCAGTTTGTTTAAACAGTCTTTTCTGTGGCTAGGACACTTTAACCTTGTCAGATATATTTCCAGGCTGATTCATTGCAAGGTTACTTCAGGGTAACTACTCAGAGGTAGATTAGATGGCCACTTTTCTTCATCTCACAGTATTCCTCATGTGGTTCTCACCAACTCCTATTCATTTTTGCCTTCTGTTATACCCTGCTTCATCTCATCTATAGAATTAAGCAAATTCCAGAAGGTGGCTATTAACAGTTCCTTGAAGGGTATATATACAGCACCGTTCAGTTAGTTTCTTTGGCTTTTACAGAAGTGCTGTTGGCTCTAATACTCTTGGGTTAGATACGTTACTTTCTTGTCAAGTTTGAAAGAGCAGTGATGTATTATAATCTGTCTACACATCCCCCTTTTTCCTGAATCAGCTAATTCTATCTCTGATTTTAGAGATAGGATAGTGGCTGGGAATGTTTCTCTGGAGTGTCTGAATTCTGGTTTCTCCACTTAAAATTACATGGGAAATTTAACAACTTCTCCAAGCATTAGTTTTCATCATTGTAAAATATACATAAAACTTATCATTTTAACCACTTGTAAATGTATAGTTCTGTGGCACTAAGTATATAGTACAACCATTGTCACTTTTCATTTCCAGAATGTTTCCATCATCTTCCCAAACTAAAATTCCATATCCATTAAACAACTACTCCTATTCCCTCCCCTGCCCCAATCAGCTGCCTGGCAACCATCATTCTATACTTTCTTTCTCTATGAATTTGATTTCTATATGTATTTCATGTAAGTGGCATCATATGCTATTTGTTTTTCTGTGACTGAAGAACGCTTAGCATCTTGGGTTTGAGCGTTCATCCATGTCACAGCATGTCAGAATTTCCTTCCTTTTAAAGGCTGAATAATATTCCATTGTGTTAACACCTACATACTAATACTATTATAAGAGTCAGAGCTCCATTCTAGCAACTGAAGAAGTGATTTCATTTACTTGCTAAGACACAGCTTCAGCAGGGGTCAGCATCTCTACTGCTGTAAATAGAAAATGCAGGCTTATGCTTTTGGAGTAAATTTCTAGGCTCACCTTTGATTCCTTTTCTCCACCAGTGTTTACAAAGTCTCCCAGTTAGGATCTCCTCATTTTCTTTAAAGGTAAAGAATGCGTGGGGAGTGGGATCAAGATGGTGGAGCTCACCTCCCCTACCCACCCCAGCACCTCAAAAATACATCTATATGTGGAACAATTCTTATGGAAAACTGGAAACCAGCAGAAATTCTGTACAGCCAATGCTGCACGAAAGATTTCCTCGTGACCAGGTAGGGTAGGGGGAAAAAAACCAGTAGGTTGGGACCCGTGCCCCTGGGAGGAGACTTAGAGAAAAAGGAAGATCCCAGGGGCAGACCCTCACCCTGGGGAGCCAGTAGGTTGAGCCACGACTGGGCATCCCTGTCCTTTGTGAGGAAGCAAGCCCCCGTGGCTGCTGCGATAAGCTGTGGGACAGACAGAAGGACTGGAGAAGCCTAGACTCCACTTAGAAGAGTGTGCTGGCTTACCAACAGGGCAGTGAGAACACTGCGCTGGCACCTGCCACCTTCCCCAGTCTGGGTTGGGTGACCACCCAAGCCCCACTCACTGCACATCACGGCTTGGCCCAGGATCTAAGGTCCTGGGAAAAGACTCAATTTAGTGATGCACAGATGGCCAGGGGACCTGGCGTGTGGTCCAGATGGGGCGGCAGTGATGACCATTGTTGGTATATGCTCAGGCAGTGCCATCTAAGCAGTGCAGACCTCCGAGAGCAGCACACCACAGTCCCCACTCCCAGCAGAGCTTTCATGGCCCACTCCATGCCACAGCTTTGCCCTGGATCTGAGGCAGAAAAGACTCGATCTAGGGATGGAAAGGGGACTTGAGGTGTGGTTCAGGTGGGGCAGCTGGTGTTGATGCTTGCTCAAACAGTACCCCAGAAGCAGCCCAGACCTCTGATGGCAGCACAGCCACTTTAATTCCTGCAACCACAACATCCTGACCCCCACTCCTAGCCTAACAAATGCTCTGGTTCTGCCCACTGCATGCCACAACCTGACAGTAGATCTGGGCCGACCACAGAAGGGGAAAGGATGCCACTGTGGGCTGATGCTGAGTAGAGCCACAGATGCTTACAAAGGGAGTGCATCCGACCTCTGTGAGCACATGAGCCTCACTTCCCCACTTCCCTCCTTTGGGGCAAAGGCCCCAGGGCAGGAACAAGGAAAAACATACATTAAAGGGAACAGAGGCTGCTTGAGCCCAACTGTCAGGAATTCTGTTCCAGCAACTGGGGAGCAGACCCCACTCCTGACATGGCAACAGCCATGGAGTAGAGAGGAAGTCCTGCTTCATACCCTATGTAGGCTTTAGCCCTTCTTACACCAACCACACCCTCTATCAAGGCGACAGTGACCAGCACACCTGAGGAAAGACAGGGCTGGCATTCACAACCAATCCAGCCCTCACACCAAAGATAGTAGGCGCACACAGTCTACCTAGGAATGCTCCCACATAAAAAACCCTTCCACACAATAGGTAACTGTTTCACCTACATTCATAGAGACAGAGAAAGTTAAGTAAAATGAAAAGGCAGAAGAATCAGACCCAACTGAAAAAGAGAAAAACTCCTGAAAAAACACTCTTCTGGATACTGACTTATAAATGTTGGTATAAAAAATGCTAATTAATTGATTTTAAAAAGATTAAACCCACAATTTTAACAAGGAACTAGAAACTATAGATGACCCAATCAAAAATAGATAATTCAATTTCTGAGACAAAAGGCAATCTAGAAGCAATGAATAGCTAACTAAATGACACAAAAGAACTTGTAAGTGATCTGGAAGATAGAAAAATGGGAATTACACAATCAGAATAGCAGACAGAAAGACGAAAGACAACATACAAGGTCTATGGGATAATATAAAATGTGCCAACCTATGCATAATGGGGGTTCCAGAAGGAGAAGAGAGAGAGAAGGGAATTGAAAATGCATTTGAAGAAATTATGGCTGAAAACTTCCCCAACCCAAAGAAGGAAATGAATTACCAGGTATAGGAAGCACAGAGGGTTCCAAACAGACAAACAGACCCACACCAAAACCTATCATAATTAAAATGGCAAAAGTTAAAGACAGAGGATCCTGAAGGCAGGGAGAGAAAAATTCATTTACAAGGGAACCCTCATAAGGCTCTCAGCTGATTTCTCTGCAGAAACTCTGCAGGCCAGAAGGGAGTGGCATGATATATTCAAAGCTCTGAAAAGGAAAAACCTGTAACCTAGGATACTCTAACCAGGAAGATTATGATTTAGAATAGAAGATAGATAAAGAATTTCTCAGACAAGCAAAGATTTCGGCAAATCCTACCCTGGAGAAAATGTTGAAGGGTCTTCTCTAAATGGAAAAGAAGCAAGAATCTATAGAAAAGGGAAACTCCCAATAGGAAAGGCAAAAATATAGTAAGGATTGGAGATCACTTAAATAAGCCAGTGTGTGGATTAAAAATTTAAAAAAATTGTAAAAGTGACTATAACTATAATAAACAGTAGAACGATAAGCAGGAAGATGTAAAATAGGACCTCAAAACCATAAAATGTAGATCTTTTAGAATGTGTTCAAACTTAAATGATTATCAGTTTAAAGCAAGTGGATATAGTTACGCGTAAGCGTATATGAATCTCATGGTAACCACAAGTCAAAAACCTACAACAGATACACAAAAACCGAAAAGAAAGGAACTCAAGCATAATACAAAAGAAAAGCATCAAACCTCAATGGGGAAAACAAAAAGCACCACAAAAAGAACTAGAAAACAAGACATAAAATGGCACTAAGTACATACCTATTAATCATTTTAAATGTCAATGAACTAAATACTCCAATCAAAAGACACAGGGTGGCTGATTGGATTGAAAACAAGACCCTTCAATATGCTGTCTCCAGGAGACTCACTTCAGGGCGAAAGACACAGATTGAAAGTGAGGGGATGGAAAAAGATATTTCATGCGAATGGAAATGACAAAAAAGCAGAGGTAGCAATACTCATATCAGAAAAAATTGACTGTAAAACAAAGGCTATACCAAAAAAGGGCATTATATAATGATAAAGGAATCAATACAAGAAGAGGATATTACACTCGTTAACATACGCACCCAATACAGGAGCACCTAAATATATAAAGCAAGTACCAACAGACATAAAGGGAGACATTAATGGAAATACAATAATGGTAGGAGACTTTAACATCCCACTGACATTAATGGACAGATCATCCAGAGAGAAAATCAATAAGGCAACAGAGGTCCTGAATGACACAATAGACCAGGTGGGCTTAGTTGATCTACAGGACACTACATCTTAAAAAAGCAGAATGCATTCTTCTCAAGTGCCCATGGAATGGTCTCAAAACAAGCCTCAACAAATTTAAGAGAAATTATGTCAAGCATCTTTTCTGACCACAGCAGTATAAAATGAGAAATCAACTACAGAAGAAAAACGGGAAGAGAACAAACATGTGGAGACTAAACAACATGCTACTAAAAAACCAATGGGTCAATGACGAAATTAAAGAGGAAATCAGAAAATATCTTGACACAAATGAAAAAGAGAACACAGCTTTACAAATCTATGGGGATGCAGCAAAAGCAATTCTAGGAGGGAAGCTCATTGCTACACAGGTCTTCCTCAAGAAACAGGAAGAAAAACAACCTAACTACCACCTATTGATAAATAATTAGAAAAAGAAGAACAAAGCCCAAAATCAGCAGAGGGAAGGAAATAATAAAGATCAGAGAAGAAATAAATAGTTATCAAAAAAAAAAACACAAACACCAGTAGAAAAGATCAATGAAACCAAGAGCTGGTTTTCTGAAAAGATAAACGAAATTGATACACCTTTAGCCAGGGTCACCAAGAGGAAAGGAGAGAAGACCCAAATAAAATAAGAAATAACAACTGATACCACAGAGATATAAAAAGGTCACAAGAGAATACTACAGTTATATGCCAACAAATTGGACAATCTAGAAGAAATGGACATATTTCTAAAACATGGAGCCTGCTAAGACCGAGTCAAAAAGAAGCAGACAGTTTGAACAAACTGATCACTAGAAGTTAAATAGAATCTGTAATTTAAAACCTCCCTGCAAACAAAAGTTCAGGGCTGGATGGCTTCACCAGGGAATTCTACCAAACATATAAAGAAGAACTTATACCTGTCCTTCTCAAACTATTCCAAAAAACTGAAGAGGAGAGAACACTCCCAAGCTCATTCTGTGAGGCCACCATCACCCTGATATCAAAACAAAAGACACTATAAAAAAAGAAAATTATAGGCCAATATCATTGATGAATATAGATGCAAAAATCCTCAATAAAATATGAGCAAACCAAATCCAACAATACATAAAGAAGATCATATACCATGATCAAGTGGGATTTATTCCAGGGCCACAAGGACGGTTCGTCATATGCAAATCAATGAATGTGATACACCACATTAACCAAAGGAAAGACAAAAATGATCATCTCAATAGATGCAGACAAAGCATTTGACAAAATTCAACATCATTCATGATAAAAACTCTCATCAGAGTGGGTATAGAGGGAACACATCTCAATATAATAAAGCCCATTTTTATGACAAACTGCCAGCCACACTCAGTGGTGAAAAGCTGAAAGCATTCCTGCTAAATTCAGGTACACAAGACAAGGATGCCCCCTCATGCCACTTCTATTTAACATAGTATTGGAGCTCCTAGTCACAGCAATCAGCCAAGAAAAAGAAAAGGTATCCAAAGTGGAAGGGAAGAGGTAAAACTGTCACTATTTGCAGATGACATGATACTCTGTATAGAGAACCCTACAGTCTCCACCCTAAAACTACTACAACTAATAAATAAATTCAGCAAGGTTGCAGGATACAAGATTAATACACAGATATCTGTTGCATTTCTATACACTAATAAATCCCATTTAAAATCGCATCAGTAAAATAAAATACCTAGGAATAAACTTAACCAAGGTGGTGAAAGACTTATATGCTGAAAACTATAAAACACTGATGAAGGAGATTGAAGATGATTCTAAGAAATGGATGAAGAAATTGAAAGATATGTGCTCTTGGATTGGAAAAATTAATAGTATTAAAATGGCCATACTACTCAAAACAATCTACAGATTTAATGCAATCTCTATCAAAATACCCAGGACATTTTTCACAGAACTAGAACAAATAATCCTAAAATTTATATGGAATCACAAGAGACCCCAAATTGCCAAAGCAACCCCAAGAAAAAAGAACAAAGCTCCCAGACTTTAGACTATACTATAAATCTACAGAAATCAAAACAGTGTGGTATTGGCACAAAAACAGACACACAGATTAATGGAACAGAATAGCCCGGAAATAAACCCATGCATCTATGGTCAGTTAATCTATGACAAAGGAGGCACGAATATACAATGGAGAAAAGACAGTCTCTTTAACTAGTGGTGTTGGGAAAACTGAACAGCCACATGTAAAGCAATGAAATTAAAACATTTCCTCACACCATATACAAAAATAAACTCAAAATGGTTTAAAGACCTAAATGGAAGAACTGAAACCTAAAACTCCTAGAAGAGAACACAGGCTAAACCCTCTTTGACATAAATTGTAGCAATATATTCTTGGATCGGTCAGTCTCCTAAGGCAAAAGAAATAAAAGCAAAAATAAACAACTGGAACCTAATCAAACTTAAAAGTTTTTGCACAGCAAAGGAAACCTTCAGTAAAATGAAAAGACAACCTACAAAATGGGAGAAAATATTTGCAAATAATGTGACCGACAAGGGACTAATATCCAAAATATACAAACAGATCATACAACTCAATATTAAAAATTCTAATCAAAGATGGGCCTAAGACTTGAATAGATATTTTTCAAAAAAAGACATACAGATGGTTAATGGGTACATGAAAAAATGTTCAACATTGCTAATTATGAGAAAAATGCAAATCAAAGCAACAGCAACATATCACCTCACACTGGTCAGAATGGCTATCATCAAGGAGTCTGCAAATAACAGACGCTGGGGAGGGTGTGGAGAAAAGGGAACCCTCGTATCCTACACTGTTGGTGGGAATGTAAATTGGTGCAGCCGCTGTGGAAAACAGTATGGAGGTTCCTTAAAAAACTAAAAATAGAACTGCCATATGATCCAGCAATCCCACTCCTGGGTATATATCAGGAAAAAATGAAAACTCTAATTTGAGTAGGTACATGCACCCCAATGTTCATAGCAGCACTAGTTACAATAGCCAAGACATGGAAGCAACCCAAGTGCCCATCAGCAGATGACTGGATTAAACAATACTGCACACAATGGAATATTATTCAGCCATAAAAAGAATGAAATATTGCCATTTGCAGCAACGTAGATGGACCTAGAGAACATTATGCTTAGTGAAATAAGTCCGCTAGAGAAAGACAAATACTGTATGATATCACTTATATGTGGAATCTAAAAAATAATACAAATAAATGTATATACAAAACAGAAACAGACTCACAAACATAGAAAACAAGCTTGTGGTTACCAAAGAGGAAAAGGAAGGTGGGGGAGGGAAAAATTAGGGGTACGGAACAAACTATTGTATATAAAATAGATAAGGTATTACACATTATCTTATCATAACCTATAATAGAATATAATCTGCAAAAATACTGAATCACTATGCCATACACCTGAAACTAATACAATATTGCAAATCAACTATACTTCAATAATAACAATAAAGAATGCCTGCATTCAGGGGAACAAGACAGACATTTCTGTGCTCTAATATGCAGGCAGAGGGAAGGAAGATTTGGGGCAAACAAGTAGGGAAAATTTTGAAAAAAATCTAAAATTTAGTTTTATAACAAAAATAAGAACAAAACCAGATGGAAAGAACAGGTCAAGTTACAGAGACAGATTGTATTATCCAAAGATAGTTGCACCAATATATTTCTCATCTTACATGCTCTTCTTACAATATGGTTTTGACAGTCCTTCATCAGGAGGTGGGTTCTTCTTCCCCATTCCTTCAACTGGGACAGAACTTCGTAAATACAACCGATAGTATACGATGAAAGTGACTTTTAGGCCTTGGTCAAAAAAATCATTACACGTTTCACCTTGGATCACTCAAGCAGACCTGTGGAGAGAGAGGCACTGAGACCCGCAGCCTAGAGGGCAGCAACAACTTGCCGGCCAAGTGAGTCAGCCACCTTCGAGGTCCATGTTCCAGCCATCCAGGTGACTGCATACCCAGTGGATACAGCACTAAAGCCATATGCGACTCCAAGTGAGAACTGTCCAGTTGAGTTCCTCTCAAACCAACAAAAACCATGAAAAATAAGTGATTATTGTTTAATCGACACCCAATTTGGGGGTATTTTGTTTTGTAGCAGTTGATAACTATAAAGTTACCTTATCTTACTGAATACCTTTCATCTTCACGCAATGATGGGCGTGAAGCAAACGTTACTTGGAGAAAGACTTGGACGCGTACAAGCAGGCATGGCTGGTGCAGGCCAACTTTAAAGTCTTATTTCCATGAATACATCATATCCAGGTGAAAGGAGGCAGGTAGAGTCTAAAGGGGAATATTTTGTCTCAGGAACTTATGGCCTGTTAGTTGGACCATCAGCATGTATACTTAAAATTCAACAGGTATCATCACTGCTCAGCAAGGGAGAGGAAATCTCTGTTAAATCAAAGAGGAGAGGCTTCCTAAGGTGGAATCTTTTCCCTAGGTCCTCATGATACACAAGCCTCCACCCTCTCCTAGGTGCTTTAATTCAGAGCGCAACTCTAATAATGGTTTCTCCAAACCCTTAGGAGCATTTGGACCGTACTTTCCAAACAACAGTTCTAGAACATTTCTCCATAGAGGGGGTCTTTTGAAGAAAAGAGTTTAACGTGATGAGTGACTTGAGCACTGGGAAGGGCTTTCGCCTTGGGGTCAAGAGATCTGGATTCTAGCCTTGATGTACTTACTAACATGGAGTGTAACTTTCAGCAAGTCCCTTGAATTTCAGTAGTTTTCACTCTGTGAAATGGAGATTTTATCCAGTGTCTGAAGATTTTTGCAGCTCTATGACTCTGATTTAAAAGATTTCCTAGAGATAAAATGTCTCCCCAGATAATAACTATGTCTGTTCATTAAGTCTATCTGTACCCACTGAGGCATGTTTCAGCAAACTTCTAGAACTCAATAGTGCATGGCATTCAGGAATACTGAACAAATGAATCAATTAAAAAAACACACGATCCTACTTCTGTTTCACAGAGGAGTGTTTTGCTGAAAGTCTTTTAGTTTTTTCATAGATATCTGCATGTTTCTTACCATTGCTTGAAAAGAATTTGTACCTTGTGCTTAGCGTTAGAATACAACACAATTCTATTTCTGTTCCGTTTCCCTCCTCTTATCACTTACCATCCCATAACATGAAGTCACCAGTCCTTGTGGTTCTCCACCCCACACCTCCACCTTGGGCAATTTATGTTCAAGCAGTGTTGCTTTTGGGTCAGTATAGCTGAGACCATGCTTGTCTGGGTTTGTCTGTTCAGTGTTAGCCTTGAATGCCTAGCTAGCTTACGTACTGTTGGTGTGGTGGACAGGAGAGAAAGAAGAAAGTGTGAATGATGGACTTACTGAGACCCAGCTCTTGCAGCTCCGTAGTAATGCTGCCCTTGAGCAGTAATGAAAGCTGGAAGTGACTGGTATTCTCCACGTTAGAGCACTGCTAGGATACTGTCTTAAACGCCTCCTGCAAACAAATCTGCACTGCACACCAGACAGACATGAAACCAAGATTTATTAAAATTCCCTTAGCATATTTACAATTGGAAGACATGAATGCAGTTCTCTGTAGATTCCAAAAAAATAGAGTTCTATCTCTTAAATTATCAGAGGTATCAACAGATTAGGATAAATATAATCTATCACAGAGATAGAATTCTTTGAATAGACAATCTACATTTTCTAACCAATATATACTATGTACAGAAATACACTTGATGTGGGGACCAAGTAGTGTCAAGGAGGAAAACATATATATGTACACACACACACACACACACACACATACTTTCATTATGTACAAATCAATATTGGTTCCTTCACCCTTTCTTTTTAAAAATAAATACTTCATTTGGTTTGCAAATGACATTTACAAATTCAACCAAAGAGCATTTCTCAGCTTTGACAAAATTAAATATGCAAATTAGAAATACATATTTTTAAAAATTTAAGGGGAAAAAAATACCTGAATCCAATTAGCTTATTACCTTAAAAAATATCCAAGAGCGTGTAATGTAAGGTTTCATGTCTCTAAAGTGCCTTCTCATTTCTCAAACTGTCTTCATTATTGCTTAAAATCCTTTAAGATTACGTCTACAGTTTGGTCTAATAATTAAACAGAAAAGCCAACTTTTTTCCAGGTCAAATGGTTGACTATTTAAGACATGCTTATACTTTCTTTAAGTGCTTTCAAGAGTGTAACAGTTACTGTTGATCTGAAAATAACCACAAATTGTCAACATCCTGATCCACTTTCCTGAAGATGCTTGAATCATTAGTAATAGTAAGAACTGAGGGGCGATAAAGAGCCTATGATTCAGAATGTTTGCACAGAATTCACTTCGTCCAGCAGCACAGAAAAGTTACTTGAGAGTCAACACTTGAGCCTTAAAACACATCATAGTTGGTGACCTGAACTGATTTACAATTTATGAAAAGAATGGTCCCTAATTAGTTTTAAAGTAAAAATCTCTGAGAAATTGAGAAGGACTGGAACCATGCCTCTCCTCAACCTTCTTAAAATATAAAGTAGAATAAAAAAAGAAATGTATTTTCCATCTCTTTTATGGATTTTCCCTCTTTGCCTAAGTGATGAGGTGGTGCTGACATTAACAAGAGGCAGTCACAACACTGTGTCTCTCTTGGTCACAGCAGAGCTCCCTGTCCAAAGGGCTGGGGGATGGAGCACAGGGTGTGAGAGGAGGGAGTGAGGGCTCAGGGGGACGGACTTTCAGGTGTCTGTGGGGGAAAGGGGTGGAGAAAGCTGGGTCCTGGAGAAACTGTAAAAGTAAAGTGAGGAAAAAATCGCTGTGGGGTGTGATGGAAGGGGAGGCTGATGCAGAAGTATTGAAAGGAGAAAAGTGAAATGAAGCTTGATGCCAAAGTGACTTTTAAACAGGCATAGAGTGTAAACAGGAAGGTCCATGGACAACCGACCCCATCGAAATGAATCTGAAATGCATTGGACTTATTTCAACAAGCACAGGCCAGTCTCACTGGGGTACCTGCTTTTCCAGAACATTGTCAGGCACGGACCAATATGAGATACTGGGCACTCCCATCCCACTGCCCTCATACATATTATGCCCTGAGCTTCCACTGAAAGGCTGCCCATGATACAACCATGGCAACGGTCACCAGCTCCCTAACAATGCATTATATCAGCAAAACATTGCACCCTGGCCTCGTTCAAATTTTCCTTCTCCCCTGTCTCCTGTTTTTCTCCATCATCCCATTGCTTGTAATCTCACAAGGCAAAATGAAGACACATAACTGCAGGGATCAAATTAATTTTAGGAAGCAGGGTCGAGGGTGTTGATAAGAAAATTAAACTCTAAAGGACTTGAAATAATTTACATTTCTGTTAGGCCTGATTCCTGTTAGGATGCTGACTGACTTCACTTAAGGTTCTGGGCATTCAGGCCAGTACTGTGTTTTTCCAGGCCAAAGCACGATCCCCTAAATCAAAGTCCAGGGGCACTCTGCTTCCACGGTAGTCTAAATTAAAATTCAATGAAAGGAAAAGACTATGATGAATCGATGACACGTTTCCTCCAAAGAATCTTCAAAATTATTCAATTTCTAACTTTAAAAGGTTCTGCCTTTTTAAGAATATCTTCAATTGTTTCTTTGAAGGGAAGGCCTTTTTTTCTTAATGCTTATATTCTTCAAAGATTATACATCCTACTAACAGTAGGGTCATATCATTTGCATCTTGAGAAATTGAAGAATTGTAGAATTGTAAAATTAATATTGGGCATAGACCTATCCCTTTGGTAGATCCCCAAATCCTATGTGTGTCACTCTGGGCGGAGAGAATTGTCCCTAGACTTTCCCCCTCACCCACTGATTTGTTTCCAAAGGAAATGAACAGCTTTAGAGGGTTAAGCAGAGGGCAATCTCAGTGGGTTGACACTACCTTCTTCATGCCTTGGAGGTCAGATCTGAAGATATAAGATTATAGGTAGGGACGAGTTGCCAAGAGGAAAGGGAAAAAAATGAGCTACTTATAGTTTGCTCAAACCTATCTAAAATGGAGATTTTGAATCTCTTAGTCTCTTACTGGGAAGAGTAGTATAATCTTTGTGTGCTATATACCCATTTTTATATACCTCATAGAAACCTGGAATTTGGAATCCATCCCAAGAGTTCCTAGAAAGCTGTGCATTCCTAAATACACCTACCGTCCATGTCATGGTGCGGTGGAGAGTAATTTCCCTTATACTCAGTGGTCTATGCTACTAGCCTCTCGGTCTGGAAAGCTGACCGAGATGAGTAAACAAAAATACGTTTGTTTCACGAGACAAGAACGGAAGCAAGCCCTAGAAGAGAACAAGGAAGGAAAGTACGTACAGCTTTGCCAGAGATGTTGACAAACCACTGGGCATGCATGCCTGAAAACGTTAGATTTCTTACTTGATAGACTAAATACAACACACTGGCAGCTCACACTATATATGGGGAGAAGTATTCATTCTCTTTGAAGACATTCTTACAGCTTCCAAGACAAAAGAACCCCTTGGTGTCTGCACAGGTAGAATCCAGGGAAATGCTCAGCCTACAAAACAGCTTAAGGGTGGCGGAAGGTTGTTTACTCCACAGGGAAGAAGGCCAAATTGCTGGGGGAAATTGTGGGCTCATTTGCATTTTGCTAGCCCAGTGCTATCAGGTTTCACACAAAGCATAAAAAAACAAATAGCCCACAGAAGTCTATGAATCAGCTTCCTGAAATGGAGATACACTGGAGATTCTTAGTATATTTAAGAGAAGATTAAAAATAGAAAATTATATGTGCATATGGAATGTAGAATAAATTAATGGCTTTAGCTACCACACTTATTTAAAATATTGAGATTAAATCAGCCTTCCCCAGATTATAGCATGAAGAAGACATTCATGAACAAGTACTTTATAGACATAATATGCCAGAGTTCGTTTGAGCACTGACTGAAGTGAACCATCATGCTAGAGGAGGGAAGACAAGAAGGAAAAGGTCCTCTGTTACTGTTTATCACCAGGGTAGTTGGGAGAGGGGCTGGGGGTGGAGAAGAAAGGAATTGAGGATAGGATAGGCTAGCTTGAGGTTATCCTGTCCTCAAGCTCCAGTGAGGACAGGATAACCTACTGAATGAGGCTTGATCTGCTGCCCTAATCTCTTCTCTGGTAGAAACTGCATGGGTGCCTTAAGAGACAGAGTAAACTTGCTGCCATTTTCGTATCTTCACATTTCCAAGTAAGTTGTCAACTACACAAATTTCCCAAATGCTAAGTTTATATCACAGTGTCGATGAAGGGTCTTGGAACAAATAAGGCTACTGAACTGGCTTCCACGTTGACATGTTAATACTCTCTTGAATTTACTGCTTCTCAGCAAAGCATTGATCTGGGAGGATTTGGTGGATTACCCACTCCTTGGGAGGGGAAAGGAAGAACTATGAAACTAAAATTAAGTGCCTCTAACAAGGTGCCAACAACTGACAGGTGTGCAGAAAGACACAAAACGAGCCTCTCAGTCACATACAGCTGTGTAACTGAGCCCAGTGTTGCCTGGATTCAATCACTCATGGACTTATAAATACCGTTATGGGAGTCTAAAGGAGACAGACCTGCTGAGGCCTGTTCCAAAAGGTGCCTTTAAGTGACTCCTGCACCAATAATAGACCAGGTTCCAAGCAGCCAGATTATCTCCTTCCATAGCTGGAAAATGGAAACTTATTTGCATTTTGGAAAGGTTAACCACTGGCCATTTGTTTCAAATACTGTTAAGTTTGTCCACACAGACTTGTTTCTCTTGTGTTGCAGATTTCTTTATGATAACAAAGTAGCTGACATGAATGAAAATTCACTTCTTTATTCAATCCACTCTGTGTTCCTGAGGTAAAAACCTAACCTATGAAGCGTGGTATTCATGGGCTTCTGGATGTTCCATACATTTATAAACTGCTTTTACGAGAGAACGAGAGCAAGGAAATTTTCATAGTCTAGCACTTCTTTCATTATATTATACTACTTCTCTTTGTACGTGGCTTTTCCAAAAATAAACTGCTCAGAGCAATACTTGACTCCCTTGAATTCACACTCTAAAAATCGCCTGGTTTAGGCTGAAGTCTCAAGTGGGCAGTTAAGAGCTCTTACTTTGTCTACACTCATCAGCCCTCACAGCTGTTCAAATCCTTATGTGCTTAGGACTTCTATAACATTGGGTTTCACAATATGTCTGTTTTTTGTTGTTTTTGTGTGTGATTCAGGAACTAATTAATTTGTGGGTTGCTGAATCTGCTAATGCTTTTTTTCCCCTTCCCCCTTTTGGTCATTTTTTTTTCTGATTAGAACAGGCAGGATCAAAGAAAAATGAAGCTCAAATCTAATGAGAGTTCTTGTTAGCAATTTTTAGACTATTTAAACTAATTTATAAAATTGGATATTTGATATTTGCATCAGGTATTTGGGGGGAAAAAAGCTGTATTTTTCGCAGTTCTTCCTTCCCCTTAACACAGAAAGCCCCAAATTGGTTTTATCTTTGTTTGGCAAGGGTGCAGTACTACAAAAGAGATCAATTTAGAATGTCAGGCAATGAAGAGGTTCCCCTGTCAATGTTACAGTCTGGTTACTGGAAAAGAGCCCGCAGGTCTGTACTGCTAATTCCCCTTTCTACACTGGCCATCTGTGTGCTGTTTGCTGTGCTAGTGTATGCAATGATCTGCGTCAGTGATACCAGGCAAGAAAGAAGCAGAAATAGAAATGAGAAAATATGATGTCCAAGAAAGCAAGAATAGAAGTAAAATGAAAATTCCTCCATACAAGTGGTATAATCTAGAGAGAGATGCGCAATCCCAGTCCAACAAGCAAATCTTTACTAAAAATACACTTACGTCTCTTTTGCTATGTCCAATCATGGTGTTGGAAGGACTATACCAATGACTTCTTCATGTTGCTGGAGGTTTCCAATACCACCAAAGAGTTTTATTCCTTCCTTTAGTTCTTCCGGGTTCTCCACCAGCAGCATAGGAGTTTATCATTTAGGGAAATGCCTTTCCTTTTAGTACTTATGAGAAAAGGAGGTGCCTAAGGGAGGCTGAGCAGGCGTGCAGCTTCTACTATTCTTACCGGAAAGAAGAGGGGGTCAGAGACCAGCACCCCATCTGGCATTCAGTTCCTCAACGATGTTGCCAATTTGTTTCGGCTAGAACATTTAAAGATGGAAGAGCACCACTGGATTTCCTTATTCTACTTCCCAGATTTCAGACCTTCTCTCTTCATAGTTCCTAGGTAGTTGCAATGAATGTTTAAAGAGGTATCACAGACAACAACCAAAGATTCAAAAGGTAACTGTTGGGCAGCAGGTCCATCACCTGTGACCCCTGGGCCTCGACCATCAACACATCATCCATTTCTTCTTGGCCACCTCTTCCCTTCACCACACCCCCTCCCATAAGTTGCCTCTTCTTGGGTTAAAAAACCATATAGCACACCTTCTCCTCACTTGACTATTGATACCTCACAGGCCTATGTTTTTAACTAACGTGTTTATATCATGCTTTCGTGTCATATATGATATACTTGTGTGCTCGATGATCATGCCAGTTACTCATGCAGGAATCTGAACTGCTATCTGCTGTGTCCTCGGATTTGATGCAGCTTGGCTAGGAAGAGAGGATGTTGTTATAAGTTAAGGTTTCTCCGAGTCTGACTAGTAGGTCAGGTGTGAGTGTCTGGTTAAACGCAGAGTAGAAATACTGGCCACTGTCCCTCTAGTGCAGTCAGGGCTATGCTTAGAGCAGCCAGAAGTGCCCACTCTGCTAAGTGGTACCCCAACTACTACTTCTCCGTGAAATGTTTGGCGACACCTGTTGGAGTTAATACAATCTCAACTGCATTTTGGATGGACTGTTCTCAGGGCCTCCAGGTTGTTTTAGATGGCCCACCTTGAACAAACTCTTGTGAACCTTTACCGAGCGTGAAGTCAAGTTAGAAATGAGGGTGCTGTCACAATGCAGTCCCCGTGTGGACTTGGGAAGGGTGTCCAGATACCTAATGCAGGATGCAAACTGGGAGAGAATAATGGGGATCCTGCCTAGTGTAGTGATACAGTATCACTACATTGGACTCACTAGGTTTCCCCAACAGAGGTAGGCAAACGCTGCTCTTTAGAAATAGGTATTTGACTGCCAATTTCTAGTCTGTCCACTAGGATGAAATCCAACCTGGGCTGCATTTGTCTAACTCTCAAATTCAGTGTTTCCATTCATTATTCTTCAGCACTGGTTCCCTGAGAGCAATGTTTTTGTAGGGTTATAAAGCCACAGTCCTGCTTCCCTCCAGTGATTTTCTTGTGAGCATCCTACAGTAGAGGCCTGAAGTGGGCTACAGGGACCCCACTGAGAGCCTCCTGCTGTTCTCTCCCATCAAGTCCTTAAGGAGCCATTATTAAGGATCTAGACTTCTGTTGTTCTCACTAAACTCAAAGTTGATTCCCAAGGCACGGGCGAAACAGGTGCTTTTTCTTTTGTATGATAATACTAGAAGGACTGTCACAGAGCACAGGGTAGCTGTAAGTAGAATTTGTTTGAAATCGAGGAATTCCTTAGGTCGTCTTCACCATTAAGTGAAAATGAAGAGAAACAATCTAGGAAAGCAGTATGATAAGCTCGCTCACAAGCAACTTCTTTTAATCATGTAAGTTCTTACCTGCTCTGCTAGTTTGCTTGTCTCATCCTTCTATTTTTGGGGGGAAAAAACCAAACCATATTATTATATTCCTTTCCTCTGAACTGTTAGAAAAGGTGATTAGCACCTGCATGAATATGGCTTCGTGACTTGATTTGATCCTGACTGTGCAACCTTGATTCCCCGAATGGGCATTCTATTAGACTATGGTGCTGCTTTAATTGGCCGAATCTATTATGGGGTCCCTGAGGGGGCTGATGACTAGCAGGCATGTCCTGGGTAGACACTCAGGCCCCTGGGAAGATGGGGGGGCAAGGGGCAGGCCACACGTGGCAGGCGGATGGGGAAGGGTTTTAAAGTTTCTGCTCATCTCTAGACGGTCCTCCACCAATTGGAGGAGAAAACTTGGGCTTTGATCCTCATCTCAGTTCACCCCAAGGCTCCTCTCTTCTCTCCTCACAAGATAGACTAGAAGAGTGGTGGCTTAAGGAAGAAATGTTAGGAGAGAGGTCCAATTTGGTTTCCCTGTGACTCAGGAGGCAGTGGTCACATGGGCTTCCAGGGTCAGAAAAAGCTGCCTGCGTATGATATTCCACTCAAAGTTCAATGTCAATGTAATCACCTTCTTCCCATTTTGATGTAAAGAACTCTTTTTCTGCCCTTTGTTTGTTTTTTTTTTGTTTGTTTTTTGACGTTCAAAAACCCCTGCTTCACCATACGTCACATGCCTGTCGGTCAAGGTCATGATAAAAGGGCTGCAAGTAGCATCTGCTCTCCTGTCTAGAAACTGCCTCCTGGGGTTGGTGGGAGAGGTCCAGCCACATCCGGTCCCAGAACACGGTGTACAGCTCAGCTGTAGGTTACCAAGGTGTTATCCACGCATAGATGATTTGAGGTGTGAGATGTGCTCTGAGTGATACTGGGTCACTTGTCCAAGCAGGTGCTTTGACCTCAAATCTGTCCCCACTCAGGTATCACAGTTTCTTCTGGGACAGAAGGGGTGGAGAATCCCTAGTGGTCCAGGAAACCCCAATGAACTGATATGAAAACAAAAGAATGGGTCTCACTGAATGGCTGATGCCAACTCCCTGTATCCTAATTTGTTCTCCAGGATGAAGTTTACGGCTGTTTAACCCCCTTCTCCATCCATGTATAATTCCATTTTCTGTTCTGTTACATAAAAAAAAACAATGAAAAAATAACCGTTTTTCGAGTGTGGGAAATAGATAGTCTTGGACCTCTTAAAGTAGTTTTGGTAAGTTTCAACATTTTTGGCGAGAAGGGTGCCCAGGATCTTGCTGCAATAGGATCAAAATTAAGATCAATAATCAAACCAGCAGGATGTAAAGACCAAGGCTTGAACCTGCTCAAGGCAACTGTCACAAAACATCCTTTTCTTCTTCTGTCACAAGTTTATATACATCAGGTTTGGGTTAGAAAGCTTGAAATCTCTGCTTTTAAAAAAAAAATTGGAAAATCTTGGTAATTCTTCTGGTCTCATAACAGAGCGAACTTTGGACCTCTAGAAGAAACAGTTATCGAATACTTCTTCAGCAGTTTTTCATTGTTCCTATGGCTTAACAAGGGACTTCTTTAAGAAGGCACGGGGTGTTCAGAAAGAGATGAGCAAAATAAACATTTAGTGACATATCTTTCGAGAACTTCTTGCAACACTGGTGTTACAAAGGATCATGCAGAGTACTACGTCTCACCGTCCCTGTTCTCCTGTGTCTCTGTGTTAGTTGGTGCTCACACTGGCTTCCTTTTGACGCAGTCTTTCTTTCTGTTGTTTGAGAAAAAAATCGAGTTTAGTACAACTCCTTTTTAAAAATTTTCATCTTTCTCAAATTTTGGTACATTTCTCAAACGTCAGTCTAGAATGCCAAATAGAGTTGTACCAAATGCCCTAGAAATGAGAGGATTTCTATCCTTTTTCCCAGAAACCCTCAGTTTCCTGCCCTTCCCACCCTATCACCTCACAAACACACAAAATAAATAACCAACTATATCCATCTAAAACACCGGCCTTTACAATGCCAGGCTGTTCCGTTCTGTTCTCCTCTTCTGTGACAAAGGTCCTAACTTCGTAGTGTTACTCAAAGACTCCTCCCGTTAGGGAATGCTCAAGAAATAGTTTCTAGGAAGTCTAGATATGAAAAATCACTCTTTCCAAGTCAGGCGTGTCTGCATGTGACCGACTTGGCAGGACTGAACAGAGGCTATGCAAAATGGAGGATGACGAGATTTAGTCTCTGCAGAATGGCAGAAGCTCCCATTTTGCCAAGGATACTCTGCTCTGTTCTTCCTGAGCTTCCTTCCCAGGGACAGCCTTCTAATGAGGAAGGACATGAAAGTCTGATGGCAAGATAAACAAGAGGACTTAGAAGTAAATATATTAAGCACAGTAAGACACATGGGTGTGTCTGGCCTTCAAGGTGGACAAATAGAAGGCTAAAAAAGAGACGGAACAAGTACAGTCCTTTGCAAAGAGCCGGTGCAGAGAGATGCCCTTTGAGAACAGGTCCTAAGCTTCTTGTGATCTAGGAGATGTGAAAATGCAGTGGATTACTAAATTGCCCTAGATGTAAACTTAAGATAATTTTTAAACACCCATCCTGTTTGGATACCATGCCTGACTTGTGAACTTGAATCAGGAATCAGTTTATGAGCTCTTCCCTAATTCCCACCAAAACAAACAGGCGACAGAACAGACCACCCCAAGGAGCAGAGGATCACAGCTGAGAGCATACTCTCATGGAGGTCACCAATAAAAGAATGCCACGGTCCACCCACTGTTTCCCCTTTGTCTACAGGCCTGAGTCCATTCTCTCTGCCCCTGAAAATAAGGCTTGGCTGTAAAAGTTAGGACAGAGGCCCAAATAAGAGGCCTGGGGAAAAGGGCAGTGTCTAATGAGGGAGGAAGACAGAAATAAGAGTTGAACCCACTGCCAGCAGAAGATCATGCTCAAATGAGCACCACAAACGCATGGCTCAATGGGCACAGAGGATGTGTCCATTCGGGTAGGAGCTCTGTGAGCTAACCATGGCTGTCCCTGACCCAGCTGTATGGCCCTGACTTTCCCATTTCTCACTCATCGACTTCACTCAACATTCATTGAGCTGCTGATGGGGTTGTGATGAGAACATCATGGTCAGTCAGTAGAAATGACCTCACTTTTAACTTATACCCCACTTAGATGGTCAAAGGATTTAAAGCAGCCGGCAAAAAAGTACTAGTGGAGAATAAAGAAGCAAAGTAACTTCACTAAGGTTTTACAATTAGTAAGTGGCTGGCTGATCTGGGATTTGAATCTCTACATCTAACTGGGTTCCTAACCCATTTAGCTTTTCCAGCTGGAACACAAGAGATTCCTTGTGATCCTTACTGAAAATGGGACTGTGGAGGACGACAGTTTCCCCTCACAGCTAGGAAGACAGACTAGCCTGCTTAGCTTCTAGCCCAGGGAGAGCTGTCGGGGGACCCAGAGTCTCGTTCTGGTTTTGGCTATCCATTTGTGAAGCGATCCTAGGTAAGCTGTATCTTTCTGCATCTCAGTTTTACGAACTCTCGAAAGAGGATAATCCCTGCCCCTTTCCTTAACAGGGAGAAGGAATTGGTGAGGGTGAGAATACTTAAACATTTCAGGAGAACAGTGCTTTGAGATGAGAGGGACCATGGCGTGGGGTGCGGCGCGGAAGGGTGTGAAATGGCAAGTGACTACTTGAGCACTCGAGGCAGCGTTTGTTCCTCACTCTGTCCTCCCTTATATTCTTTCTTACCCATATGCTACTCTGGGATGGGAATTGAGAATCTGGATACTACTCATTCCTCTGAGTTTTATCCTTTAAATTCTGACCCACCACTGGGTGCACCTCAGTTATAATGAAAAATCTTGAGGTCGTGAATGAAAAATGCATCTCACCAGACTAGCCGTGGGGTTAATTTTCTTTGTCTCCACTTTCTTCTCTGCTGTTAACTTGCTGACCGATTCCTGAGCCATTTTCAATCTGAAATGGAAACAGGGAGGGGGGAGGGGAGAGGAGGATAAGAAAGGAGAAGAAAAAAGGAAAGAAGAGAGAGGTCAGGTTAAACAAATCCAAATGCTGTTGAATTAACCGATCAGCAGTTTGAAAATATAAGGAACGGTTTTCAGTGCTTTTCATTACTAAATTCAAACTTTGAGAAGGTGACTCTTCTGGGTCATCAAAGCTGAATTTCCTTCACTGGCTGAGAGGCTCACCAAGATGTCTTTGGGGAAGGCTGTGCTTTTGCAACCAATGCAGGAGGAGTTTCTGATCTACGGAAGACTAGTTGGATTCACTGTACTCTCAGGGCACACTTCAAGGCTCTCTGGCTTGTGATCCACTCAGTAGGTAAGATGAAGACAATTTTGAAAACTGAAATTTTGGAGAAACGTATGAAAACTACAAATATTAAAATTCACCAGTTCACATTAAGTGAAAAGACAACCCACACAGAATGGGAAAAATATCTGTAAATCATACGTCTGAGAAAGGACTTGCATTCCGAATACATGAGGGACTCTTACAACTCAAATAAAAAGACAAATTACCCAATTTAAAAAACAGGCAAAGGATTTGACTAGACATTTCTCCAGAGACATACAAATGGCCCGTAGGCACATGAAAAGATGCTCGACATCATCAGTCATCGGAGAAGCAGCAAAGGAAAACCACAATGAGATTATCACTCCACAGCCACCGGGATGGCTGGAATTGAAAAGAAAGACAGTAACAAGTGTTGGAGGTGAGGATGTGAAGAAGTTGGAATCCTCCTACATTGCTGATGGGTCTGGAGAATGGTCCAGTCACTTTGGAAAAGAGTTTGGCAGCTTTCCAAAATGTTAAACAAAGTTACCACATGACCCAGCCATTCGACTGCTAGGTATATAAATATATGTGTACCCAAGAAAATGAAAATGTATGTCCAGACAAAAATTTACATATAAATGTTTGCAGCAGCATCATTTATAATAGCCAAGAGTAGACACAGCCCAAATTTAGATTAGCTGCTAGATGGATAAACAAAATGTGGTACGTTAACACAATGGAATATTACTGAACCATAAAAAGGAATGAAGTGCTGATACATGCTACAAGGTGGGTGAACCTCAGAAACATCAAGGTAAATGGAAGAAGCCAGCCAGTGACAAGAACCCACATGTTATGTGATTCCATTGATATGAAATCCACAGAGACAGAAAGTAGATTAGCAGTGCCAGGTGCCGAGGGGAGGGGAGAAGGGGTGTGACTGCTAAGGGGTAAGGGGTTTCTCCTAAAACTAGGTAGCAGTGATGGTTGCACATCCTTGTGAATATACCGAAAAACCACAGAATTGTACACCTTTAAAAGGGTAAATTTTACAGTATGAATCATCTCAATAAAGCTGCTATAAAAATTCAATTCCACAACATGATATTATTTCTTATCCAGCTCATCAATTCAACAAAGTAATATTTCTTATCCATCAGATAGGCGAATCGAAGCCAGGCAATATCAGCTGTTACTGGGGATGTGAGGAAACGGGAAGTGCCGAACCGTGTATGAGGGCCTGTAAGTTGGTACAGCTGGCTTTGGCAGCATCAACTGAAACTGAAAACATACATACCCTGTGAGCTGTCAATTCCTCTTCTAGGGAGATACCCCAAAGAAACTTATAATTAGACACATCTTTCACTGTGACAATATATGCAATAATGAAAAACTGAAAACCACCTAGTGATCAGATTCAATAGGATAATGGATAGCAGATAAGAGCAAACAGTAATAGCTAACATTTATTGGGTGCTTACTGCATGTCTGGTACTGTTCTACCTGCTTTATTTGAATTAAACCATTTAATTCTCACAACAACCCTGTGAGATAGAAACTTTCACTACTTGTATTTTACAGGTCTTAAGCACCGTGCAATGATGCTTGTATATTATATTCATTTACTGGACTATGGTATAACTGTGAAAAGGAATAAACTAGATCTGAATTCACCAATTATGGATATCAGAAACATGATATTGAGAGAGTGATGAATTCTGCAGAGTGACAGAGTGAAGGGGCCATCTAGCCTGATGGTTAAGTGCTCGGCTCCAGAACCCGACTGAGATGAATTCTCAGCCCCACTACTTATGAGCTGTGTGACCGTGGGCAAGGGACCTCTCTGTGCACCTAAAAAAGAGGATAACAACAACAGTGTGGGCTACGCAGAGTCATTGAAAGGACTGAGAAAGTGCTGCTCTAGGCACTGTGTAATCACTCAACATGTGTTCACTACTATCGTTACTGTGTATGCAACATGCTACCTTGCATATATATTGGGGAATAGTGCCCAAGAAACAGTGTTGTTCACAGATGCCTGCACAGTGTCTATGAACATACATGTAAACACCTATATTTATATGCAGACTGGAAAGATACTAGTTTCATGATAGAGCTTATCACTAGAAATACAGAAGACAATGACATTGGGAGGTAGTATATCTACTAGAATTTCATTTCTATCTATAATACTTCATTTTTCAATTGTAAAATCTTAAAGAATATGTGGCAAAATGTTAACAATTCTAGGTGGTGGGAATATGGGTGTGTTAAGTTATCCTTAATATGTTTCTTTATTTTAAAAATGTCTTCAAAAATATTTTTAGGGCTTCCCTGGTGGTGCAGTGGTTGAGAGTCCGCCTGCCGATTCAGGGGACACGGGTTCGTGTCCCGGTCCGGGAAGATCCCACGTGCCGCGGAGCCGCTGGGCCCGTGAGCCATGGCCGCTGAGCCTGCGTGTCCGGAGCCTGTGCTCCGCAACGGGAGAGGCCGCAACAGTGAGAGGCCCGCGTACCGCCAAAAAAAAAAAAAAAAAAAAAAAAAAAAAATATATATATATATATATATATATATTTTAAAATACCAAATATTTAAAGACCCACCAAATCACAGACATTAACAAAGAAAAGAACATGCTTTTTCTTCAGGGCCTCAAATACAAACCTTTCACTCAATATTAATCACATACTCACTTAATATTGAAGAAGTGGCTGAGTGCCTCAGCTCTTCACTTATCTAATTTTGCACAATTTGCTTGAAACACACGGTTCATAATCCAGTCTCCCTGCCCACATGCACAAGTTAGTTCAGTGAATTCAACATGCTGACTTGTGCATCAGAAAAGAAGTAAAAGTGAGACAAAGACGAGCAATGATTTATATAACCCAAGAAATACATCTGTGAAGCTGCCGTGAGAACGGGCACTTCTGGACCGGGGCATAGGTCTGAGCGTATACACCACACTACCTGCTAAACATTTCTGCTTGCAGCAGTAACTGTGACTATACCCATACAAGAAAGGAATGCGCTAGAAGGTTCACAGCCAGGTCAGACTACATTGGAGACTGACTACTAAGGAATCTGCAAACCAAGATGATGGTGCTGTCAATGAGGCCACAGCTTGTAGCATCTACTTTCCTTGGCGTCTCTCCGGCAAGATTTGTTTTCAGAGAGAGCACTTATTAGTGACCCTTTAATCCACATTCCAATGGAATGGTTTGGAATTACTATTTCTCTCTGGGCTCCCTAACTTTTAGGGCACTTTTGGGAGTCATCTTTTGCTTAAGTAGTTCCTTTTCACCTTAGAATTCGGGTCTCTTCTTTCAGAGTTGGTCTTCTACCACACTCCTGGCTCAGCATCGCCTCCCCCAATTCCCAATTTCACTTCTCAGAAGCCCTGCGATCACTTCCCACGTTCTCTCAGTATCTGGGGGGATGGTGGTCGGGGATGTGGAGGCCGGGAGCCAACCTAAGGTCCTGTCCGCACCGCTAACCTTTTCCTACTGGTCAGTGGCTGTCCCGCAGACTACAGGCTGCCATGCATACCCCAGGCTTCCGGGGACAATTCTGATCTTGGTGACTCCATCCTGCTCGTCTCTAAATGTTCTCATTCAATTATGATGTCTCCCTCTCACAGGGCACTCTTGAAAAATCATCAAGGGTTGGGAGAAAGCATAGCTTGGTGGCAAGTAGCTTCTGCATCAGCGAGGCTTGATTCTAACTCCAACTCTGCCAATTACTAGAAAACTTGGAGCAAGTTAATCAACTATCAGTTTCCTCATATATAAAATGGTATGATATATATGGCACATATATATGTATATATATATACATACAATATTAACTCCGTGGTATTATTGTGAGGATTAAATTAATTAATATATCTAGTAAAACCTCTAGTATACATGGTATATAGCAAGTGGTCAATAAAGGATAACAATTATGGAACCTTCCATCACGGACCTAAAGGATTACTCCTTAAGAACGCACAACAGTAGTTTCTGACTACAAATAAAACAAATGGAGCTATTAGCTAAGTACTATCTTGTAGTAATACCATTTAGACGTGTCCTGAAGGCAAACCACATCAACGAATGCTATTACCCCGAGATTTAGCAAACCAAGGGAACTCAGCTCAATTTTTCTGATCTGAACACAGAATCTAAAAGTCATAACGAGAAGCTACACTTCGGTGCAGGCGTGACATAAATTTTTCAAACAAATAAATACGAGAAACTATTTCAACTTCAAAAGGAAGATGCCATCTACTTCCTCCCATTTCTGCAGGTTCCTTGGAGGTATCATAAGTAAAATTTAGATTTCAAATAGTATAGAACTTCTGAATAAATACATATTTTTCATGTTAACCTTGTTTTTCTCATAACCAAAATAACACTTGTTCCTTATAGGAATATTATATATCTATACACAGAAAGATTATATTTTCACTTTATAGTATACATTTAAAAGTATAAAGAAAAAGTAAGACTCACTGGCCATTTAAATACTTCTCTGAGAATGTAGTTAAGACATAATGGGACCAGTTAACGAAAATTATCACATACAAACCTCTCAGCTAGACAGTAAGATACATGAGGGTAGAGAGGGTGGCTATCATTTTTATTGCTGTGTTCCTAGCCCTTGATACAGTAGCCGGCACACATATACATGCCATGAAAAAACAGAGACCTAGAGAACAAAATCGAAAAAAAAACCCTTTACTTTACTGCTCACTTGAATTTCTTGAAAGTGCTGAGCCATGAGGCTGCCCCCGGGCGTTCAACCTGCATGGTCGTGTGGGGCTTCCTGGTTTAATGCACTCCCGTCACTGTCTTGAAATTATTAGTATATGTATATATATATATATATATATATATATATATATATATTTTTTTTTGGCCGCACTGCACGGTATGCAGGATCCTAGTTCCCTGACCAGGGATCGAACCCTGCAGTGGAAGTGCACCTGCAGTGGAAGCACAGAGTCTTAACCACTGGACCTCCAGGGAGGTCCCTTGAAATTCTTAGTTTTTGAACAAGGGGAGCCCCATAAATTATGAGGTTGGTCCTGTCTCAGACTTTCTAGGACATTTAAAGTCATTTTATCATTAAAATGGAACATTTTCCAACCTTGTATTTCCAAGGCACATTTATGACATAAAGAACGAGAAATCTGGTTGGATAGAGTTCATACCTCCTGCCAAGGTTCATTTATTTCACTGTGTTGTGAACATTTTTACGCACCTGCTTTTTACACTAGACTGGAGCTTCTCAAAAGCAGATATAGGACTTCACTGTCTTTCTTTCCTTCACATTTTGCACAGTAAAATGGCATATAGTATATGACCATAAATAGTAAGTTAATGAATGAATAAATAATTATAAGTGATTAATCTCTATACTGTAAAAATTCAGGCGTCAAGAATGGTTATGGGGGAAAACATTCGTGTCCATTCAGGTGCATGAAAATATACAGTCACTGACTCTCACCTGAATGAATACAACATCACCAGTGCTCAAAACTGATCCTGCAAAATACAAACGAGCAAATTCTCATGAGATTCTCTATATGTCCTTAACATTAGAGGGCAAAGCTAACTGTGGCGGGCAAGGCTGTTTCTCAATGGCTTTTGTATCATACAGTACGAAACTTACCCTTGATGAAAGACAAACGCTAAAATATTCTGACAGTCTGGCTACGTTACGTCCATTGTTATGATGGAGCATATAGGCAGGTCTTAAAAACTGCTTTGACCTGACGAGAGACTGATGGTTGGTGACTGGGTGGTCAGTCAGTCAGTCAATCTGTCTGTGCACCTGTCTCTCAAATGTCCTTCAAAAACCATGGGCAAAGTGTCCTATACCTGCTGAAGAAGCTACAGCAAGCTGCTGTCGTTGATCACATTAAATTCACCCAGCATCAGTGTTCTGGTAATGATGTGGGAAGAGACTGCAAAGTAGAGGTCAGCAGTGTGATCGACCTCTGGAGGGTTTAAACAAATGTAAATTCAGTTTCCATCAACCACAGGAGGTTTAAATAAATGCGAGCTCCCGTGTGTAATGCAGAGACTTCACACAAGAATACAAAGTTCTCACCTCCCTTACAAAACTGGAAGCTGTGGCAACATTGAGTGGCATTTCTGTGCGGCAACACCTCAGTCTGCAACACTTGCCATCACCCCTCATCCTGTCCTCAGCCCGAGGCTGTCCAGTGGTACCATCTACCAGCTTGTCTGCACAACTGGTTTTCTTATACCCGGCACACACCACTCATTTTTGCTGCCCGCCTGGGCTCTCTAAGCTTCGAAGTTTTGGCCGGAGACTTGCTGGAAGGCTTCTGTGATAGTTCAGGAGCCCAGGGATGAGGACCCAGACAATGAAGTAGTCTTTGAAACGATCTAGTTCCCTCTGATCCATCCTACTGATGAACATGGTCTCGATAATCAACGTGTTAACTCTTAAGAATGTCACCTCCCTTCTCAAAAACTCTCAGTGACTCCCAGTCAACTTCAGCTGGGGTAGCAAAGGTTTCCTATAAAGGGCCAGAGAGTCAATATTCTAGACTTTGTGAGCCATATGGTCTCTGGAACTACTCAACACTGCTGTTGTAGCGTGAAAGGATCCAAATTCCTTACTCTGGCAATCAAAACTCCCCGTTTCGAACTTAGTTTACTGGTCTGTCTTACCTTTTCAGACCCAGATCTGGTTCAATACTGTCCTTGGACAAATCACTTAACCCTTCTGAGCCTCAACTCAATTTCACCTTAAAAGTGGAAATAATACCATACCTAAATAACACAATTGCTATGAAAATGAAAGACACTTATTATCTGTGATTACTTATCAAGCATCCTTTCCTTCACCTCACTCCACGTGTTCCCTGTCCTGTCCACACTTCTCACTCTTCTTTCTACCAAGGCTTTCTCACCCCTGCATCTCGCTCTTACTGTTCCCTCAATGACTTTTTTTTTTTTTTCCCAGTACGCGGGCCTCTCACCGTTGTGACCTCTCCCGTTGCGGAGCACAGGCTCCGGACGCGCAGGCTCAGCGGCCATGGCTCACGGGCCCAGCCGCTCCGCGGCATGTGGGATCTTCCCGGACCGGGGCACGAACCCGTGTCCCCTGCATCGGCAGGCAGACTCTCAACCACTGCGCCACCACCAGGGAAGCCCCTCAATGACTTTCTTACTCATTTCCATGTGTTCAAATTCTTCCCATTCTTCTAGTCTCAGCTTAAGTGCCAGAGTCATGAAAGCTTCCTTCATCTCTCTTAGTCAGAAGTAATTGCTCTTTTCTCAAGTGAAAGGACACTTGGTGCCTCTCTTACGGCACTTAGGAACTTTTCCTCTTAGGACTGTATAGGTGTCTTATTTCCCTCAAACCACTGGAACCGCTTGAAGACAATGATCACGCCTTCTGCATACTGGGTCTTCTCCCTGATCCTACATCTAGCACTGTGCCATGCAGCAGTCAGCTGTTAGCAAATATCTAAGTGAAAGACAATGACTTGCATTGACAGCTTTTCTCTGCTTTACCTCAAACAAGCCTAAATGTTTAGTAAATACCCAGACGCTGTAGGACAATTATCTTTTGCATTTAGCCTTGGGAAAAAAATAAAACGTAAAAGCATGAGAAACTCTAGCTCCAGTTATTGATTAGCTGGTCGAGTCCTAAATACGGAAAAAGAAAGGGTGCTTAAGGCCACCCAAATGTGCTAAATATTTATGCATGTCAGATTACATACATATTCCAGGATTCCTGAAAGTCTCCACATTACTTTGCCCCCAAGGAGACTGAGGCTCAGAGAGGTTATACAACTTTCCCCAAGTCTGGAATTTGCCACTCTCACTTACGAGGTAAGAACTTTGTTGCATGCAGTCAGAGAGAACTGGTTGGACAATTTCTAGCTACAGCCATGCTCGATCTCTCCCTTGGCTTCATTGCTCATGGACTTGTCTTTGGTTCTGGCCTAGATCTTGGTTCTGTTTTTGTTTCGGGTCTAAATATTTACGCTAGGCTCTCACACATAGTTGCTCATGATTACTCACAGGCAAATACCTAGACTTGATTTCAAAGGTTACATCTCACGCCCTCTAAAAAAAAAATTCTGAAATATAGGGAGGAAGACATACAAGGAAGTTAGAGAAAGAAAAGAACTACTTTCAATTTACAAATGCTTTAATAAAAGTGATTTCTGAAAACCTTTTCTTCCTTTCCGTTACAACACATCCCTAGAGAGTTATCAAGGGCCCCAGTAAATTTCAGTTGCTGCCAAAGTCTACTGAGGAAAGACGTGAATACGAGATATTGAGGACAGTGACATGTGTCTTCAGATGGTCCTGCTTAGTCCTTGTTCTACAGAAATGATTTGCGACCCTGGTTGGCTGGGGAGGGAATTCTGCTTCCAGTTAGAAAGCTACGAGAGAACATCATTCCCATCCTAAATGAAAAGATCTGGATATGGTACAAAATCACACTTTTTCTTAACCCATTAGAGAGCCGGGATCACAAGGCAGCTGAGGCAACTGCATCCCAAAGAGGGATACGCCTTTCCATTTAAAGGCTCAGGCTCCCCACGTTACAGCCTCCTTTTCTGGGAGATCTGGGCATGCTTTGGGGTTTCTACAGGCTAGATGTGTATTCCTGCAGCTGAATCAGACCAACGCAGAGCACAGCCTTCTGTGAGACTGAAGAAGTACGATGTCTTTATTCTTCAGACGTCCAGTATTTCACTGACTCGTGATGTACAAGGCAGAATACACTGAAATCCTCCCGAACTTTACGACAACAGAAGCGCCTTCATTTTTAAACATAGGGATTGGGCATGTCAGCCAACCAAGAGGTAAGTGAGATATAGGAGGTGGGGTAGAGTGTTCAGGCTGTTTCGTACTCCTTGGCACTCATGGAAAACCCAGTAACTTAGAGCAGCATTTTCAAACTGTCTTCCAAAGGGCCTCAGCAAAGGTGCCTCAGGAAAAGAAGGAAGAGTTAAGGATTCTCTTAACCCCAACATCTGCAAGCCTGCTTCAACCAGAAAAGCTTAATTTAATCTGTTTTATATATTGGGGTTTCATGAATGTTTTCATTTGGATAAAAAAAGCTCTGCTGTTTAGAAAAAAATGTTGGAAAACGCTATGTATGGAACGCAACGGAACCCACTGAATCTCTTAGGCGGGGAAGAGAAAAAAATATCCTTCCTGTTCGGGAGAATGAGAGCCAGCAGAAGTCGTCTTCCTAAAGAACTGCCTAGGGATATCTGGGAGATGAACAGCTGATTAAGAAGACAAGGCCTCTTAAAAGAATGGTTCTTCTGACAGCCATAGCCACCGGATTTCAGCTCTGGGGCTCAAATCAAAACACAGCCAGTTCTGCCACTCTCCTCTGCGTGCTACTTTCCAGATATGTTCTAAGCCTGGGAGATGGACAGTCTCTGACAAATACTCACAGACAGGCACCGTGGGGACAGATTCAGAGGAGCCGAAGTGTGGGAAAACTAAGTGCCCAGGGGGGCATCCACTTACTTCCCTGTCCTAAAGTCAGGAATTACCTTACGTTTCATTATGGTTCATTTTCTTTGTGGTCTTTCTGGGAATTATAACTGATCTTCCTGATTTGGGTCCTATTCTACTCTCCAATTTCTATTTGCTCTTACTACCCCAGAATGAAGATGAAATGAACCCAACTGATTACACCCTAAGGTTCCTCCCAATTTAATTCTGTGACTGCAGTTAACATTTTCTTTGGGTCATCTGTTCTTTTCCTTTTCCTTTCTCTCCTATTCCAAATAACTGTCTGAAGTGTAACAAGACTGTCAACCTATTAACTTTTGAATAATTCTTAAGTATGAGGCTAGGTTACATCTTTAATGAAAAAAAGTCACACAGGCAGCTAATGGATGTCTGGACACAGCTGATCTCAAATCATGGCTCAGGTTGGAATCTACGCTCCAAAGAGGGGGGTTAATTTTAGTATTTAAAAATGAGTAAATGGGGCTTCCCTGGTGGCGCAGTGGTTGAGAGTCCGCCTGCCAATGCAGGGGACGTGGGTTCGTGCCCCGGTCCGGGAAGATCCCACATGCCGCGGAGCGGTTAGGCCCGTGAGCCATGGCCGGTGAGCCTGCACGTCCGGAGCCTGCGCTCCGCACAGGAGAGGCCGCAACAGTGAGAGGCCCGCGTACTGGGGAAAAAAAAAAATGAGTAGATGTTTTGGAAAAGGCAGAACTATGGAGACAATAAAAAGATGAGTGACTGTGGGGCAAGGAGGAGACGTGACTAGGCAGAGTGCATTTAGGGCAGTGAAAATACTCTGTATGATATTATAACGATGGATTATATTATTACGCAATTCGTCCGAACCCACAGAATGGACAACACTAACAGGGAACCCTAAGGTAAAAACTATGGACTCTGGGTAATTATGGTGTGTCAATATTCATCTTTGGTTAAAAAAAGAAGTAGCATTATGATGAGTGATGTTGATAATGGAGGAGGCTACACATGTTTGGGGACAAGGAGATACATGGGAATTCTCTGTAGGAAATCCACCTACCTCTCAATTTTGTTGTAAACCTAGAACTGCTCTAAAAACATATTTTTAAAAAATGAAAAAAACCAGGTAGATGGCCCCCACAAATTACCATTCTGTTTTAAATGCCTGTGGGTTTATTTATTAGAAATCCTCTAAATGAAAATGACCAATTCATTTCAGCAAGTGGAAAATAGACAATCTGGTTATATTACCAGGACACGCTTGCTAATAAATCACTCAACTCTGGTAATGTTGACAGTGGGACTGAGGAAGGGACTTCAGGATTACAGAAGTAAAGTTTTGCCTATAGAGCTACTAGCTTCAAAGAGGAAGCTCTGTTAGCCATCCAGTACAGTGTGACCTAAAAACATTAACCACTGCATGACTCAGACCATGTACACATCTTCACTGAAGATATTCCAAGTCGATGGCTTTGGGAACGTCAGTGGATGAAGGCAAAGAGAAGGGAGGCACTGCACGAATATAGTTCATAAAATGCATGTTGGCAAAAGCATGAAAGCTGACCAGCTGTAATGTAAATCTGTTTACAGAAGACTTGATATCAGTCATCGCTGAAGAGGTCAAACTAGTCTAGAAAGGGAACAGGGCAGGCTTCTGTGCACCAGTATGTGTAGTAATGGGCCTCTGAGTCAGCATGCTACAGGGAATAACACCCAAGTTCCCTAAAAAAACGGGATAAATAAAAGCTGAAGGTCCAAATCACTATGTCACTAGGCTTATCCTAAAACGTAGAGACATGTGACCCAGAATCTACCAAGCACGAGAACTCTTCCTTCTGGTGGCTATTCTGAAATACACAGAAGAACGTGATCAGCAAAGGAGCATGAGAAAAACATGCCCTTGTCCACGGCCCCGTAAACTGTGGCCTGGGGCCCTTTGAAGGGTAGATACGGTTTTGTGGGATGACACCTACTGAAGATCATGCTTGTAAAGAAATAACTTCAGTCTGGCTTCCGAACGTGGGTTGACTTTACGAATCATTATTAGGGACACCTTCTTCTATAAGTAAATGGTACTATTTTTATGGTCTCCCTTTAGGAGAAGAAAATCAGAGACGGTGTATAAGAAGCTGCAGAGATGAAATACCAACTGACTAGCCACTCTTTTCCTGTGATCTCCTTGTAGCCTTGAACTAAGTAGCATTAGGTCAGGGAGCAAAGAATACTATCCAAAGAGACTTGGGGGAGGTGTGGGCGTGGCTTTATTGCTTAAGAAAGCTCAATAGCACATGTTTTTTCGTATTTTAGATGGAGAAGGTTGAGGGCAACATCCCAGTATTTTCCTCATTAGGATTCCCTGGTGTTGACATCGTAGGGGTTGTTTTCAACGTTGTGCTTTTACAAGGCGTAGCCATGTCAGGCTACCCTCCCGGCCATTGCCTAGTAGCCTGGACATTAGAGGGAAGGCATGTGAGCTTTGTGGCGTTTCTTTGCATCTTCTGATACTCCCAAGCCTCCACAGATACTGTCCTCAGTTCATTGAGGACACTGAGGTTGTTTCTCCACAGTTGGGGGAAAGGGGGTTAACGTCCAGCTTCGGTTCTAAATAAGTAAATGCAATCAGGGAGGCCTGCCAGGGGCCTTGGGAACTGCCCTTATTTCTACCCACCTTGACAACAGTCCCTCACGAGGTATTTCTGAATTCTTGATATAACTACTACACAGCGATAACAGTCATGAAAGCCAATGAAATAAAGTCACTCTTTATGGTCAGTAAAGAACCAACGACACAATATATGTATAACTGAATCGCTGTGCTGTCCACCTGAAACTAACACAGTGCCGTAAATCAACTATACTTCAATTAAAAAAAAAACCCCAACAACACAAAGACTAACTTCATTAACCCCTCAGTGTAAAGGGACATTTCTTCCTCACTGCTGCAGCTGATGGAAACATCATGGACTCATCTATGTGGAATGCTTGCAACGGGTAAGAAAATAAAACTCAGAGAAGACAGCCATAGACAATATGAAATAATGGGTAGCCTCGAAATCATTTATCTCAGGCAGGCCAGCAGGGCCACAGACTTGGACAGACACACACTCTTCTCTGCTTATTCCCTCTTCAGAGTCTGACCCTTGACCTTGACTAACCCTTCCATCCCTGTGTCCCCCAGGCCAGTCTCACTAGCAGCCATGGTAAGACAGACCAGCAGGAAAGTAAGGCAGGTCTTAGACTTAAAAGACTTAGCTCCTTACACATGAGAATCTAGCCTCTCAGTGATTCCATGATAAATTAGCCCATCACTTCCACTTCCTACATTTGACAACTTTCCCTACCTCATTCCTAAGATATTTTTCTATTTACAATGAAGGAAGTCCTCCTAGAGACCACATTTCACCAGCTACACAATCAGCCACTTGATAGCTTTTGCGGGTTATCACTTGTAGTTCCCAAACACACTTTGACTTCAAATGATTAATTGCAGAACAAAGACCGCTTCCGTTTGCAGAGCGTCTCCCCCAGGCCACAGGGGAGTGGAAGTGGGGGGGGGGGGGTGTCCTGGACTTGCCCTGGAATGCATGATCAGTTAAAGCCAATCACTCTGCACTTGGTAGACGAAACACCCTGAGCCGCCCGGGCGATTTAGGTGTGGAGTGAGAGGTAACAGCATTGCGTTTCCTTGTTCGGGGAGAGGCGTCTGGGAGGCAGCCTGGAAACTCAAGCCGGCCCTGGGACATAAATCTGCAAGTTTAATTGCAATGCATTGCTTGTCTTTGGAAGACATTTCCAATCCTGATAATGAAGACATGCACGTGCTTGTAGATGCCAACTCCCGCCCCCGCTCCCGCCTTGGTTTTGAAACCTTTACCACCTACCGAGTCTCACCAAAAACTGGAACTGATCGGAGCCTGTTTGCAGGGGTGACTAAAACGAAAAGGGGGAGGAAGCAGGGGAGATTGGGTGGAGCAGGCAGCCTTTCTGGCGCCCCTCAAATCATACTACCCAGGCAGCCCCCTATTCCATCTCTTCTCTGCCCAAGGCAGGAGCTGTCAGGAGTCCCACAGATAAGCAACTTAGAAGTATTCTAGCTGAATGAAGGAGACTTACTTTGGGTTTCCATTGCTGTCTGCCAGGCTAGAGAAAGAGCGCGTGGACGCATGCTCTCAAAGGTTCTTATGTGAGCTCTGAAGAGGTGTGAGGCTTGACACAGCCTGAATCCCAAGGACCTTCACTCCCTTCTTTCTTTCTTTCTCTTTTAAGACAAATTGAAAGTAATACAGGCAAGAACAGAGAAGGTGACTGTTTTACCCCATTAACTAGTCTTTCTTGTTTTGAACATGTCTATCCTCTTTAACCAAGCTATAAAGATTTTAGATACTTGAGCAAAAGCAACCCATATGGGATATGTTTGGGGAATTCTACCACCAAAGTCTAAATAAATAAGATCTCTCGTCTATCAGCAGTAGACAGCAAATTCCGTAATCAATTTCAACGTGGCAAACGAAAACACAGTGACTGTTTATTTGCTCGACAAATATTAATTGCGCACTCACTACGTATAAGGAAATATAAGATGCTAGAGAGAGAACAAAGAAGTATGAGGCATTGCCCTTGTCTTCTACAGCTTATGATTTATTTGAGGGGGAAGTGTCCATAAGAAAATGAATGAAAAAGAAATCACTCATGCCAAAATTAAAGAGATAGCAACCATCTCCCCCTGCCCCAGTTTTGGAGGAAAGATAGCTCACAGAGATTGGGGAAAGCTTCATGAAGGAGGCATTGTGATCGCCAGATTACACTCTTCCAGAATAGGGTCTCATAGCTTGTACAGCACTTAAGAATGAATAGGTATTTTGAAAGTACGTGCTTAAATCAAGCTGATTAAGTGGCGCACATTTATGTTATGGGAATGCAAAGTGCAAATGAGATGAGAGACGGTGTGTACTCCGAGGATGCACGGGAAACACAGCAATTAGGCTGGCCCCTGAGATCATACTATGTGATTCCTCCAAAATGTGAGCTGAGCCTTCCAAGCCCAGGCCTTTGCCATGTGATCTCCAAGATGTCCTTACCCGTTTCATCTCTACTTAGCTGACTGAATTCATTTGCCCTGTCAATGTCCAGCTTATTTCCCACCTGAAACCACAGGAAATGAGGGCTGGAAGAGACCTTCACCATCACCTGAGTCTAACAGTTCCTAAACTTGGCTTCACGTAGTAAGAATCCCTTGGGAAGATGAACTTCTTCCTCCCATCTCCAAAGCTGACCTGATAGATTTCAGCAAGGGATGAAGCCAAGGTATTTACTGAGGCAACCAAACACAAATTGTGTTCTTACTCATCCTCTCTACAAGGAGCTTTCTAAAACTGCATATCCCTAGGTTCTAATCCTCTGGGATTCTGATTTGGTAGATCTGCTGACTTTTTTACAAAGCTCTCCAGGCGATTGGGAAGACCTGCCAGATTGGGGAGGAGCTGACATCCAACATTCCCGTACCGGCTTCTGAATCCCTTCTACAACTTCTGTGGAGGGTGGCCCCGTTTATGGCTAACCATCTTCCCAAAGCCCTCCCTGGCCTCCTCATTCCTTAGGAATCATTTCCTCCTCCAAACTCACACTGCCCAGGATCTTCAGTGCTCAGTACTATGTTGTGAAGTCCTTTCTCTATCAGTAAACAATTAGCGGGCTCTGTGCTGCAGAATGCACCATAGAAGATACGGTAAGGAATGGGTTTATGTCCTAAAGGTGGAAAAAGACACGTAAAGTGCTAAAGTAACAAGTTGGAAGGAATTAAGTGCAAAAGGATTGTAAGAAAAATATGCTATCCGAGACCAGAGAAAGATGTAATTCTTTTACTTAGGGGTATTTCAGAAGATTTTTAGGGGAGAGGTTTTGGAGGTCGCCCTTAGAAGATGACTATGTTTTGACCAGCAGGAAATAACTGGGACAATGCAATGTAAAGAAATTACCCAATGAGAACACCAGGCAAGAATGTGTAGATGTGAGAAACACTGAGTCAATATCATGGGTATGTGGGGGATGAAGATATGGGAAATGAGGTTGGAAAGTGAGTTAAGGCAAGTTTTTGGAGGCTCATGCTCTAATTTGGGAGAAATACAGAATACTTGAAAAAGCTCAAGCTTTAGGGTCACATAAGACCTAGGTCATTATCCCCATTCTCTTGCTTAGGAGTGAAACTGTGATGTTGGTAATTCGTTTACTCTCTCCTCTGCTTATCTGCACAACAGGAATACATTTTTTCAGGGCTGTTGTAAGGCCCCCAAAGTTAATGAATATAAGTACCGATCATGGCTGATTTTCTTCCCTTTGTTTCAGAACAGAATATACTTAAACAGGATATGTTCAAAGAAATAGATGTGATCTAACTTGTTTTAGAAAGATAGCTGGATACAATATTAAGGGCCAATGAAGAGGAAATAGAAAAACTATAGGCAGAGAGAACAGTCAGAAGGATGTAGCAATAATCCAGGTGAGAGATGAGGTCCCGAACTAGGCAAAGCCACCGAGAAAACAGGATGAAAAAGAATAACCACTAAGGAGGCGAAACTGAGAAGTTAGCCGCGGGTGGAAAGTGAATCTTGGAGCATTAAAGACAGTTCAGGTTTCCAGCCTGCCTTTGGCTACTAGGAGGAGGAGAAGGGTGCAAATGAAATTTAGGGACCCTCAGAGTAGGCATACTGAATTGCAGATGAAAGCTGGGCAGCCGGTGGGAACGTTTAGCGTGAAGTAGGAGATCTAAGACTTAGAACTAAGAGGTTGTTTCTGGGTAGGAGGACTTGGCAAAGAGGTGACAGGTGAAGCGATGAGAATGGTTGGGATTAACTAGGGATAGAGTACACAGCAGAAAAGAGGAACAGAGATCTGAACCCTGGGGAAGGTCCACACTTAAGGAATAGAAGAAAAAGATGAACCGATGAAGGAAATAGAAGAGTGGCGGTCACCTTTGCAGAAGGAAACCCAGAATACCCTCAGAGCATCTTCAAGATGGAAGAAACTATCATCACTGTCAAAAGCTAGTAGTGCCAAGGAGTTAGCTGTCTGATTTCACAAATGGGAAAGGTGGCAAAGTCTGCCAGCAGTCTCAACATCCATTTCTTCTGCTCCCTTTAGTAATGGAACCCATGAGTCTTCAGCTGGGCCCATGGCTCCCAGATAAACTTGCATTTCCTGGTCTCCCTTGCATATAGCCGTGAGACTAAGTTTTGCTCAATGAAATACGTGTACCTTCCAGGTCCACCCCCCTTTAAAGGAAATGGTGTGCCCTCCCCTTTCTACTGGCAGGAACTCAGCAGCAGGGGTGCTGGCGGACGTGATGTGAGTCATCTTTACACTTGTGAACAAGGACCACACCTAATGATGGTGGCCACAAGAGAAGAGGAATCTGGGTTCTGAACTTCTAAACAATTTATACTCAGATTGTTAGGCAAAAGTAAAATAAATTTTTCTTGTTTAAGCAACAGTTACTTTGGTCTTTGTTATGGCAGCCGAGGCTTTATTCTTACTGATACAGAAAGTAGTGCATGTGTGTTATGGAAAAAGAAATGAGGAAATGTATATAAACTCTTCTTTTAAGAAGATGGAAGGAACAGGAGATCGCTAGTTTCCAGAGGAAAGACGGTCAAAAGAGGTGTTTTAATTTTTAAGAATCAATGATCCCATAATTTTTACCATTTAGAAGTCTACTATCCCCTCTCCTTACTCGTGGCATATTTTTAACTTTGCAGAAGTAGTTTTAAATTCATTGCTTGGGAAATAAGTGCGTTTTATTCTTTGTGATTACAATAATCACACATTCTGTTTATAAGTTAGCTCGTTGGGACATTTACTGTTTGTGTATTTGTACAGAACTGCCTTCAAATGTGACTTAGGAAAATTCAAAGTTTTGCCGAGAAACTTGGGGGTGATTATTCGTATTATTAAAGGGGTCCTTTAAAATATGAAGCTTCTTAGCAGTTAAGTGTATATAAATCATTTAACCACATAACAGAGGGTTAGGGTAACTTGTTAGACGTTACTGTAATGATCATGATTGAATAAATAAAAATTTTAGTTTATGGAACTTTTTCCAGGAATAACTATCATATAAAGAGAGGAATTCCTGCGATGTCTACACTGCAATCAACGGCTTCTTTGTGGGTTGAGTGATGGCCTAAGTCCCCAGCTCCTGGTCCTAAAGTGACCTGAGCAGTGAGCCCTGAGAACAGCTTTGAGATAACTCCGCAACAGCTCTGCTGTCAAGGGTATGGCAGTTGCAAAATTAACCATAATAACTGCAAGTAATACACCTAAAACAAAAACTCTGTTGTTATTTAGCTGAACTAAAAACCCCCAAACTAACCATCCATTCCCCCATGGTGTAAATTTCATTATGTATATAATGAAATGTCTTATTTGCATTTCACATAAAATTCACCAAACTCCTTATTCACTCATTATTTACCCCTTATGGGTTTTTAAATGGTACTTTTAAAGTCTGCTTTGGCTCAGGGTTGAACTATTTGCCAAGACTTTATTCCTGGAGTCATGAGCCCCCTAGGACTTCTTTACCTTTTGCAAATTCATAGCCCATTTTGTAGGGAGTAGTCGTTTGTGGCCTCTGTGTGTGCATGTGTGGGCATATGTGGGGAGCAGTCTTAACATATTCTAAATAGTGGAAAACTTCATAAGGAAGGGTTGTAATCCCAGAATAATTAAACAGGAAAAAAAAAAAGAAAAAGAAAAAGCAGAAAATGAGTAAAGAATAGTCAATAAAGGTAGCAGCAAAAATTAGGTTATCTCCTTGCAACTATGCATATGCTCGAATAATCTGTTGATTTAATAGGTGGAAGAAATGTGTGTTGCAAAAATTCATTGACTGGTTTGGCTGTCAAGGGACACAAATACAAACCTGCATGAAAAGGTAAAATTGAGGCAAAGCTGCCTCTCAGAATAAAAATCTCGATGAACTTTCATAAACCAGTAAACGCAACGTTGGATGCAGATGAAAATATTTTTGTGTGTATACTTTCAGTTAAAAAAATGTGGTCGGGCTTCCCTGGTGGCGCAGTGGTTGAGAGTCCGCCTGCCGATGCAGGGGACGCGGGTTCGTGCCCAGGTCTGGGAGGATCCCACGTGCCGCGGAGCGGCTGGGCCCGTGAGCCACGGCCGCTGAGCCTGCGCGTCCGGAGCCTGTGCTCCGCAACGGGAGAGGCCGCAACAGTGAGAGGCCCGCGTAAGGAAAAAAAAAAAAAGTGGTCTTCAAGACCAACCTTAGTATTTTAGGGGAGGAACTGGGAATGTGAGCCAAGGAAGCTGTAGACATTTACCAAGTCCAAGAGGACAGTGAAAATTCTCCCTGCCCCCAAATCTCTTCCCCACTCACCACCAGACCTTGGCTTGGAATGTCTTTCAGCATAATCCCCTATGAGCTCAAGAGCAAAGGTGAGGGGCGTTATCTCAGAAATAAAACAGTTTCTCAAAATATTAAAAAAAAAAAAAAAAGTAGTTTCTAGATTCACAGAGATTTTGAGCTAGAAAATATCTTAGTGAACATTTGGTTCCTGCTTCATCCCAATACATACATTTTACAGATATGATATTTGGGTCCTCCAGGCAATAAGTGACTGGCCCAAGATCACAAAGCAAATGAATGGCATAAAAATGCTGGGTTTCAACTCTCTCTCTAGAGGTCTTTTTTACACTACTGAGCACTGCCAGTAAGTACTCAGCAGGGGTAAGAGAAGGACCTGGTATACTTCACTGGAGGATGAGTTCTAGTACTAGGGGCACTATGAGGACTGAATGGGTCACAGACTGAAGGTCTAGGGAGCGAGGTGCTCTGGATTTGGGCCTAGACTCAGAAGTTTTCTATTTTGCCTAATATTGGCATACACGACAAGCAAAGTTGCATGCCATTAATATACCATCATACAGTAGCCTGCTCTTCTACTGAGAGTTAATCTGCAGGTAAACCATATTCCCAGTGAAATACTATGTCTATTCTACTCAAATACAGAATTGTGTCCTGATACCGGCTTAATAATAGGGGGTTTATCATTCATTTTCAAGGCACAAGCACATTGGACGTTTTTATCAGTCACCTGTGTGTTCAGACATCATTCTGGGTCTCATGAGGGGTAGCTGTTACCCTGCTGTGGAGCTGCACCATTTCGATTTTGCATCAAGCTAATGTGCGTCCCTGGAAACCATACTAAACAGAACAAGAAGTAAATATTCTCTATTCCTTAAAATTGACCTCAAGTGACCTAAAGTAGTTTTCAAAACTTCCATTTCATTTGGAAGTGAATCTGTCTCTTTGAAAATACTATTATTGATCCTTAACTTTTCTCAGTGATTTTTGGGGTTTTAGTTGGCCTTCAAATACCTCTCAAAATCAAGGGGATGAAATTCCTTTGGATGGGATCCCAAACTATAGTTTTTTTTTTCCCCTAATAATTACAAGCTATGAGGTTTTCATTTGATTATGAATTTAATTTTTGAGGATGTCTTCATATTATCTTATGCTACCTCCTGACATTTAGTGTTGTTGGGATTTGCTGGAGAAGTACAACAAAAAATGACAATATCAAACATCATTAAATATGGGTCAAGACAAAGCAATCATATTGTTTATCATTTGATTGTAATAGAAGAAGTCAATTCGCTTATTTCACCACAACGAATATGTGATTCCAATCGTTTAAAAGCTAAAACCCTTAGCAGATAGAGAACAACTGAAAAAAAACCTCACTGCACGAGAAAACCCTGGATATTAACCAGTTTACTGAACTGGATGAGCAGTAATATATATAATGAGCTAACATTTCTTAACAAAAAGATTTTTGTAAACGAGCTGCTTCCACAAATACTTTATGAGCCATCGTTAACTTTCAGAGATGTTGTTTTAGGTTGGAAACCTTGGTGATCTATCTCACAAAGCACGGCTGGAATGAAGAAACCCCTGAAATTGCTAAATGAGAAGACCTGAAAAGGGTCCCGGGAAGTCATGACCCTTTAAAGGTGTTGGTTTACAGAGTGTGAAGTAGGCAATTCACCAGCTATACCCAGGAAGCAGCACAGCAAGTGCCCATCACTAGGAATCAGAGAACAGGTCATTCTGAAGGGTGGTTGGAACCACCGCAGGCCCACAATGAGTGTGGTCTAACTTCTGTGACAGGGAAAAACTCCTCCATGTGGAATACGGTTCACGATTTCAATAGAAGATTATTCAAATGAAAAGCAATTCATTACTGTCTCTTCTGGTTTTTTGGGACCATTTTTAGGGCTCCAACAACAAGGACAGATTCACTAAGGGCTAGGATCAAAATCTCAGGTGTAAAATCTTTAGCAAAGGCTGGAGATTCAGGGCCCTCTGAGGGGCTCCCTGGCCTTCGGTGTGGACGTGGAGAGCTGGCTGGCCAGCTGCTACCTTGTTAGAGAGAGAGGAACCTGGCTCTGTCACTTTTCCTCTGAGGCTCACAAAACACAGAAGCTTATTTTAGCTTCAAGGGCTAAACAAGAGATTGCAGGGTGAGAACAATGAGTGGGATGTCAAGATTTTTAGGGTTGTTTTTTTCCTGTTATTATCAACAATCTATTTTCTTAACAATGTCACTTAACTTTTCTCTGCTTCCTTTTATCCCTATAATGGATATACTCAGTTTAACTTCCAAGTTCCCAAAGAGTTAATGGTGGCAAGATGTGTTGATAAATATTTTTAAAGCTCTTTGACTTCCTTAGAAAGAAAGCAGGCTTGTGAAAAAATTCCCTGAGAAAATATTTAGAGATTCAGTACGACTGAGTCGAGAAATCTCTAAATTATGAGCCCTTAAAAATAGCTTTTTAAGGTAAAACATATTAGTGTACTGTGTGTGTGTGTGTCTGTGTAGATATATTACGTGCATACCGTTTCTCTGATTACAAAGTAAACAGTAAAAATAACTGAATTTTGGAATTTCAGGTCTCAATGTTTAGTGAGATATAGATGCTACAATTAAACCACTTCCCTTCATTTGTAGAATTTGTCTCCGACTCCACTTTGAATGACACTCTCATACATCTGTTCTGCAGGAGTAGTAGCAAGACCTGTTTGAAGTTTAAATCCATGACACCCTTTGTAGAACAGTGGCAACCTGATCAAAACACTGATCAAGCAGAAATGCTTTTGTGTTCTGATCAACAGGGCCCAATTCAGTCTCTCTCTAAGGAGAACGCGCGCACACACACACACACTCTCCCTATATTCAGGGCCGAGGTTTTCCTTCTACCCCCAACTAATAAAATCAGGAGGCTGCAATGAGGCGAGCGGCACGCAGTTTGATGTCCTCAGCAGGATACGGGGAGTCAGAAGTGGCGCTGTAAATCCAGAGCGGGGCTTCAACACCGTGTTAAGTGTGGCCCGACTCTCAGAGAGTTCCCTTTGATGCAAGTTCAGTATATTAATGGGAAAAGCATTCACTTTTATTTGTCTGTACTGTCTGCGACAGCAAGGCTGCCTCATTTAGCCTGGGCCAACATGAAAATACACAGAAAAGCAATCTGCTGCTAATTAGCACAGCTCCCCTTTCATTTACTAGCTAGTAATTGGAAGGGGTTAAGAAAGTGTAACTTATCAGATCACGTGAGTGTATTTGCTTGTGCGGACAGCAAACCTCCCCCGAATTTCCCTATGAACTCGGAGGCAGTAATCCTTCCTCGACATCCACTTGATCTGAAAGGCGATACTGACACGGGTGAGGTGCACACACTTTGTTAGGTTTGAGAGGGAGGTTTCCTAAGACCCCCGAATGGGGTGTTAATCAATCTATTAGAGCCTTACCTTTCTTTAGATATGTTTTTACTCTCCCGTTTCCAGATTGTCTTGAAGTCACTGCAGAACTCATACCACACCATAAACACGTAGTTGGGTGTGATCTCCTTCTCACCAGACTTTGGCTTCATCCCAAAATACCCTACTGTTGTTTCAAAACTGCAAATGTAGAGAAAAAAACAGTGAGGTAGAGGGTGAGAGGCTGTCAACACTAATGCCCATTAGGGGAGGCGAGGGGACACCGGGAGAGTTTCTCCCACACGCTTCGCTTCTCTTTAGCACAGAAGCCCAGGCTTGAGTCACTGTGACTCAGTAAGACCTACGTGTTCAAGCCAATTATCTAAGAAATTTAACATGATTGGGGATACTCCTGGGCACATCTTATCTGTATAAAACCAGCATGTATAATTCCAGGGTGTATGTAGGTAAAACTTTTGGGGTTTGTTCTTCATCTCAAATCCATGTCATTTACCTGCTCTTTGTGTTATGTTGAACGATCACATGGAACGCTAATGACATGTTGGTTCTGTATCACCAGCAGTGGACAGTTAGAGAGCCCACGGGGAATCATCAATCTGTTGAGTGCTTCACAGAAAATCAAGAGACTGTTCTATCCTTATTCCGGCATCTGCTGGCTTTATAATCTTGGGTCAATCATTCAACACTGGGCTCTCAGTTTTTTCAAGGGTACAATAAGAGACGTAGACCAAATGATATTTAAGAAAGCTACATTTTAAAGCTGGATGTGATACAGGAATACAAACCATCAATGTACAAAAATACATATAATTGAGGATATAGCAAGGATTGGAGGAAAAACCATTTTTGATCTTAAAAAGTGATCTTTAACCCAGTCAGAAAAGAACCCAGGTTTTACAAGGGTGATTCCCAGATATCACTAAGAACCTCCTGACCTACCCCTTGGAGGTTCATTCCCAGATGACTACCCAGGCCTCCCAAGCAGCCCTTCTTGGAGGCACTAGCTTTACAGCAATTTATAGCTCTGCCCTCATTCCTTCTCCCCACCCACTCCAAGCCCCACAAGCTCATTTGCCATGAGCGGGAACACTTAAATAAACGGGCCCCTTTTCTAGGGTGTTGGAAACTAATCAAAGCAGGAATGGCTGGCCAGGTTTATTACTCAATGCTCTATCATCTGTTCAGACACAGCGTTGGTTGTTTTTTTTTTTTTTTTTTTTTGGTGGCCATCCTGAATACTGAGTTTCTAATGGAACGCTAGTCAATGGCGATTGTAAAACCCTGAAGCCCCATTACTGTTACGGAGCATACTTTCAACTCAGTCTCAGTTATTGGGCACTATGTATCTCATAAGATTTTATCACATTTCACAGATGAACTGTTAATTGATTCCATGGCTATGATTAGGTGAGATCCAAGCTGGAGCTGCAGCTCTGAGTCCCATAAATTCTTTGTGCTTCTGTAAATAATAAATCTGTTTTTAATGCAAATTAAAACTACTGGTCAGGGAATTTTGGCTCCCAGTTATTAAAAGACTAGAAGTGCATAGGTGGAGAAAGGCAATAATTGCAGTAATTTCTTGAGGGACTTCTCTTGTAATTCCAAACACACATATTTTGGAGCAAAACCAGAAAGTAGCAATGTCCACTTTTGCCCAGGCATGACTCCTAATTCTGTGGCAGTCAAAACGCTGAATATACTTTTTATTTCATTCAAAATGAAAATTACATTGATTGTAGCATGGAAATTCGTAAGCAGAGAGTTCTGTAACCTAAAGGAACAGGCCATGAATTTCTTATGGAGTCACGGGCCTTTAGAACTGGAAGGGATGGACCTGTCAGTCTGTCCAATGTTCCCATCTTACAGCTGAGAAAACAGAGACCCAGAAAGATGGAATGACCTTATTCACCGGCAGAGTTGGGTCCCCTGATTCTCCGTGAAATGCTTTTTCTGCTCTACCCACCCCCTGTTGTTCATACTCACTGACCCAGGCATTTAAGAAATAAAATAGTCATGTTTTGGTCTGTTTCCACGTTAGACACCGTTGCCACCTAAGTCATACGTAATGTGTGTGACCCCCAGCAAAGCACATCATTATTCTTTTCTCTTCATTATGTTTACCTTCAACACAGAAACATATTTACTTGTGCAATGAATAGAGAAGAGAAAGTCTTCACTTTTAGTTTTCAGAGGAGCAAATTATCTTCCTATTTTCCAGGATGACATAGTGAAGAGCACAGAAACTCCGCTCACTGGGCTTCAACGCCAGCAGTTCCAGCGTTATTTGGAATGTAGACTGTGAGACCAAGATGTTGCAAGGATGGTACGGTTTCAGAGAATGACAGAATTGTTTGGTGGGTTATCACAGAGCTTGAGAAAAGCATGTCATCATCCTGTGGGCCACACTTTTCCCAACTCTGAATTGAACGATGTACCCTCACCACCTCTCCCCCGGGGAATCTGGGAGGCCCTGCTTGCTAACCCTCAAAGAGTATGAAACCTAAAGGAAATAGTGAATTTCAGCATTTTTCCCCCCTATGTGTTTAAGTGAACCCCTTTAGGAGAACCAAAGCAAACAGAGTTGCAGAGGATGGCCTGGCTTTGGCACTCTGCAACTTTAACAAAGTCACTCTGAGGATGTGTGTCTTATTGGATTTCCCTTTGTTCCAGGAAAAGCCAAAAGCTAGAATATGAACCTACAACTATCTGATAAGGTCTAGACTACGTTCCTCCCCACCCACCCAAGTCCCGCTCCAAACACAACTCTCTTCCTTTCAGATTTAATTTTGATTCACAGAAGACTGATGATTGAAAACCGTCTGAAATTTGGGCATGAAAACGGCTGTTATTTGACAACAATATTAGAATTTTCTCCAAGAGACAAAGGGGCAATCGTGCTGTTTGAAATTTCTGTTTCTCAGCAGATAACTAAAATAGCTTTCAAAATTGAAAAGATTTATTTCTCATCATATGTTGTGTTCTATAAAACTTTTCTGCTTCCCTCTCAACTGTTCCCTGACTCCTTTTCTCTCTGCTGTAATTCCTTGTCTGATTTCTATCTTTTCGATTCAGCTAAACATTTTGAGAGTTCAGCCAATGATTATATCAAAGAGCCCACGGCAAAGGGAACGGTTTTACTTTTGCAGTGTTGAGATGCCAGGGCGGAACATATCCGCTTATTGCCCCTCATGCATGCCTTTAGAAACTGCTGAGGAAAAGCAAATATTCCTTAGCCTCAGAGTAAATTGTTTCTCTTGAGAATACAACATAAGAATTTCCTAAATCTCACTCGAATGTTGCAACACTGACCACCAACCTCCTTCAAGACTGTAACCAAACAACTGTGGTTTCTACGTTAAAGATGGGATCTAACATATTTCATGTATGACATGAAAGCTAGACTACCTTCACCACAAAGTCACGGAAAACGCTGACAACCGAAATTTATGACCCCCCTCAGCATAGCTAATGCACAGCACCAACTTCGGCCCCTCTCACACGGGCCCCCTTTTCCTGAAGCAAGAATCCTGAAGAAGAATTAGAAATTTGACATCCACCTTAGAAAGTGAAATTCTGCTTGGCCTGATACCCATGTGTTGATGGTCCTTTTTATGCCTATGGGATACGTCTATAACACAGACACACCAGCTTGACACACCGACGAAGGGAAGCTTACTACAGGGATAATGTAAGCTCTATAGGGGATAAGGCCAATAAGGGGGCACAACCTAAAAATCTATAAACAGAAGCATGGGATTGTCTTGGTTGTCAAAGATTACCGTGCAGAGATGATAATCATGACCAAGAACATGTCTGCCCTTAGAAAGATGCAAGATTTGCCCTCGCCTTGCTTCCTTCTGCATATTTATTCTATTGGCACTTACAGCGGGAAGCAGGGCAAGATGTCAGTGTCTGTCAAGGCAGAACAGAGCACTGACTATAGGCTTTCAGTACTCTCGGAAACTGTGGTGAGACGGGAGGAAAAACGTTCATTTCTAGAACTTGTTCACCTGCACTGAATGAAATCCCCTCCTCACACATTTGTAAAGCTCATTTTCCCTTATCTACTGTTTCCTGTCCTTATCTCTTATTTAATTTTCTCGTACTTGTAGAACTGGTCCCAGCAAAATTTATCTCAGTTCTCAGCCCTCAATATGAGAAAGCCTCCGTGTATGCCCCCCTCACCTTTCTAAGAGGGAGGGAGAGCCAAGCTGACTAACCTGGCCCACCGAAAAAAAGAAAGACCCCCATGAGGGATCACAGCCAATGATTACTGGGCTCTACCAGGTGAGGTGGATGGTTCCGCTTGGGTGTCTGTGAAGAGAGGGAAGAACATAGAAGAGGCCTGAGGTAGGTGGGAGGGTGAATAGAAGACCTCTGGGGTCTCTTGCCCTTTTCTGTGCACATAGAGAGGGAAGTCCCTTCTCCCCATTTGTCCCTTGTTTACAATATCCTCCATAATGGTTTAATCTAGTTGTAACACTAAGAAGGACCCCACTGTTCCCAGCGTCCGTGAAGTGTCTAGGTGCAGAGTAGTGGAGGAGAGGCAAACAGATGCAAATGGTGTCCTGACTCCTGAGGCAGGTGAGTCACTTCCGGATGATCCCCTGCTTCTCGAGGAAAACTATTGCCAAGTCCTATTCCTGGAGCTTTCACTCTAGCTCTCCCTAGACTCTTATTGCTGCTGGATGCAGAGTCTTAGCAGATGGGGTCAAAAGAATGGCTAGTCATTCATTCTGCTAAGTGAGGTGAGCCAATCATAAAAGGGAAACATTCTGTATGATTCTGCTTACATGAGGTACCTTAGAGCAGTCAGAGTCACAGAGACAGAAAGTAGAATGGTGGTTGCCAGGGGCTGAAGGGAGGAGAGAACGGGGGAGTTATGGTTTAATGAGTACAGAGTTTGCCTTCAGAGAGGATGAAAAAGTGCTGGAGACGGCTGGTGTTGACGGTTCTTGATAATAACAGAAGAATGGCTAGGCAAAGAAAGACGTGGGGCCAGTTCAGAGCTGCTTACCTTTTCTGTGCATTCTCCAAGTGACTTTCTTCCACTGTATGCTCTTTTTTGGCTGTGAAAGAAATAATTATGGTTAAAATCGTATTTTCTTCCAGCATATCCTTTGTGTAATCTTCTAACTTTGATTATACCCATTCATTATCAAAATAAATCCGAATTCAGGGGTTGGAAGGCCCTACCACGTGTCCTGGCAATTGTACTCAATTCGCTACATCCACTACCACGGCTTTCTTGATAACAGCTATAGCTAATGGTGGCCATATAATTCATGGTTCTCTCTGGGATAGTTTTGAAAGGGGGGAATATTACTAATTACTCTGGGCCAAGGCTTAAATTGTAACATTCCTGGCCAGACTGGATCACGTGGTCAGCCTAGCTATAGCTGGTCTCTTTGGGAGCCTTGGCATGTGCTCAGCACTCCCCCTTTCCCCACAACAACCACTACCGCAAAATAAACCCAGTACCACCTGCAGTAGTTCTGCTCAGATTCAGAGGAATTCACTGTAATCCTTGCATACTCTGTCTCTACACCCATGGTCTAGGGAAGCCTATGGTCTCTTTTCTGAGAATGTTTTTAGTTTTTTAAGGAACCTCCATACTGTTCTTCATAGTGGTTGTCTCAATTTACCATTCCCACCAACAGTGCAAGAGGGTTCCCTTTATTTAATATTTGTAGATTTTTTGATGGTGGCCATCCTGAGCAGTGTGAGGTGATACTTCATTGTAGTTTTGATTTCCGTTTTTCTAATAATTAGTGATGTTGAGCCTCTTTTCATGTGTTTGTTGGCCACCTGTATGTCTTCTTTGGAGAAATGTCTATTTAGGTCCTCCACCCATTTTTTGATTGGGTTATTTGCTTTTTTTTTTGTGGCACGTGGGCCTCTCACTGCTGCGGCCTCTCCCGCTGTGGAGCACAGGCTCTGGACGTGCAGGCCCAGTGGCTATGGCTCACGGGCCCAGCCGCTCCGCGGCCCGTGGGATCCTCCCAGAGCGGGGCGTGAATCCGCATCCCCTGCATCAGCAGGCGGACTCCCAACCACTGCGCCACAAGGGAAGCCCCTATTTGCTTTTTTGATATTGAGCCGCATGAGCTATTTCATCAACAGAGGAATGGATAAAGAATATGTGGTACGTATATATAATGGAATAGTACTCAGCCACTAAAAGGAACGAAATTGGGTCATCTGTAGAGACGTGGATGGACTGTCATGCAGAGTGAAGTAAGTCAGAGAGAGAAAGTAAGTCAGAAGTAAGTCAGAAAGAGAAAAACAAATATCGTATACTAATGCATATGTGTGGAATCTAAAAAAGTTGTATAGGTGATCTCAATTGCAAAGCAGAAATAGAGACACAGATGTAGAGATATGGATACCAAGGGGTAAGGTGGGGTGGAATGAATTGGGAGATGGGGATTGACATATGTACACTATTGATACTATGTATAAAATAGGTAAGGTAACTAATGAGAACCTACTGTATAGCACAGGGAACTCTACTCAGTGCACTGTGGTGACCTATATGGGAAGGAAATCCAAAAAAGGGGATACATGTATACGTATAGCTGATTTACTTTGCTGTACAGTATAAACTAACACAACATTGTAAAGCAACTATACTCCAGTAAAAAAAAGATAATACTGTCATATATGATAATACAACTCTTACATGAGACATCTTAAAAATGTCTAGAAAAAGCATCAAGTCATAAGCTCTATGAGCCTTAAGATTCCTTTCATTTAGATACCCCATGCTCTTGGGTTGGAAGAATTAATATCATTAAAATGGCCATACTACCCAAAGCAATCTACAGATTTAATGTGACCCCTATCAAACTACCCATGACATTTTTCACAGAATTAGAATAAATAATCCTAATATTTCTATGGAATCATAAAAGGCCCCAAATTGCCAAAGTAATCCTGAGGAAAAAGAAAAAAGCAAGAGGCATAACCCTCCCAGACTTCAGACAATACTACGAAGCTACAGTAATCCAAACAGCATGGTATTGGCGCAAAAACAGACATATAGATCAATGGAAAAGAATAGAGAGTCCAGAAATAAACCCACACACCTATGGTCAAATAGTCTTTGACAAAGGAGACAAGGATATACAATGGGAAGAAGTCTCTTCAGCAAGTGGTCCAGCAAGCTGGACAGCCACATGCAAATCAATGAACTTAGAACACACCCTCATACTATACACAAAAATAAACTCAAAATGGCTTAAAGACTTAAATATAAGACATGATACCATAAAACTCCTAGAAGAGAACATAGGCAAAACATTCCCTGACATAACTCGTACCAATGTTTTCTTAGGTCAGTCTCCCAAGGCAATAGAAATAAAAGCAAAAATGAACAAATGGGACCAAGTCAACCTTACAAGCTTTTGCAAAGTGAAGGAAACCATAAACAAAATGAAAAGACAACCTACAGAATGGGAGAAAATACTTGCAAAAGATGTGATCAACAAGGGCTTAATTTCCAAAATATACAAACAGCTCATACAACTCAACAACAAAAAAACAAGTAACCTAATCGAAAAATGGGCAGAAGACCTAAGACATTTCTCCAAAGAAGACATACAGCTGGCCAACAGGCACATAAAAGATAAAAACTACAATGAGATCAAAGATTAAAACTACCTCACACCAGTCAGAATGGCCATCACTAAAAAGTATACAAATAACAAATGCTAGAGAGGGTGTGGATAAAAGGGAACCCTCCTACACTGTTGGTGGGAACGTAAGTTGGAGCAGCTATTATGAAAAACAGTATGGAGGTTCCTCAAAAAACTAAAAATAGAGTTGCCATATGATCCAGCAATCCCACTCCTGGGCATATATATCTGGACAAAACTATAATTCAAAAAGATACATGCAACCCCAATGTTCACTGCAGCACTATTCACAGTAGCCAGCACATGGAAACAACCTAAATATCCATCAACAGATGAATGGATAAAGAAGGTATGGTACACATATACAGTGGAATATTACTCAGCCATAAAAAGGAATGAAATGACGCCATTTGCAGCAACATGGATGGACCTAGAGATTATCATACTAAGTGAAGTAAGACAGAAAGAGAAAGACAAGCACCATATGATATCACATGTGGAATCTAAAATATGACACAAATGAACTTATCTATGAAACAGAAACAGACTCACCGACATAGAGAACAGACATGTGGTTGCCAAGGGGGAAGGGGTATGGAGGAGGCATGGAGGGGGAGTTTGGGATTAGCAGATGCAAACTAGTATATATATAATGGATAAATAACAAGGTCCTCCTATATAGCACACGGAACTATATTCAATATCCTGTGATAAACGTAATGGAAAAGAATATTAAAAAATAAAAAAGAATGTAGGGGAAAAAGCCTGGACCTGTCTAAGAGGCAAGAGACCATTGTTTCGGGGTGCGCGAGGAGAGGGGATTCAGAGCACTGTCTAAACGCGCTCCAGAGATGAGCGCAAGCCACGGTTATCAGCGTGGACACCGGAGATGGGCATGAAATGCTAAGGCTGCTGCTGCAGCCACCAAGAAGCCTGTGTGCAAGCACAGGTCACCACCCACACCTCCCCTCCCGGGAGCCTGAGCAGCTCGCCACTGCCAGGGTCCCGGGATCCAGGGACAACTTCCCCGGGAGAACACACAGCGCGCCTCAGGCTGTTGCAACGTCGTGTTGGCCTCTGCCGCCGCAGGCTGGCCCTGCATTCTATACCCCTCCATTCCCCCCGGCCTGAGTGAGCCAGAGTCCCCTAATCAGCTACTACTTTAACCCCGTCCTGTCTGAGCGAAGAACAGACGCCCTCAGGCGACCTACACGCAAAGGCGCGGCCAAATCCAAAGATGAACCCCAGGAGCTGTGCGAAAAAAGAGAAAGGTAAAACTCTCCCATCAGCCTCAGGAGCAGCATATTAAATCTCCACAATCAACTTGATGTACCCTGCATCTGTGGAATACCTGAATAGACAACGAATCATCCCAAAATTGAGGTGCTGAATATGGGGAGCAACGATATATATATATTTTGTTCCTTTTTCTCTTTTTGTGAGTGTGTATGTGTATGCATCTTTGTGTCATTTTGTCGGTATAGCTTTGCTTTTACCATTTGTCCTAGGGTTCTGTCTATCCGGGTTTTTTTTTAGTATCGTTTTTATCACTTGTTATCATTGGTGGATTTGTTTTTTGGTTTGGTTGCTCTCCTCTTTCCTTTTTCTAATTACTTAAAAAATTTTTAATATGTTTAAAAATTATTTTTTATTTTAATAACTTTATTTTTCCTTCCTCCCTTCCTCCCTTCCTCCCTCCCTCCCTCCCTCCCTTCCTTTCTTTTTTCTCCCTTTTCCTCTGAGCCGTGTGGTTTACAGGGTCTTGGTGCTCCGGCCGGGTGTCAGGCCTGTCCATCTGAGGTGGGAGAGCCGAGTTCAGGACATTGGTTCACCAGATATCTCCCGGCTCCATGTAATATCAAACAGTGAAAACTCTCCCAGAGATCTCCATCTCAATATTAAGACCCAGCTCCACTCAACGACCAGCAAGCTACAGTGCTGGACACCCTATGCCAAACAACTAGCAAGACAGGAACACAACCCCACCCATTAGCAGAGAGGCTGCCTAAAATCATAATGAAGTCACAGACACCCCACCAGACACAGCCCTGCCCACCAGAAAGACAAGATCCAGACTCATCCATCGGAACACAGGCACTAGTCCCCTCCACCAGGAAGCCTACACGACCCACTGAACCAACCTTACCCACTGGGAGCAGACACCAAAGACAACGGGAACGACGAACCTGCAGCCTGCAAAAAGGAGACCCCAAACACAGTAAGTTAAGCAAAATGAGAGGACAGAGAACACAGGGCAGATGAAGAAGAAAGGTGAAAACCCACTGGACCAAACAAATGAAGAGGAAATAGGCAGTCTTCCTGAAAAAGAATTCACAGTAATGATAGTAAAGATGATCCAAAATCTTGGAAATAGAATGGAGGAAATATAAGAAACGTTTAACAAGGGCCTAGAAGAATGAAAGAGCAAACAAACAATGCTGAACAACACAATAAATGAAATTAAAGATTCTCTAGAAGGAATCAATAGCAGAATAACTGAGGCAGAAGAACGGATAAGTGACCTGGAAGATAAAATAGTGGAAATAACTACTGCAGAGCAGAATGAAGAAAAAAGAATGAAAAGAATTGAGGACAGTCTCAGAGACCTCTGGGACAACATTAAACACACCAACATTTGAATTATCAGGGTCCCAGAAGAAGAAGAGAAAAAGAAAGGGACTGAGAAAATATTTGAAGAGATTATAGTTGAAAACTTCCCTAATATGGGAAAGGAAATAGTTAATCAAGTCCAGGAAGCGCAGAGAGTCCCTCCCATACAGGATAAATCCAAGAAGAAACACGCCAAGACACATATTAATCAAACTGTCAAAAATTAAATACAAAGAAACCATATTAAAAACAGCAAGGGAAAAACAACAAATAACATACATGGGAATCCCCATAAGGTTAACAGATGATCTTTCAGCAGAAACTCTGCAAGCCAGAAGGGAGGGGCAGGACGTATTTAAAGTGATGAAAGGGGAAAACCTACAATCAAGATTACCCTACCCAGCAAGGATCTCATTCAGATTTGATGGAGAAATTAAAACCTTTACAGACAAGCAAAAGCTAAGAGAATTCAGCACCACCAAACCAGCTTTACAACAAATGCTAAAGGAACTCCTCTAGGCAGGAAACAAAAGAGAAGGAAAAGACCTATAATAACAAACCCAAAACAATTAAGAAAATGGTAATGGGAACATAGATATCGATAATTACCTTAAATGTAAATGGATTAAATGTTCCAACCAAAAGACATAGACTGGCTGAATGGATATAAAAACAAGACCCATATATATGCTGTCTATAAGAGACCCACTTCAGACCTAGGGACACATACAGACTGAAATTGAGGGGATGGAAAAAGATATTCCATGCAAATGGAAATCAAAAGAAAGCTGGAGTAGCAGTTCTTCTATCAGATAAAACAGACTTTAGGGCTTCCCTGGTGGCGCAGTGGTTGAGAGTCTGCCTGCCGATGCAGGGGACACGGGTTCATGCCCCAGTCCGAGAGGACCCCACATGCCGTGGAGCGGCTGGGCCCGTGAGCCATGGCCGCTGAGCCTGTGCGCCCGGAGCCTGCGCTCCACAACGGGAGAGGCCAAACAGTGAGAGGCCCGCGTACCGCAAAAAAAAAAAAAAAAGAATTTAAAATAAAGACTATTACAAGAGACAAATAAGGACACTACATAATGATCAAGGGATCAGTCCAAGAAGAAGATATAACAATTGTAAATATTTATGCACCCAACATAGGAGCACCTCAATACATAAGGCAAATACTAACAGCCATAAACGAGGGAATCGACAGTAACACAATCATAGTAGGGGACTTTAACACCCCACTTTCACCAATGGACAGACCATCCAAAATGAAAATAAATAAGGAAACACAAGCTTTAAATGATGTGTTAAACAAGATGGACTTAATTGATATTTACAGGACATTCCATCCAAAACCAACAGAATACACTTTCTTCTCAAGTGCTCATGGAACATTCTCCAGGATAAATCATATCTTGGGTCACAAATCAAGCCTTGGTAAATTTAAGAAAATTTGAAATTGTATCAAGAATTTTTTTTGACCACAATGCTATGAGACTAGATATCAATTACAGGAAAAAAATCTGTAAAAAATACAAACACATGGAGGCTAAACAGTACATTACTAAATAACCAAGAGATCACTGAAGAAATCAAAGAGGAAATCAAAAAATACCTAGAGACAAATGACAATGAAAATACGACAACCCAAAACCTATGGGATGCAGCAAAAGCAGTTCTAAGATGGAAGTTTATAGCAATACAATCCTACCTCAAGAAACAAGAAACATCTCAAATAAACAACTTAACCTTACACCTAAAGCAATTAGAGAAAGAAGAAACAAAAACCCCCAAACTTCACGGAAGGAAAGAAATCATAAAGATCAGATCAGAAATAAATGAAAAAGCAATGAAGGAAATAATAGCAAAGATCAATAAAATTAAAAGTTGGTTCTTAGAGAAGATAAACAAAATTGATAAACCGTTAGCCAGACTTATCAAGAAAAAAAGGGAGAAGACTCAAATCAACAGAATTAGAAATGAAAAAGGAGCAGTAACAACTGACACTGCAGAAATACAAAGGATCATGAGAGGTTACTACAAGCAGCTATAAGCCAATAAAATGGACAGCCTGGAAGAAATGGACAAATTCTTAGAAAAGCACAACCTTCTGAGACTGAACCAGGAAGAAGTAGAAAATATAAACAGACCAATCACAAGCACTGAAATTGAGACTGCGATTAAAAATCTTCCAACAAGCAAAAGCCCAGGACCAGATGGCTCCACAGGCAAATTCTATCAAACACTTAGAGAAGAGCTAACACCTATCCTTCTCAAACTCTTCCAAAATACAGCAGAGGGAGGAGCACTCCCAAACTCATTCTACGAGGCCACCATCACCCTGATACCAAAACCAGACAAAGATGTCACAAGGAAAGAAAACTACAGGCCAATATCACTGATGAACATAGATGCAAAAATCCTCAACAAAACACTAGGAAAAAGAATCCAACAGCACATTAAAAGGATCATACACCATGATCAAGTGGGGTTTATCCCAGAAATGCAATGATACTTCAATATATGCAAATCAATCAATGTGATACACCATATTAACAAACTGAAGGGTAAAAACCATATGATCACATCTCAACAGATGCAGGAAAAGAAAGTAGGCATAGAGGGAACTTACCTCAACATAATGAAGGTCATATATGACAAACCCACAGCCAACATCATTCTCAATGGTGGAAAACTGCAAGCATTTCCACTAAGATCAGGAACAAGACAAGGTTGCCCACTCTCACCACTCTTATTCAACATAGTGTTGGAAGTTTTAGCCATAGCAATCAGAGAAGAAAAAGAAATAAGAAGAATCAAAATCAGAAAAGAAGAAGTAAAACTGTCACTGTTTGCAGATGACATGATACCATACATAGATAACCCTAAAGATGCCACCAGAAAACTAGTAGAGTTAATAAATGAATTTGGTACAGTAGCAGGATCCAAAATTAGCAGAACATAGCAGAACATATAGCAGTAAAGTATAAGACACTGATGAAAGAAATTAAAGATGATACAAACAGGTGGAGAGCTATACCGTGTTCTTGCATTGGAAGAATCAACACTGTGAAAATGACTATACTACCCAAAGCAATCTACAGATTCAGTGCAATCCCTATGAAACTACCAATGGCATTTTTCACAGAACTAGAACAAAAAATTGCACAATTTGTATGGAAACACAAAAGACCTTGAAGAGCCAAAACAATCTTGATAAAAACAGAGCTGGAGGAATCAGGCTCCCTGACTTCAGACTATACTACAAAGTTACTACAAAGTAATCAAGGCAGTCTGGTAGTGGCATAAAAACAGAAATATAGATCAATGGAACAGGACAGAAAGCCCAGAGATAAACCCACACACATATGGTCACCTGATTTTTGATAAAGGAGGCAAGCATATACAATGAAGAAAAGACAGCCTCTTCCATAAGTGGTGCTGGGAAAACTGGACAGCCATATGTAAAAGTATGAAATTAGAACACTCCCTAACAACATACACAAAAATAAACTAAAAATGGATTAAAGACCTAAATGTAAGGCCAGACACTATAAAACTCTTAGAGGAAAACATAGGCAGAGCACTGTATGACATAAATCACAGCAAGATCCTTTTTGATCCACCTCCTAGAGAAATGGAAATAAAAACAAAAATAAACAAATGGGATCTAATGAAACTTATAGGCTTTTGCACACCAAAGAAACCATAAACGAGACGAAAAGACAACCCTCAGAATGGGAGAAAATATTCGCAAATGAAGCAACTGACAAAGGATTAATCTTCAAAATTTACAGGCAGCCCATGCAGCTCAATATCAAAAAAACCACAAACAACCCAATCCAAAAATGGGCAGAAGATCTAAATAGACATTTCTCCAAAGAAGATATACAGATTGCCAACAATCACATGAAAGGATGCTCAACATCACTAATCGTTAGAGAAATGCAAATCAAAAGTACAATGAGGCATCACCTCACACCACTCAGAATGGCCATCGTCAAATATCTACGAACAATGAATGCTGGAGAAGGTGTGGAGAAAAGGGAACCCTGTTGGGAAGGTAAACTGATACAGCCACTATGGAGAACAGTATGGAGGTTCCTTAAGTAAACTAAAAATAGAACTACCATACGACCCAGCTATCCCACTCTTTGGCATATACCCTGAGAAAACCATAATTCAAAAGGAGTCATGTACCACAATGTTCATTGCAGCTCTATTTACATTAGCCAGGACATGGAAGCAACCTAAGTGTCCATCGACAGATGAATGGATAAAGAAGATGTGGCACACATATACAACGGAATTGTACTCAGCCATAAAAAGAAACGAAATTGAGTTATTTGTAGTGAGGTGGATGGATCTAGAGTCTGTCATACAGAGTGAAATAAGTCAGAAAGAGAAAAACAAATACCGTATGCTAACACATATATATGGAATCTAAAAAAAAAAAAAAAGAAAAAACTCGTTATGAAGAACCTAGGGGCAGGACAGGAGTAAAAAAGACACAGACGTAGAGAATGGACTTGAGGACACGGGGAAGGGCAAGGGGAAGCTGGGACGAAGTGAGAGATGGACTTATATATACTACTAAATGTAAAACAGATAGCTAGTGGGAAGCAGCCGCATAGCACAGGGAGATCAGCTAGGTGCTTTGTGACCACCTAGAGCAGTGGGGTAGGGAGGGTGGGAGGGAGACGCAAGAGGGAAGAGATATGGGGATATATGTATATGTATAGCTGATTCACTTTGTTATAAAGCAGCAACTAACACACCATTGTAAAGCAATTATACTCCGATAAAGATATTTTTAAAAATGTATACATATGTATAATTGAATCACTCTGCTGTAGAGGAGGAGAAAATAACACAACATTGTAAATCAACTATACTTCAATTAAAAAAAAGATGCCTTTCGTTACGGCTACAATGATGCAAAATGAATGGGAAAAGAAAATCAATTGTATCTAGGGCCTATGTTGTGATACTTCATGAAAGGTATTAAAGGATTTTAAAATATCACTGTTTAATTAAGCCTAACTCTGCCATGTGTACCTGTGTGACTAGGCAAGTCACTCATGATCAACTGTGTGGTTACGGCCTCATCTGTCCTCTTAGCATATCCACAGAGACTACCGTCATACAGCTGGTATAAAGATTACATGAGACAATACATGTAAAGCCCTCAGCACCTAAGACACGCTCAGTAGATGACGTGACAGGTATTACTGGCACCTCATCATCATTCCCTCTATCACTGATGATAAAATGTAAATTCTGTCAAGTTACTCCCCTGCTCAGAACAGCTTGCCATCTCTCTTGACATAAGCTCTGAAGTCTTCACAGTGGCCCCGAGGCCCTGCCAGTCTACCCCCTGGCTCCTCTGTGACATCTCCTCCTCCTTCCCATGTTCATTCCTTTCCAGTCCGGCTGGCCAGCTGGCTGATGGAGCGCACTGAGCACGTGCACTGGGGATCTTTGCACTTGCCTCTCCTCCTCCCTGGGGCCCCCTGCCCACAGTCTCTGCATGACTGGGCCCCTCACTCCATTAGGTCTCAGCTCAAACATCACCTTCTCTGATCCTGCTAAATTAAAGACCATCCCTTGCCATGTATCCTCCCCACCCTTTTCCCTATAGCCTCTGTCTACTTGACAGACTAGGCAGTTACTCATTTGTTAATTATACGACATTGAATGGAAGCTTCAAGAGAGCGGCCACTTCACCTGGCCCGTTTTCTTTTGTGCCTTAAACACGGAAAAGTGTCCACATATTAAATAAATTATTTTAGCTAAAAATGTATATATTGGACAATGGTTGCTTAAACAGAGAGATACTAAGTTTCCTAAACATAAAACTTTCTATTCAGAATATGAACACAGGCTAAAGTTGTACAGTATTATCTCTAAGTCCAGTAAATTTCAACAAAAATATTTTTTTATATTAAAATGATTTGGCTTGGATAACAACATCCTTCTCGGTAAAGTCATAGTCATTGCTATCTTTTGTGCTATGATTCCCCCCTATCCTCCTAGCAGGAACCTCTGTGAATTAGTCGGGTTCTTAGTCAATCAGATACAGAGGAGTGACTTACGTCTCTCATGGGCTACCAAGTTCCCCCAAATGTGAAACAAGCTACTGGTTTGTTCTCATCCAGTGATTATTAATTATGCACATGGCCAAACAAGGGGGAAAATTCCTTTAAGGCATGAGTGATCTTCCCGGAGCACAGCTGTTGTTCTCCGTCACCAGGTGTTTCTAACTGGCTACTTCCACTTTGTGCTAAGCAGACTGTGGTCAACCCGTCATTGCATATAAATTTAGTGACGAGAAATACCCTCTCCAAACTGAATTAAGATGAGATTAAGATTGTGCAATAGCTCTATGAATATGGTTATTTGGGAAAAGACAGCATCCGAATGTAAAAGGAGGTATTACTAAGAGGCAATGCATTCTGCAGAACCTCTGAGGGTTTGGGGGACAAGAGCCTTGAGGAAAAGGAGAAGAACCTAGAGATCTCAAGTCTTCCTAAGTCAAGGGCCTATGTACAGAGAGAAAAGGCAGTCACCTCCCTGGTGTGACCTTGACTCTCTACCAGCCTAAAATATTTCTCCTGCCACAATGTGTGAAATTTCCAACCACGTCATTATACATTTTAAGTCCCCAAAACGCTCTGAGCAAAACAAAAGAGACATTACCTAGAAGGAAAACGTTTAAAGACTGGAGTCACAAACTCAAGTTCCAACATCACCAACAAATAAGGTAACTGTAGGCCAAGTGTAAGAATCTTGTCATTCCAAAATTCTACCTCTAACTCTTCAATACTGGAACTGACACAATCCCAGTGCAGGGAAGCCACCAGGGAGTGGGAGAGAAATGGGAAGGCCATGCCCCATTTAAGGGAGGGAAGGCACTAGCCACTGCTACCCGATCTTCCACCTTTTTCAGAGAAGCTAGGTTTTTTGTTTTTTTAACATATATATATATATATATATATAAAATTTATTTATTTAGCTGCATCGGGTCTTAGCTGCAGCATGCGGGATCTTCATTGCAGCGTGCGGGATCTTTTCATTGCGGTGCATGGGCTTCTCTCTAGTTGTGGTGTGCGGGTTCAGTAGTTGCAGCGCGTGGGGTTGCCCCGCGGCATGTAGGATCTTAGTTCCCCAACCAGTGATTGAGCCCATGTCCCCGGCATTGGAAGGTGGATTCTTAACCACTAGACCACCAGGGAAGTCCCACAGAAGCTAGGATATTTTAAACGTATGTTCCCAACTTTAGAAAGATGTTTCAAACAGTCTGTAAGAGAAAGATCCCATTCCCACTGGCCGTATCTGGCTCTGAAAGCTCTAGTAGCTACAGACATCACGACATAGGTGGGTCTGTTCTTTCATTCCACGTGCCAGACCCTGTTCTAGGTGCGTGGGATCCCCAGTGAAGAAAGCAGACAAACGCCCCTGTAGAACGTTCATTCTAGGGGAAGACAGACAATTAAACCTGCGAGAATAAGATGCAGTATAAGTATAAGTATACTTATAAGTATAAGACCCAATGATGGGTCTTAGATGGAAAGCGTCCTTACGTTACAAATATGACGAGTCGTCGCCCTGAGTCCATGTGTGGAGTTTCCTTAGTTTTCTATGCAACAATCCCATGGATAGAGTATATACGTGCTTCTGTTTCAGTTTAGGTTTGGTGCTAGGTGTGGGGCAGGGGGGTGGGTAGGCTTCTAGAAGAGCAAGTTTGGGGGTGGTGTCAGATACTGACACAGCACTAGGGGAGATGGAGAAATGCCAGGCATCCCCGACCTTGCTTTTCTCTCCTTTCTTTCTCAAGAAGCTGTTTCACTGTCTGCAACAAATTATTTTTCAAACCAGGGGAGTAAAAGAGCTGCTTAGAATGTTGATAGTCTCACAGTTTAAGGCAATAAGAAAAACAAACCAGAGTACTAAAATGAGATGTTTCGCTTAACATCAATTCTGTGTTCTCAAGTTCTTTATCGAGTCTAGGTATACACTGTGATGACGGTGATTTACTGGAGGGGCCAGCAGAGAGTGGAATGGTAAGTTTGCTTGGTGACCTACCTACAGCACACTATAATTTCCCTGTCACTGACAGAACCGTGTTGCTTTTCTTACGTTTTCATTTTCTCTGTTAACGAACACTATTTATTTCTCACAATTCTGCGTTGCAGGGAGAAAGCAACACAGCTTCTTTAGAAGGTGTTTTTTGTTTAAGAGATATTTATGTGGATTGTACGTAATGCAGCCTTTACTGAATAAAGGTCATTTGCTTTTGTGTAAATCTTTAATGCCTTGGCATTTTGTTTCCTGGTTCATTTGATGGCCGCTGTCTCCTTAGTTATCACAGAATTGCCCCACTATAACAATTCTGAAATTCATTAAGTGCTGTGGCCTACCAAGTGAAGCAGAAATGGTCCTTTCTATTCAATGGTTGTGGCCCCAAAGAATGCAAATCAGAACTCAAGAGACTTAAAGGCCGAGTTTTAAGCCCAGCTCTGCCACTTAAACGTCATGGACAAGTTGCTAGTGTCCTGTGTTTCAGTTTCCTCCTCTGGAAAATAATGATAACACCTACCTCCCACATAGTTATGAGGGCTACATGAAAAGGGCACAGTGCTTGGGTGAATCAGAATCACTGCAGTCAGATCTTTGACGGTTCCTTGTCATGTAGAGGCTGCTGGGGATTCAAGCTTCCAGTGGGATGGCTGCTTTGGCCAAGTTAAATACAAGTATAGTAGAGTGGACAGAGCTTGCGTTTTGCGGCAGGTGGACCTGAGTCGAATTTCTGCTCTGCCACTTATTAACTGAAAGACTTCGGGGAAGTCACTTAACTGCACTGAGCCTTGCCCATAAAATTGGAATGATAAGATTTATCTTACAAGGTGGTTGTAACTATTGGACACAAAGAACATGAGAGATGAACACAGTGACAGACACATGCCAGGCACCCACGGATGACTGCTATTTATCACTGATTGGCTGGAAGCAAATGCTAGTGGCCGCCGCTCCAGCTCTCTGACTTCGGGATGAATACAGAATTTCAAGCAAAATGCTCTTTTCTTGCTTAAGAATGTCAACAACCATTCTCAGTAGACGATAATTCTCCCTGTGATCATTTTCATGTCAGATCAGGTGTCCTCTGCTCAAAACCTCACTGTTTTCCCATTTTACTCACCTAAAGCTGATGTCCTTACCCTAAAGCTTTTTCACAGGAGGGTGTTCCCTATATCTGACCTAAAGTTATTTTATTTGTTCTTTCAGCTCATTTTGTTTTATTTACTCCTCAGGAGAAAAAGAGAGAAACTGGTTGATAAGTCTGCACATACTGGGAGTTAAGGGGGTAGGTGTGATGGGGAAGGTACTTATGATCATTCTCACTTTTTTTTTTTTTTTTTTGGCTGTGTTGGGTCTTTGTTGCTGCAAGTGGGGTTTTTCTAGTTGCGGCGAGCAGGGGCTACTCTTCGTTGTGGTGTGCGGGTTTCTCCTTGCGGTGGCTTCTCTTGTTGCGGAGCACAGGCTCTAGGCGCTCGGGCTTCAGTAGTTGTGGCACGTGGGCTCAGCAGTTGTGGCACACGGGCTCTAGAGTGCAGGCTCAGTAGTTGTGGCGCACAGCCTTAGCTGCTCCGAGGCGTGTGGGATCTTCCCGGACCAGGGCTCGAACCCGTGTCTCCTGCGCTGGCAGGTGGATTCTTAACCACTGCGCCACCAGGGGAGTCCCCTCACCTAATTCTTTTCACAACTTAATGATCACAGGTTATGCAATCTTTGATCTGATTAACTGAGTTACTTCTCCAATGCTAAAGGAAAGATAATGCTAGGGGTCTGTTTTAACAAGGTAAGTTTTCTGAGAGCAAAGATTCCTTAAGTTCTAGGCTCCATATAGTGACCTGCAGCAGGTTCCCTGCTTGCACAATATATCCAGTTCTCTGCATTGCTACCAGATTGCCAGTTTAAAAGGCAAACTGCATTATGCCACTGCTCTGCTTAGTGTGTTCACTTGGCTCCTCCCCTCCACGTCTTCTGGGATGCACTTAACTCACAAGGTACAGTAAGCCCTCCACAACCTGGCTCCTGCTGCTCCCACTAGGTGCCCCATGCTCCTGTGATGTGGGACTCCTCGCCATTCCCGGCATTCCTCCTACTTTCTTGTGCCTTTATCGTTTGGCATACTGCTTCCTCTGTTGTTTACAAATTTTTAAGTTTTTATTGAAGTATACTTGATGTGCAATATTGTGTAAGTTACAGGTGTACAATACAGTGATTCACAATTTTTAAAGGTTATACTCTTTATAGTTGTTATAAAATATTGGCTATATTCCTTGTGTTGCACAATACATCCTTGTAGCTTATTTTATACATAAGAGTCAGTACTTTTTTTTTTTTTTTTTGGTGGTACGCGGGCGTCTCAGTGCTGTGGCCTCTCCCGTTGCGGAGCACAGGCTCTGTACGCGCAGGCTCAGCGGCCATGGCTCACGGGCCCAGCCGCTCCGTGGCATGTGGGATCTTCCCGGACCGGGGCACGAACCCGCGTCCCCTGAATCGGACTCTCAACCACGGCGCCACCAGGGAAGCCTGAGTCTGTACTTCGTAATCCCCTACCCCTATCAAGCCCCTCCCCCACTTCCCTCTCCCCATTGGTAGCCACTAGTTTGTATCTGTGAATCTGTTCCTTTTTGCGTTATATTCATTAGTTTGCTGTATTTTTTAGATTCCACATATAAGTGATAACATAGAGTATTTGTCTTTCTCTGTCTGCCTTACTTCACTAAGCATAATACCCTCCCAAGTCCATCCATGTTGATGCACATGGCAAAATTTCATTCATTTTTTATGGCTGACTGGTATTCCATTGTATATACATACCACATCTTCTTTATCCATTTACTTGTTGATGGACACTTAGGTTGCTTCCATATCTTGGCAATTATAAATAATGCTGCTGTGAACACTGGGGTGCATGCATCTTTTCAAATGAGTGTTTTTGATTTTTTCTGGATATATATAGCCAGGAGTGGAATTGCTGGGTCATATGGTAGTTCTATATTTAGTTTTTTGAGAAACCTCCATACTGTTTTCCACAGTGGCTGCACCAATTTACATTTCCACCAACAGTGTAGGAGGGTTCCCTTTTCTCCACATCCTCGCCAACATTTGTTATTTGTGGCCTTTTTGACAATAGCCATTCTGACACATGTGAGGTGATATCTCACTGGTTTTTTTTTCTTTTTTTTTTAAGATTTTCTTTTCTTTCTTTTATCTTTTTTTGATGTGGACCATTTTTAAAGTTTTTATTGAATTTGTTACAGTATTGCTTCTGTTTTTTTTATGTTTTGGTTTTTTGGCCCGGAGCCATGTGGGATCTTAGCTCCCTGACCAGGGATTGCATCCACACCTCCTGCACTGGAAGGTGAAATCTTAACCACTGGACCACCAGGGAAGTCCCCTCATTGTGGTTTTGATATGCATTTCTCTGATGATTAGCAATGCCAGGCATCTTTTCATGTGCCTGTTGGCCATCTGCAGGTACTCTGTGGAAAAATGTCTATTCAGGTCTTCTGCCCATTTTTCAATTGGGTTGTTTGTTTTCTTAATGTTGAGCTGTATGAGCTGTTTATATATTTTGGATATTAACTCCTTATTGGTCATATCACTTGCAAATATTTTCTCCCATTCAGTAAGCTGCCTTTTCTTTTTTGTTGATGGTTTCCTTTGCTATGCAAAAGCTTTTAAGTTTAATTAGGTCCTATTTGTTTATTTTTGCTTTTATTTCCTTTGCTTTGGGGGATAGATCCAAAAAAATATTGCTACGATTTATGTCAGAGTATTCTACCTACATTTTCCTCTAGGAGTTGTATGGTTTCTGGTCTTACATTTAGGTCTTTAATCCATTTTGAGCTTATTTTTTAATACGGTGAGAGAAAATGTTCTAATTTCACTCTTTTACATTTAGTTATTAGAAAGAGAAATTAAGGAAACACTCCCATTTACAATCACATCAAAAAGAATAAAATACCTAGGAATAAACCTACTCAAAGGTGTAAAAGATCAGTTCTTAGAAAACTGTAAGACACTGATGAAAGAAACTGAAGATGATACAAACAGATGGGGAAAGATATACCATGTTCTTGGCCTGAAAGATTATTATTAAAATGACCATACTATTCAAGGCAATCTACAGATTCAATGCAATCCCTATCAAAAATACCAAGGGCATTTTTCACAGAACTAGAACAAATAATTTTAAAATTTGTATGGAAATACAAAAGACCCCAAATAGCCAAAATAATCTTGAGAAGGAAGAACACAGCTGAAGGAATCATGATCCCTGACTTCAGACAATACTACAAAGCTACAGTAATAAACCCAGTATGGTACTGGCACAAAAACAAACACAGAGATCAATGGAACCAAATTGAGAACCCAGAAATAAACCCACACACATATGGTCAATCAATCTATGACAAAGGAGGCAAGAACATACAATGGAGAAAAGACAGTCTCTTCAATAAATGTGCTTGGAAAACTGTTTCCCCTGCTTTGAATGCTTCCTCCTCCTGCCTTTCTCCTTCCCAAACACTACCACTGTAAATGTCTTTCCTTTCTTCAAAAACTGAGCTTTACAATGACCTCCCATGTGAAGCCCCTCACGCGGCCCTCCCCTCCATGGAGTGGTGAGCACTCTTTCTGCGGAGCTCCAACAGCACTGTGTTCACAAACGTGGGACACAGTACTGGAATCATTGGCTGGCAGTCTGCTCAACTCTACCAAACTCCGTGCTTCTTGAGGGCAGTGACCTAATCTTTTCCATAGTGCTTCTCTCAAGTAACACCTAGTAGCTACTCCACTTAGCTGACAGATGGATAAACTGACAGCAAGGGACCCAAACTAACAGAATACACTCCCTGCTCACTATCTCCCCATTAAGGGACCAGGGCCCATTTCCTGGCGCAGCAATTTCTAATCTTCCATTTTCTTTTTGCAGCAAAATGAAAGAGTCCAGTGGAATCAAAGGGCAAGAAAATACTGTTTTTCATCCTGTTACAATATATCCTGTTTCAGACTGATACATCATTTAGATTGATATATCACAGGCACAAAGAACATAAACCCTTGAGTTTCATTTATATCAGACTGAATTTTCTGAATATAGTAATTACAAAAATGTGAAGTTTTTATAAGTAAAATGACACTTCCAGAAAATAGACTAAGAACGTTCATCATCTAGATGTACTGAGATATCTATCCAACATTTTATCCCCAAGAGGGTGGCATTCATGCACTGAAAGTGGCAGAAGGAGGTCACTCTTCAAAGAAAGTGGGGGTTTTATGCCAAACATAATTAAGTCATATTTATGGATGCCCACCTGGGAGGTAGTAAATTGTGAAATGAGCGGAAGGGACAGAGGTTGGAGTATCTTCCTAGTATTCTTTACACAGTCTATTACACTTTAACATACCATGGTTTATGGACCTGACGTGGTTGGCATAAACCAACAGGACGCACAGTAAAGAAGCTGTTTTTATTACAGCTCTACAAATAGACGAGCTGGTGACACTCACAAGGAAACAAAGGGACCACACTCCACTTAATGTGGTATCCATCTGATGCAATGAGCGTGGCAGCCCCTTTTCATTTCTTAGAAAATTGCCCCGTCATGCACTTTTCAGGGGAGAAGAATGCTTCTACCCACGGAGGCAACAGCCCACTGACACTGGAAAAGGGGGATGGCTTTTTAACATTTATTAGAGAGGAGAAAATATAAATATATGGAATCACTAAGTTATGAAGCGGTCTTACCTTTCCATTTTTTTTTTTCTTTTGGTATGCTTGCCCACAGAGGATGAGATCCTCCTAGTTGGTCTTCCTATTTTATTAGTTTTTTTTTTTTTTTTTTTGGCTGTGACTAAAGTAGAAGAATGATCATTTTTGGTCTGTCACAGAGTTTACATTTGCAAAGGTCTAGCCGGACAGTAAAGGTGAAGTGCCTAAGAGACCATCTCTGAGATTTTCTGTGTAAACTGGTGCGAGGTTGTGCAAAGGCATGGTATCAAGGTTCCCAATGTATGGGTAAAAATAACTGATTACCAGGTCACCTGTCTAAGGCTAAAGTGAACTAGAAAACTCAAGCTTTTGATGAAAGTACCAAGTAAAAGACATTGGATCGGAAGACTTTGAAGAGGTCTTGAGAGTCATAAAATCAAAGGGACCCAGATAAAAGGAGCGTGAAAAGTCATCTAGTCTAACCCTCAGGCTTATGTTTGAGCTGAGATACTCTTGTGTTCAATCAGTCTTGCCAGGGTTCATCATTTTCATCTGCCATTTTCAGTTGCCTTTATAACTAAATCTAAATATTTTTGTGGGCATCAAAGGAAAGCAAAATAGCGGTATCACCTAACTTGGGCACCTGGGGCCTTTCTCAACCAAGGTTCTTCATTTGAACTGCAGAACATGGAAATGATTTGAGCAGCTATTTTCTCAGTCTCCTCCCCCAACCCACAACCCTCATATGCACAGAAGTACTACCGTTCTAAGTTCGCAGGGCTATACAACCCTCATACGCACATAAGTGCTACCGTTCTAAGTTCATAGGGATATACAAACTCATTACACACAATGGTGCCCTTAGGGCAACAGGGCTTAATTCTCTCATCAGTGGTTGGAAAAAGGTCAGTCTTGATGAAATCAAGCTTACAGATGACTTACGAACTTAAGTCATTTAAATTTTAGTATTTCTAAACCCAGGCATGATAATATTCAAACACCTCATAAAATATCGTACTGGAATAATAATTTGAATTAGAAAAATCTCCCTGGTTATGTAATGGAAAGAATTATACTCTTCTTTTATATTCTATGATGACTGCAATAATTATTTGTGTAGGTGATGAGTACGGTTTAAGGGACCACAATCTAAATCTAAGTGTTCATCAGATTATGCATCTGGTTTTTTCTCCAGAGCAACTATTGCAAAAGTAAACATATTATCCATTCACAATTCTAGGAAGTAATAAGGTTCCTATCACTTGGGATCTAAATGAAGTAAATTTATCTACCATTCACAAGGCAACCCACTGTGAACACATTATGACACTTTTTTGTTTCAAGATATCTCCATCTTCGATGAGACTTTTGCCCCAATAGGTAAGCCTTTCACCCACTCACAATATTGACACAACACTCAACTTTAGACTTTAGAAGGAATTCTGTTCATTATTTTTAAAGGCAACCGTTTAATTAGCTGCTAATATTTTACTACCTTTTTTCCTCTGCTTCTCTGTAGTTCAGTGAAATCTCTAAAGACTGTGCAACTGTCTGTACAAAGCAATGATTTTTGGTTTCAAGGTGATACAGATGCAATTATTTGAGAAAGTTGATAGGACAGTATCACATACAACCTAGCTATAACCTAGTCCAGCAACTTAATTTTATAGAGATGAGAAAATGGATACCTGAGTTGATGAAGTTACTCTCCTGGGTCACGTTAATAGTGGCAGAATCCAGGTCTCTTGACTCATAATCCAATATATTTCCAATGACCCCTGCTGCTTTCCAAGGGGGGTAGGGTTTTTCTCCAGAATTCTCAAACACCAAGGTGGTATATTGGGGCTGTGCTGTACTGCACATTTTCCATAAGAATATATACATCAGAGAGTAAGTGCCAAGACGGAATTTCACTCTAAAGGTCCTGACTCCTGATGCTTCAAAACAGACGATGGGGGTAAAACTTTAGAATGATCTGTGAGAGGCTCATTAACATTAATAGGAGTCAGGTGGTTGCATTCTCGAACAGGGCCTGAGATTCTCCACGTTACCTCATCTTCTAGGCCCATACATACCTTTAACTTATCAGCATTAATAAAAGTGACATGTCTTTTTTTTTTTAACGTGACATGTCTTTTGTAAAGATGTTTTTTCTTAGTTCTTTTTCATAGATACTTCTAAACAAGCGTATATAGAAAATATGATTTTTACTTAGAGAACAATTATACATAAATCCTGTTTCCTATAGTGTCTACCTTTTCTCCCTGCCATCTCAATCCCAACGGGAAGGCTCAGACCTTCTACAATGCTTTAGAATTTTTTTTTAGGGGTCATGGAGGAAGAGTGAACTCCATCCGTGGGCTCATCGTTCATGAAGCAGCCACCGAATGAATCATCATTTAGGAAATATTAGGAATTGCAAAGAATCTAGCTTTGTGAAAAGAGGCTGCCCCTATTCTGGTTCATCAGGAATCCTGGTGAGATTTCAAAGACAATGGGGTCCAGAGTCTCAAGGCTCTAAATAAGTATTTGGTGACAAACTGCAGGTATACTAATATTGGAAGAACATCTCCTTTCCCAAACAGCTCTGTCCTATTTTGCTATTAGCACTAGCCTGAAGGTGCATAATTACATGGACTATGCGTGTGTTTGTGTTTAACTTTGTATTCAAAACGCTTAGCACTTGAGACTATAAGCTTACTATTAACAAATCAATGGCTTTTTGCTCCATTCATTGGTGAGAATGACTACAAAAGGAGCTGCTAGTTCGAACTTGTAAGGAGGTTCATGAGCAAAGTGGTAACAGGCTCCAAGCTCATTCTTCTCTGATTTAAAAGTAGTGCACTCGGGCTTCCCTGGTGGCGCAGTTGTTGAGACTCCGCCTGCCGATGCAGGGGACGTGGGTTCGTGCCCCGGTCCGGGAAGATCCCACATGCCGCGGAGCGGCTGGGCCCGCGAGCTGTGGCCGCTGAGTCTGCGCGCCCGGAGCCTGTGCTCCCCAACAGGAGAGACCACAACAGTGAGAGGCCCGCGTACCGTAAAAAAAAAAAAAAAAAAAAAAAAGTAGTGCACTCAAAAGCAAGGGCCTCATTTATTTGTTTGTGTATTTCATAGCATTTTAATACTTGGTTTTCAACAAATCTTTCTTTAAGCCCACATTAGCAAATCGGGGAAAAACGTTCACCAATTGGCTTCTCTGGGTTTCCCATAACTTCCTTTGGTGACTATCCATGTACTTAGAGTCGTCACTTGATTCTTCGTACTTCAACTTATCCATCTGTCCACTGGATAAGATGAAACCTTAGAATTAAGGACCCTGGAGCGACTAGAAACCTAAGAAATCACCTAGTGTAAACCTCTCATGCTATAGTTTAAAAGTGAGCTAAGTTAAACAAGAGGATAATGAATAAATAAATATTGGATTTTATGCTAATAGGACAGTGTACAGGACTGTGACCTCTTCAGCCCCGCAGCCACAGCTAATGGGACCCAAGGACAGTCAATCCACTGGTTGATCAGCTGCTGAGGAAGCAGTTTAATATGACTGACTAGTGGTGGCAGGGATGATGATGATGACGAACATTCATGAGGCATATTCAGTGTGTGCCAAGGGATTTACACATCATTTAACCTCTTCAGTGAACGTATCAGGTGGGTTCTATATTGTAGATAACAGTGGAGTCATAGCTTCACACTGTTCTATTACTTATTAGCTGTTGGCCTTGGGCAAACTCTTTAACTTGGATAAGAATGAGTTTTCTAATCTATAAATGGAGGTAGTAATAGGACCCATATTAGATAGTTGTTATAATAATTAAATGAGACATTTGTAAGGCACTCAGCCATTGCACATGGCACACTAGCTCAGTAAATGTTAATTATTACTACAATCATTACTATCACCACCACAGCACTTCTTCGTCCAAATGACGCTCGCCTGTTCAACTTTCCTTGGGCTCCCATGAGACTTGTCTGAACAATTGAACATCCTGTTTTTTCTTTAGTGACATTTGAATTCCCACAATAAACTCCCCAAGACCTGAAGCAAATGCAGTAGATCCAAACACCCGGAATCATGCTTTCAAAGGATATCACGAGAAAAAGCTAGGACGTGGTTACAAGTGAAAAAATTCAGAATATAAAGCAGTAGATATGCCGTGACTAAAATTATATTAAAATGTACATCACAGAAATAAATAACATATCTATTAAAAAATATCAGAAGGTAATACTACAGTCGCTATTTCTGCCTCTCTGGTTGATAGGTTGTTTTTCCTTTGTTTTTAAATTTCTTGAAAAGAATTTGCATCACTTTATGTAATCAGATAAAGGAACAATAGATGCTATTTGGAAGCAGCAGCACAGCACACTGAAAATAAGTGACTTGCCTAAGGTCCTACAGCTAGTTTGGGGGAAAAAAGAACGAACTTGTTCCCTTGTTCCAGTTTCCACTATTCCACGTTGCTATCCTTCATAGGTTCCTACTTAAAAACTATAAAACTGTCATATCACTACAGAGTGGGAAATTAGAGAAATAAGAAGTTATAACTGAAAAACAAGCATTTGAGTGAAAGTTATATTTAAATGCATAGTCACCTATTGTACATTAATGTCACTTATTTATACCTTATACATACACACACACACACACACACACACACACACACACACACGTGAAATTCTACCATCTCTATAAAGTAACCGTCCTACATATTTGGATGAATTGTCCAGAAATATATCCAATATGATGGGTGGTTTTAATCATATTTTAAAGAATAAAACTCAGATAAAAAGCTGTTATGCATGGTCAGAGATCTTAATAGCTTAAGACGGATCTTAACTAAACAAAAACAAAGAGAGGAAAGAAAGCCAAACTCACATATCAGATAAAATATAACGTGGCACCCATACCTTTACAAAAGAAATTTCCTCTTCGTCTAGATTTATTTATATGAAACCTCTGACATCTTTATAGCAAAAAACCAAAAAGGATGTTTGTTAAATGATAGAAGCTCTCCCTCTAGAAAAATAAGTGCTTAGATGTTTAGCTATGAATACGAATGGACCACCAGAATGTCCAGTAAACCATCACGGAACACCCATTGCTACTGTTAAACCAGTCTTCTTTTAGGACCTTGGCAAAGCTAACTGCACTAGGAAACCGCATTTACAGGGCCACAGTAGCTGAAAAAAGGCTCACTTCCCTGATATCTGCTATTGCTTTGAATATCGAAATACTTTCTTATCTACTTTTCTTTCATGGGGTCAAGAATTTGTTCTAGCTGGGGATTTAAACTGACCCACTAGAAGTGGTACCCAAGAACTACCATAACTTCAATAGTTGTGATGTTACGAAGAATCTAGGTGCAGGGAAGGTAAGCAATAGTGTTTCTTGGGAGGTATTTCCAAGAAGAGAAAATAGTGGGAGAACTGGGATTCCCTAAGAAGATACTGTAGAAGATATCTTTCCATATGAAAGCACATTTAATTTGTCCCGCCTGTAAAAGTTACACAGAAGGACCATTAGCTCAGGTGGTCATCATCAGAGTCAGTAAAAGGAAAGAAAGAAATGAGGCTAGGTTTTAGGACTGACCACACTGCTTATAAGGCTACTGAGGTGAAGGTGCTGATGGTGAGGTTAACAGAATTCCACGTGGCTCCTTTGGAGTCATTGTTCAACAGTAATTGCCACCCTCCTTTCTGTCATTTTTATGTTTTCCCCAGATTTTAAAGTAATAAATCCTCATTGTAGAACATTTGCATATTTGAGGGAAAAAAGAAATAAGAAAACAAAACTAGTGTGTAAGTCTTTCTCTGTGTAATGGCCTCTATTCTGATTCATGTCCATTAATGTAGGTATATATTTATGATCACGTACTCATTCGTGGTTTTCTACATAGTTGAGATGATACTGAATATATACTTCAGTTGCTTGCTTTTTCATTTAATGTGTCAAAGGATAGGTCAACTTTTAAATGAATACTTTTATAGATAATTTATAATTACTGAAAATAATTGTTGAAAATTAAGCCTTTATTCCAAAGCAGGTACGGAACCTATGCAAACAAAACAACATAATTTTCTAGAAATGCAAGATAACATTTCAAAATAATTTTCTGACAGTATTTCTTAAGTGAGATCTTGTAGGAGAAAAATGCTTGGTTATGAAACACTATTAAAACATTATCAAGTATAATTAAAGCAGATTTTTATCTTTTGATTCAACTTGGAAAATAATCCATTGCTTTACCCTTTAGTCTTCTTTTTGAGGCTTTGTAGAGAAATGTTTTAGATGGCCACAAGTATTAAAATCATAAATGCTGCAAAATAAGTTAAAATTTCTGTCCACTGTGCTCAAACCTAATATACCTGTTCTGTGTTTGGAAAATACAGGATAAAGAAAATATCCTCAACAGGAAAAAATACTGAGGGTCAGTAAATGCTTGGAAGCAAGTGAGAAACCTCTGAGCATATGACAAGCCACACACACACACCTCACAGGAAAGAGGTCTCCCTGAACATCCGAGAGAGGGGGAAATATCTGGTCAGCTGGAGAAGCGCCACTGTCTCCCTTAGGTGGGAGCCTGAAGCTAGGCGTGCCCATAGCATGAAGCCGATTTCAGAAAGGAGAAAAAAAAAAAAAGAGAGAGAGAGAGAGAGAGATCATGAAACCAGAGGCTTGAAATGTTTTACTGGAGAAAAACCATGGCATTACCTCCTCCTGTGGAATGATAACAATGATTTATGAAGCTGAAGTCATTTCTTGTGATTGTGCTTCGGGGAGATTGGTTTCACATGAGCTGGGAAGCCAGGCAACGCGAGCTGAAGAAGAGCCCCACATGTTCAACTGAGGCTGGGATCTGCCCTTTTCAAGGGGATTCCAGAGCCCGGCGGAGGGGGGGAGGAAAAGCTATTGCTTTCTGATCCATGAACCACCTTCTTCCCTCCCACAAGCTCTTTAGGTAGACACACGGCTCTTTCATTCTCTCTCTCCTTTTAAAAGTATTACTACTTCTACTATGTGGGAGTAGAAGCTCATTGTAAATGCGCAGCAGGATAGTAGCAAAGCCGAGATTAATTCCCCGTGGATTTATAAGGGTCGTTCTCACCCAAGATGACTTGTCCCGTTTCAAAGGTGCTTATGCTGCTGTTTTTATGGCTGGTCACTACCTTTATTCTGGCATATGGTGGCTGGCGCCATGACACGGAGTGAACATTTTATACCTGAATTAAAGTGGATATTTGACAGTTTCTGTCAGAAAGTTCAGAGCAAAGAATTTGTGGGACAAGATTTATGGCATATTTTATATGGGACACATCTGTTTCTTTGCTAGCTTTGTTCCTCCCCTTAAAAAAATTTAAAGAAGTTTTCTAAAGAAATATAACGATGGATAGAAAAAAAAGAATTCCAGAAGCTGGAGAAAAATATGGTCAAAAGTTGGGTGTTAGGAGCTAATTTAAAAAACAAAGCAAAACACCAAAAAAGAACCACTTCTTATTTGGAGAGGGGAAAATGACTCATGGTCATGAATAAAAGCTCAGCGAAACAACGCTGTTATCATTGGCAATTATTTTATGGTTGGTTTAATGCCATTTATATAATGAAGTTAAAAATTTAAGTGCATAACCTACCATTTTCTGCATACTTGAAACAGGACTAGAAAGAATAATGTGCCTTTGATGTACTTTTAAAGACTTCACCATTCCAAATGGTGGACTAAATAATAAAAGTCCAACCACATCGGTGTTGAACAAAAAAATTGCAGATATTTAAACATTTAAAATGGATATGCCTAAAGATAAACGCAGACAATTTCCAACCCAAATCCATCAACACAGTGTGAAGGGCATATGTAAACTTCATCGTCATCTAAAAACTCTCCCCATTGTAGCAAGTGAGTGCCATAACAGAGATTTGTGATTACATAAACACTGGGCTCAACCTGGAACCTTGTATTAACAGACAGGCTACTTTTTTCTTTTAACTGTGACTAGAGAGCTTTTAATTCTGAATACTGCAAAACTGAAAAGAAAACTTCCAGTTCTAAAGGTTTTGAAAAATTAAGTTTTAATTGCTTTAGGTAATAAGCATTCTCCTTGTAAAAATATTAAACATCGCAGATAAAGTCCTCTTCCAGAGCCCCCTGCACCCCATCCTCAGTCACTCCCCATCCCTCCTATGCTCGTTACCTCCCGACACTCAAGTGCTGTTACTGGCCTGAAGTATATCCTTCCGAAACTTTCTTCTGAGTGTCCCTGTGCAAACGGGCAAGATTTTTCTAAGTCAGACACAGAGAGAAGAAGACTTGCTTGGCTCATCGGGTATGCAAGGTTTTAATTTTTGCTGAGACTGTCAAACAGTCCTCCACAGAGACAGTACCATGTCACACTCCTAACAGTGAATAACTCATATTTTAAAACTTTAATTTTTGCAAGTCACACAGGTTTCAGTACAAATCCTTACGACATATATTGCAAGTACTTTTTCTTATTCGTTTGCTTGCCTTTTGACTTTGTTTACAATCTTTCATTTATAAATTTAATTCTGAAGTAGTCAAATTAATAAATATTTTCCTCATGTCATTTGCTTTTTAAATCATTAAAAAAAAAAAAAGGCCTGGGCTTCCCTGGTGGCACAGTGGTTGAGAATCTGCCTGCCAATTCAGGGGACACGGGTTCGAGCCCTAGTCTGGGAAGATCCCACATGCCGCGGAGCAACTAGGCCCATGAGCCACAAGTAATGAGCCTGCGCGTCTGGAGCTTGTGCTCCACAACAAGAGAGGCCGCGACAGTGAGAGGCCCGCGCACCGCGATGAAGAGTGGCCCCCGCTTGCCGCAACTAGAGAAAGCCCACGCACAGAAATGAAGACCCAACACAGCCATAAATAAATAAAATTTAAAAAAAAAAAAAAAAAAAAAGGCCTTTGCTACTCCCAAGGTCATAAAGCTGCCTTGTATTTTCTTATATATTTTTTGTCTTTTTAGATTTAGTTCATTAATCATTTGGAATTGCGTGGGGCAGGACTCTTACTTTGGAAATGGATAGGAACTGTTCAAACAGCATTGATTTCCTAAAAGATAATCAGTGTAACGCAAATAGTGGCAGTTTTGTCTTGTCCTCGCTTATATTTAGACGTGTCATTTCTTTTTCCTTGACACTGCCCTGGTTAGAGCTTTCAGCCTCTGGGTAAAGTTGACCCATTCACGTTTATGGCGGATTTATCTCTGTCATATTTATTTTAGTACTTTTATTTACCAAACTTTCTAGCTATTTCCTTTTCCCCACTTCCTAACTTTTTTTGTCTGATTCACCAAATTGTCTTTGTTTCCTTTTTCCTTTACTGGTCTGTTAAGGATTAATTTTAACTTCTTGATTGGTGAATATGTCTAAAAATTTCAACACCCGTAACACGAGTATCTAGAGCTGCTAGGGTTTCTTACAGCTCTGTGCCCTAACTCTGAACACTGTAAAAGTGGCCTGGCGTTTCCTTTCTCCCCCTGCTAAAACCTTATGGCCACATTCTATGCCATGTCCCATGCTGATATTACCTGCAATTTTGCTTCCAGATTACCAAAAATAAATTTTTTATAGTTAATATTTAACCATAATTTTATACCTTTGTTCATTATACCTTCTGCCACGCCACTTCTTCCTGGATTCGTTTTTTTATTGAACAGCGCAGCCTCGAGAGTGGGTTTACGAAGAGTAAACTTCCGAGGCCCTGTGTGTCTCAAGAGAATTCACTTTTCTCTTTCACTTTGAGGAGGGTTTGGCTAAATGCAGAATTCTAGCTTTAAAATTATTTTCCTTCAGAATCTGAATTTATGGCTTCCTTGGTTTTTTTGTATCCAGTGTTGCTGAGAAGTTTGTTGTTTAGCTCTCAGAATTTTTCCAAATCCTTGTTTCTCTAAGTTGGTTACAAAGAGCAAAGGGTGTGTATATATGCGTGCATTTATGTTTTGTTGCTCTGAAGGGTTCTTTCAGTAAAAACTGCGATGTCTTTCTTCATTTCTAGGGAGTAACCTCACATTGTTTGAGTCTTTCTTCCTCTCTTCTCTTGACTTGTATTAAATAGGCGTTAGATTAAATAGACGAAATTTCTAAAAACATTTTTTATATCTCAGCGTTTCTGCATGCTTTCCATATATTTCTGCTTATGCTCTACTCTAGAAAAAGTCCTTGATTTGATCTTCCAATTCACTAATTGTTCTTCAGTGATGTCTATTCTACCACTGTGTGCGCTCAGTGATTTTCAAACATTCCATCGACCAAAACTCTCATTTCTATGTACTCTACTGGATTCCTTTTTATGGAATGAGAGCCTCTTCTAATTCTCTGAGATTACAGAGCAGACATGTTCTGAAGACCTGTTCTGCCTACCAGTGTATTTCCTCAGGTGTAAGTTCTTCTACTCGCTGAAAGGCAAAGTTCGTTGCCTTTCCTTAATAGTTGGTTCTAGATTAAAAAAAAAACAAAACATTCTCACCACTGGGTGCAAGACTGGGATATTATGCTGCAACTTGTATTCTAGTTGTTTTGGGGAGATTGGAGGAGGGGCAGAGTATGTTTCACTGGGCAGGGTAAGCCTTCATATCCCGAGACATCATCAGCTACCCAAGGCACTGCTCTGTCTCTCCTACTCAAGAGCCCCTTTCCTGGCCCTGTCTCAGAGGTAGATACTTCCTGCTGTGGTTGCCTTCTCCAGGGTGTGGCCAAAGGAGCTGCCTCTACAGAATGACAAAACTCCTCCAAGGGTTGTAGTTCCGAGCAACTGCTTACACTTCAAAACTCAAAGTTTTACATTTCTTTCCCCATAGCTTTATGACAATATACTAGGTCATACATGCTTTTCTTAGATTTTAAAACCAAATAAAACGCCAAAGAAGCAACTAGATTAAAACACACACACACACACACACACACACACACACTACGATTATTACCGTAAGTAATGATGTGGGGGCATAAATAGTCATAATTAACGACATAAAAAAAATCATACCTATTTTGAAAGAGCTACATGGAAACAAAGCCCCTGAAACAAAGGTGCTATTCCAGCCCTCAACTGGAAGTCTGATCGTGAAGATGGTACAGAATGCTTTACCGGTAACTTTCACATTTGCAAAGTATTCGTCACAGAATGGGCTTACCTGAGCTTACAAGAGAGAAGGCACAGAGCCTGGAGCTGTGACATTCTACTGCAAAAACAGTGGAAGGCCACGTTGGAGCTGTGTGCCCCTGCCAAAAGCCACGTGCTTCCTTTTTTACAGTTCTATAAAATGGCATCTGCGCATAAATAAGATTTCATGTAAGCGCTGGAAGCCACACGCAGTTGGAGAACAAGGGCTTGGGGATGGCAACACACACCATCACCGACAGTTACCATATTATAGTTGCAGGAGGGTTGGGGTAGAAGTAAGGCAGGAATTAAAAAATAAAATCGTTGGCCACGTTATTATTAATTATATTATTAAATAAATGTGAGCACCATTTGAAAAGGGACATGTCCCATTTTCTTCACCCCATGAAATGCAAGTAACCTTGGATCTGGAGTCCAGCAGTGATGTGCAGAGGCTCAGATTCTTACGTGGTTGCCTTAGGCCCCGAATATCATACATTACTGACGTATTAGCTACACACAGGTAATGCTTTATAGTTACCACACATTTTCAGAAACAGTGGTTTTGTTTTGTTTTGTTTTTTAATTATCATGAAAGACAAAGTGCTTATCAGTGGCAAGCTAAACAGGTTCGTGTTCAGTATCGGTCAGTATCTCACCCACTCTGATCACTTTCTCCCTCCCTTCCGTTGGCTTTTCTTCTTCTTCTTCCTCTTACACTCTAAATATATTCAGCCCCCAAGACGGTCTCTTGGTTCTCCTCTCTTCTATCTTTACATGATTAGCTAGACACACAGCTACCTACCATTCTTCTGCTGATGAATCTCAAGTTTATACTGTCAACTCCAAACTACATTCTCAACACCAGTTTTGCATTTCTCCTGCCCTGCTGGACACCATGACATGAATAGCTGTCCGGGAATTCAGATGAGCCCCACCATAACACAAACCCGTTCCTTTCACCGAGTCTTCCACCCCTCGGTAAGTGGCATCATCGTTCACCAAGATGATCAAAACCTGGGAATTATTTTTGGCTCCTCCCTCTGCTCCAACTCCAAGGTTGAAGTTGTTGCCAAATCCCTGTCTTTTCTATTTGCAACCCATATCTTGAATTCATCCCTATCTTTCCATCTCAACTTCCACCACTCTGGACCACAGGACTACTGTTTCTCACCTGAGTTACTTCAGTAATCTCCTTATATATACTCTTGCCCCTTCCATTTATTTTCCAGAGAGCAATCGGAATCATTTAAAACACAAAGGCAGTCATGTCACTTTCATGTGACAAACTCTTCTAAACCTTCCCACTGAATACTGAATAAAATCCAAATCCCTTCTCATGGCCTCCAGGGTTCTGCATGGGCAGCTTGCCCTAGTTCCAGCCGTACTGGCCCATCTTAGCTTCTCAGTATGCCGTGCTCTTACTCACCCCAGGCTGCCTCCCATGATATTCCTTCTGCTCGTGACAGCTGTACTCCTACACTTCCCATGACTAGATCCTTCCCTGGCTTACATGTCACCACTGCAGACAGTCCTTTACATTCTTTGAAGGTAGCCTTCTTAAAACTCTGCCCCCTATCAAACCTAAACATTTCATAATTTGTAGTATCCACTGGGTTAGTTATTTGCTCTTTTGTCTCTTGTTTATTGTTTCTTTATTTTGTTCATGACTACACAAACTGTGCCTGGCACAGAACCTGACACACTGTATGCTCTCAACATGGGCTGAATGAATCTGCTGTTATTCTATGCATTGCAATTGCCCTGTGCTATAGGCACCTGTTCAGTACTGGCTCTCCAGCCTATGCTGCAGATCTGTAAGCCAGGGAGCTGTCTCTTGTCCTTGCCTGGCACAATATCCAACACACTGTGGGCCTATACAGAAGGTATGAACAGTTATGATTAGGTACTCAGTAATCTTTTTGCAAATTGTATTAGGCCTGACATGCGAAATCAACCTGGGAGTTGTTGTTTAGAGTAAGTAGTCTTGAGAGGTAAAAAAACATTGGTAATAAGCAAAGGCCAAGGAATTAGTGGATAAGGTCTGTTTGGATAACAAAAGTTGAATGACGGAAACAAATTTGTAATAGTAGTCAGCAATAACTCAAGGAGAGACCCAAGGGAGCTGACTCTCCCTCTGGATGTCAAAATCTATCACCAGCTTAGCAGTGTGGTCCCTGGAAAAGGAGTGTCTCTCAGAGCATCCCTTCCCTCCTATGTCAAGAGGGCCCGCTGGCTGCTTATTTCACGAGGATAGTGGGAGGAGAAATGAGGTGGCGGAATGTCAAAGGCTTGCAGTGCACTGGAGACAAAGCACTCTAAGGAGAATGGGAGACCCCTGGGGGCCCTGCTTACTGCAACCTGCGAGGCTAAATGCCAATGGTGAAGATGTGGAACAAGATTGAAGCTGAATTCCCTCGGAGAAAAATGTTTCCCTGATATTAAAAGAGAAAAAAAAAAAAAAAAAAAAGGAAACAGACCAAGAGGGTACGCTCAGAAACTGATGGGAAGAGTTGATGCCATCAGGTCAAACTGAAGAAAGATTTAGTAAAAAGAGAGCAAAAACACAATCGAAGGATCCCACGGAGACAGAGACCAAACTCACGAGAAATAGGGAAGCAGTGAGAAGCACAAGGGTGCTCTCCCCCTTGACATTCTTCCTAATTCTTGACAATGGACTTCAATACTTTGTTCCATTTCTACGTCAGGCCAACCTACGAGTTTACTTTGGAATTTCTGTGTAGGAACCAAGAGAGAATGCCCTTATATTAGAACACTAGGTGATGAACACAGAATGCTTTCATTGAAATGTTCCAGGTAGTTTCCAGATAGCAGCAATAAGCTGTAGAAATACTATTCTGTATGCCCATCCCAGTCTTCTTAGTGCCACAGCTCTTTCCAAAGTTATCCATTAACTTTGGAATGTTCAAAGTTAATATCCAAAGTTATTCCATTCACTTTGGAATATCCAAAGTTCTTCCATTCTTATCTCTTTCAACTACTTTCTAGATCGACAAGTTCAGAAAACGCAGATGTCTGACTACAACGGATGCATTTGCCCCGTCCTAAAGCTAAATAAAAGTGAAAAGAGAATGAAAAGAGAGGCTGAAGGGATGGCATTTCCCTCAGGCTTGTTGCCATGTCTCCATTAGGCTCTGGGTTTGTGTTTATTTTTAAAGCTCTCTTTTGTGAGTAAATGGTGTGAGACAGAAGTCTTATTTCCAAGGTTCATTTTACTGAGTGGCCTGTAGTCAGTCTTTCCAAGAAGAAAGATGGAAAATTATGGTCCAAGCAGCATTACTGTCCATCAAGGGACCAAGGAGAATTCTGGACCTCATCCACTCAACTGCTTAAACTATCATTTATAAGCCACAAAATGACTGTCCGTGGGTCTCAGCAGCATTATTTTGGGCTGAGTTTATGGCCCTAAGGCCCAGCTAATCACAATGATCTAATTTTACATTCCCGTCACTTTCACATATGGAAGATCACTGGTGCATTATTTAAATAGAAAAAAAAGAACGCTTGAGGAATCTTGTCCTTCTAAATGGAAAACACAGTATATAAGAAAGTAGAATTAGTTTTAACATTTGCACCACTTCATAACAGAAGAGTCTTAGTCATTCCATGTTATTATCTTGTTTATCCTTCCAAAGTCCCAACGGAGAAGAAGAGATACACAGATTCCTGGCTCTTTTTTATAGTGGAGTTCCAGACTGATGTGACTAATAATGACAGAAAGAGAAAGGGGTGTGGATAGACAAAACATGGTTCATTCATGCACTGGAAGAGTCCACAGCAGTTAAAAGAATTAAATCCATATTTATTGATATAGATAGATTTTCAGACAATCCTGAGTGAAAAATTAGGATGGAGAATGATAAAACCTAGTATGAGGCACCCTTTCTATTGTACTTTTTACAGCTTTCCTGAACACAGTCAGGAGTTCTTATTCTTAATTTGGTAAATTTTGATCGCTGAAAGTCATCCAAAGGGAATTTCAATTCTCTAACTTTTTATCATTTAGAATTTTCTTTCCACTCTGGGTTTTTGTGAAAGTGAACAGTCTCGTCTGGCTGTAAGATCTAACAAACTGGATAACAGTTCCTCATAGGATCGACTGCATTCTGCAGAGGATGATCCAAAGAGGCTACCAGTCTCCTCTGAGAATGAAAGATAAATATTTGTGGTTACAGTAGTGTCACGATTCTCAGATAAAAGAAGGGATTTGGGTCCACCACTTAGTTCATGTTCCCTCCTAACCAAACCACAATTTTTTCAGTAACCTAATGACATTTTGGGGAGAGAAAGCATGTTCTCTGACTACTAGGAATACTGACACAATAAAGGAACACTTTCATAGTTTTATTTAAGTCTTTTATTTAAGGATTTCAGAATTCCTCCCTATGCTACTTTATGGCATTTCCAGCGAAGAGGGAAATAGGTAAAACATACTATTTCTTGGAAGATGACCTAAGGCAAACCTCTTTATCTGCCGGCACCTTTATACATGTGCTACACATCAAATGCTTTGTCATCCCTTAGAGAAAAGGCCTGGTGGATGGCAAGCATGCTCATAATTGCTTTCTTATAATAAGTGATGGCTAGCCACTTGGTCACAAACCCGAATAACGATTTGTAAGAACACAAAGAGGACAGCAGCCAAATTGAAGAAAACCTCCTTCTTTGTTTCCTCAAGGTTTACTCTAACTTAGCATGGATGTAACTAGCCAGATATCCAAGAACAAAAACTTGTTATGCAACATCCAGTCTAAGACTATACAACAATTGATAAGACTATCAGTTCTTCCCACTAAGTTAAAAAAGACACTGAGGCAGAAGATCTGTCAACCTCTGGCTCTTCAAAGCAAAGACCCAGGAGGAGTGGACGAGTCATCTTCGACCTTCCAGCTGCTAGTGTTTCTAGCTGGTGAATAACACAGGCCCCAGGAAAGGGGAGTAGGGAATTGTTTTCTAAGAATGAAGACTTCTTTCCAATTTATATTTTCAGGAATATTAAGAACTCCGTACGTGGCTACTGAGGAAGACTGGGGTAGGAATCAAGTCAGCAGCCCATGCCTTCTTTGAGGCCAGTTTCCTGGGACTGGTTTTCTTCTCCCTGTATTGCATGAGCTGAAAGCAGATTGATGCTATCATATTCTAAGACACCGTATTTGGTGTCGTTATGGACTGGGCCTATTGTCTCAGCTTACAAAAAAAGCAATAAGGATCCTTAGACCCCTGCCAATTCATGTAAATCACCCTTTCATCTGCTTAAAGGCTGGGATCCATGAGTGATGAAAATAGTTAGGACTCTTCTGTTGCTGGCATATAAAACCACGTTCTACATCTAGATCCAGCTCTCCAAGGTCTGAGACCTCAATGGTGAGAAGAAAAAGGGATTTAGACAAATACTCCCATAGAAATGAAGGGTGGCACATTTCTCCCAGGAGGCAAAGTTAGGAAGTATTGAATCCAAATCCTGTACTTACGTTGAGACCTTATGCTGACTGAAAAGAAGAAATAACTAAATAAGGATAACTTCTCTCTGCAGCCCGTTTTAATGTTTTCTTTGTTTTTAAAAGCAACTGGACAAGTGAGGGGAACTCTGACCATTCTCTAGGCAATATAGGTTATCCAAAATTTCAACAAATCTGGAAGGCTAAAGAAATGGACTGCCTAACAAATGACAACAGAAATGAAAACCTCATAATCCTTGTATCTGACTAGGCACTGACCACTAGATAAACACAGATTTTTAAAAAATCACCCTGGCTATACACTCACTCTAGAGGGTAGTGAATGTCTTCCATTCTCATGAGTTTGTTTGTTTTTTCTTTTCCCCTTGATAACATTTTTGGCCTTGTTCTCTTGGTTAGACAGTGGTAGGAAGAGTTGGAGTTTCCTTTTCTTTTTTAAATTGAAGTACAGTTGATTTACAATGTTGTTTTAGTTTCTGGTACACAGCCAAGTGATTCAGTTTTATATATATATATATATATATATATATATATATATATAAAACCGAATATATATTATATATATATATTCTTCCCATTATAAGTTATTACAAGATATTGAAATATAATTCCCTGTGCTATACAGTAGGACCTTGTTGTTTATCTATTTTACATATAGTTTGTATCTGTTAATCCCAAACTCCTAATTTATCCTCCTTCCCCTTTCTACTTTGGTAACCATAAGTTTATTTTCTATGTCTGTGGAGTCTCTTTTTGTTTTGTAAATAAGTTCATTTGTATCATTTCTTTAAGATTCCACAGATCAGTGATATTATCTGATATTTATCTTTCTCTGACTTACTTCACTTAGTATGATAATCTCCATATCCACACTTAGTATGATCATCTCTAGGTCCATCCATGTTGCTGCAAATGGCATTATTTCATTCTTTTTTATGGCTGAGTAATATTCCATTGTATATACATACCACATCTTCTTTATCCATTCATCTGTCAGTGGACATTTAGGTTGCTACCATGACTTGGCTATTATAAATAGCGCTGCCGTAAACATTGAGGTGCATGTATTTTTTCAAATTAGAGTTTTCTCTGGATATATGCCCAGGAATGGGACTGCATGAGCATATGGCAACTCTATTTTTGATTTTCCTGTTTAAATCTTGTTTTCATCTCTAGATGCATTTCACCCCATTTGTGATTTAACTGAGGAGGAACCCCTTTAAATGTTCTTCTCCTTTTGTGGACAGATTTAACCTGTATTTGCTGAGTACCCACTGCATGCTAAGCAGGGGGAATTCTAAAGTGAGCAGAATAGGCACTTGCCCTCTCTTATTAGCTAAGTAATTTCTCAAATAGTTAAGAAATGCCACAGGGGAACAGAAAGAGTGACAAGTGCATTCATAGTAACAGAGGGGGCCTAATTTCCACAGGGGTGTGTCTAAGGAAAGCCCTGCCTCTCTGAGGAGTGGGGTGATACCATCCATACGCTTCCTCGTCTCTATTTTCTCTCACCTCCTGCTCAACCCCTCCAGCCCAAGCCAGCAGAACCCCGCACTGAATTCTTAAGTCGTCCTCATTGGGGTCCTCCTTTGACATCCAACAAAGCTAGCCTGTCTGAGCTCAGTTTCCTCATTTGTAAGATGGAGATAATAACAGTGCTTTCCTCAAGGTTTGTTTTGTTTCTTTTAATGACAACTAGAAGAGACTATATAGGTAACATCAAATCTGGCTGACAGCGTTAAATAAATGTTAATACTAATTTAATACTATTGTTTTTATTCTTCATAATGCATCACAAATATCATAGGAGCTTGGGGAGTTTCACTAGGAGAGGTGGGACCTTAGCGCAGTTCTGGGAGGTGTGTGTTAACGTGGGCTAGGAAAAGGGGAACAGCTAGGACTCCAGGCTCCAGCTGAAGCTTCTATTTCTCCGTGAGTAAGTGCCTAGATGAGGCTGGAGAGGAAGAGTGGCTGGTGGGGTGTTTTGGTGTGGGTGAGGGATGTTGCAGGGGTCACGGGCACAGGCATGGGACCCGCTAGACTGGAGGAAACATCTTTTGTGGGAAGCTTGGACAAGTGGAATAGAGGGCATGAATATAACCTCTCAGAGAGTGCCGCAAATAATCCACTCATGCAAATAATCCCCAAGAATGCAGCGTTCTTTTTACTGACTTCTGATTCCCTGGGGTGGGAGGGTGAAGAAGGTGGGTAGGGAAGGGAAGCTTGCTCCTGGTGTCCGTAAATAAAATCTTCTGGTGGGGAAATGTTTTGAATATATTTGCAAGAGAAGTTCAGTGCTCTCCAAAGTGGACAAAACCGGCACCAGAGATTTCCACGTACCTGCCTGGAAGTACCGGGCTTCAATTTATGGCCAACTTGAATCTTTGCAACTCTTTAAAACAACATCGCTCCTGAGGGATTTCGGGCTCTGCTGCAAAAGTTTTTTCTGTTCCATAGGTTAGCCTAACAATACTGAGTTCAGGAGACCACTTACCATTTAAAACACAAACTCAGCTTTTGCATGTTTTTAAAACATCCCTATAACTATGGGTTGTTTAAAAATAGCTATACCCCAAAGAGTTTATTTCCAACATCTGACATGATTGCATTTCGCAGTGATTTGTTATGTAAATAATGGTAGCGGAGGAGAAATATGAAAAAACATTGCCTCTTCTCAAAGCCCGATGGATTTAATGCTTTTGTTAACTCTGGATTGCAAGTCTGGGGTTGTTTGTTTGTGGTGTGTAAAATAAAATACTATATGCCTGCCTCAGTTTTTCTTCAATGTACAGCAATTGGTAAAGGAACTGTTGTTCCTCTGTGGCTTCCCTAAATTTTCTTCACTGTGCTCCAGTGTGGAGAGGGCTTTCAATGGGGTGGCTGCTGAGATGATAATATGAGTATTTTCAAAGCAAAGGGGAGCGCTTTTTGAGATGATGACTCACGCTGTGTTTGAAACTGCCGATAATTCCAGGCTTGATGGTAGGTATGGAATCATTTGCTGAAGATTCTATTTCTCCATCTCTGACTCACAGTTTCCTGAATATGGTATGCTGTGTGTGTGTTGTGTGTGTGTGTGTGTGTGTGTGTGTGTGTGTGTGAGAGAGAGAGAGAGAGAGAGAGAGAGAGAGAGAGAGAGAAAAGCAGGAGGCAAAGCAACTTATTACTCTTAGATTAGTCAATGGGAGAAAAAGCAAGGGACATACTGTTTTGCCTCGACTCTGTTTTTCTTCTAGAACATTATCTTTGTCGTCCCTCTAAGGGCTGCTACCCCTTCTAGAACAATCCTACTCGCTAATTCTTCTCTTAGGGTATAAGTAGGAAAGACATAGTGAGGAAAAAAAAAGTTTTCGTCTTCAGCTAGTGTAACGGATGGCGAGGACAGGGCTTGGGTTACGGGAATGGCTTTTGAAACAATGGCTGCTTTGTGAGGGGCTCATCTGGAGAAGTGGGACGTATCCCATATTGATGAGGGAGAAGGCCCACAGAAAGCCAACTGCACCGAAACAGCCTCAAAAGCCTTCTGATCCAGGTCATCCAATACGCCCCGAAATTAGCCCACAGAAGAGATGATGCCACAGCCCAGGGAATGGTTTGCCGCCCACATCAATGACCCAAAAGTGTAATGGACTTTGCTTCACAATTATAACTGAGTTAAAGGGATTAACAAGTTTGACTATTTCTCTAAAAGCTGATGAATTATCTGAGCATCTCTTTTCTGAAGGTCTGCGGACCTTCTTTGTGGAAGTCAGTGGAAAATGGTATTTTCATACTTCTCCCTGTAGTATGATAAACCACCTGGTTTAAAAAAAAAAAAAACAAACTTTTATGGGCTTCCCTGGTGGCGCAGTGGTTGAGAGTCCGCCTGCCGATGCAGGGGACACGGGCTCGTGCCCCGGTCCGGGAGGATCCCACATGCCGCGGAGCGGCTGGGCTCGTGAGCCATGGCCCCTGAGCCTGCGCGTCCGGAGCCTGTGCTCCGCAACGGGAGAGGCCACAACAGTGAGAGGCCCGCGTACCACAAAAAAACAAACAAACAAAAAACAAAAAAACTTTTAGTGAATAATCTTAGATTTTAAACATATTACAGGCCTAACTCGAGTTCCATCTCTGAAATCAGTAAGGAAAGGAACGTGGGCATCTTCATTGAATTAAATATGAACATTCTTACTCCATTCTCATTTTTTTGGTTTGTTTTTGTTTGTTTTTTGTTGCGGTACGCGGGCCTCTCACTGTTGTGGCCTCTCCCGTTGCGGAGCACAGGCTCCGGACGCGCAGGCACAGCGGCCATGGCTCACGGGCCCAGCCACTCCGTGGCATGTGGGATCTTCCCGGACCGGGACACGAACCCATGTCCCCTGCATCGGCAGGCGGGCTCTCAACCACTGCGCCACCAGGGAAGCCCCCCATTCTCATTTTGAGTTCCTTCATAAGCCCAGATCTTATACTAAAAAGCAGATACTTCTCACGTTGTAGCAGCATTTTGAGAGTGAAAGACCTCTATAATCTCCACTCTGACCTCTCCTATGTTTTTCTGGTTCTCAGAACCTCCTGAGATTTATTTCCAACCCAGTTCTACCTCTGTTAGTTGAGCCCAGACTCCAACATGCCTGTTTTGCCATACTCTGATGAAAACCAAATTAAGCCCTTGGAGGGTAAACTCCTCTTCTTAAGTTCCTATTGTTTTTCCTTCAGGAAAAGTAGAAAAATTATATTTATACCATATCAACCATGATCTCGAGTTCAGCTCAGGAATCTCTGACCCTTGACCAACATGCTGATGAAACTGCCTAACTCATCTGCATCAGTCTCCTCCTCCCACATGGCTTTTGGTCTGCCTTGGGGTTTGGTAGTTGCAAACTGAAGAAGTAAGACCTTAATCATATACAGATATGTTTCACATTCTATGTTAACTCTGCTCCCTTGCCCTTTTTTTCAGACTGCCTCAAGGAGAAGAAAACTACAAAACAAACAAACACACAAACAAACAAACATACACTGATGCCAAAGGCCCAAATCAAAACTATTATTAGTTACCCCAGACGAAGAAACCCAACTGCCATTACTTGGGCTCTACTCAGCTGGTTCGCCCTCTCCCCCAAAGGTGGCTGAAATTCACTTCCCTCGTGGCTCTCTCCCACTCCCACCATTATTATTTTCAGCCATTTTTTCTTATCTTTTTTTTTTTTTTTTTTTTTACTTTCAAGTAAAGGCAGCAGGACTTCCCTGGTGGCGCAGTGGTTAAGAATCCGCCTGCTAATGCAGGGGACATGGGTTCGAGCCCTGGTCCGGGAAGATCCCACATGCCGCGGAGCAGCTAAGCCCGTGCGCCACAAGTACTGAGCCTGCGCTCTAGAGCCCGTGAGCCACAACTACTGAGCCCGTGTGCCACAACTACTGAAGCCCGTGCACCTAGAGCCTGTGCTCTGCAACAAGAAAAGCCACCGCAATGAGAAGCCTGTGCACCGCAACGAAGAGTAGCCCCCGCTCGCCACTACTAGAGAAAGCCCACATGCAGCCATGAAGACCCAACGCAGCCATAAGTAAGTTAGTAAGTAAGTAAATAAATAAATAAGAAAAGGCAGCAGCATGAGCAGATAAGGTAGTCCAGGTAGCACCTCTCTCTGAAAAAACACTCTTTCATCTTCTTATTTCTACTGATCCTGTAAACGGAATCACCACTCAAAGGGGGAGCCCCTGGTCATCACTGATCATCTTGGTTAATTTCAGGACAGGTGTTTCATAGTCACTGCATAGAAAAGTCTGAGGCTTTTTACTCATTTAAACCCTTCAAAATGCTAACACTGTGATACCAAAAATACTCAAAGTTTTGCCATGAACAAAATTGCCATGCAGTTGGCATTGTGGCTTTTGGGCATCCTCAGGGGAAAGGCATTACCTTTGTTCAGGCCTGAGAATTTGAATTATGTAGGACTGATTTGGAAGCAGAGTGGCATCAGGGAATCCAGTCCCATTCTTCCTACAATCCCATGGCCGCTGGAAAGGCCACGAGGAGAGGGCAGGATGCACGGATGTCATCCAGCCTGCCTGGGATGTGTGTCAGGTCCTGACCATGTAATCACAGACACTCAAGCACAAGGGAAAGCAAATCATTCAGATAAAATGAAAACTGACTGACTTTAAATAAAAGGCATCCCTTCTTTTAGTTTATTTTTTCTAAATCATGACTCTAAAACAGTAAACTGAGAATTATTTCTCTCTTCCAAACTGAAATATCACTTTCCTTCCTGGCTCAGACCACCAACCAGGTTTCTGCCACTGGAAGTGGGGAAAGTACTGAAGAGCTTGTGTGAGGAAGGCTGATCGAATGGAATGCCCTATTCTTCCAACTTCCAAACCAAAGTCACTTGGAGACGCAGACACATTTTGTTTGCGTGGTCTAAATTGCAACCTCAATAAACTTGGCAGTTTTCTCATCATGGGCTGTGATTTCCATGATGTGATGATTTGCAAGGGTTTTGTTTTCAAACAGATGTTATGGGTAATTCCATGGGACTCCTATTTCAATCCCCTTGAATTGATAACCTTTCCTTCTTAAGTGTGACCTTGCTGTTCAGATAACCTTGGGACACAGACAAGGAGGATTCCCAGTGGTAAAAGTCTGTCTGGTGCAAAGGGGGAAGGAAGAAAGTGAAACTTTCAAAATGATGGAAAGAAAAAACAGAGCTTTTCACAAGCTGTCCTGTTCACTGCCTGTTTCTTGTGTTTTTTTTTTTTTGAGGAGTATAGTAATGTTCACGTCTTCTCCCATTTCACTGGTTCTATTTATTGTAATTTATAGCAACAGTAATTCATACTCTAACTTAGCTTTACTTCAACAACTCTTTCCCCCTTACCTTTGGATTCAATATTAAAAATGACCAGATGCTCTTTCCCCAGAGCCAAGTCCTTCACATTTTTATACCTAAACTGTACATATACCTCACAAACTTTGCACTTAAGGAAAATAAAACTATCTCCCTCGTTTGGTGAAGAGGATGACACACCCATTATCCGAGCACATGTCTCCCTTGGTCTCTTTATTGTATACTTTTATTTATTTATTATTTTTATTTTATTTTCTTTTTTGCGGTACGCGGGCCTCTCACTGTTGTGGCCTCTCCCGCTGCGGAGCACAGGCTCCGGACGCGCAGTCTCAGCGGCCACGGCCCTCGGGCCCAGCCGCTCCGCAGCATGTGGGATCTTCCCAGACCGGGGCACGAACCCGTGTCCCCTGCATCGGCAGGCGGACTCTCAACCACCGCGCCACCAGGGAAGCCCTATCGTATACTTAATAAGAAAGTCTCAAGCTTTTATCCACCTCAGAAATACTGATGAAGAACTGAACAGACGTTTCTCCAAAGAGGAAATGCAGATGGCCAACAGGCACCCAAGAAGATGTTCTAGATCCCTAATCATCAGAGAAATGCAAATCAAAACCACAATGAGATAGCACCTCACACCTGTCAGAATGGCCATCATCAGAAAGAACACAAAAAAGAGCTTCAGTGAAGCACCATGAGAAAAAGAAGAACTGTGTAGGTCCTGCCATGATAGGGCCTTCTGGGGACAGGATGAACAATGACAGGGTGCAGCTTACGCCCAGGCTGCAGGGCGACACCCCAGAACACGCCGTGCCTTTCTAATCCTCTCCTAAGCCCCTCACAGAAGAGTGCACTCACAAAACGAAAGCAAACGGCACCTTGGTTTGCTCTCTCCACAACCCCCCTGCCCCGGGCTGGAAAATAACGCAACAGTAGTAGACAAATGCTTTAACGTTGTAAAAAGTATGTGTTGAGATTTATTTCTCTCTTCAAGTGGAGAGAGAGTCTTCTGGGCAAGTTTGGGTCTGAGATAAACATGTCGTTGACCAGGATACACGAGAATGGCTATGGAACTAGTAAGGAATGATGTGATTTAAACACAGACTCCTCCTCACGCTGCTTGCAGTCCTGCAGTGGCAAGTCTGTCACCCCAGGGCCACTTCTGGTCCCCAGTCTCCAATCTCTTTATGTGTAGTTTAGCTTTCTCTTCAGCCTCTTTACAGTAGTTCACGCTGCTGATATCAGCTCCTTGGAATTCCCTTCCTTAGCTTCAGTGCCATGTACTACTTTAGGTCTTCTCCTTTTTTCCCCCCCCCCTATCTCTTACGGTATATTGCCTGCCCTTCCTCAGCTCCCTCCACTGCTTTCTTCTCCCTCTCCTCTCATTCTCCATTTTCAATTTCATGATAGCTTCACCACTCATTGCTCTGTGGCTGTTTCCTAACGAAGAACGCTAGACTCAAGTATCCATCACCTGTTAGACACATTATTCAGGTATATTCCCAGTATGTTCCAGAGTGAAGTCCAGATCTTACGGTCCATGTTCATCTTGCAGTGTTCACTTTTTCTTTTAATGGTACTCTGTTCTTTCTGTCACTAAAGCTCTGAGTCTCACTGTCATCTTAACCTCCCACATCTCATGACTCATATTCACTCGTGGACAAATATTTAGTGTGTACCCACTGCGTGCCAAGTGCTGGGATTACAGCAGTGAATACAACTGAGGGGGTCTCTGCTCTGCCTTCAAGGAGCTTACATTCAACCAGCACCGAAATCCTGGAGACTTGGCCTGTGTAATGTCATCCATATTCAACTTCTCGTATCTTTTCCCATAAAATGCATCCTAATTCAGATTCTTGTCACTCTTCTCTTAAATTGCTGCACGGCTTCTTAAATCATCACTTGCAGTCACTGTCCCTCCTGCCCCCAGGTCACTGTACATGTGGCTGGCATCATCTTTTTCTTTTATAGCTCTTATCGCATCACTCTCCTGCTCAAACCTTCAACGGCCCCCAGCACATAGAGAATAAAACACAGACCTTTCGGCTTAGCATTCTAGATTCTTCACAATCTACACACGTTTCCATCTCCTCCTACTTTTCAAAACTTCCCAACTTGGTTTCCTGCTCCTCGTAGATATACAGAATGTTGAAGCTAGACGGGACCTCTGGGATCCCAATACTTTCACTTTGTAGAGAGACAGAGGCCCAGAGAAGTCAAGTGCCTAAGCGAATCAACGGAAGGAGAGCCCAACGGGGAATGGAACTCAGAGGTGGTGTCGACGGGCGGAACTTTGGTAGATGGAAGACTCTGGGTCAATCCGGCTGTAGCGCATAATTTTTGAGTGTTCAGTTTTTAGACTATATGACTACAAACCATCTCCACCAGGTGATGCGATCTTCACTGCCTCTCTTCATCTACTTCCTCTGTATCTCCCTCACACTTTCCCCAAAGTGATTCTGCAGATGACTGTACCAAGAACACTTGCCAGTTCCACCAGCAGCCTCTCACCTTGTTACCTTCCTCCAGGTCTAGCACTGGCTCATGAGAAATCTGATCTAAGCAAGACAAGTGCACCTAGGGCAGGGTGGTCGGGGGCACGGCTAGAACTGCCTCGCCTCCTGATCTCATGGGCAACTGGGGCACTGGGTGTCGAATGCACCAGCCACAGTGACTCTATTTACTGTAATTTGTATATGCTCCTTGGAGTCAATTCAATTCCCTTGGAATATTCACATTCCACACATCAATCCTTAGCTCATCATCCACCTTCTTTCCTGATTTGTCTCACCTCTGAGTTACCCGGCACCTTTTATGCATATCCTTGAAAGTACCTCTTTTCTTCATTCATTCATTCAAAAATATTCATACGGTGCCTACAGTCACTGTTAAGTGGTGAGCAGGACAGAATCCCTGACCTCAAGAAACATACATTTTATGGGAGCAAACAGAAAATAATGAAACACGTGCTATTTCAAATGGAAATAAGTTCTAGGAAGCTACATAAAGCAGAGAAATGAGAAGAGAGAAGAGCAGAATCTGAAGAGCTGTTATTTTATCAGGATGCTCTCTTTAAAATTTGAGCAAGGACCAGAAAGAAGTGAGGAAGGCAGGGCTTCCCTGGTGGCGCGGTGGTTGAGAGTCCGCCTGCCAATGCAGGGGACACGGGTTCGAGGCCTGGTCCGCAACTAAGCCCGTGCGCCACAACCACTGAGCCTGCGCTCTAGAGCCTGCAAGCCACAACTGCTGAGCCCGTGTGCCGCAAGTACTGAAGCCCACGTGCCTAGAGCCTGTGCTCCCAACAAGAGAAGCCACCGCAGTGAGAAGCCCACGCACCACAACGAAGAGTAGCCCCCGCTCGCCGCAACCAGAGAAAAGCCCGCGTGTAGCAACGAAGACCCAAAGCCGCCAAAAATTAAATTAATTAAAAAAAAAAAAAAGAAGAAGTGAGGGAGGCAAGCCATGTGAATATGTGGAGAAAGTGCATTCTGATGGGAGGAAGAACCAGTATACTTCCTGCAGCCCAAAGGAGTGGCCAGGCTCAAGATCACCAGGAAAAGCTGAAAGATCAAGGCAAGGAGTGGTGAAAACTGAGGACACTGAGGTGGCTGGAGTCAGATGACACAGGGTTTAATAAGGACCCTGAGTGACAACCTTCCATTAATTTTAAACGGATGTGAGTGGCGAGGCTGGAAGGACTGTTACACCAGTCCAGGAGAGAAAGGATGATGGCTTGAACCAGTGCGGTAGCAGAAGAAGTAGAGGGGAGTTGTCAGATTCTGGATATATTCTGAAGGAAGAGGGGACAGGATTCGCTGATGGATTGGCTGTTCAGTGAGAGATCAAAAAGAGTCTAAGTGTCCAAGATTTCTGGCTCGAGCATCTTGAAGAATGACGGTTCCATTTATTAGGGGAAAGCAGATGTGTGAGCGTGATGGGGTGGAGTGGGAAATTAAAGTTTGGTTTTAGACACTAACTTTGAGACACTTATCTGGCAGCCAAGTGAAGACGTCAACAAGCAGTTAACCATGCAAATCTGGTGTCCAGAGGAGGGGTGTGGGCTAGAGATATAAATTTGGGAGCGGTCAGAATAAAGGTAACAGTTATTTAAAGGCTTGATGAGATCAGCTGGTACCAGTGAGCAGAGCTAGAGAGAGAAGATGTCCATGGACCAAGTCCTGAAGCCCTCTGGAGTTTAGAGATCAGGAAGATGAGGAACCAGCAGAGAAAACTGAGGAGCATTCGTGAAGTAGAAAGAGGACAAAAGAGAATGCTGGCCGTAAGCTAAAAAAATAAGGAGTTTTCTAAAGGGTGGGTTGCTCCATTCTACCCGACGCTGCTGAAAGGTCGAGTGGGATTTTCTGTCAAAGCTACAGGGTCCTTGAGGCTGGAATTCACACCTGATTCATCATTTTCTCTCACACACAATAGGTGGCTTATCAGTGCTGAACAACTGGAAAAAAAAATAGTCATGATAGGTCATGGAGAACTTCCTAGTCCATGAGCAGATGCCCAGGGCAAAACGGGGAAAAGATGACCACTTCCACAGCTGTCACGCTTGAAAGCATCACCTAGTGCTCCTGCCCCATCTATCTGGCATGACCCAGAGACACCCCTAGTCTGAAGAACTTCAAAGGTTCTAGGAGGTGGTGTGGAGGGTTGGGAAAGGAATGAATGAAAGAGGCAACGTGGTGAGAAAAAAGAAAAAAAAAGACCAGAATGGTCGAATGACCCTCGGCCAAGACAGGGATTCTTGAATAAGAAAGAATCTGGAGAGCGTGTTACCAGAAACCAAAAACATAAGGGGGGAGGGGATGCAGAGAGAAAACAGAAAGCTATGAAAGAAGGCAGAGAAAACTGAGGTAAGAGGGGAACGAAAATTAAAAGCAGAAGGAGAGAAAGAAAAAAAAAAAAAAAAAAAAAAACCTGAGGAGGTGATGCCAATGTCTGGGGAAAGAACAAAGGAAATACAACGCCATCGGCTTATACTGAGGACGGCCTGGGTACCGAGGGACTGGTGTCTGATTTCTGTGCACCTCGAGAAGAGACAAATGGTAAACTGTGGGGCGGGAGGGGGGGCAGGGGAGGCCATCCGCAAAGCCTCTGGGCATTTTAAGCCCAAGAAGAAACACACTGGCCAAAGTGAAATGCTCAAGTAAACACAAACGACAGCAGCCCTGGGGTTGCAAGTGACCTGACTGCATGTTTGACAAGGCCACGGGCGGCCAAGCAGCCCAGGAGGCTCGAGCCCATTCCTGCACTGCCCCCCGCCCCCCAAGTCTGCGTGCATCACACACACATGGCGGCTTCAAGGGGCAAGGAGTAAACGCTCTCAACTGGGTGACCTCTCTGTCAGCATTTGGCTAATTAAGGAAAGATATTACCTACAGATCTCTATGTCTTGGTCCTATTTCCTGCTCATTAAAAAATGGTTTAATGAGAAAAAAAAAATCAAGGCAACAGAATCTAAATTCTTTTTTTTCCCCCCAAATGAGCTGAATGGCAGCAGTTGCTGTTGCCAAAAGTGCTTGAACAATAGGATTTTGACACGAAGACTGAAATCTAAACAGCATGAAGAAATCTCGAAAGCCGGGCAGTCCCCATTATCTCATGCTCGCATGACTGTCGTCCAAGAGATGAGGGATGGTTCTCTATTGGTGCCAGCGGTGCGGCGGGTCAAAGCCTGACAGAGCCACTAATTGCCCATCTGCTTGTTTACACAGCCTGGAGATGGTGACTGGACGAACAGCTCATTTCCCTTGAAATGGGACCAAACTGGGGGGAGCCTGTCATACGTGACAGAGGAGGAGCAGGCAGAACTCTCACGGGAACGCGACTCCAGATCAAAGCCAGGGGCCAGTGAGCCCGGTTCGGGCAGCGGGCTTTCCCTGAGTAGCGTCAGAACCACAGCTTTCTTTTCTTCTTATGTTTTTTTAATGGAAGTATAGTCGATTTGCAATGTCGTTTTAGTTTCAGGGGTATAGCAAAGCGATTCAGTTTTTATATATATATATATATATATATATATATATATATATATATATATATGTATGTATGTATATACACACACACACACATATATATATATTCTGTAAGAGAGAGAGATATATATATTCCGTTTTATATCTATATATATTCTGTAAGGTGTTACGGAAAAACCCGAACAATTTGGCCAATCCAATATATGTGTGTATATCTATATCTCTCTTTCTATATATACACACACACACATATATATATAGTCTGTAAGATGTTATATATATATTCCGTAAGAGATATATATATATATATTCCGTTATATATATATATATATTCTGTAAGATGTTACGGAAAAACCCAAACAATTTGACCAATCCAACATATGTGTGTGTGTGTGTGTGTGTGTGTGTGTGTGTGTATATATATATATATATATACACACACACACACACATATATATGTAATATGTATATATATGTGTGTGTGTATATGTGTGTGTGTGTATATATAGATATATTCTTTTTCAGATTCTTTTCCCTTATAGGTTATTACAAAATATTGAGGAGAGTTCCCTGTGCTCTACAGTTAAGTCCTTGTTGGTTATCTATTTCATATGTGGCAGTGTGTTTATGCTAATCCCAACCTCCTCTTTCTGCATCCTATTCCCCCACACCACCACTCCCTGGGGTCAGGAGATGTGGAGATATTCAGATGCAAGAATCACTTGGAGAGAGTCAACTGCAAGCAAAGTTTCAAGGCTTCTGCAGCCAAGATAAGTCTGTTCCAGTGAACTTCCTGGCCCTTTCGGACTTCGCATTGGCCACATTGGACGAGTGCTCACCATTTCAGTGTCCTCCTTAGATCCTGAACTAGACTGTGAGCTACTTGAGGTCCAGGACCGAAAGCCCCCTGGACTCCAGAGCAGGACACATCACACATGAAGAGCCATAAGCTGGGAAACACCATGGTGGTGAATGGTGATGAGCAACTCCTAGCGTGGTTTATGCATTTTTCTCTTTGCCTCCATCAGAAGGTTGACCTCTTGAGACGAGAGACCCAGACCTCTAGCTGCGCCCTCGGCTGACTGTGGAAATCGGTATCGCCTAGTGCCTATCAGGGTCCCAGAAACAGGACTGAGAGGATTCTCTTGAGAACATATTTCTCCTCAAAATGAGAATGGGCTTAGAAAATCATCTGTCTCCTTACTGCCCAGCCCTAGGTTTCATTCTAACGTGCAGCGATATGACCATGACGTGCGAAGCAGCGATGAAAAATGTCGCCCCTAATTATAGGGAACTTACCATAGGTCCACGGAGGACTGTAGGTTTGGATGGGGGGAGACCTCCACTGGTAAGTCAACCAAATTTCAGATTTTGCCCTCTGAGCATTCAGAGCAACACATCTTAGAAACCTGACAGACTAGTGTTGAACTAACCTGAGAAGGGACCAGTCCCCCGAGGGCGGAGGACCAGAGCCCTGGCATCCAAAGTAGATGGGCGGTGGGGGTGAGTGACAACCTGAGGTCTGTGGGCGAAACTTAGGGTCCCAGCCTAGCGCACCACACACCCATCTCCTCGGCCTTCTGCTTGTCACTGCTGCGGCCCAGGCCTTGGTGAGAGTCCCTGTGGCTCAGACTCTATACCGGAGCAGCTGTGGCTGTGGGGAAAGGGGTAGAGAACAGCTAGAAGAGGAGATACGTCTCTTCCTGAGAGGGCAGAGGACCAGGTCATTTTTAGGATTAGCATATGCTCAAGAGGAACAGTGAGACTATTGGAAAATCTAGCTGGCAGTAGCTCTCTTTTTCCCAGATCACCAGTAGAAGGGTGGGAATACTTGGTACCATCACCTTAAAAAATCTACTAAGGAGTTAACAGCATGGTGGAAGCCTCCAATTTCTGCAGATAATTACGTGCAAATGACTAAAATCATTTTGCTTCAAAAGTTATAGTAGCCATGTGAAAGGCATTTCAGATCATGTGGGATTTGACATGCAGCAAGTTACAGGAATTCCGGAGGCTTGGTTACCTCATTCAGCACCAAGGCAAAGATGGCTGCTTGCGGGGAGAGGCAGACGTGGGGAGCAGAGCAATCCTTGGGATGACTAGGAGGTGGGATGTATAAAAACGGTACAAACACGAGGGGCAGTTGTGCCAGTGGGTTTGCGTGTCCCATGCATACAGAGCAATAAGTGGACAGTAATTTGTACAACTGGAGTACTGCAAAGAGAATGCACGCAACTGGTTAAGTTCTAAACAGTGTGAGAAATAGTTGTTTAAAGAAGAAATGATGACTCCTCACTCCACCCTCCCCAGTCTTTGGAAGATACACATAGACAGGAGTGTCGCACAGTACAAAGGGCTTGCATTACACAGAAACTGTGGCTCAAAGAGGCACTTACACATAGGAACAAAATTTAAAAACAAAACACCACCATTTATCACAGTTTATCCAGCCAGTGGTTTTCTTCATCCCTTTGGCTATCACTTGAGATGTTTCTGCTTGGAATGTTTGTTTCCTGGTTCCCGACAGCTCATTGATCTTGGTGGAGTTTGGATTATCACAGTTTGTGGGAAACAATCTAGGCAACTTTCTTAGCTTGGTCCTCCTTAGATGCCTCTTGGATGTTGTCCATTTCATATTTATGAGAAATACACACACACACACACACACACACACACACACACACACACATATGGTATTCTAATCTCGCAGTATACATAGCGTGTCCCTGGAGAAGAGGGTATATCAATCCAGGGGAACAATGTCATTATTTTAAATTAAGACAGGTGGTGTTGCAAATCAATCCACCTGGAACGCGTAGTCAAAACTCATAAACTTGAACATAAATTTCAGATTTTGGTTTCTCATCTATATTTTCAGGAACAGAAAGCTGGTAGATAAAATAGCAATCGAAAAAAATATTTTCAATGTGATTTAGAAGTGGCTTTTAAACCTATATATTCCATCCCATCTCCATCAGAAAGCATTTTTAAGCACATCTATGCAGACTGCAATTGGTCGCATGTACTTTCTCTGTTATTCAGTAGTTCATAGTTAAGATGGTTCACGACGACAGCCCTGACAAGCACAGAAAGAACTCATATGAGTACAAAGGACAAATCCTGATCCCACGTGACCACAATTACCTGCTGTAGCTAAGGAAAGTCTTCATAGGTCTGTCTTTAAAAGATTCTTAACCCTCTTAGGGAAAAAGCTCAACTCTATGGATTCATATTAGATTAAAATATTCCAGCAGATGCGTTTCTGGTAGTGGACGACTGCCTGATCTTCTGTCAAATCGCTGGGCTTTTAGAGTGGACAATTTTACTGAAGGCAAGAGTACAGGAAAGGAAACACCCAACTTCCCAATTTTGTCAATTTTCTGATAAGTTATTCTTTAAAAGGTATAAAATAGTTAAATCCAGACCTTAAATCAAGCAGCATTTATACTGACAATAAGAATGTGGCAGCTTCAACTTTCTTCCTCTCTCATGTCTGTGCTGGGGAAGTTAACTTTCGTGGTTTTTATTTTAGTGCACCGAACGATACTTTTTAAAAAAAGATTATAACGTTGTAGGAAAGGGCCTAGGAGAGTAGGTTATAGGCCACTTGTCCCTGGGAAAAGGAGGGAGGAAAGTCTTTACCGCAACAAGAGCACGAAGTGTTGGGTTCTCAGGGGACTGATGTGTTAGGGCTCCAATTCCAAGGAGAACATCGCAAGAGAAGCGGAGTAGAAACTGCAGCAAATGGGAATTGATATTGAGTCCCAGGAAATACACCCAGATAGTGGTGGTTCTTATGTGCTAAAATAGGTGCATGAACATGTGAATCACTTGGTAAGGTGGGTTTGTGAGGCTACTATTTCTGAGGCTGTTTATTTCTTCCCTCAAAGTGACACAGAGAAATAAGGACATTTCCTCAGAGGGAGGTTGAGGAGAGTGATGAAATCTCATTCCCTGGAAAGATCATCTGTCCTGAAGAATTAAAGGGACCAGAGCAAACACATTTCTATTTTGCCATCTGTCTGACCCCTAAAGGCAATATCGATCCCTGTTCCTACGGCAAGCACTAATGGTCAGCTTTGCAAATCCTACTAAGTTAACTGGTAGGTACTGGCTTTTGCTTCAGAGTCTAGATATCAAGGGACATGAAACTGAGGAACAGTCAACTACACTCTCTGGTCACTTGCCTCCAGGATGGCCACCATCAATTCTTTCCTTCCCAATACATAAGCACTGCTCTCCATTGAGAGGTGGGGTCTATCGCTTCACTCTCTTGAAAATGGCCTGGCTTGGGACTTCTTTGACCAAAAGTGACATGATGTCTTATCCCTAACCTTTAAGAGGATTAGTAGTTTCTGGGTTTTTCTGAGGGGGAACATTTGCTCTGGAAAGAGCCAGCCACTATGTAGGAAATCTAACCACCCCAAGACTACCATGCTGTGTGGAGGCCCAGGCCATGTGGAGAGACTGCAATGGACTAGGAGATGTCCAGCTATCCTCCACCTGTGTTACCCATCCCAGCCCAGGATCCACACATGTGTGTGAAGAAGTCATCAGGTGATTCCAAATCTAGCCACCTTCTGACTCCAACCTCATGGGAAACTCAGTGCAAGAACCACCCAGTTGAGTCTAGTCAACCCACAGAACTGTGACAGGCAGTAATAAACTGGCATTTGAGGCTACTAAGTTTTGAGGTGATACAGTAACAGATAACCAGAATATACCGTGTGGATTCCTAATGCCAACAGGCTATAATCTCTACTTGCAGATATAAATTCCAGAAGCAAAGACTGTGCTCATCATTGAATCAATAGCACGTAGCACAGTGCCTAGAACATAGGAAGACCTTATCATTGAACGAACAATTTGAACAGCTACTATGTCTGCACTAGTAGGGCAAAAAAAACCAAAACAAAACAAAAAGGGAGTCCATTATCAACAAAGAATCTTAGATGGAACTGAATCTGACTCTGCTTAAGACATGTAAGTCACAGCAAAACGCAAGGGAACATAAGGGGACGATTATGGGAAGGCAGAGAGCAAATATTTATGCATATTACTGTGTTAGATATTGTACTAGGTGGCTGACATATGTTAGCTGAGTTGATCATTACCGTAACCTTATGGTATTGGTGTTATTACCTCTATCTTTGAGATGAGGGAACTCAACCTCATTTGGATGAAATAAGTTTCCCAAGGACAGACAGGGAAGGGATCTGAACTCAGGTTTGTGTAATTCTAAAGCCAGCCCCCTTTTCACTACAGTCTCCTGGGAGACTACCACAGAAACAACAAGAAAACAATCTGAAAGAGATGCAAAACCCATCCCTTGAATCTTACCCAGGGCCAACTAGCTCCATTAATTGCTGTCAACATGTTGGAACCTATTTCACCACACGAAGCTCAGACCAATTACCGTTAATGCCACAGCCATGACTACAAACTGGAAACCAGTGCCAGAGGAAGCTTAAGTTTAAGAAAGCAGATGATTATGCACATATATTATGTTAGCAATTAGGCTTAATCCTTGAATCATGAAACCAAAGGGACAATATTAAGGAAAGAATAGCAATTTCAAATAAGATTTTTAGTGGATTCCTGCATTCAACCTACTTGAATATATTACACTCCCTTAGAATTATTACATTACAATTACTCATCCCACATTTCATTTATTTCAGCAAGGAACTGGGATGGGGTGATGAGCTCAGTAGGCAGATGGTTTGTTCATTTCAGTGAATAATGTGAATGTCAACAAGTCGGTAGATGATAAGGAGAGAGGAAGAGAGGGGAAGTGGTAAATAAAAAAGGTCCTGGTGAGATGGAGTGAGGCTGCGCTATCACGGACCAGCACTTCAAGAAGCTAAGCACTTAGCTTTTTTCGTTTGTTTGTTTGTTTGTTTTTATTTGGTACTCGGGCCTCTCACTGCCGTGGCCTCTCCCGTTGCAGAGCACAGGCTCCGGACACGCGGGCTCAGCGGCCATGGCTCAAGGGCCCAGCCGCTCCGCAGCATGTGGGATCCTCCCGGACTGGGGCACGAACCCGTGTCCCCTGCAGGCGGACTCTCAACCACTGCGCCACCAGGGAAGCCCAGCACTTAGCTTTTGATAATTTTATTAAAGGACATAAACTGACACTGCATATTTCCTATAGTGGAAAAACCATTGTTTATCTCTGTTGAAAACAGTTATGATCTACTCAGATATGCATTTTTTATTTTCAGAAGAAAGCTAGTGGAACTCAATCAAAACTTGAATATAAAAACTGGTGGAGAAAGGTAGATATAGCTCTTCTCAGTTCAAAAGATTAATAAAAGGATTAAGGAATTAAATGATCACATTTTCTAGCTTCAGCTTGCAAACTTTCAAAGTCTCATCTTTCTTCAGACTCTTTGTGAGTCCCAAGGATCGTGTGCTTGCAGTTCAACTCAGTGGCCACTAGGTGGTAATATTGTTGATTTGGGTAGCCAGGAAGTTAGATCCGTAAGGCATGTCATCTTTAACCTAACTATGTAAATACTTTTTATCGTTAAGGTATAACTCTAGACATTACAATTATACTTTAAAATGAAATATTTTAATAGTAAAAGAATACAATCCTGTAGAAAAGCTCATGCATATCTGGTACCTTTTAACTTCTGCTAACTCTACTTACCTGATTCTTCCTCTGAATACATACATAATGATCTACAAATTATAACAACAACAAAAAAAGCTTCAGGTCCTAGGGAAATCCTGCTCATAGTCAATGCTTTTGACTTACTTTTAGAGAAGAGGACAAGATGAACGTGATTTTCCTTCTGATACATAAGACATTTTGCTGTAATTATTTATTATTTGCCATTTGAATTTGGAACTGCCTCTATTCTCACCATTGGGAAGTAACACTTCCGTGATTGATTTCCTGAGCTCAGTCCTCCGAACCATTTGATAAAATTGAGGTAAAATGCCTGAGAATGTAGCGGTAGCTGACATAAACAGTGCCAGGCTCTGTGCTAAGTTCTCCGCCTGCATTATCTCATGCAGTCCTGGGTTCCTACTACTGCTGCCACAATTCTTCTAAAGCAAAATGAACTCAGCCGAAGGAAACAGACCTGTATTATTTGAAAGAATGAAGAGACCTTTCCAGAGTTGTGATTACCTGCAAAACCACATATTATATAGTATGTATTCTGCACAGTAACTCCCAGAAGGCAGTACAGGTGTTAGGTTCTTCCAGCATGAAGACAGTAACTGAGTAATTCAAAGACAAGTCATCTGATAGCAGTTGCCATCAATCACTGATGAAAACCTCAGTGACAGTTGTCAAGAATCCAAAGAGGAAGTGCTGGCTGAGCTGACAATTACACAAAGCAATTTATCATGAAAACAACTATTATGCACGAATGCAGAGCTCAATACTGATTCCATAAAATACTGAACTACTTGTCACCGCAATTCTTTGCAGAGTACGAATGAAACTTCTGTTGTTACTGCTGGGGAGGTGGAATGGGGTCTCTATTAGGACTCCAGGAATCGGAGTTGCTGCTGTTAAGCTATGGTGGACAAGTTTGCTACGCTCACGTTTTTCTCGTTTAGATGGTAAGAGAAAATGCTTATTTCTAGATAGCCACCAAGGTCTCGGGACACAGAAAAAAGAAGTGATTTTCCAAGTTATTAGGATGGCATAGTACCAACATGGGGATTAAGATCACGCTGACCTTGAGTAAGTTATGAAATTCTCAGACTCAGTTTCCTTATCTGGAAAGTTAGGGATAATATCAATAAAATCAGTATCAAAGGATTGCTGCAAAGATTAAATGAAGCACTATGATTTAACTGTTGAAGTCAAGAAGCGTTCTGAAGACCGATCAAGATGGTGGAGTAAAAGGACATGGAATTCACCTCCCGCCACGTACACATCAAAAATACACCTACATGTGAAACAATTCTCGTTGAAAACTAACTGAAAACTGGGAGAAGGAGTCCTGCACAGCCAAGGCTGAAAGAAAGATACACATGTAGCCAGGTAGGAAGGGAAGAAAAGTGATTGGGTTGGAACCTGTACCCTTGGAAGGGGACACAGGGGAAAAAGGGAGATTTCACAGGTGGACACCCACCCTGGGAAGTGAGTGGGTCAAGCCACAGACTGGATGCCCCAGTCCTAGGATCCTACCAAGGGAGATGAGTCCGTTTGGCTTACTGGAGGACTGCTGGGATAACAGCAGCTTGGCGCTGAATCTGGGGCAGCCGCAACGGGGAAGACTTGACTGTGGGGCGTGGAGGCGACCTGGTTCCGGGGCGGAGCCAGGGTGGGGTGGCGGCAGCTACTGTTGGTGCTAACTCAAGCAGTGCGTCAGAAGCAGCTCAGATCCCTGATGGCAGACGCTCCACCACAGCTCACCCTCTGACAGTACACACTGAGAGTCCACCGTGGGCCCCAGCCTGCCCGCAGTATGGCTTCACAATAGGGTGGCAGAGACTAAGGGCAGTGATTGGCTATGAGTGACAAAGGCGACTTGCACCTGAGGCTGCATCTGAGTGGAGTGAAGGAAACAATTCAGGGCGCCTACAGAGGCACAGCATCAGAGACAGCTCGGACCTCTGTCTGCGGCTGACATGAGCTGAGAGCCTGCACGGGCTCCACTTGCTTCAGCACTGCTCCTCTCTGGGGCAAGGGACTCGGGGCAGGGAGAGGGGAAAACACACACTTAAAAGGAACAGAGACAGCTTGGGCCTGAACCCTGGGGCTTCTGCTCCAGCAACTTGGGATCAGACCCTGTCCCTGATAGGGAAGTGATGGCCACTGAGCAGAGGAGAAGTCCTGCCTCATACCCTGCTCCAGCTCTAGCCCCTCCATCTCCAGCCCCATTCCCTACCAAGGTGATAGCTACCAGCACACCCTGAGGAAAGATGTGACTTGTGTCCATGCACATGCAGTCGGTATAGGGATGCTCCCACATAAGAACACATCTTCAAGACTGCCACACGTAACCGTTTCACCTAAATTCATAGAGGCAGAGAAAGTTAAGTAAAATGAAAAGGCAGAGGAACTGCTCTCAATTGAAAGAGCAAGAAAAAAAAAAAAACCTGAAAAAAAATAATGAAACAGAAATAAACAATTTACCAGAAAAAGAATTCAAAGCATTGGTAGTAAAACTGTTGGCTGAATTATGGAAAGAACAGATGTACAATGTGAAAATTTTAACAAGGAACTAGGAAATATAAAAAGGCCTGATCAGAAGTGAAGAATTCAATAGGTGAATTGAAAAACACACCAGAAAGAATGAATAGCAGACAAAGTGATACGGAAGAATGCACAAGTGATCTGGAAGATAGAATAAAGAAAATCGCCCAATCAGAACAGCAGAAGGAAAAACAAATAAAAAAAAAAAGAAAACAGTTTAAGAGATCTCTGGGATTACGTTAAGCATACCAACATTCGCATTACAGGGGTTCCAGAAGGTGGCCAGAGAGGGAAAGAGAGCGAAAAAGTATTGGATAAAATTATGGTTGAAAACTTCCCCAAACCAAAGAAGGAAACAGACACCTAGGTACAGGAAGCACAGAGGGTCCCAAACAAGATGAACCTAAATAGATCCACACCAAGACATATCATAATTAAAATGGCAAAAGTTCAAGAGAGAATTCTAAAGCAAGAGAAAAACAAAAAGTCATACACAAGGGAAGCCCCGTAAAGCTATCAGCTAATTTCTTTCTTTCTTTCTTTCCTTTCTTTCTTTCTTTTACTTATTTTTGGCTATGTTGGGTCTTTGTTGCTGTGCGTGGGCTTTCTCTAGGTGCGGCGAGCGGGGACTACTCTTCATTGCGGTGCACGGGCTTCTCATTGTGGTGGCTTCTCTTGCTGTGGGGTACGGGCTCTAGGCGCATGGGCTTCAGTAGTTATGGCTCACAGGCTCTAGAGCATAGGCTCAGTAGTTGCAGCGCATGGGCTTAGCTGCTCCGCGGCATGTGGGATCTTCCCAGACCAGGGCTCGAACCCATATCGCCTGCATCGGCAGGCGGATTCTCAACCACTGCGCCACCAGGGAAGCCCTATCAGCTAATTTCTGAGTGGCATGATATGTTAAAAGTGCTGAAAGGGAAAACCTGCAACCTAGGATATTCTACCCAGCAAGAGTATCATTCAGAATACAAGGAGAGATAAAACCTTCTCATCAAGGAAAAACTAAAGGAGTTCATCAATACTAAACCTACCCAATGTTCACTGCAGCACTATTTACAATAGCCAGGACATGGAAGCGACCTAAATGTCCATCAACAGAGGAATAGATAAAGAAGATGTGGTACATATATACAATGGAATACTACTCAGTCATAAAAAAGAACAAAATAATGCCATTTGCAGCAACATGGATGGACCTAGGGATTGTCACACTGAGTGAAGTAAGTCAGACACAGAAAAACAAATATATGATATCACTTATATATGGAATCCAAAAAAAGGGTACAACTGAATTTATTTACAAAACAGAAGCAGAGTCACAGATGTAGAAAACAAAGTGGCGGGGCAGGGATAAATTGGGAGATTGGGACTGACATATACACATTACTATATATAAAATAGATAACTAATAAGAACCTATTATATAGCACAGGGAACTCTACTCAATACTCTGTAATAGCCTGTATGGGAAAAGAATCTAAAAAAAGAGTGAATATATGTATATGTATAACTGATTCACTTTGCTGTGCACCTGAAACTAACATAACACTGTAAATCAGCTACACGCCAATAAAAATTTTAAAAAAAATACTAAACCTACCCTAAAAGAAATGTTGAAGGGTCTTCTCTAAGTGGAAAAGAAGTAAGAATCTATAGGAAAGGGAAAATCCCACTAGGAAAGGCAAATATATAGTAAGGACTGAGGATCAACCACTTAAATAAGCCAGCACAAAGATTAAAAGACAAAAAAACTGTGAAAGCAACTATAACTACAACAAACAATTAGGGGATAAACACGAAGATGTAAAATATGACACCAAAACCACAAAATGTGGGGTAGGGGAGTAAAAGTAGATCTTTCAGAATGTGTTTAAACTTAAATGACTCCCAGTTTAAAACAAGTAGATATAGTTATAGATCAACATATATGAACCCCATAGTAACCCCAGATCAAAATCCTACAATAGATACACAAAAAATAAAAAGAAAGGAACACACGCATACTACCGAAGAAAACCATCAAACCAAAAGAAGAATCCTTCCAACTGCCTGTCTGAACTGAAAACCCAAGGGAGAGTAGTTTCAACCAATTGGTGTTTCTCACAGAGGGTGGTGGCGGGATAATAATCACACTGTAAAAATAACACACTATATTTATCGATGCTTTATAGTTCCTATGGTGGTTTCACATGTACGCGGTCTCATTTAATCTTCATAGTGATGCTATACAGTAGAGATTATTATTCCCATTTTACAGACAAGAAAGAAGAAGGCTAAGAGGAATTTAAAAACTTGCCCCAAATCACACAGAGATGTGGTGAAGCTAGTGTTCAAACCTAGGTCTTCTACCTCCAAGCACAATGCTCTTTCTGCTACATTCCGAACACTTAAAACACAAAAAGCAAACAGGTTTAACCAAAAAGGGCACATGTAGCCATGCTAGGAAGATTAAAGAGTGTGATTATGGCTCAGTATCATAAATGAAACCTCAGAAGTTTACTGAACCCTGCTGCCGCGGGATACAACTTAGTCTACTTCAAGTTCTTCTAAAGCCAATGAAATATGGAAGGAGAACTCACAAGTGGACAAGTTGGTCTCAACACAGAAAGAGCCTGGCTCACTTGGCTCCATCCCCTACTTCTACGTGGGGCCGCTTCTCATCAGCAAAGGGTTATTGTAATTGTGGCTCCATAATCTCAAAGGATCTTGGATTCTGCCACAATGAAAGGGAAATGAAGGGATCACATCAACACCAACAATACCATCATGAGATGGGCCCTAGTGATGCTGTAATACTTAAATAGTTAAAGGCCCTACTCAAGGTTGTAAGAATTTTAAGGTACGGTTCCTGTTCCACTAAAGCATCTTGGTCTCATAAGCTTAGAGCTGTTGTTGTCATGTGTGCACACGTACACGTGTGTGTGTTCCTAAATATCTGCGGCTCTAGAGAAGACCCATATAAGTAAGAGTTAATAATACTTAACCCACACTTTCGTCCAAATCCAACCACCAGCATCTCTCTTTTACCTGCATGTAGCTCAGAGACATTGCTTAAAAATAGGAGACGAAGCATTTCTTTCCAAATACCCACAGGAGAGGTCATATCCTGATGATGGTCTTGAGACAGAAATGCCTGATAACTCGTCCTACTCTGGTGTTAGGTTTAGAAGATGGTCTGTGCCAGGGTAATCTGAGATACAGATTCTTACTCTCTCATCCTGTATGTTTAGGAAAGGGTCCATCAAAACACCTAAGACATCTATGTACTGAAGAAGTAAGAGGACCCAAATGAAATGGAGAATACATTATGGCGCAGGGAACAAAAGATGAGGAAAAGATACAACACCCTCCATATTAGAGCACAGAGGTTTCTTCATGGACACTTCAGTTACAGGCATCACACAAGAGTGACAGAACCATGGGCAAGATGAGAGGAGGCAATGTAAGGGCAGGAGGAAGACTCTGAGGGACTGTGTGTGTGTGTCTGCTGTGGAGGGGTGCTGAGGCGGAGGACCGCAAGGAAAGAAAGCAAGGTACTAGCTCATAGATCGGGCTCTCCATTCACGAGAGCAGGAAAACACAAGAGGCCCTCAAATGTCCTTCTAAGTCAACCAGTCCAGCACCCGAAGGAGGGAAACAGGCTGTGAGTGGGAGCATTTAATTTCCAGTTCTTTGGAAATTGAACAGAAAGGGCTAGGTTCAGTGGGCTTAGGGACCACAATGGAAACACCCTAAAAGGGGAAGCAGTCTTGAGAGAAAAAATTTAATCGCAAAGTACCATACAGCTGTTTGTTTAAAAAAAATTATTTATTTTGAAGAGGAACACGGTGATTAAATATCAAGATTTATAAAAAGTCTACATAGTATCTTTGAACCCCATCCATCCATTTTCTACCCACGACAGCAATGAATCTCTTTGATTATTTTCAGGAGTAACATTCTAAATATTTACCAACAGACTGAACAACTGAACAGAACAGACAATGTGCCCGGCTGTTATGGTAAGAACCAGCTGAATATCAGCCCTACGTCAGTTTTGTATTTGTCGTTAGAGATTTTTGTTAAGTAGTATCCATTTTCCCCTCCTTCTTTAGTTAAATAGTAATATGTCTACTCTTCTCACTCTCGCTTTTTCCCACTTAAAATATGTTAGAGTCTTCCATGTCAATATATACTTTCCTCATTTTTTTTTTTTAAACAGATGCTTAGCATTCCATCATGTAGACATACCCTAATTTGATAATTCCATCACTGACGGTCACTTAGGTTGTCTTCAATCTTCCACTGTTACAAACAACGTCACAATATGTAACATGGTACATAAATCATTTTTCATGTGTGAGCATATCTGAGGGTAGGCTTTGAGAAGTAGAACTGCCAAGTCAAAAGGTATGTGCATTTGTAACTTAGATACTGCTAAATTGACCTCCACGCAGACTGTAACAATTTACACTTTCACAGGCAATGTAGAAGAGTGAAGTCTATGCTACCATACTGCCAATAGTCTGTTATCAAACTTTTGTAATTTTGCCAATCTTGGAGGTGAAAAAATGGAATTTCAATGTAATTCATTTTGCATTTCTCCCATTTTGAGAGTGTTATCTTTTCATATGTTTAAAAAGCAGCTTCTGTCACTGTTCATATTATTTGTCTTTTTTATGGGATGTTGGGCTTTTTTCTTAATGTCTAGAAGGTCTTCTATAGAACATAGATTGAGCTTTTGTCTATGAAAAGAGTTGCAAATTTGGGGCTATGACAGATTTATTTTTATTATTTTAAGGAAGTATGTGCTAGTTAACATGTTATTGAGCTTTTAAATGAAGAATGGAAGTTGAATTTTGTTGCGTGCACTTTTTAGCATCTAAAGAGATAATCATCTGAGTTTTCTTGTTAGAGATGTTAATAGTGATGAATTATATTAACGGAAGTCGCTATATCATATCATCTTTACATTCTGAGAATAAACTTCATTTGGTCTTAAAATGTGCTGTTTTATTTAGAATTTTAAAACTATAGCGAGACTGGTCTGTAGTTTTCTTTCTTTTTCGGGGGGCAGACAATCTTTTTCAGGTATTTATATCAGTAAAAAGAATTTAGACGTTTTTCTTCTTTTTGCAAAACTTTTCATTGGAGAGAAAGAAAAAGAGAACAAAAGTTACTGAAAAGACAACTTATTGGATTCTTGGCCAAAAAGAAAAATTGAGTAGATCGGTGCTTTGTGACCACCTAGAGGGGTGCGATAGGGAGGGTGGGAGGGAGACGCAAGAGGGAGGAGATATGGGGATATACGTATATGTATAGCTGATTCACTTTGTTATAAAGCAGAAACTAACACACCATTGTAAAGCAATTATACTCCAATAAAGATATAAAAAAAAAAGACTTAAAGGGGGTTGAGTAGAAAGGAGAAGAGAGAAAAGGAGGAGGCGAAAAGGGGGGAGAAGCAGAGAGGGAGGGGGGAGGGAGAGGAGAGAAAGGGAGAGGAAAGGGACAGAGGGAGGAGGGAGGGAGGGGAAGTGAGTGGGAGAGGAGAAGATAGAGAAACTGATGGGGGGGGGGCAAATATGTGCTCTTGACAGAAATTTGTGGGAAAAAAAAACTGATTCAAACTAAATCCTTTCAGATAAGAGTCTACTTAATAAGCCTCTGATAAGATGGCTTTCTCCACCTTCCAAGGATTACTGCTCTGCTACTTCAGTGACCTGGAAATCACAACAGATTATCTTAACTCTCGGCCATCTGATGTTATTTGGAGCCATCCCTGCTGGTACTTTTTTGAGTAGTGATGTATGTAAGAACTCATTTTGGCCCATGTAGAGCGTGTGTTCTCCCAGCCACAGTTCTTCCTTCCACAAGTTCTGTAAAGAATGTAAGAATTATTTCCTTTCACAGGTCACGCTGTCCAGATCAATGACCTGTCCTGATCTCTGTCATCTTAAGGCGTGAATATGGTGACTCAGATGGTTTTCTTTCTACATTCTGGGGGTTGAAGTGATTACCTAGTAACCTGCTCTTATTCTACAGTTTATAGAGGTTCAATTACAGCCTTTATCAATCTACTCTGAGCTAAGTATTTATGAAGAATGGATTTATGTATATCTGCAACATAGAAAGATGCTTTGATATCCAGGAGACCCTGACCACAGGCATGCACTGTAGACCAAAGATGCATCTTACCACATTGTGGCACAATTTACCAATACTAAAAAGGATTTACACAGGAAACCCATGTGGCGGGGCGGGGGGGGGGGGAAGCCTGCAGGCACTTTACAAGACTCAGGTTGTTTGTTCATTAATTAAAAAAAAAATTATTAACACCGATTATGGGCCAGGCTAAGCCTATATTATGTTGAGACAAGAAAATGCATAGGACCAGACTGACATAGTCCCAGCTATCACGAGGTATGCAGCTACATAGATAATTCTTTTTGCATTCAACGTGCGAAATCAGACTTATTGTTTTTTTTAAGCTTGGTAAATCTATCTACTCACTTTTTACTAGAAAACAGTTTCTTGATGTTAAGAATATCTTTAATCTCAGCCGGTCAAAGAACCTCAGAAGATAAATGAGGACTAACATGGCTTATTCAGATTTACTTTGATTTGGGTCCACTCACGGATGCTAAGTAAAACTAATGGAGAATGAGATAAGGCCAAGTGTGGGACAGTGTTGGTATTGGAACCAGGTTAGGTTCCAGCCCTCCCTGCCAAAGCTATAAATACAAATGACCAATTTAACAGCATGAAAAGACCACCCTAAAGATCTATACCTGGGATCTAATCAGTTGTTCTGCGCCTTCTCTCAATTACAGGATCCCTGCCACGTTTACGGGGACTTTTAATGCGAGCATCACATTTTTGAAGGCCGTATCATTATGACCATGTTTGATCTGAGGGTGGAAAAACATGAGCTCAAATAATGCCTGCACAAGGTCACTCTGAACGGAGCTGTAAACTGGAATCAATAAGAGACTACTGTGGAAAAGAAAAACCACGTCAGGGAAAGGGCTCAGATGCCATGGAGACTGCAACTCTGAAAAGGGGTGCCGTTAAAATTACTTTCGATTCTGCGAGGAAAGTGAAATTAGTTAAGAACAAGTTTTGTTAAGTAACACTAGGTAAGGGCCTTTGGAGAAGGGAAGAATGATAAAAGACAGAAGGACAGGCACGTCATCTCCACTTGAGTGTGGCAACAGGATATGATTTACATAAGAACATTAAATCATCATGATGGTTAGAAGAACTGAACTGCAGCTCATATGAAAATCAGCCTAACCATGAATCAACTGAGTCACAACGCATGTGTATGACTTCTCAGGCGTAAAGAAGGCAATTGCTTAAGACTTTCCGAGTGATGGGCCCCTAATTGAAAACTGGCTTTCCTGCTAAATACTACGGAAGTACAGAAGTATCTTTTCTCATTTATGATTATTATATTATACCCTGTGCTCAGATACTCCACAACTTCTCATTCTCTACTCCTTCTTTGGGGTATCTCATTCACTCCTATGACTTAAACTGCTATCCTCTATAAAGTCTCACCCAGCACTCTCCTACGAGCCCAATATTCTACCCGTGTGTCTCAGATGTATGTCCAATCAACATGCCCAAAGTTTACGTCATTGTATTCCATCCCAAATGGGTCCTCCACATCGGTATCCAGCCAGTTATTTGAGCGAGGAAAAGGAGAGTTATCCTTTTCTCCTCTGTTTTTTTTACTTCTCATAGGTCATCTAGTCCTGTAACTCCAAAAAGCTTTATTGATAGGTCCCTTCCTTTCTTATTTTTACTGTGATTGCTTTTGCTCAAGTTCTTACCATCATTTGCCTGGACTGCTGTAGGAGAGCTTGACGGCCTGGATTCCAGTCTTTTACTGTCCCAACTCTTCTTTATATTGTCTTAGTCATAATGTATTTCTTTTTTTAAATGTATTTTTATTTATTTATTTTGTTTTATTTTTGGCCGTGCTGCACGGCTTGCGGGATCTTAGGTCCCCGACCAGGGATCGAACCTGCGCCGTAGGCAGTGACAGTGTGGAGTCCTTCCTAACCACTGGACCTCCAGGGAATTCCCTATAATGTATTCCTTAACAACAACAAAAAGCAAAACGATCCCAACACACCAACATCACAACAAACAATCGAACGTGAGCATGTCGCTCCCATACATACTATTTTTCAAAGGCTCTCAGTGGCCTGTAAGACAAAGTTCAGATTCTTTAGCAAGTCACATTGTGACCCTCCTCTCCTTTTGGGTCTTGTGTTCTTTCCATACGCCCTGTGATATAGCTACACCAAGTCTCTTGCCATTCCCCAAACACGTCAAGTCTTTCATCCTGAGCTTTGCAGTGTTTTCCTCTGCCTGGAATGCCCTTTATAACTTGTCTGCTGAGAATTCCTAATCTTAAATTTCCTCATCTGGACAACAGGGTGATAATAGTGTTTACTTCAGAGAGTTGTCATGAAGACAAAGTAAAATGATCTGTTCCCCAAGGTGCCTGGTATATAGAAGCAACCACCAAATGTTCGCAGTCATTGTCACTGCTTGTCATTGACATCACCGTCATCTTTGTTTTTTTCAGATCTGAACAAAAACATCTCCTTTGCTCAAAATCTTCCCTGACTTACCTGGAAGTGTCAGTCATCCCTCCTCTCTGCTCCTATACGCCTAATTACAGTACCATCTTACATCAATTTCGAAATGGATGGAATTTTCATCGTTTAGCATCTCTGACACTGGGGTCCCTCGTGTTGTCTATGACGTGTCATGGTTTAATCGGCAGCAATTTCTGTTTCTAAGTAGTACTTGGAATAATGGTGTTTCTTATGAGTGGCATATCAGATGACACCTACACTCACGATAACTGCCATAAAAACTTGATTATCCAGAGTGGGTAATGCACATTTATAGATGAGAAATCTCACGTTTTCTATGAATCCGTGAACCATCTCCATAAAAATAAGGGACTACTACTTGGAACTCTACAGTAGCCAAGAGCTATTTCATTTGTATATGCTGCAGTGTAGCAAGGCACCGCCTCCTGAACCACAGAGGCGTAGCCTGATGAAGTAGCCTGCCGCCACCTCCTTCAGGTAAGCGCCCCTACCTGAGAGCCAAACAACGGCCAGACCCAGAGCAAAAGTGGGGAGGGGCTAGCTTGTGATACTGGGTCCCAATAACCCAGGATTTAAGCTGAGAAGGTAAAGCGATAACGCGGAGAGGAAAGTGAAGGGATGTGATGGGAAAGGCCAAGGGATCTTACTTCTAGACAGCCCTGTCCAATAGAGCTACAACGCAAGCCACAGATATAATTTTAGATGTTCTCGTGGCCGTGCTTAAAAATGAAAAGAAACAGGTCAAGTAAGATTAATATTATATTTTACTTATTTAACCCAATATATTAAAAATACTATTTTACCATGTAACCAATATAAAAAAGCAGAAATAAAATATTTTGCATGTTTCTTGGTATTGTCTTCAAAATCTGGTTGTGTGTTTGATTTGTGCAGCACCTCTCCGTCTGGACTAGCCACGTTTCAACTGCTCAGCAGCTGCATGTGGTCAGTGCCTGACACACTGGGCGGCACAATTCTAGACTGTTCTTTGACCAACTCAGTTAACTAATGAGTCAACAGTAACACAGGTATTTCAGCAGTGGCTCTTTTCACCACATGACATTGGCGATGTTTAAGATTTATTTTTATATTTTAAAATTCATTTTAGAATAGTAACTTTCCTCCAAATTCTTTTTGTGTCTCATTTTGGCTGACTTTGTTTTAACCATAATTTGAGGCTATTCCTATGTCCTTCCCATCTTCCCTTCCCTCTGTTGGTTAACGGAGAGGTGACTCCTTTATTCAATTACAGACCTTTCCCCAGTAAGACGGTCCTTGAGAGAGGGACGAGGGGTCTGTGGCTCATCTTAGGATCGCCAGCGTCTGTCACAGTGCCTGACACATAGCGGGCTCTGACGAAATACCTTTGAATACCCATTAAGAGGTGAACGAAGCTTGACAATAGTGGTTCTCAACCTGGGCTGCACACTGGGGTTACGTGAGGAGTGAAAAAAAGAAATGCTGATACCTGGTCCCACCCCTAGAGATGCTAGTGGTAGGTCTGGAATTTGGCCCGGGTGTTGAAAGTTTTAAAATCTCCCCGAGGTGATCCTAGTATGCAGCCAGGGTTGAGAACCACTGCTCTAGGGCTTTCTTAGAACAGCTTATTGTGGACACATCCTTGCTTTCCTGACTCAAGGTCCAGTTTGCCTCAACTCGATTCCCTCCCTCAGAACAGATCACAATTTCTTAAGAAACCTGGTAGAGAAGAAGCTAAAACAGAACTTCCAAGAGTGATTTGCAAATTCCTTTTCCAAGGCATCAAAGATTTTCAGGGTTCTAAATCTCTTCGTATTTATCTTCTTCCAACAAAAAGAAAAAAATTCACAACATAAGTGTTTTAAAATGTTAGCTAATTTGAAGAGAAAGGATCCTAAGGCCATTACAGTATATGAGCCAATAATACCCAGACATACTCATTGCAGAATTTTCTAGATATAGAATAATAGCAATTAAATATAGAAATGGATAGCCGAGATATGGAAGCAACCTAAATGTCCATTGACAGATGAATGGATAAAGAAGATGTGGTACATACATACAGTGGAATGGAATATTACTGAGCCATAAAGAAGAATGAAATAATGCCACTTGCAGTAACATGGATGGACCTAGAGATTATCATACTAAGTGAAGTAAGCCAAAGACAAATATCATATATTGCTTATATGTGGAATCTAAAAAAATGATACAAATGAACTTATTTACAAAACAGAAAGAGACTCACAGACATAGAAAACAAACTTACGATTACCAAAGGAGAAAAGCGGATGGGGAGAGGGATAAATTAGCAGTTTGGGTTTAACATATAACAAAATAGATAAACAACAAGGACCTACTGTATAGCACAGGGAGCTATACTCAATCTTTTGTAATAGACTATAAGGGAAAAGAATCTGAAAAGGGATATATATATTCACTGTGTTTTATATTCATTGAAACTAACACAATATTGTAAATCAACTAGACTTCAATAAAAATTAAAAAAATTTTTAATTTAAACAAATAGAAATGGGAAAAAGAAAGGAATGGAATTGAAATACACATGAGCCTCATTTCAAGTTCCCTATACATATATCAAAAGTAGAAATTATTAACTGGGGGTCAGCAAAGGGAAATATTTCGTGCGCTTCTTTAGGCCATTTAGGTTATATTTACATAAAATAATCATAAAGCAATGCAGCTACTTTAAGAAATCACATATAAAACCTAATTTTAGCCACATAACCCGTAAGTGTTGGTATTACTATCTGCTCTCAAAATGATACTTGGCCTGATGGCATTATGGCACTACTTCCATCACACATAAGGTCCAGCTATGGCCAAGAGAGAACTCTGACTTCTGTTTCAACACAAATGAGACCTCATCCAGGAGGAGGGAGCAATGAACTCTGCACCAAGAGGCCAGCTGGAAAGAAGTTTCTCTGACTCATGGACTGAGAATTTCCCTGCCAATTTCCAAGGTGGTTTGGCCATACTTTACCCCGCTTAATGGTCTTTTGTTGATGGTGTGGTATCATGTAGCTTAGTAATAAACAGAAACAGCATGCTGATACACCCCTAAAGGTTCCCACATGCATTTCCTCTGGCTTTCTAGCAAAGACAAAAGACCCCTCTAACTACCCCACACTTTTTTTTCTTTATTGAGATAGTATTGACATGCAGCATTAGATTAGTTTCAGGTGGACAACAGAATGATTCCTTATACGTACATATGGTGAAATGATCGTCACAATAAGTCTAGTTAACATCTGTCAGCATGCAGACTTACACATTTTTTTCTTGTAATGAGAACTTTTAAGATCTACTCTCTTAGCAACTTTCAAATATACAATACAGTATTATTAACTACAGTCACCATCCTGTAAGTCACGTTCCCCATGACCTATTTATTTTATAATGGGAAACTGTGCCCCACACTTATTTTTGTTTTACCTCTAGGCTGAATTTGAGAAACCAGAATAGGAAATATCCAAAAGGCGTTAAACTTTCACGTTCACTACCAGGGCTCAACAAAAGTTCCCTAGTCCTGCCAAAACCATGGAGGAAGGAATATAACTCGGTAAGATTTTTAAGTCAGTACTGGGTCTCATGCGTATCACTCCCATCCGCTAACCCCAGAGGGCTGACGGCTGCCAAGTGATTGGATGTGTGACATTCACCTGGCCCCAATTTTCCTTCCTGAAAAGAATGGAAAATACAACACAAGTTTCCAAATTGCTACACTCGTAAAACCAGAAAGATAATCACCATCCGCCTGCACAACTGCATAAGCCTTGCATGGACGTCGTCCATCAGTTAACAGGGACTGAGGATCCTCTTGGGATCCGTGCAGAGACAAAGAGAGAAAGGCTTCTCTCGCAAAGTTTACAGACACAGGAGTGATGTTAAAGGATTTAAAATCTCACAGCAGATTGAAAAGGTGATATAAAGGTTACAGGACAACTCCATCTACGTTGAGTACGGCTCCACCATGGGAAAGATGGTCTCATGGAATCGCCCGCCAGTGCTCAGGCGGGATGCACGGGGCGGCGGGTGTCAGAGAAAGACGGAGAAAGGAAGGACGTTTCAGAACGCCCCACCTCCTACCTTTCTGGAAGAACTCTTTGAGTCTGTCCTTGAATGGCTGCAGATACTCCTTTGGTGACTCCTTACACACCACTGCCATCTGTTTCTCACTTGCTGTGAAGAGAAGGTGGCAGTTAGACCTCCTCGAGAACACGGGTTTGCTGAATTTGTGCTCTATGCTCTACGCTTGGGTATTAACAGTGCAAAATCCTTATGCACCATCGTTTATCCAAATTACAGGGGAAAGAGCAGAAACAAACAAATAATTAGCTCACTTTACACCCTTCTTCAGGAACAGGGAAATGCATCACCTTCAAGTTTTGTGTGTTTTTTTTTTTTTTTTTTTTAGAGACACGGCAAAACCTCTGACTTGGGACAGGTGAAGTACTCTGCTTTTGGTCTCTCCAAAATAGAGCCAAGAACTATTCAAGGACTAGTTCTAGGGAATTAAAGGCCCAGACCCTCTTCAGATTCAAACTCTAAAAGTGGAGCTTAAAATAGATTTTGCAGAAATTCTCACCAAACTGGCGATGCCTCAAGGTGACACCCACATCCCAGCATGAGAACTAACCCCAGGTTAGGGAGGACCGATTCTCTCTTCACTCCCGTTCACCTCCCCTTCCCATTAACACGTGTGAAACATTTTATACGTAATTTACTTCAGACAGGATATCTGGAATTTACAAGAGGTTGCTTTTTTTGATAATCAGTCCCCCTCAAATTAGATAGTTCTGACTTGGTGACATGGAGGCCACAATAAACCGTCATAAAAAGCAGTTAACCCAGGCAAGAGGCATTTTCTCAAGGTTTCTGTATGTTTGTGCCAGTGGCAGAAATGCATTGGGTAAAAAAAGGCTTCATTTCTCCAAAGCTAGAGCTGAGTCATGATCACTTTTGTCTGTTGATCACGGCCAGAAATTACTGACATGTCCTTATTCAACAGAATATATTAAGGCATTAGATTTTCGCCCGGAAGTCATGCCACCTGCTTCCAAAAATAGAGAAAGATATATTCTTGGAGGAATTTACAGAAGCACAGAGGTAAGGCATTTTGGAAGAAGACGGTTAGAAAGGATTCCCTTATTTATGTTGGGAAATTTGTATACAAGAACTTGGTGTTTCCAAAACTAGCACCCCAGAATGTTTACTATGTAAGGCAATCCACAAGCACGTCAGCACTGAAGCACAAAAAAGGCAAAAGAGGTCACTCAAGGGTCCCTCGGAATTAGCTGCCTGACACTTTCTCTTACAGTATTGCCAACTAGATTGCGGAAATACTAGGCATCTCTGGGAGACTACCAGATTGTGCTGAAGATGAAAGCATGATGTGATGGAACTCTGTCAAGTTCAGCATCAGCTACGTTCCCAGAATCAGCTCCAGGGATTCCCACCTGAGATCACGAGGCTGATCACAGGACACAAGGGCCTACGTTTAGGCTCTTCCTATTGACAATGTTATTTTCCAAAAGTTTTTAATAGACCTTATTTTGAATATCTGTGATTAACTATTCTGATAACCATACCGGTGCTATCTAGGAAACCCTGTCCATTGGGACACAAAGACTCATTTCTTTTTTTAAAATGATCTATCTTACCTGGAACAAATTCCTTAAAACCAGCCCAAACCATCATTTCAAAACACTCCTTTTCCCCCCCCTACATTCTTACCTTTATTTTTCAGTGAATTTGTCCTCTCTACAATGACTACTTAATAATTTTCTACTATTATCAGATTTCCCTTTACCTCTTTCCTAGTAGATGGGCCTGTGGCCAAATGATAAGTACCTCCCTTCCCACCACTATTCTGTTCTCAAAATAATGGCTTTGGGCTAGAGTGATATCAAGGACAGAGGAGGAGGAGAGGGACAGGGTATATAGAGCTGGAATCTATTTCGGAGGTAGAACAAATTGCTGATGCAGTCGATGTAAAGTTGAGGGAGAGGAAGGATGAACAAGGTGTGGCTAGGAGTGCCATTTACTGAGATGGGGGAGAGGTGAGTGTATTGGGTTTTTTTGTTCTGTTCTTTTCTTTTGTTTTAAGGGAGAGGAGATCAAAAGTTAACTTTGAAACTTGTTTTCCCTGGTCTCTGCGAATTACAAGGCAAGATCATCCACTGAAAACAAAGAGGGAAAGGTACACAAAAAAGATGAACGTCTTAATGGGTTCTCGTTGCTCATTCAACTGAATTCAAACTCCCAGGCCTGAGATTTAAGGCCTTTTCCATGAGGGTACCATTCTACCTTTCAGTTCTATTTCCCCATGTATTTGACCAATGAAATCAAAATTATGCAATGTTTCCAACCTATATAAACCAGTGTTCCCAGTTCCATGCCTTCATTCATGTGGTTCTCTGCCCATCCTGCTCGCATCCCAAACATACCTTCTACCGCATTTGACAAAGTCCTGTTCATCCTAAAAAAGTTTCTCTGAGATGCTGCCACCACCATAAAACCTTTCCAATCCAAAGATTTTGCATCTTTCAAACATCTACCTTCCAGAGAGCATTTATGTTTTACCTTTAGTTATATTTAGTTGTGTATTTCTATTAATCCCTGCAAAGCCATTATGCAGGATTCATTTACACATCTCCAAACTTCTCCGGAGACCTCCATGCATACCTGGCCAAAGCAACAGATCTCCTCACCTTAACCAGCTTCTTGCGCAGAGGAAGGTGGAAAAAAAATTAGCAATGTTGACCCAGACTCCGAGCGGGCTCTCCAGGGGTGCAGTATGACCTCCTTGTCTCTTTACTCTTTTCCCTCCTTCCCAGGAAGGTACATCAAGGGGTCCTAGTCTCTTCATTCACAAACCCTGTGACTGTCCCAAGCTGATGTGAAAGGGCTCAGTGTATTTTAAAGACCCTCCCCACCCCATAAACATCCACCACTTCATGCTGTAAGGCACAAGAAGGTCATTCTCCTGACTGAGCAGTTATGACAGCAGGCCTAGAAGCAGGAGACTGGTCAGACACACTTTGGAAGAGGCCTGCTTTCAAGAATCTACAGTTTTCAATGAACTTTCATGACCACGTAAGCTTTTCTGATGATATCCAGCCATGATTCTGAGAACACAGGAAGCCATATTTATTCTCACAATATAAATTGGGAGAGGCCTTTAAATTCTTTAGCCCTCTACTACATTCAAATTCCAACAATTCCATTTATAGAGAACTATTTTTCACGAACACAAATAATATATGGTGAGGCCTGCATTTTGGTAAGAGGACATCCTTGAAGCCCTGACAGTAATTTCTTCAAGGTTACTTCTCCCTAGCAAACGCAAAGCCCAAGGCAGAGCTTCTTTTCCTAAATACACAAGCGAAGCCTCCACCTCTGCCTGAATTAAAAGGGTTGATCACTGCAGCTCTCCCTTTGTCTCATCTGTGCTGACAGAGCCCATGGGGTCCATCAGACTGCCCAGATTTTATGAGGCCAGGTAGTGGTATGGCAAAGGGCTCGTGCTTGGATCGAGACCTACCTGAGTGCAGGTGGGCTGTAGGTTTTCTCATCTGCAAAACGGGGACCCCCTTCCTCATAGGCAAGATATATGCATTGTGAGATAATGCATGTAAAGCGGTTTGCAAAATGCCTGGCACTAGCAGGTGGCCTCGTATTTATTATTTGTCACTTTTATGCCTTTGGTTGAAACGTGTCATGGCCAGAACAGCAAGAGAGTCATGGCTAGGGATGACGTGCTACAAATCCTACACTCTTACTTACAAAAATATGCCCCAGTGCAAATCTTCTGTTTGGAACAAAGAGATGATGTTTTTTGTTCCCTTGCTGACGGTTCCACCACCCACTCTGAGAATTCAAGGAAGAAACTCCTGGAGAAAGATGAAGCAAAATGTGAAGCAAGTGTCCTGGGCCTCCGAGCTTCATGGTTTTGAAATAAGAAACACTGAAACCAGCGCAAAGGAGAGCAGCTCCCCTGCTGTGCCCGAGGCCCTCTCTGCACCCCAACGGGCACAGCCTCCCATGTGGCCTGTTACAATTAAACTTCTCCACACGATCAAAGCAGAGGGCTGCCCTCTGACTGACTGAGCACAGTCGCACATTCAATGGCCAAGCAGCTTGCCCGCTCCAACTTACTAACTTGGCTTATCCAGGATGCATTCTAGCAGACAAACGGGAGACCTGAAGACTAATTAACAATGACACTGGAGACTGGCAGTGCATAAAGGAAAGAGGTCCCTGACAAATTCCCAATGTCATTAATTGTCCAACCAGAAGATGCTTATGCAATATTGCTAGACCACCAAGGTTGCCTCAGACACAGGCTGTGCCAGGAGTTCCAATGTTAAAAGCCAAAGTCACCCAGGTTCTTTTTCTCTCTTTTTCTATTAAATTTGACAGAATTAAAGTACATATTAACTCCTGAAGTTAGTCACTAATAGGTGATCATTGTGAGAGATGAAATACTGAAAACTAATACATAATAAAATAATTGACACTAAATTGAGAGTATTCTCATTTACAGGCTAAGAGCTTGTGAAGCATTTAAAATACAGGACATAAAATATAGTCAATACTTTATAATAACTATAAATGGAGTATAATCTTTAAAATTGTGGGTCACTACATTGTACGCCTGAAACTTATATAACATTGTACATCAACTATACCTCAATGAAAAAATTTAAAAAATAGCTTAACTGCTTGTGAAGCATTTTAGAGAAAGATATAGCTTTGAATGTTTTAAGATTTCAGATACTAGACTGGTTAGGTCATAAGTGGTTGTCTGTATTTTTGGTTTTTGACCTTTAAGAACAAGGAATAAAGTTTATTGAGTAACTGAAAAAGCATGGGTAGGTTATAAGGATACAGAGGCAGGGCCCAGATACAGTTCATCAAAATGTAATACATGTTTAATCATTTTAACAGCTCAAATGTGTATGCGCATTTTTAGGAATATATGGCGCATGTCTCTTGCTGTAGGAGTTGAAGGACCTATGGGCTTAGTAATGAAGTCAGAATACATTTTTAGAGAAAAGGAAAGATGTATCTAGGCTCTGCTTTTTAACTCTGGGATTCTCTCTTTTCTCCTCTGTTGACCTAATTCCTACCCAACCCCTCCATGGTTCTGTGCCAGTTCTACCTGTTCTTCAGTTTTATAAGAACTGTCCTCTCCCTGAGCGCCATGCTCAAAGGACCACCATAGAGGATTGCTGAAGCAACATAAAGAACTGAGAGACTATGAACAACTATATGTCAATAAAATGGACAACCTAGAAAAAATGGACAAATTTCTAGAAATGTACAATCTCCCAAGACTGAACCAGGAAGAAACAGAAAATATGAACAGACCAATTACCAGTAATGAAAGTCAGTCAATAACAAAAAATAATTCCCTTGGGCTTCCCTGGTGGCACAGTGGTTGAGAGTCCGCCTGCCGATGCGGGGGACACAGGTTCGTGCCCCGGTCCGGGAAGATCCCACATGCCGCAGAGCGGCTGGGCCTGTGAGCCATGGCCGCTGAGCCTGCGCGTCTGGGGCCTGTGCTCCGCAACGGGCGAGGCCACGACAGTGAGAGGCCCGCGTACCGCAAAAAAAAAATAAAATAAAATAAACCTTAAAAAAAAAAAAATTCCCAGCAAACAGAAGTCCAGAACCAAATAGCTTCGTGCATGAATTCTACCAAACATTTAGAGAAGAGCTAACATCTATCCTTCTCTATTACCCCCCACCAAAAAAAAAAAAAAAAAAATGCAGAGGAAGGAATATTTCCAAACTCATTCTACAAGGTCAACATCACTCAGATATCAAAACCAGACAAAGATATAACACACACAAAAAAATTACAGGCCAGTATCACTGATAAACATAGATGCAAAAATCCTCAACAAAATATTAGCAAACTGAATCCAACAATACATCAAAAGGACCATTCACCATGATCAAGTGGGATTTATCTCAGGGCAAGGATTTTTCACTATCTGCAAACTGATCAATATGATACACCACATTAACAAATTTAAGAATAAAAACTATATCATTATTTCAACAGATGCAGAAAAAGCTTTTGACAAAATTCTACACCCATTTATGATAAAAAGAACTCTCCAGAAAGTGGATATAGAGGGAACATACTTCAACATAATAAAGGCCATATACTGACAAGCCTACAGCTAAAATCATACTCAATGGTGAAAAGCTGAAAGTACTTCCTCCAAGATCAGAAACAAGACAAGGATGCCCACTCTCAACACTTTTACTCAATATATTATTGGAAGTCCTCGCCACAGCTATTGGACAAGAAAAGGAAATAAAAGGACTCAAAATTGGAAAGGAAGAAGTAAAGCTGTCACTGTTTGCAGATGACATGATACTCTACACAGAAAATCCTAAAGATACCACCAGAAAACTACCAGAGCTCATCAATGAATTTGGTAAAGTTTCAAGATACAAATTTGAGACACAGAAATCTACTGAATTTCTACATGCTAACAGTAAACTCTCAGAAAGAGAAATTAAGGAAACAATTCCATTTACAATCACATGGAAAAGAATGAAATACCTAGGAATAAACCTACCTAAGGAGGTAAAAGACCTGTACCAAGAAAACTATAAGACACTGATGAAGAAATTGAAGACAACACAACAGATAGAAAGATACACTCTGTTCATGAACTAGAAGAATTAATGTTAAAACAATCACACTACCCAAGGCAATCTACAGACTCATGTAATCCCTAAAAAAAGGGCACTGTCCATAGAACTAGAACAATAACTTTAAAATTTGTATGGAAAGAGAAAAGACCCCAAATCGCCAAAACAACCTTGAGAAAGAAGAACAGAGCTGGACGAATCACACTCTCAGACTATACTACAAAGCTACAGTAATCAAGACAGTATGGTACTGGCACAAAAACAGAAATATAGATCAATGGAACAGGACAGAAAGCCCAGAGATAAACCCACGCACATATGGTCAACTTATCTTTGATAAAGGAGGCAAGAGTATACAACGGAGAAAGGACAGTCTCTTCAATAAGTGGTGCTGGGAAAACTGGACAGCTACATATAAAAGAATGAAATTAGAACATTCTCTACCACCATATACAAAAATAAACTCAAAATGGATTAAAGACCTAAATGTAAGACTGGAAACCATAAAACTCCTAGAAGAAAACATAGGCGAACATTCCTTGACATAAATTGTAGTAATATTTTTTTGGATCTGTCTCCTAAAGCAAAGATATTAAAAGCAAAAATAAACAAATGGGACCTAATTAAAAGGTTTTGCACAGCAAGGGAAACCACTGACAAAACAAAAAGACAACCTACTGAATGGGAGAAAAATATTTGCCAGTGATATGACTGATAAAGGGTTAATATCTAAAATATATAAACAGCTCATACAACAACATCACAAAACCAAACAACTCAATTTAAAAAATGGGCAGAAGACCTGAATAGACATTCTTCCAAAGAAGAAATACAGATGGCCAACAGGCATATGAAAAGATGCTCAACATTGTTAAGCATCAGAGAAGTGCAAATTAAAACCACAATGAGATATTCCCTCACACTTGTCAGAATGGCAATCATCAAAAAGACCATAAATAACAAATGTTGGTGAAGATGTAGAAAAAAGGGAACCCTCATACTGTTGGCGGGAATGTAAATTGGTGCAGCCACTATGGAAAACAATATGGAGGTTCCTCAAAAAACTAAAAATAGAACTACCATATGACCCAACAATTCCACCCCTGGGTATTTATCCGAAAAAAACAAGAACACTTATTCTAAAAGATACATGCACCACAATGTTCATAGCAGCATTATTTACAACTGTCAAGATATGAAAGCAACCTAAGTGTCCATCAACAGACAGATGGATGAAGAAGATGTAGTATATATACAATGGAATTCTACACAGCCATAAAAAGAATAAAGTTTTGAAATTTTGCCATTTGCAGGGTATTATGTTAAGTGAATTAAGTCAGACAGAGAAAGACAAATACTACATGATATCATTTATATGTGGAATCTGAAAATATAAAGCCACCTAGTGAATATAACAAAAGAAAGAAACAGACTCACGGATATGGAGAACAAGCTAGTGGTTACCAGTGGGGAGAGGGAAGAGGGGAGGGGCAATATAGGGGTAGGGGATTTAGAGGTACAAACCACTATGTATAAAATAAATAAGCTGCAAGAATATATATATATATATAGTACAACATAGGGGATATAGCCAATATTTTATAATAAATGAAATATAACCTTTAAAGATTGTGAATCACTATGTTGTACACCTGAAACTTATATAATAGCGTACATCAACTACAGTTCAATAAAAAGAACGTGATTTTAAAAAAAGAACTAAGAGACTAACACAAACTAAAGCAAATGTTTGTGTTAACATCAATGGGGTTTATGTGAGAGATGCAAATCAGGGTTAGATTATAATGGGCATAGAACGCTAGGAGTTCATTCTAAAGAAATTCATTCAATAAATATATCAATTCACCAAATAGCTATTGCGTGCCAATTATGTGCCACAAACTGTACTCGGTACTGGGGATACATCAGTGAAAAAAGAAAAAAGACTAAAACCTATGCCCTCAGACATTGTAGTGAATGGGTCATCAACAAAATTTCTTAATGGGAATGGCACATAGTAATTATTGTTTTTCGTAATTTGAACTGCACGCAAACATGTGAATTATATCCTATCATACTGTATTTCAAGGCCTGTCTTTAGTAACAGCAGGACAGTATAGTGTTCTTCCTAGTGCTTTTCACATCAAGCAACACACACACACACACACACACACACACACACACACACACACAGAGCTTTAAGTTTTCTGGACCAAAACATACGTTTAACAAAATAAATTTTAAAACAAATTCAGAAATCAAAATAGCAGTATTAGCATGATGAACCTACACAGTGTTTTTTCATGGTACTGGCCTGGAACTGAATGGTTAGGGGATTACATTAAATCCAATGTATTAAAATAGAAATAAAAAGGTGTTGATCTGGTTGCAATTCGGGGACTTCTATGGAGGGGGAAAATTCATACATAAAATCAGTAAAATATTAGGAATTTAAAAAATTTGCTTGTTAAAGGTTTGGCACAAATGAGAATGCTACTTTGTGGCTATATTCTGTATGCTCATTTTTTTTTAAGGCTACAAAAAGGAAGATTTCACCCCAATTTAAGTCAAAAACAAATGACAAAAACTGGAAATGGAAAGCGTCTATTTCATGTTCTTGGGTTCTGATGCTGGATATGGGGGGGCATTTATGGCTTAGCATGGTGGGGTCGTGAGTGGTGTTATAGGAAATTCTGGGGCTAGGGTGGGGTGCAGGGCAAACAGAAAATCTACCCTAAAAAAGAATCCTGTATAGATTAGATTTCGAAGGAAACCAACTGCTAGATTCATTTTCTGCTAAACAGACCCCCAAAGCCCAAATTTCTGGGCTCAAATCAGACAACTGTGCATTAATGACCCTTGTGTGGACAACCTGTATGGAATCAAAGGTGTCTTCTCTCATTATCCTTTGTTTGGGGATTCCGTTGATATAACTGCCATGTCCAAGTTATTCCTCCTAGTGACTCTATGCATCCAAAGGCAAAGATCTGTAGTATCCAAGGTAGTCAGAAACCTTGAATGGGCAACTGGGTATTAGGAGTAAAGATACAGACCTTAGATGCATGGTACCTGGGTTAGAATGTTACCTCAGAATAATGCAGAGGCATAGATGGACTTACACACACCAGTGCTACTTTGTATCTGTACATGCACTGTGTCTATGCCTCAAAAGTCAATTAGAACATTATGCTAAGTGAAAGAAACCAGTCACAGGGGACCACACACCGTATGACTAAATTTGTACAACATGCGCAGAATAGGTAAATCTATAAGATAAAAGGTAGAGTGTGGGGTTGCCCAGGACTGGGGGAAAGAGGGGTAGAGAGATTAGGGGGTGAAGCGGTATGAGGCTTCTTTCTGGGCAATGAAAATTTTCTAAAATCGAGTGTAGTGATGGTTGCACAGCCCTGTGAATCTAACAAAAATCACTGAGTTGTACACCTTAAAAGGGTGAATTATATGGAATGTGCTTTTATCTCAATAAAGCTGTTAAAAGAAGCTAATTCAAAACTCTGAGCCTTAAACTGGAACTATATGAGCAGGTAAGTTAAGAATGTCCTATCTGTGCTTCTTCTATAAGGTAGAATCATTTTTCAAATCTTAGGTGCAGTTATGACTTCGTTATAACAGTTATAATATTTATTAAACCATAATGTGAAGTGGAAAATGAGTTTGGAATACACCTGTACTTCCCAAATCAAATATATTAGTTTTCAGAAGGTACCAATAAATGTTATCAAAATGGAAGACCTAGTAAACAAATAATTGGACTTAAGAGAAATACAAGCAAGGCACTGAAAGAATTTGTTAACTTTTAATCAATTAAAATAAGAGCTTTGGTATGTTTTTAATTGTGGAAGACAGCTATATATATATAGTATATAATATATACATGTATAGATCAAAAATTAATACATTAGAAAAATTTTCTCTGTGAACTACTCTTAATCTAAAGATACATTTATTTATTCTTAGTTTTCCATACTCTTTACGGCTTGGAAAGTTATTTCATACCTCTCTGACTCTTAGTTTCTTGATGTATAAAATTTCATGAGGACTAAATGAGAGGTACATGAAAAAGCACTTTGTATACTGAGCAGTAAAATGCTACCCAAAATATTCTTTATCCATTTAAAACATTCAAACAGTGCTAAGCCTAGCTAGATAACATACTGTACACGGCTTTATTCTTCCCGTTTCGTTTCCAAGAACAACGAAACAATAACAACCCCACAAATTCTTTGAACAAGTTGACTTTCCTAATATTTATGTGTTTAGTAAACATCAAATCACTATGCTATAAATAGTGTAATCTATTTCACAGCCAAACCATCTTTAAGAAATTGCCCATACTCACTTTTTCCGTTTCTCATTCACTACTTAATCCTGGACCCATTGAAATTTACTTCACCCCAATTCTGACACGGAAAAAACACCCTCATGTCACCAATGAATCTACCCTATTGTCACTGTCCTTTTTTAAAGAAAAAAAAATCTCATTTTAGTTCACTGCCCAGCAGGATTCCACTCTGTGAACCACTTTCCCTTCCTGAAACAGTCTGTCCCCTGGCTCTGGGTCCCGCATCCCTGGCTTTTCTCCTACCTCTGACTGCTCTGTCTCCTTTGCAGCCTCATCCTTCTATACTCTGCCATTAAATTTTCAAGTTCTTGAATATTTCTTCTCTTCTCATGCTTTGTCCTCTCACTAGACAATTTCCAGGTAAACATTTCAGTCCCCACCTCTAGGACTATAACTCCCAAGTGTACATGTGTAGCCCATAGTTTCACCTCCAAAAGAGCTCTTGAGTCCATCACTCTCACCAGACTGCTGAGACACCTTCTTAGCTGTTCTTCCCACATCCACCCTTGCCTCCTCCTGATCTGTCCTCCACACTGGAGTCCAAGTCATCTTTATACCACACACACCTCTGATTATGCCAATCGCCTGCTTAAACCCACCAGGGGCTTCCACTGCTCTTAGAGACTAGCCCTTCCCTACACTCACTCCCTTCCCCTGCCACACTCTGCTCCAGTGGCCCTCTCTCAGATCGTCAAACATCATCAATTTCTTCCCATCATCAAGGCATTTTTTTAGCCAGTGATATTTTCCTCCACGCCCTGGGTAACCAGGGCCTGGTTAGTGGTTAGTCATCATTTTCATCTCAGCTCAAAGGTCACTTCATTGGGACTGCTTTTTGACCCTCCACTCTATACGCGTGAGGTCTCCCCCATTATAGTCTCATAGCGTGGCATACTTCGCCTTCGTAACTATAAGATAATCTTCATGATTATCTGAATGTCTCCCTCATTAGGCAGAAGCAGTGTACTCTGCTTACTGTAACTTCCCTGGCATCTACTATGATGTCTAGCCCATACAAGATACTCAATGAATATTTGCTAGGTAAATGAACAAACTACTAAATAAACTACCAAATGAATACACTTACATGCAGGCAGTACAGATATTAGTGCCTTGATAGAATCTGTCTCTAGTATATACATACACAGACACACAAAAATCCATCTTTATATGTAAAATGCACCTAGATGGATAGAGGCAGGGGCTGGGGGAGACACATGTGGACCGAATACCATGTCATTTTCATTCACATTCATTCAGATATGAGATACATGTTTTTTAAAAAAATTCAAAACCTCGATTCAGAATTCTTGGAAAGGGGATAGTCATTATTGGAAACAAAAATCTTTGATAAATTCTTGGAGCCAAACATCCCAAGAGCTCCAGATGAGGGCTTCAGGGAAATGAGATGTCGTCTTTCGTAACAGAGGAAGAGGAGTTTGGATCTCTCTCAGAAGGAGAGACGGATACAGACATTTATGGGTAGGATGAGAGTACAACTGAATTGGAGAAGTCTGGCTTCTGGGTCATTCCCGCAGCTTCAGTAGAGCCCCACTGAGCCCCACTGCTTGCTGCTGTGAGTGAGTGTGGCCTGTGAATAATGAGGAGGGGCTGAATTTTACACAAAGTTTGGACCTAGTGCAGAACACAGACACCTCCCAAGAAGGCATCCCTCCAATCCCCTTCCCTTCAAATCCTATGGACATCTTTGTTTTTCCACAGAGATGGGATTTTGGAGTAAGCTGCTCTTGGGTCACAGGAGACAGGGTGGCTTCTAGCCCTGCTATGCATCTTTATGGGTTATACATTCATGTACAGTCATACATTCAAAATATTGAGTATCTGCGTTGTGCAACTGGTAAACACTGGGGACAAATATTTAACCACACCTATCGGTCACCTCTCCTTTCAAAATGTTCATAAGAGTCTAATAACACAGAGAGGTAGGGAAATCAACAAACTGTAATATAGGATAGTGTCATGGGACACCAGGTAGGAGCTTCCAATTCAGATTGGAATCGGGAGCTGGGGCCCAGGGAAGGTTCTCCAAAAGAGATAACTTATGAGTTGAATTGCAAAGGTCAAGGAGGAGTCAGCCAACCAGCCCAGCATAATGAAGGAAGAGGGAAGTAGTTTCAGAAAGAGGAAATATGAGGAGGAAAAGTAAAGCATTACAGATATGCATGGGTCATTTGGGATAAGCTAAATGGTAATAGGATGACTGGACCTCAGAGACACAGATCTTCTCTTTCCTGGATCTCTAGTGTCCTGATACAAAGGAACTGGAACCACCTTGGTTAGAGAAAGGACAGAAAATGCCGTACAAGTAGGAGGCTTGGAATTTTATATAAAGTGGTCAGGAAAAGTCTCACTGTGAAGACATCTGACTGGAGACTTGACCAGAGTAACGGAGGGAGCCAAAGTAAGTCTGAGGAGGAAATCAAGAGTGTGGATTTAGGACATGTTAAGTTGGAGATGTCAATTAGACACCCACATTATATATAAAAGCCTGCAGTTCAGGCTGCATGGCTGGGATAGAAATACACTCCAGGCGATCACAGGCATAACACTGGTATTTAAAGCCATGGAAGTAGATGAATTGCTAGGGAAAGAAGAGAAGAGGTTGCATGCAAGCAGTGGAGGAGAGGTCAGCAAAGGACAGAGAGTGAAACTGAGCAGGACCCTGTAGGGCTCCTGGGCATGGAAGCCTTTCTGTCTCCGGCCAGCCTCCATGACCTTCCCTGAGTTCAGAAGGGCAGATTTGAACAGGTGCTAAGCAGGGAAGGGAAAGGATGCAGAGACAAGGGAGGGGCAGCCAAGAAACAATAGTGCAGCCTTGAGGCAAGGTCCTGGTCCCTCAAGGGATGCACATAACAATGTCTTCAAACTCTTTAAGATGTCAGCACTCCTCCTACCAGAGAAAGACCACCTGAGGCTACATTAAAGGAACCAGAGAAGCTCATCAAGAAGATTACCTGAGACCAGATTAGAGGAGGGCAGGCCGGGTACATACCCTAATCTTATCAGCAACTCCACCATCCTCCCCGGTTGGGACATACAGTTTTTCCGGGCATGAGCCCGCTCTGTCCCCCTTTGCCTGGCAAAGCAATAAAGGTATTCTTTTCTACTTCACCCAAAACCCTGTCTCTGAGATTCGATTAGGCACCAGTGTACAGAGGCTGAAATTTTGGCAGCAAGAATGAGCAGGAAAGTAGAAAGTCAGGAGTGTGGAATCACAAGATCCGAGAGGAAACCATTACTGCAAGGAAAAGCAGTCAGCTCTGCGCAATACTGTTGAAAGGTCAAGCTGAAGACAGAGAAGGGACCACTGATTCTAGCAACAGGGAGGTCACTGGTCGTCTCAGAAGCAGTTTCAGGGAGTCGGGGGTGGAGGGAGGAAACTAAATAGGAGAGAGGTGAGGTAAGTGAAGACAGATTCTATAGACACTGGTTTGTGAAGTTAAGCTAGAGAGAAAAAAAAAATGCAAAACGGGGAAGATCCTTCCATCCGCGAAGATAGTCGCTAGCGCTTCTCTGATCAAGAGTGGGTGCCCCTTTCCCCAGAGAAATGTTGTGTAAAAATAAACCCACCAGGAAGCTTGGGTCCAGGGGAATCCCATGATGCTGATTCACTTCACAGAGGGAGGCTGTCCAAGATCAAATTTACCTTAATGTCCCATGATCATGAGTATTCTCCATGAAAAAATTTAAGCAGAAGTGACAAGGCCAAGTGAGGACATGCCAACATGCTTTAGGACTTTTGGAAAGACTTGCAAAGCTGGGCCACTGACTACAGCCTTTGCACGGAATTGTCTCAAGCACTGTTCAAAGGTCCCTCCTATCAAACATCGCAGCTGAGTCAGAATTTCCACTGTGATGATTATGTGGTCATAGATGCTGCCTTGGCCTGTGAGACGTTAGCATGAAAAATATTCATTAATCACCTACCCATGACTAGGCCTAAATATAGATGGATTGGGTGTGCTTTGTTATAGAGTGTTAAGTGATCCATCCATTTCTTTGAAAACAACCCTTCCCGTGGTCCCCATGAAAATCGCCACCATTAGAAGCCTTCCCTTGAACTGAAGATGCTACCCCCCAGAAGATCTCTTTAGAAATGCATATATATATATATATTAGCTGAGAAAGCAAACGTTATCAAACAAAAATTTGAGAGGGTAGATTTCAAACAAGAGACAGGGAAATTGCGTTACAATGGAAGAAAAAGGCAGGATCAGCAAGGTTCTGATCTCTAAGTAGACGGTCTAGTGGGAAGCCTTGGGCAGGCAGCAAACATGAAGTTGCTGAGCATCTGAAAGGGCAGGGAACTCATCCTGGGGAGGAGAGCAGCAATTAACTTCTCTGAAGTATCATGAAGGTGATACACATAAAGAAACGCAAAACACACTTACAAAAAAAGCAATAGGAAAAAAATCATTCATGGTACCAATGACCAGAACAGCCACCATTTAATACTTTGGTACCTTTCTTTTTAGTGTCTCAGCCTCTGCATCACCACACCCGCCCCAAACTTCCATAATTTTATGGAGGTTGCTTTTATATGTTATTTTTATATACTTTTATTTGATAAATGTATGTATCTTTATTCTTTCTATTAAACATATCAGGCACACTTTCTCATATTATGTCACAAAATTCACAAGCACTGTGTTTAACAGCCATATAAAATTTCATCAAGTGGATATGCCTTAATTCATGTAACAGTTCCCTTGCAGCTGAATACCAAAGTCCTTTCTACCTTATTCTTATAGTGAATTATTCAGGCTTTAAGTAACATCTGTGCCCATAAAAACTTATTCTGAGTTTAAGATGACTTCTTTAGGATAGATTTTACAAGTGGAATTAAGGGTAAAAATTAAAAAAAAATTTTTTTTAAGCCCTTGATACGTAGTGGCCAAGCTGCTTTTGGTACAACGTGGATTGTACCAAAATGGGAAAGATGAAGGAGAGAGATTTTTGAAAATAAAATTGTACCTTCTCTACCACGCTGCAGAGGTGGCTGGCTACATAGGAGCTAGAATTGTGCCTGCCACTGTAATATAAGGACTATGGTCCTTGCATTTGAAGTGATTATACTCTAGGATGGAAAACAGTGAGATGACCATCCATGCATTGAGGTAATTTACTCAAAGGTGAAGATAACTGGCGACATACAGAAATTAATACGAAATAATCCAGAATTAACCACAGCATAAGACTAGGTTTGAGGCCTGTCCCTGACAGCAGTTTTGAAAGGTCCTGTGTATCACATTTATTCTGAATGTCAATTATACCACTGTCAATGCCAGTGGAGCAATCTGAATTTTGGGGGTGTCTACAAGCAAAATTAAAATTTGCCTCCAACACTCATATTTTTTGAGAAACATACATTTATGTAATTATGAACACATAAATTTAAGATGCTCGGACCTGAAGATCAAGAATATCACATAAATTAAAAAAAAAAAAAAAGAAAAAAAAAGACTATCGCATAATGATATGGACACCTGATTACAATTTAAGCAATTTGTGGAGAATAGACGGAACCTACGTTTTGGGGCAACCAAGTGAGTATTGCTTTAAGGAGTATCTTTAAGTGAAAATCAGTGGATGAAAAGTAAGAGGTTGCTGATGGGATCAGCAAAGGCAGAGCCAGGCCCTGTTGGGTAGGATGCCTCCTTCTCACAGCAGTGACACCTGAGATAAAGCCATCCATCTTACCCGGTGCCCAAATCAGGAAAATGCTTTTCCATAGAAATGCTTAAATAAAAGATACTTCCTCTGGAGCCAAAATGCTGATTTCGTGCAATTTTCATTAAAGTTAAGTGATGAATTCCCTCACACATATAAATCTTTGAAGGCAACAGCAATTCAAGGAGATCGGTATGTGAAAGAGGTAGCGGTGCTAGCGGTGGCGATCTTAGGACTGTTTCCTCCCAGCAGTGCAACAGCTGGCTACGAAGAGACCAGTGACGGTGATAAATAAGCCCATCAGCAAAGAGGAACCTGTCTCCACGTTGCTCAATCAGGACAGCTGTGAGCCTTCTGCAGCCTCTCTGACCTCCAGGCCCACATTCCCGTCTCAGCCTTCACTAGTTAGTCACACTAACTGTAATTTTCTACTCTGCAAAGTGTTTACATCTAAATAAATCTTGAAGAAATAAAAGAGAAAAGATGGAAAGGCATAAGGAGAAGGGAGAAAGGGATGGAAAGTTACTTTAAAACATACAACCTCAACTGGTGGATGGATTCTGGTATCTAATCTTGGCTACGGGGATCATTGGCAAAGCATGAAGCTGGCAACTTCTGCTAATCAGTTTGCCACTGTCTTCAGATTTAATGCAATATCTGGCTCAGACGTTTAAAAAAAAAAATCCCCTATTCCAGCTAAAATATTTACACAGTCCTATGTGATTCACTTAATGCCGGTTAAGCAATCGTCTTTTAAAACTCCGCAGACACTTGTAAATCTGTCGGGCCTATAAACAAGGCTTCATGTAAAGAGGGCTGCATTGTCAATTTGCTGGGAGTCGAGATTTCTTAGGATGTGTTTGAAATTAAAGTTGAAAATCAGAAAGAGTTTAGAGCGGGTAACAAAGTGGCCAATCGTCTCGCTGGCGGGATGCTGTTAGTAGTATTAACGGGAAGCCTCCAGACACTGACCTCAGCTATTTAAAGCCCTGCTCTCCTATAAACCTGTCATTGATCCTACCTCTCTGTTGAGTTATGGTACAGGGAAAGTTACTGGTCCAGCAGCCCTGGTCGTCTGCATCCTAGGGCCTGTCAGGTTAGAGAAGGTGAGTTGGTGAGGTCTGACACAGGAGGCTACTATATGGTTACATGTGACATGAGTGTGTATTAAGTGGGGAAGGATGGGGGACTCTCAGAGGAAAGGGGAAATTCTGGGTACAGCTGATGCTGGGAAGAACAAGACAGCTGAATGGTGACAAATACATAGTATCTCCTGGGAGAGGCAAAGTAAAACAGGTTCTAAAATGTCTATTAAACTCCCCTACATCTTCAGCCCTGATGTTAATGAGACTAAGTGATAAAATTTAAAGGCAAGGGAGGCCCACCTGAGCTATCTCCTGCTGGCCTGGGGAGCCGCAGGATCTTAACCCTCTCTTCAAGATGAGTCAGGTACCTGTGATAAGACTTTGAGCAAAGTGAACAATCATTTAATTCCTCCTATTAGATTAAATACCTTTTTACTCCATGTCACTGACTTGAACATGTCACTGATTCTGACTCACACTTCTATAACAGCTTTAAAGAAGAAAGATAATACATTAAAAGTACACATCAGTTTAAAAACCTAGACCCAGGGAGAGGGTTCAAGATGACCGTGAGGGAAGATCTTGAACTCACCTCCTCCCATGGATATAACAAATCTACAACTGTATGTGGGAGAATTTCCTCGGAAAAGGACATGAAAATTGGATGAACACAGCCTCCACAACAAAGGATAAAAGGACAGTATCAAGATAGTGATACCTTTTACCTGAGGAGTGAGGCATTCAAGCTCCACGTCAGGCATTCCAACCTCTAGATCCTGCACAGGAGAGACAAGCCCCCAAACACCTGGCTTTGAAAACCAATGGGGTACAGTCCAAAAAACGACAGGACTGCATGGAATGAGGAAACCTACTGTTAAAGGAGCTGCATGCAGACTCACTGGACCTGAAAATCAGTGCAAACACACCAGACTTATTAACAGCACATGGACCACAGGTGAAGGTAACGCACTTACTAATCTTAAAGTGTCTGCCAGAGAGACAGGAACCAGTTTCAAGGCTCCCCTGGGACTGAGACACTGGCAGAAGCCATTTTTGTGAACTCAGGCGACGATGCTAACGCCAGTGCTGGTGGGTACCATTTTGGAATTCTCCCTCGAATCTGTGAGCACCACTGGGTGCACCCTGCTGAGGCCTCAGACGGGCCTCGCAGCTGGCTGGGTGATAACCCTGCCCGCCAGTGCCCCACGGCAGCCACAGTCTGACCACAACAGAAGGGTACATGAAGCCCACATAAGGGATACCCCTTGAGTGCCAAGCTATGGTGGCTGGGTGGGATTGTGCTTCTGAGCTCCACAGGACATCTCCTAAATGAGGCTACTCCTTCAAGACTGGGAGAGACAGATGATACACCCAGTACAAAGACACAAATACAGAGTATTAGGCAAAATGAGGAGACAGAGGAATATGTTTCAATCAAAAGATTAAGATAAAACCTCAGAAAAAAACCTAAATGAAACAGAGACAAGCAATCTACCCAATAAAGAGTCCAAAGTAATAAAAAAGGCTTATGGAACTCAGGAGAAGAATGTATGAACACAGTGAGAACGTCAACAAAGAGATAAAAAATATTATCCAAACAGAAGTTTTAGCTGAATTGAAAAATACACTAGAGGAGTTCAATAACAGACCGGGTGAGGCAGAAGAACGAATCAGTGAGCTGTAAGACAAAGCAATGGATGAAGGTTAAAAGACACTTACAAAGCAAGCATGAAGGTTAAAAGACAAAAGTAGTAAAATTAACTAAAATTACAAAAGTTAGTTAAGGGATGCATAAAGAGGCATAAAATGTGTCATCAAAAGTATAAAATGTGTGTGGGGGGGAGAGTAAAAAGTTAAAGCTTTAACAAGTGTCCAAATTTAAGCTGCTACCAACTTAAGACAGGCTACTACTTGGATGTTATAGGTGAACCACACTATTACCACCGGAAAAATCTTACAGTAAATACACAAAAGGAAATGAGAAAGAAATCTAAACATAACACTAAGGAGAAACATCAAAACACAAGGGAAAAGAGAAAGAGAAGAAGAAAGGAAGAAAGAGGAACTACAAAAACCAGAAAACAAATAACAAAATGTCAAAAGTATAACTGTACTTACTCTATTGTATTGTAAAAGTATCAATAATTACTTTAAATGTAAATGGACTAAATTTACCAATCATAATAAAAAGAGTGGCTGAATGAATCAAAAATCAAGACCCGTTCATACGCAGCCTATGTGAGCCTCACTTCAGAAGAAAGTACAGACACAGACCTAAAGTGAAGGGATGGGAAGAGATATTTCATGCAAATAGAAATGAAAAGAAAGCTGGAGTAGCTATATTCATATCAGAAATTAAAAGACTTTAAAACAAAAACTAATAAAAGACAAAGAGGGGTATTACATAATAATCAATGGGTCAATCGAACAAAAGACTGCAACATTTGTAAATATTTATGCACCCAACATAGGAGCATCTAAATATACAGAGCAACAATTAACAGATGTAAAGGGAGAAACTGACAATAATACAATAATAGTAGGGGACTTTAACACACCACTTACATCAATGGAGAGATCACCCAGAGAGAAAATCAGTAAGGAAACATTGACCTTAAATGACACATTAGGTCAGATAAACTTAATAGACACATACAGAACATTCCACCCCAAAGCAGCAGAATACACATTCTTCTCAAATGTACATGGAACATTCCCCAGGACAGATCACATGTTAGGTCACAGAACAAGTCGCAATGAACAAGTCTCAAGAACACTGAAATCATATCAAGCATCTCTTTTGACTACAATAGCATGAAACCAGAAATCAGTCACAAGAAAAAAAAAATGGGAGAAGCTACAAAAAAGTGAAGATTACACAACATGCTACTGAACAATGGGTCACTGAAGAAATCAAAGGAGAAATTTAAAAATACCTAGAGAAAAATGCAAACAGAAATATGACATACCAAAACCTACGAGATGCAGCAAAAGAGGTTCTATGGAGGAAGTTCGTAACAATACAGGCCTACTTCAAGGAACAAGAAAACTCCCAGATAAACAGTCTAACCTTAAACCTAAAAGGACTAGAAAAAGAAGAACAAATGAAGCTCAAAATTAATTGAAGGAAGGAAGAGAGTAAATGCACAATAAAAATAATGAATGAAACTAAGAGCTGGTTCTTTGGAAAGGTAAACAAAATTGATAAAACTTTAGCCAGGGCTTCCCTGGTGGCGCGGTGGTTGAGAGTCCACCTGCCGAGGCAGGGGACATGGGTTTGTGCCCCGGTCCGGGAAGATCCCACATGCCGCGGAGCGGCTGGGCCCGTGAGCCATGGCCGCTGAGCCTGCGCATCCAGAGCCCGTGCTCCGCGACAGGAGAGGCCACAACAGTGAGAGGCCCGCGTACCGCAAAAAAACCAAAACAACAACTTTAGCCAGATTTATCAAGGAAAAAAGAGAGAGGGCCCAAATCAATAAAATCAGAAATGAGAGAGGAAAAGCTAAAACTGATACCACGAAATACAAAGGATCATAAGAGATGACACCAACAAACTGGACAAGATAGAAGAAATGGATAAAACCTCAAAACATACAATCTTCTAAGACTGAATCATGAAGAAACAGAAAATCTGAACAGACTGTTTTCTAGTAAAGAGATTGAAACAGTAATCAAAAATCTCCCAACAAACAAAAGCCCAAGACAACACAGCTTCACAGGTGAATTCAACAAAACATTCAAGTAAGATTTAATGGCCATCCTTCTCAAACTCTTCCAAAAAATCAAAGAGGAGGGAAACCCTCCAAACACATTTTATGAAACCAGCATTACCCTGATACCAAAACCAGACAAGGACACCACACAAAAAAAAGAGAAAATTACAGGTCAATATCCTTGATGAACACAGATGCAAAAATCCTCAACAAAATTCATCAAACTGAATACAATACGTTAAAAGGATCATACACTGTGATCAAGTGGAATTTATTCCAGGGATACAAGATGGTTCAACATTTGCAATTCAATCAACATGACACATCAACAGGAACAAACTGAAGGATAAAAACCGTACCATCATCGCAACAGATGCAGAAAAAGCATCTGACAACATTTAATATCCATTCATGATAAAAACTCTCAACAAAGTGGGTATAGGGAAAATGTACCTTAACATAATAAAGCCCATATATGACAGATCCACAGGTAACATCCTACTCAGAGGTGAAAAGCTGAAAGCATTTCCTCTAAGCTCAGGAACAAGACAAGGATACCCACTCTCACCACTTTTACCCAACATCGTACTGGAAGTCCAACCCACAGCAATCAGACAAGAAAAAGAAATGAAAGCAATCAAAATTGGAAAGGAAGAGGTGAAACTGTCACTGTTTGTAGATGACACAATACTCTACATGGAAAATTCTAAAGACACCACCAGAAAACTACTAGAGCTCATCAATGAATTTGGTAAAGTTGCAGGATACAAAAATAATTAAAATACAGAAATCTGTTGCATTTCTATACTCTAACAACCAACTATGGGAAAGAGAAATTAAGGAAATAATCTCATTTACAATCACATCAAAAAGAATAAAATACCTAGGAATAAACCTACCTAAGGAGGTAAAAGACCAGTATTCGAAAAACTATAAGGTACCAATGAAAGAAATTGAAGACAATACAAACAGACGGAAAGATATACTGTGTTCATAGTTGGGAAGAATATTGTTAAAATGACCATACTACCGAAGGCAATCTACATATTCAATGCAATCCCTATTAAAATACCAAGGGCGCTTTTCACAGAACTAGAACAAAAAATTCTAAAATTTGCATATAACTACAAAAACCCTGAGAGCCAAAACAATCTTGAGAAAGAAGAACAAAGTTGGAGGTGACATGCTTCCTGATTTCAAACTATAGTGCAAAGCTACAGTAATCAAAACAGTATGGTATTGGCAGAAAAACAGCTACATAGATCAATGTAACAGAATTGAGAGCCCAGAAATAAATACACATGTGTGGACAATTAATTTACAACAAAGAAGCAAATAACACACAATAGAGAAAGGATGGTCTCTTCAATAAATGGTGTTGGGAAACAGAACAGCCACATGCAAAAGAATGAAACTTGTCTCTTACACCATGTACAAAAATTAACTCAAACAAAACTGAAGACTTGAATGTTAAGACCTGAAACCATAAAATACCTAGAAGAAAACATAGGTGGTAACCTCACTGACACTGGGCTTAGTTATGTTTTGTAGATCTGACTCCAAAGCCAAGGGGGACAAAAATAAAAATAAACAAATGGGATTACATCAAACTAAAGGCTTTGTACAGCAAAGGAAATGATCATCAAAATGAAAAGGCAACCTACTAAATGGGAGAAGATATTTGCAAATCAAATATCTGATAAGGGATTAATAGCCAAAATATACAGAGAACTCATACTACTTAACAACAAGAAAACAAACAACTTAATTAAAAATGGGCAGAGATTCTGAACAGACATTTTTCCCAAAAAGAGATGCAGACAGACAACAGGCACATGAAAAGATGTTCAACATCACTAATTACTAGGGAAATACAAATCAAAACCACAATGAGATACACTTTACATCTGTTAAAATGGCTATTTTGGAAAAAATAAGAAATAACAAATGTTGGAGAGGATGTGGAGATAAGAGAACTTTGTACACTGTTGGTGGGACTGTAAACTGGTGTAGGCACTGTGGAAAACGGTTTGGAGACTATGGAGAATCAAAAAATTAAGAATAGAAATACCATATGACCAACGTATTCCACTTCTGGGTGTTTATCTGAAGAACACAAAAACATTAATTAAAAAGATAAATGTACCCCTATGTTCACTGCAGCATTATTTACAACAGCTGAGATATGGAAGCAGCCTAAGTGTCCATCAATGAATGAATGGATAAAGAAGATGTAAGACACACACACACACACACACACACACACACACACACACACACAAAATGGAATACTACTCAGCCATAAAAAAAGAATGAAATTCTGCCATTTGGGACAACATGGATGGACCCTGAGGGTATCACACTAAGTGAAAAAAAGTCAGGGAGAGACAAAGACCATATGATCTCACTCATACATGGAATCTTCAAAAAAAACAAAACAAATGAACAAACAAAATCAAATAAAAACAAATTCATAATACAGAGATTAGATTACTGGTTACCAAAGGGGAAGGAGGTTGGGAGTAGGGGAGACAAATGAAGGGGATCAACAATATGGTGATGGATGGTAAGTAGATTTGTGATGGCAATCACTGTGTAGTGTATACAGATATTGAATTATAATGCTGTATACCTGAAACTTATATAATTATAAAAACCTCACCCCCAGCTTAAAACACTCAATTTTGGGGGTAGGGGTAGGGGATTAGCGGGAAGTATTTCCTGGATTGAAGCAACAAATGAGGTATTTGTGATTCCAAGGTATAATGCCTTGAACAGAAGGTAGCAAATATCTGTTGATTCTTTTTACAATATCACAATCAGGAAGGGCTTTGCAAATGTTTTTGTGAATCTGGAACACCAAATTCTGCTCACTTCTCACCCCTATCAGATAGTGGGAAAGTTTAATCACTGTTCTTAGGGACAGATTCCTGCTCCTGGGCAGAAGAGAAATCCAAAGAGGAAGTAGGAATAAATTTCTCCCCTAGAAAATGAGGGTAACACTTGTTCTTAAAACGTGTTTACAGAAGACTTGATATTTCAGTGAGTTTATTTAAAATCAGCAGCTTACTCAGTGCTTTGAATAAATATTTGCTGAACAAATGAACTGATTGAAAAGGTCAAACAAGGTCCTTCTCACATTTGGAAGAATTTTTTTTTTTTGGATACCCGGAGATTTGATGATGTTTTTAAAGACCATCAAAATAGTCAAGAAAAAGTTTAAAAACACAGTAAAATTAGCTGGTTTAGCATATTAGCCATTATAGCTTTTCCTTGGGTTTTCCTCTTTCTGTAAGTTATGGCACAGGGAAAATGACTGGTCTAACAGTGTCTGGTTGTCTACACTGAGTCGGACATGATTGTCTTTTATCTCTGCACCCAATAGTCTGTGAAAACTATCAACCTCTCAACCTGCATGATGGAAAACAAATGGCCTTTAATGGCCAAGAGTGTCTTGAACCTCGGCCTGTTTCATGCGTGTTATCTCATTTTATTCTCATAAGAACTCTATGAGCTTGGTCCTGCCATTACTGCTTTTTATTTAGGTGAGGGTGGGTAAAGTCATACAAATAATATTAAGTGGCTGAGCCAGAATTTGAAACCAGACCTGCTGGCCTCATGCTATCCTGTCTCCTACCCCAACCATCTACAGGCAGACCTCAGAGATATTGCAGGTTCGGTTCCAGACCGCTGCAATAAAGCAAGTATCACGATAAAGTGAGTCACAAAAACGTTTTGGTTTCCCAGTGCAAACGTCAGTTATGTTTACACAGTATACTACAGTCTTTTATGTATGGAATAGCACGATGTCTGAAACGATTTCTCTGCAGCCGGCAGTGCTGTTTGACGGCATTTTACCCAGAGTAGAACTGCTTTCAAAATTGGAGTCAATCCTCTGAAACCACACTGCCACTTTGTCCACAAACTTAAGTTTGTGTCATACTGTAAATCCTTTGTTGTCATTTCAACAGTCTTCGCAGCATCTTCACCGGGAGTAGACTCCATCTCAAGAAACCACTTTCTTTGCTCATCCAGAAGAAGAAAACTGTAACTCTTCATCTGTTCAAATTTTATCATGAGATTGTAGCCATTCAGTCACATCTTCAGGCTCCACTTCTAATCCTAGCTCTCCTGCTAGAATTTCCACCACATCTGCAGTGACTTCCTCTACTGAAGTCTTGAAACCCTCAAAGTCACCCATGAGGGTTGGCATCAACTCTTCCAAACTCCTGCTCATGTTGACATTTTGTCCTTTGACCATGAGTCACCATGTTCTTTAAGGCATCTAGAATGGTGAATCCTTTCCAGAGGGTTTTCAACTGACTATGCCCAGATCCATCAGAGGAATCACTATCTACGGCAGCTATAACCTTACGAAATCTATTTCTTAAATGGTAAGACGTGCAAGTTGAAATTACTCCTTGATCCATGGGCCGCAGAATGGATGTCGTGTTAGAGGTATGAAAACAACATGAATCTCACTGTACATCTCCATCAGAGCTCTTGGGTGACCAGGTGCACTGTTTATGAACAGTAATATTTTGAAAGAAATCTTTTTTTCTGAGGGTAGGTCTCAACAGTGGGCTTCAAATATTCATTAAACCATGTTAGAAACAGATGGGCGATCATCAGGGCTTCGTTGGTCCACTCACAGAGCACAAGTAGAGCAGAATTAGCACAATTCTTAAGGGCCCTAGGATCTGGGGAATGGTAAATGAGCACTGGCTTCAAATTAAAGTCATCAACTGTATTAGCCCTTAACAAGACAGTCAGCTTGTCCATTGAAGTTTTTTTTTTTTTCCCCCATTGACTTCTCTCTAGCTATGAAAGTCCTAGACGGCATCTGCTTCAAATAGAAGGCTGTTCTGTGTACACTGAAAATCTGTTATTTAGTGAAGCCACCTTCATTCATTATCTTAGCTAGGTCTTCTGGATAACTTGCTGCAGCTTCTACATCAGCACATGCTACTCACCTTGCAATTTTATGTTATAGAGATGACTTCTTTCCTCATGAACCAACCCCTACTAGCTTCAAAGTTTTCTTCTGTAGCAGCCTCCTCACCTCTCTGACTTCCTAGAATTGAAAAGAGTGAGGTCTTTGCTCTGGATTAGGCTTTGGTTTAAGGGAATGTTGAGGCTGGTTTGATCTTCTATCCAGACCACTAAAACTTTCTCCATATCAGCAATAAGGCTGTTTCACATTCTTATCATCTGCGTGTTCACTGGAGCAGCACTTTCAATTTCCTTCAAGAAATTTTCCTTTGCATTTATAACTTGGCTGTTTGGTGCAAGAGGCCTAGCTTTGGGCCGATCTCGGCTTTCGACAAGCCTTCCTCACTAAGCTTAATCATTCCTAGCTTTTGAGTTACAGAGACTCTTCCTTTCACCTGAACACTCACAGGATATTGTGGGGTCACTAACTGGCCTAATTTCAATATTGCTGTGTCTCAGGGAGTAGGGAAGCCAGAGGAGAGGGAGAGAGGAGGGGAACAGCTAGTTGGCGCAGTGAGAACACACACAACATTTACTGATTAAGTTCCTGTCTCATATGGGCATGGATCATAGGGCCCCAAACAGTTACACTAGTAACATCAAAAATCACTGATCAAAGATCACCACAAGAAATACAATAGTAATGAAAATGTTTGAAATATTGTGGGAACTACCAAAATGTGACGCAGAGACATGAAGGAAGCAAATGCCGTTGGAAGAATGGCGCCAACAGGCTTGCATGACCCGCAAACCTTCACTGTGCAAACAGCACAGTATCTGCAAAGCACAATAAAGAGAAGCGTAAAACAAGGTATGCTGGTGTAGGGACGTTCTAGAAACAATGCGGAGTACCTATGAAAACGCTTTGTAAAAGGTAAGGAACAAGACGATGCAAGCTAAAAATCACCTGGCCCAAAGCTTCATTCTGAATGGAGAAACAGAAGGCCAGGGGAGGGGAGGTGGAGGTTAGGTTATGAAGTGGCACAGAGGGGACATCAACCAGGGCTGCCGATTCCTGGGTCGGCGGGGTGGGGTGGGTCACTGATTTTTCCATGGTTACCTAAAAAGTAGAGTCCACGACCTCTGTCCATCTAAGAGCCACGCCGAGGCCCAGAAATCTGGGAAAGATAAGGACGTTGGCAGAATTTCCAAAATCCCCTTTACTGGGGCTAAAGAGGTCTCCCTCTAACTTCACTCATTTGGATGTCTGACACAAAAAGAATCCACTTGTGGACTGTGACTCTTCCACAGGGTCCAAGATACACAATTTACTCGGGCAGGAAAATACTGTAACATTCACAAAACCACCCACGAATCTATTTCTGTAAAGAAAATGTTTGGACCTGCCATTAAGTTTATGGTAACGTAGCTTGAGCGCTGGCCTGGCAATCAAAAGACTCAAGTTCCATGCCTGGCCACACTGCTTCCTATCCTGGAGACCTGTTCTCTCTACTATATAGGCCTGCCCTACCCACTCCAAAGGATGGAGCTCTACACACAGGTGAGGTATCGGCATTCTATTAATTTTGTTTTCTTTTTTTTGAACGGGAAATATGAAAAACATTCCATGAATGGACTTGCCAAATCAGTGCTCTTTTCTATTCCTCCTACCTGATTCCTACGGCACACAGTCGCAGCTGGAAGGCTATTCTCTGGTTTCTCTGGGCAATTCTCCCCACCACTGAGTAGAATCCTTATAAAGAACAGCTGTGTTGTTTCCAAACCTGTTTATGCTAGCTGTTCTCTTTATTGTAATTACATAATTTAATCACTTGATGGTAAATTGTAGAAATAAGACTGAGAAAAAGTATTATTTCTATAGATTAAAGTGGAAGAAGCCAAAATACTGCTGTTTAATATAGGTGTGGGAGACCAGTGGAGATTGGGCAGTTATAGTACCTCAGTGCAATGTGGAACTCAGGGCTTGATTCTGGAACACAAAGAAGACATTAATGGAAATACTGATGAAGTTCAAATAAACACTAGAGTTTAGTTAACAGAAATGTATCAGTGCCAGTTTCTTCGTTTTGATGAATTTAACACAACAATTTAAGATGTTAATAATGGGGAAAGTGGAGAAGGGCTATATGGAAACTCTCCATGCTATCTTTGCAACTTTTCTGTAAATCTAAAATTATACCAAAAAGAAAATGTTCATTTTTAAAAAGGTGTGGGCAAGACAGTTTTAAAAGATTGAGAACAATTATAAGTATCTAGAAAGATTTGGTGGTGATATTTTCAAGAGCCATGACTCCACTTCAAAAATATGAAAGGGAAAAAAATAGGAAAGGGAAATCACAGGTGATCTCTTTATAGATATGGCATAGGTAGGAAGACCCACAGAACTTTATTTAACAGATCTGTAATTCAACAAGAGGTCTCAGCCCTGCATCAATAGACAAATGATGCTATATTTAGCTTGTTTTAAATGAAAGGTTAAGGGACGCAAGTATCATTTTCTGTGATTCCTGATCTGGGCCATCTTTTCTCCATTAACTAACCACATTGGATAAGAGTTCCACTCTATAAAGCTTGCTTCTAGATGGTATCAATGCTAGAATTTTTGAGGCATGGATTAATGCGAGAGCAGATCCTTGAGAGCCATTTAGACAGAGAATACCTGAGACCTAAACCTGATATAATCTTACAGTTGACTTTTATATCCTATAAATGGTCAGAAGTCCAGGGAATTTCAGCTGTCCTAATGAAGTCTAGGGAAGAACTTAATAACCCTTACTGAATAAGGAGAACACCGGAATGCACTGAAATAGCATAGCAATACTCATTATCTTAGAAACTCCGAGTTGGAACGTACTTTCAAAATCATGTAGCATAAACCCTTTCTAACGGCACCTATCCTACCCATTTATCGTAACAGAGTCTTCCAGTCGGAAGTGTGTGAGGGACCCACTACCTCATCAGTTCTCCCTTTGAGTAGCTTTAAAATGTTTCCCTAAAGCTTCTGCCTTTTTATGATCGTTTGACATCTTTGCCCTTAAAGAAATCATCTAATTCCTCTCTTACGGCAAGGTCAGCAATTAACTGAGTGAGCTGCATCTTTTCTACCATTCATTCATTTGCTCATTCGCCCACTCAACAATTTTTGGCCGAGCAACAACTATGTGGTAGGTACTGATCATCACAGTAGATATAAACACCAAAAAGGCCTCTTCTATTTACAAAGAAATAGAAGATAAGAAATTGGGGGCTATAACAGAGAGGGACTATTCAAAGTGGCCGCTGTAGTTTGGGTGGTCAGTGAAGGCCCACGCATGGGTACATTCAGAGGAAGGGCATTCCAGGCAGAAGAAATAGCTACTGCAAAGGTCCTAAAGCAAGCTTACTGGGCTCGAACACAAAGAAAGCCTGTGAGGCTGGAGTTTAGTGGGCAGGCAGGGATTGGGGCAGCGTGAAATGAGACAAGAGAGGTAGACGTGGTTGAATCTTGGAGAAACTTGCAAGGCACAGCTACAAGTTTTGAGGCTGGATTTTATTCCAAGAGCAACGACTATGAAAAAGGAAAAGTGGCCTGACCCGTCTGGTGTTCGGAGGCTGGATTAAAGGGAGGGCAGGTGTGGAAGCAGGGAAACCTGTTAGGAGTCTGTTGTTCTGGCCCATGTGAGAGAAAGGGGTAGAGTTTGGACCAGGAATGTGGCGTGGAGACGGAGAGCATTAAACCGATTCGAGGCACGTTTTGAAGGAAGAGTCAACTGGATTTGCTCGTGGGCTGGATATTGGATATGAGGGCATGAAAGGAACCAGGAATAAGCATTATAGCTCTTGCTTATACGCTGGGGACTTCCTTCATATAATCCTGATTAACGCTCTCAAGCAACCAGTGTGGAAGGCTGGGATACCCTCCTCCTTATACAAGGATACAGAGGTGGGGAGGGATGAAGCCAGCCAAGGGTGACACAGCTTGTGAAGCAAGAATCTGAATTCAGGACTCGTGACACAGACTTTTCCATGAGGCTAGCTTTTCTTTCAATGTTTTGTTTCTTGTCCAAGAAAAAAAATAATAAATTCTATTAACTGTGTTGATTTATAAATAAAGGGTAGAAACAGGGTGAAAACTGAGAAGAAGAAACCAGGACATCATAACTCATGCTTCCCACCTAGAGATGTCACAATCAAAGGACAACACGAACTTCTTCCATTAATTAAACGGATGAATCAGGTTTCGGTTTCCACATCCTCTCCCCTTTCTGCACAACTTGTCTTTGAAGGCATTTCATTTGGGAAATGTGTGACCTTTACCCACGGTGCTGCGCTTAATTGAATGCTTTGCATCAAAAGTCGCTACGCTGATCAACATCTTACACCCACTGCCCTTCTGAAATCCTTACCCCAGTTCCTGGGTCTGTTTGGTTGAAATCATTTTACAAAAATAAATCATATCAAAGTTTTTCTTTTATTATTTTGAACACTTTGCTTGCAAAACTAAATATTTTTAACACCATGGCAACACGGCCAGGACTCTGGCTAATGCATCCAGGGCTGTACCAGAGTTCAGACTTAGCAAACTCCTGCCGCAGACAAATGGGCTTTGAAGGAGGAAAGAGCTAATAAATTAGGCATGGTCAATAATCGTCCCAGTCGCGTCTTCTGGAGCTTCCTAAAGAGTGATAAATTAGCCAGGCTTGTCCTAATGGATCAATTCCCCCCTCTCCCTTCTAGGACACGCCAGCGCGAACTGAGCGAACTGCAAACTGCACGGCTTCTCAATGAGTTCAGGTAATACCTCCCACACCTTCCCAAGTACTCGCTCATCCGTCTGCTTGTCTGACCCTTCCGATTGCACTGAGTTGGGCAGGCTGGGATGATCAGCTCCGCTTTTTTCCAGCGGAGGCTCACAGAGGTTAAGTGATTTTGTCAAAGTTGCACGGCTGATCACGTGGTTAGGAAGAGGCAGAACTACATTTTTCAACTGCATCTCCTAAATCCCGGCCAGCACTACTTTCAACACATCAGCCTCTGCTGTTGAAATTTAACTCAACTATCACTTACAAATGCTTCGGTTTATTGTTATTTTTTGGTTTGGGTTTTGTACGTTTATCGAAGTTACACAGGCACCAGTTAAAAGAATAAATGTATTCTATGCATTCTGTGAATCAACAGCCCAACAACTTCACCCAATTCTTCCTTCCCAGAGGCAACCACTATACCAATTTTACCTGCCGAATCCAGCACTTAATTGCATGTCCCTAACAAGCTTCTATCGGCACCTTTTGATTTTTCTCTTTATGCCCTGAAAATGATGGCGCTCTTTCCTCTCCTCACACCCACCATACATGAGCTGCCTCTCAACACAGCACTACCGTGACTTGCTTAGACCAGTCCTCAGTGTTGCCATTATTATGACTTGGCAAACACAACTCCAGCCCCCGCTGACATATGTCAATTTTGATTAGCCTGTCCTAAACGTCCCCCCACCGCCCCTGCAAACACCCTCACCTTCAGAATGAATGATTTTTTCCCCCTAATTTGCTGTTCTCTATGTACTTATTACTAAAGGAACGCCAAACTTGTTGCCAGCTGTGAAAATCTTGTCAAAACATTCAGATATAGCAGACGCGTTAACTGTATATTCCTCAAGAACCTTCACCATGATTCTTTTGATCTAATTAACCTGGAATGTTTGCCCTCCATGCCTGGCTGGCATCTTGGGCTCTCTGCCTAACCTGGAGGATCCCTTCACTTCTCTTCTCTGTTGGATTTTCCATTTCCTGTCACCGTCGCATTCCTAATTCATGGTAATGCACATTCTCTAGTAGCATCCTGAAGATGGATGCATGGGAAATACGTTTTTCTTTTAGAATTTACATGTCTAAAAGCATTTTTATTCTGCCCTCATATTGGATAGATAATTTGGTGACTATAAGATTCTGGATTGGGAATAATTTTCCATCAGAATTCTATTTCTAGCTTCTAGCACTGCCGTTGGAAAGTCTGAAGCCATTCTGCTCCCTGATTCTCTGAGTAATTTGTTCCCACATCCCACCCTCTACCTCCTCCCCTTCTAGAAGTGTGTAAGCTTTCTTTCTATCCTGAGCATTCTGAAATGTTCATACAACGGTATGGATCTGTGCTAACATCTCTTTGGGCCTTTTAAAATAAGGAACTTGTATCCATCATTTGGGGAAATTTTCAAAAATGATTTCATTGATTTACTTATGAATATATATGAATGTTTATGGATATATACATGGATTTATGTATAAATCTGTGGTGTGTATGAATAGTGTGGTAAAAATTGGCTTGCTTCTCACCTTTCTCCACTCCTGGGTTAGAATTCAGCTGTCTTGTTTGGCTAATTCATTTACCACTTGTCCATCTACTTTTTTAGCTTCAGAGACTTTGTGGTTATGGTTTTCTCTCTCATTCTGTGCTCTTGAGTTTATGCTTTAAAAGAACTCCCTATACTATTATTTTAGTCATTTTCAAGAGGAACTGAATTCCAATGTGAGTGTTCAATCCAAATGAATGTTCAGTTGGCCCTCTTTCCTCAGAATCCTCCAAAAGTTTTCCAGTCTTTCTTCACTCCTTACTACAGTCATATTGCCTATGGACCACGCTTAAATGAGTCATAAATATTCACTCTCATGATGAGATCCAGTTTTCTCTTTTTCTCTTAAAGAATATTATACTTATATGGAGAGAAAGCCATTGATAATGCTCGGTGGCAGAAGTCATTTCTCCTGCAGAGTCAGGGCTGGTCCCAAACACAGAAGCAACAGCCTGCTTTGCTGCGTGAGTTGACAAGTCCTGGAAGTTCCCTCACCTTCTCATCTATGTCAGAACCCCGCGCCATGCAATGTCCACAAGTGGAAGAGACAGTAATGGAGTCCAAACCACACAGTGCCTTGGGATGGCCCTGTAGCACCCTGCTATTCGTCTGGCTAACCACATCAGACCTGTCCGCTTATCTTCTAGGTCGTGAAGGGATAAAACATAGGCTAGGTAATTCACTGCCAAAGAGAGAGACAGAGAGTGTCAGAGGAACCGAAAGAGACTGAGTAACCAAAAGAGACCGACAGGGAGGAGACAGGAGGATAGAAATTACAACAGGTAGATGAGCTGAGTGGTTATGGGTAGAGATAAGAAAAAGCCTAAATTCGAACTTCAAGCTTTACCACTCCGATCATATTGTCAGTGCCTACAAACAGGAAAAGGAAGAACGGTACAGTGAAAAGGGTATACGCTTTGTAATCAGATAAACCTGCTTCAGATCTCACTCTGTCATCAGTAGCAAAGCTGCTTTAACTTCCTTACTGTTAAAATGTAGGTAGGACTTACATCAAAGTAGTTCAAGAAACTGAAATGATGCAAGCAAATATGCTGGTATTTAGTAATGCCCATTAAACGGTAACTGCTGTCGTTAGTGATGGTGGAAATGGCCATGCACCATAGCCTTGGACATGTTTACTGCACCTGTGTCCACAGTCCACCCTTGCAGGGAAAAGGACTTGATCACTGAGATTAATACTGCCAGCACATCACGGTAATAAAAAGTGAGCTGAAAACTAAAACTACAGTGAGGTACCGCCTCACACCGGTCAGAGTGGCTATCATTAAGAAGTCTATAAATAACAAATGCTAGAGAGAGTGTGGATAAAAGGGAACCCCCAATGTAAACTGGGGCAGCCACTATGGAAAACAATATGGAGGTTTCTCAAAAAACTAAAAATAGAGTTGCCACATGATCCAGCCATTCCACTCCTGGGCATATATCTGGACAAAACTATCATTTGAAAAGATACATGCGCCCCTATGTTCATAGCAGCACTCTTTACAATAGCCAAGACATGGAAGCAACCTAAATGTCCACCGACAGATGAACGGATAAAGAAAATGTGGTGCGTGTATATATATATACATATATACAATGGAATATTACTCAGCCATAAAAAAGAATGAAATAACGCCATTTGTAGCAACACGGATGGACCCAGAGATGAACATAATAAGCGAAGTCAGTCAGTAAGAGAAAGACAAATACCATATGATATCACTCACATGTGGAATCTAAAATATGACACAAATGAACATATCTATGAAACAGAAACAGACACACAGACATAGAGAACAGACTTGTGGTTGCCAAGGGGAAGGGGGAGGCGGGTGGGGAAGGGAAGGGTTGGGAGCTTGGGATTAGCAGAGGCAAACTATTAGATATAGGATGGATAAAAAACAGGGCCCTACTGTATAGCACGGGGAACTATATTCAATATCCTGCGATAAACCACAATGGAAAAGAATATGAAAAAAATATATATGTATAACTGAATGAATCTGTTGTACAGCAGAAATTAACACAACATTGTAAATCAACTATACTTCAATAAAGTTAAAAAAAAATAGCTAACTTTTAGTTGGTTTTATTATTGCTTTTAAATTCTGTACAGAAATGCCAGAAAAGAGATGGGACACCAAGTTAAGTGTGAATTTGACATAAACAAGGAATATTTTTTTTTAGTATAAGCATGTCCTGTGCATTATTTAAAACACAGTTTTAAAAAGTCTTGTTTGTCCGAAATTCAGATTTAACTGGGCCTCCTGGATTTTATTTGCTAGATCTGACAATGCTAAGGGCACCCCCATATAGCATGCACTGGGGGTGGAATGCTCCACGGACGGCCCCTTCCCCCCACTGCTTGGTACTTCCCAACTGTGTCTACTGCAAATTCAAAGGAATAGTCACTACAGGCCTTCTTTAAATGGTCTCTTTTGCTTCCTGAGGTAATATCAATAGGCCATCACTTTTCTTAAGTTCTGTTTGGGGCTCAACAGTACTGACTGACTAAATCTGCAGAAGGGCATACTTTCATCCAAGTGGTGGACAGATCCGGACCGGGGAGGCACCAACATGGCTGTGAGGGAGACAGTACAAGAGGACGGTGGCGTGGTGTGAACTTGCATTAAAGACCTGGGCAGTGGAGCCTGGACAGGACCCCTCCTCCTCCCCGCAGTGGAACAAACCTGAATACTCATTAGTAGATCAGCAATACCAGTTATTAGCATTTTCTCCTCACTTCTCACAGTCAACTCTTGATTAACTACAGTAATAGGAAGCGGGAAGGACACCACACGTAATCCCAAATCAAAAATTTAACAAAAAAGTGGTCAAGGGCAAGATGAAGTGCAAGTTCTGCTAACCAGCCCTCTGCCCTCCCTCCATCGCTGGAGACACCAACACTCCTGCAGGCAGCTTCCCTTCCCGATGCCATCGGTGCTCAGAGTCCCAAACCCGCCTCACCCTTCATCACCTCACTAATACTTCGCATCAATGTATTTGTCCAGACACTTAATTTGTTCATTAAGTACCTAAAGAAGAGGACTGTTTCCACCTTGCAGAAGAAACAGTAGGTAGTCTACTGCTTATCATGCAGTTTCAAATAGGAAAGGTTTTCCAACATGTAAATAGCATAGCTGACTCATACTGATTCATGTGAAAAGTAACGCATTAATTTTTTAAAGACTATCACTATTCCGTGACCTCGCTAATCTAGCAACCTACAGTTGAGAGTTGACTATAACTTATCTATAGCTTATGTTTCTGAACCTAGTTTTAATTGTATGATTTCATATGCATATCCAAATCGTTGAACTACTGCCACCACACCAGTCCCTGCCCAGGGCCATGAGAAACCACCACGTATAAATGTTCTCATTTCCTGGTTTTATACGTGTAGGTGTACGGCTCCCTCCCTAATTCCTCCTCTTTCAGCCGATTATATTGGTATTGACTGTGTGCCTCTAAATAAGATAAATGTTAATTTTTCTGTGGACTTTTAGAAAGGAGTGGAGCTAAATGAATGAGTTCAGTCAGCCAGCTTCATCTGGAAGACGTACTGATTACAGTTTAAAAAAATCTACCAAAAAAAACCTCCCCTTTCTCTTTCTTGAACTGTGACTTTCATGTATGTATCTTGCAACTTAGATTTGAAGGTAGAACTTAGATTCAGGTACAAAAGAGGTTCATTTGGATCCTTCTGGGCTAATCTGGTCACTCCACTAAAATAAGGACGTGGGGACCGACTATGGCTAAAGAGGTGACGGGTGTACTTCAATGTCGAGTTAGAGATGTTACTACTATTCAAACTTACAATAAAGAGTTCAACATTTATTGAATGCCGGGACTGTGCATTTCACATAGCATCTCATTTATAGAAGGCTTATAAGAGTTAACATTGCAGGATAAACATTTGAAAGATAAACATTTATGGAGTGATAACGGATATCAAAAAAGTCAACAGAGACTCCTTGTCTTTCCAAAACTGTGTAAGTGTATTCCCAAATATTTCTAAATGGTCCATAAGAAAGGACATGTTCGAATATATAGTCTTAAATATTTAGAGAAAAGAACATCATCAGAATTACCTTAAAACACACACACACACACACACACACACACACACACACACTCACTTGCATCTCTGCCAACATTCTCAAACAAGTTTGATTATCTTACACTGAGGGTTAACTACTGATTACATTTTCCCAATTCATATATGCAATAACAGGGCCAATAATGCATCATTTTCAAGGCAAGATTTAGTACACAGCTAGCTGATTAAATATCCTACCCTTAATGATACGGGACACTAAATAAGTCTCATTAGCTACTAAGGGCGATTTATTTTAATCTTTGAACTTTTCACAATAGGCTGACTTCTCAACACCTATCTGAAGAGTTCCTGTCATTTCCAACCAAAAAATTCGGCTTTCCTACTTGGAAAGCCAGAAAGAATTTTTCATAATGAAATACAGTCACAGGATCATGTTATACAAATGTGGATTTGAGAGCAGTGATACTAGAGTAATTGTAACACTAAAGTTGTTCGTTTTGGCTTTCAAGCTCAAGACATCAGAGAGAATGTGACCTATTCTACTGCATTTGTTTACATGGGTAACAAACCCAGTTAGGACAATGCAGCCAGGGAGTATGAAGAGAACTATTATAGGGCAAAGGCCATACCTATTCGTCACAGTTACTCCTATTAAGGTCACCCAGGAATGACCATTTAACCAACAACTCCGTTCTTGATATTAAAAATCAATAGTAATATCAACATCCCTTCTTCTTAAACAATATTTTACAGAATCCATATTCTACAACAACACACTACCAAGTATATTCAGTGCAAGAAAAAAAGACAATGTTTCATGTTTTGAGAAATCCTGCTTTAAACAGGGTTAAACCGTTACATTGTTTTTTACTACAGGACTTCCCAGAGCCTTTAATAAGCTCATATGCACTGTGTCCCTGTGATTTGTTTTTAGTATAGAGCATTTCCAGGTTTATCAGACTACAGACTCTTTTTTAGAGAGCACCAATTCACATTTCATGCAATACGGGTGAGTGTCACTAGTCGGGAAATCCTACACCTACAGCCTCGGCAATGGGGTGCACGCGCGTGCGTAACTGGCACAATCAGAAAGAATGCATTGCGTGGTGTGTTTGTTTCTTATTGCTATTATGACAAATTACCACAGACTTAAATGGCTTAAACAATCCAGATCTATTACCTCATAGTTCTGTATGTTAGAAGTCTGACATGGGTCTCATTGAGCTGAAATCAAGGTGCTGACAGGGCTGCACTCCCTTCTGGAGGCTCTAGGGAGAATCTGTTCCTTGCCTTTTCCAGTTTTACAGGCTTCCAGCATTCCCTGGTTCACTGCCCGCTTCCTCCATCTTCAAAGCCAGCAACACTGCATCTCTCTGATCGTTCTACTGTACTATCTCCCGCTGACCACAGAGAAAGTCGTCAGCTTTTAAAGATTCACTTTCAAGATTTGTGTGATTAGATTAGGCCCACTTGGACGGTCCAGGATAATCTCCCCATCTCAATGTCGGCAAAGTCCCTTTTTGCCATGTAAGGGAACATATTCACAGATTCCAGGGATCAGGGTTTGGACATCTTTGGGAGCCATTACTCTGCCTACCACACGTGAATCGGTAAGAGTACCTTCCAAGTTCTGGCTAGCAAACGAGGTCAAAGAATGAGAAAGAGAGCAGCGGTCGCTGTTATTTGCTCCCAGATATTACTTATATCACCAAAGCATCAAGGAAATCAAAAGTATTGTCCGCTTAAGGGATGCAGAACAGTAAACATGATATGGAACACATTCCTAAGCACCGAGGGCTTGGTTTGTAGCCCTCTGGAAATTAGGTTCTCCACAAACACAGCCAGCTGGCCCCTCGACAATATGGGCCTGATTCTACAAGGTGTCTGTTTTCCAGTAAAAGGCATATACGCCTAACCAGCTTTATTGAAGCTTTCCTTACTAAGGGACCGTGCATTCATTACCTCCTACGATGTTGGTGTTATAACTGCCCTATTTTACAGGTGAGACAATACTTTTTATGGTTATGTTACTCGACAAGAGCTTTCACCAAACCAGTAGCAAGGACACATCTGACTCCAAAGCCTGAGTTCTTAATCCTGTGCAGTACTATTCGCTTTGATAATCCATCTCTCTCAGGTCTCCCCACTCCCCATACCCCACACACAAACTAAGTTCTTTCCTAAGTCCCTATCTGATCCGAGGGTCTACATGTATGGGCTCTAGGCACGTGTGTGTGCACGCCCTTGTGCTCATGCGCACACATTCACTAACTCTTTCTGTCATGTGTGTCCTCACGAGGCTTTATGCCTTGAACGGGTATCTCTCTGTTGTGATCTCTGATCCGATAAGGAGACTTCTGGGCCAGCAACAGGGCAAGCTGTGAGTACATGCCTTACAGTCGTATCTAGTTTCAAAATGAGGCCAGGTCCCCATCTGTGAGGTAACTTGGCAGGTCACCTGAGCACCATGAACTTCAGCTTTCGCCTCTTGTAAGAGCTGCACAGCAATATCTGCTTCACAGGGTCATTGTAAGGATTTAAAGAGACGGTCTGTGTAAAGCACCTGATAATAACCACGCAATCCATTGCAGCAGATACAATTATCCTCAATTCCTTGCTACGTTTATCCACATAAAAGTGCCGTTGGAAGTTCTGGTCTCTCGGAAGGATGCTCATCGACAACCTCTACCGCTGTTAGTGACATCTATACAGCCAACAACCATCGTTTAAATTCCCACCTGATTGTTAAGGTGTGGTCCTTGCTATCCCCAAATGATTTTCTTTTAAAGGGCTATGCCTGCCTGGAGAACTAGGGCCTGAGCCTTCTTGAAATTTTCTAATCACATCTGGTTTAGCTTTAGACATTTTCTGGGGTTTTGCCAGCAGCCACGACACTTTAATGGCTACAATAAACCTCAAAGCCTCATCAAATCTTTGCTGTATGTGTGAAAATTATGTCCACTTCAATTAAACATTCCATCTCAGCTCACACCCAGGCCTTGTGGAAACGGAGCTGAAGACTGAACGGGGAAGTGAGATGAAACGGGCCGCCACGACTCTGGCCATCTCGCCAGATGGGATTTGGAAGGACAAGAAATTCATTAGAGAACCCACGTTCTGTATTTTCTTTAAATATTTACTAGGTGCCTTTCATGTATTAAAAACACGGGCATCTCTAAAGATTAGCAGGGCATTTTTTTGTTTAAATATTCAATGTGTGTGGGACAGCGCCGGTTTCCTCCTTTGCCTTGGTGGTACACTTCACGTCTTTGTGGTGACGTCCCACGCAAAGAAGAAAAATAACTGAGGTAGCGTTCAGTCTTCCTTCATAAGGCAGCTCCTCCAGCTTCAGAAGGTCTTGTATTTCCTTAAAATTGACTGGGGAAAGTGTCAGTTGAGTACTCAGAGATCCGGAATGACACCGTGGATCTCCCTAGAGAAAATAAGGTACATCCACTGCAGAGGTTTGGGGGCACCCCTGCCTCTACACGGTCCTTTGAGTTCACTCTTCTTATCCCTTTGTCATTTATCATCAAACACACAGGGATATCAAAGGGAGTGGGCTGAGCCAGGATGCCTGAGAAAGGCAGCCGTGGAGGGACGGCAGGCGAAGAGGAAAGATCCAACGTAGATCAGGTTTCTGCTCCAAAGACCATACGAGAGGGTCTCACAAGGACCAAAAGACGAGAGAGGATGGGCATGCAGGGATGGCGGCCAGGGACTGGACAAGCACAGGTCTTCTCTGCTACCGCAAAAGCCACCCTGAGGACTGGCCTGGCCCTAATTCTGCCACTGGAGAGGGGTAGAAAAAAACTGCTACGTGATGCTACTCCGCTTTCTTAGAATAAAACTCAAGCCCCGCAACTCAGTCGAGGATCAAACCGCCCCTTTTTGAGGAGACGGAAAAGAATGATCACGAGGTCACGTATCACATTCCTGAACGAAGCATTCATTGAAATTCACACTCTCGACCACATCGACAGGAGGGGGAAAAAAACCCGCATGTTCCTTTAAAAATAATTTACAAGGTAAAAATATTCACTTGTAACCACTATCCTTATTTAAGCAAGTTCTATGCCCAAAGTAAAAATAAATGGCTCTCCCTGCCACCGGGAGCAGATCTTTCCCACTTTACTTCCATTTCCAAGCTGTCCTCTAAGACTTAGATTTCTGAGCACTCTTTCACAATAAACATTTTTAAAATGTTTATTTTATGTCTTAGTGTAAAAATATTCCTGGTGCAAGCTCTTCATTTCCTCAAGCTCTGCTTTTGGCGTGCTGGGCTCCATTTCCACATTAACACGCTCCCTAAATCCTCCACAGAGCTCTTCAATTGGAGTTATACAAGCTCCAAGGCAAGTATTTATATTCTTGGACAAGGAGATGTCTCCACAGTGAAAACACAAGGCTCTAGAAATGCCAAAGGAAAATTCCTGCCCGAGAGACATATTTTCACCTTTTAAAAAAGCCAAAAAGGGCTTTCAGCGTTTTGCTTTGGATAATTAAAAATGTAAATTAAACTAAAACAGACTGTTTACTACGGGTCTTACCATCATTATTAGACTCATATACATAAACGAAATATATAGGCGTGTGTGTGTGTGTGTGTGTGTGTGTGTGTGTGTGTGCGCGCGCGCGCGCGCCACAGGGAGACCAAGAGCAAGACTGAGAGACAGAAAGATAAGGCAGCACATAGTAAACTAGCTTAGAAAATGCAATGCATGAGATTTTCTAATCAGACCCAATCTGCCTCTCACTGGCTGTGCGAATACAGCTTCTCGAAGCCTCATTTTTCTCATCTATAAAATGGAGTTAGTGTAGTTCCTGCTTATTCGGGTCATTAGAAGAATTGTATGAGAACACAGTAAGAATTCAAAAAAAGGGTTGTTATTATTTTTATTAAAATTATATCTATTCCATGCTGGAAAATGTACATATAACAAGATATATATCTATATATCTATATATCTATATATATATAAAATAAACACTAATTAACACTAATGAAAGAGAAAGATGTGTAAATACACTGTCTCCAAATTGTGCACAGAGATGGAAAGTGTCCTGAGGTAGTGTACCATAACTGAACTCTCACCATTCCATTCCCCGAGCCATACAGAAATCATCCCCTTAAATCATTTTAAAAAATCCTATCTATTATCGTAATAGCAGAACAGTGTGCCTGTTACCTTCTAGTTGCCTCTTCAGTTTTCTCAAATCTTTTATAAGGTCTTCAAATTTGACTTGGGAGGCCAGAAAGAAATCTTGTGGTTCGGGCAGGGGGAAAACACTCTTTTCTGTTCCTGCTTCCTAGAATATACGGTAAACAAAAGTACATTTTACTTCCCAATTGTCACTCTCAGTTGAAATTCCAAAGCATCTTTTTTCGGATGGTTGGATAAGAATCAAGGCAATGCTCCCCTGCTATTCCTAACTTTGGACTTGTTGCTTTGAAGTGCGTTCGTGTCTTTCACGCTATCATTTCGGTCTTATTGGCGCTGAGGTTGGCTATGGCTGTAGCTATGGCATGGGCTGGGCTCTGTTTTGCCTCTTGAATCAAAGAGAAAATGGTCAGGTATGTCCTAATCTTAGACCCTCTACTCCCATGGAAAATGGCACAGGAAGAACACATGAAAGTACTTGAATTGAAAGTCCCTGTTGAGTTTCACATGGCAGCAATTAGATAACTCATCTTTGGGGTATGCCAAAGGGTGTGAGTTGGAAGGTACTGGGTAAGGCAGCACTGAGGTGGGAGAAACAATCACCATCGCTTATGCTCTTACCTACCTTCCTCTGCAGCTTAAAGCTCGTGGGCACACGTGTGCGCGCACGCGTATATGTGATCAAATTCTTCACATATTTGTAAAGATTCTCTTAATGTTGTTTGGCTTATCTTAGCAGATGTTTACGAGGGCGTGGTTGGGTTGGGTTTTGACAAGCTCCGCAACTATACCTAATAGAGGATCTCAGCTGAGAAACACCCAGAGGGACACGAACTGTAGGCACATCGGGAGACCAGCAGAGCCTCAACTGTCTTTTCCAGTCCGGCTTGCTTTCTCCCCGAGTTGTTTAATACAAGCTTTGTGTCTTGCATGTCTCAGGCCATCTTCGCTTATTCTCCTCTCCACACAGGCTACTTTGCCAGCTTTCCTTCACATTCCATCTTCCCTGCTGCCATTAGGACTAGTTCCAAACTCTAAAACGGCTTTACAAGGCACTTTCTGATCTGGCCTCTGTCTCCATCTCCAGCCTGATTTCTCCCTTCCCCTATCGCTAACTCCCTCTCCTAAACTTTCATAAAATAAAAGAACAGGCCACAGTCTCTTGCTTCTAGGCTTTTGCCTACAAAACTGTCCCTCTTCAAAAACTCTTCCCCAGCCCCTCTTCACACCTCCTTGTTCATACTCCCCTTTCTAGTCTCAAAACAGATATCACTTCCTTAAAGACCTCCCCTAAGCCTCACCACCTGGGTGTTTCCAAGAGTCCCTGCTAATTCCTGTTATCACAGCACTTTTCAACGTTAACTTAAAAATTGCCTTGTTAGCTTGTGTGTCTTCCCCACTAGACTATAAACATTTTGAAGGCAGGAACTGTGCCTTGTTCTCGGTCAAGTACACACCATCTGGCCTACCAATAAAATCTGTTTGGCACCACTAACAGAGAGCTTATAAAACGCTATTCTGGGAAGTGTGCACCTTGGGCAGGAGTCATCTAACTTATCGTCCTGTTTTCTTGTGGTTTTGAGAATTCCCTGGACCCTACCCCCCTTCCTTTAAGACCTTTGGCCTCATTTGGGATGCTAGGAGGAGGTGCTTTTCCTCATTTGATCAGAACAACATTTTACGTGATCCGTGTACTATTTTTCATCTTCCTCTACTTATTTTACTGCTTTTTAAAAAACCATGGAAGCAGTACCCTCCTTTGAGTGCCAAGGTGGAAGAACATCTAAGATGCTTGTCACGAAACTCCATGGTAATCTATGGAAGAACTCATGCATATTTCTTTCTATTTCCCAAAACTTTTTATCAGATTCAGTCCCGGCTTCATTTTTTTTTTTTTTTTTTTTTTTAAGCTAGAAAAAGAGAAAATGCTACTGAGCAAATCGGCCCGGTAGTAGCTCTTGCGAAAGCTGCTCAATTGGAGTTCAAAAGACATGGCCCTAGAAGGGTTTCTTTGAACGTCACATAGACCTAGACTTGGACCAAAAACCAGGCATGAGTGGAAGGAAGCTTGGAGCAAGAGTCACCTTTCTTCCGCTAACTGCTCATCACCACTAACCACAAAAATCATCACTTATGCTCCTAAGAGGGAAGGGATCATTTACTAAATCACATAATGCTGTACTCTTGTTGAGCGCAATTCATTTTAACACGGTGAAAACTGGGAGAGCACCACACAAATGCTGACTTCTTATTTTTCCTAAACTGGACCATCCCGTGTTTGCAATTAATCTTATTTTAAGATTTCCCTCTGTGAAGTCGATTCCACTGGGTTCAGCTCTCTTCAGTAGGAGTCAAACTCCATCGGCAAATTTCATCCTTCCTACACAGTGCATCTGTGTAGGCAGGATGGTTGAGGCAGAGACTATGAGTACCTCTGCTTAGGCCAGTCTCGAATTTGAACTGTCACCTCAAGATCCTTCAGGATAACTCTTCTGCCACCCTGGTACCTGCCTTCAGAACTTTGGGTGTACACATATTGCCTGAAGCTCAACACACCTACCCTGCTCCACCAGAAGATAGCTCTCGCCTCGTTGCATCTTGTTTGTTACAGATGCTACTTATTACATGCTTGTGGGTATTTATAGTACATTCAACTCAGCAAGTATTTATCAAGCACCTACATGACGAACATGAAAAAAGAGACAACAAAGAGTTCTGGATCTCAAGGAGCAATGCCGGGAAGCTAGGTAATTGCTCAACGATATCTATACACAGGGGAATAATAAACCTGGTGGTAGATACATTGACAACGGTTACATAAACCCACCAGGAGGGTAGGAGAGATGACTAAGGACTTCATCAGTGCTTGGCCTGTCTTCTGCGTGAAACTGTAGACCTTTTGAAAACGAGGCCCTGGAAGCTTTACTTTTCTTCCCTTGGTACCTAGGAAAAACTCTGCTTGTGTGGATAGTCGAGCGGGACTCCTGACAACATTTTCCTGAGACTTTTTCCATTTACTGACTGCTAGGTTTCTCAACAACTTACAATGGTACCTCTTTCTTCTCAAAGCTAGGACTCCTTGTTCTCGATTTAATGAGAAGGAATAAAACACAGAAAATTGCGCTCAGGTGGATTCTCACAGAAATTTTTATTTCTAATGGCCCAGTGTAATCTAAGCAGGGAAGATGGATTTCAAATTCCACGTCTTTAACTTGTTCACGGATGAACATTGCTGATAAAGTATTGGGTATTATTGCACCTTAAGTTCCTAAAGTTTGGTCCGCATCCCAGAATCTAGTTTCAAATATAACCAGTTACTGAACGGATACGGGTTTCACAGAGACCCTCACAATCTGGTCAGAAGGCACTGAGATGACTGGGGGTCTCTTTGAAGCTGTGTTATACAGCGGATTAAGAGTCAGTAGATTTGCGCCACTGAATAATGCTTCTCTTTACAAGAGTCAGCTAAACTCTCTTGGCTCCAGTGTTCCCATCTGTAAACCAAGGAAGCTGGAGAGCTCTCAAATTCTACGTTGGACTTGAAATTCATCCATCCATCCATCATCCAATTTCTGAATGCCAGCAATGTGCAGGAGCTGAAACCCCATTAGTGTAGTTTTCCACATAACGCTATTTCTTACCTGATCATAGTAACGCAGGTAATATTTCACAACATAGTCCACCAGATTAATCCCATTATCCTAGGTTTAACAGAGAAGTTTAAATGAATATCATTCACATGAGATTCTGCCATATTAGATAGTCAAAGAGCTGAAATCTCACTCTGTAACTCTAACACTTTTCATTTGTGATACCTGGTCCTAATTCTGTTTGAGACTGTCCTCTTTCCTCCTTGTCCCATTCATTTTTATGGCATCTGTACAAAGAAATGACACTACACTCTTTCTTGGGGTGCGGGGGGGAACCCAAAGAGGTAATCCATAAGGCCTCTGAGGTAATGCCTAAGACAGGCACCAGCCAACCAAAAGACTGTCTCCATACTTTCAGGCCTAAAGCCAAGAAGGGAGGGGGTAGGGGAGTGCTAAAGGGAACCAGAGAGTAGAACAGAAGACCATCCCTCCCTTCCCACCTTTCAAAAAATGTGTGTTCTTACTGGCGTGAAAAACAATCAAGGAGGCTTAAAAGGAACACCCTGCCACTTTATGACCCTGGGACTCCGGGGGAGAGCAGGCCCTCCCACAAGGCAGCCTTTGTGTCTCGTTCACGTGGGTCTAATTCTAATTTGCCTGTGTGTTTCCCCTCCCTCCGCTCCCCCTGCCCCCCCAGGGGACGCCTAGATATGGGCTGGTTGTTTCTAAAGAGGTAGCTCTGCAGGGTGTGGAGCCAAGCGATAATCAGTCTCAGAGGGTCTGACAGTGGACCCCCAGCCCAATTGTTGTGGACCAGAGAGTAATTCAAACGCTCAGCTCCCGTGGTGAGTCAGCACTGCGCTCCACTTAGGAGCGAGTAAATTACAAGGAGCTAACGCCAAACTCGAGCAGACTCAAGCCTTGCGCCATGGCTAATACTGTACGCTCTCTGCTTTATCCTCTCACGGCAGTTCAACACCTAACTGTGTGCTTTCGAGCAAATGAATGTTGGGGATTTTGTCATCAAAAGAAGATGAAAAACCTGTCTTTATTCAAAAGAAAGCAAACAATGGACTGTTAGGGGGAGGAGAGAGATGAACGGAACAACCAGGAACACTTTTTTTGAAAATGGAAGGTATACGAGGAAAACAATGACAGATCACAGACCTTCGTTATGAAAAATAAATAAATACCCGACTTTTGACGTCCTTGAGTTTGGGCAGAATTTCTAAGCTATAGCCATCTGCTTGTCCCCGAGTCCTATTTCCTCCATTCATATAGTTTCCAAAAGCCAGAATGAGAGCCAAAATATCCTTCACACTCTTCATTTGCAGCAAGCCCTGGGAAGGCAGACACCCATTATTATGCGGCCGAACTCCAAATGCACCTATGTTCATTCAACAACAAATATTCACTGAGCACTTGATAGGCTGTTTGCTGGCCTGTTACCAACTGGATTTATAGTTGGTGAAATGGAAAGTACACTTCACTAAGCCATAAGCGTCTTGAAAAATATGTTAACAGCCATCATTTTTTAATCCTTTCAATGAATTACAAACTGCGCATGTTCTACTACTGAATATTAACTATTAGTTTTTATATTTCTATTTGAGCCGGTTTTATTTTTTAAATACTTATTTTAAAGGATTTAGAAATTGAAAAAAGACAGTTGTTACAGTTAGGCTTTGTACGTGACGGCTTCTAAGTAGGAAGGGGTTTAAGATCATTTGAGGATCTGGTTTTGGACGATGTATCTACACAAACAGCACAGTTAAACGTAGGGTAGATACAATAGCAAGCCTATACTTCCTTATCCCTGGAAATAATCCTCAGAGGTGAACTACAGAATCCTCAGAGGTGAATACAATCATGTATTTCAAGGTCATAGGCTATGTTTATTAAGTGTTTGCTGATTTGTCTATTAACTTTTACTATTTGTCTATTAATTTCAAGCTGCTTGGGGTTCTCTTCAGCCCCCCATCTCATTTGTTTTTCCTCTCTCTCTCATTCTTTTGCCCCAAGTGCAAATTTTCAAATTGATACTTTTCCCCTTCTCTACAGTTTTAGTCGACTTTATTTTCCTTGATTTTAGGGTAAAGAAAGCAAACCAAGTGCAGCTCTAGGACGACCTCTGCTCCTGCCTCGTAGGGCGTTATTAGAGGGTGTATATTATATACCTTGGTAATATTTACGCTTTCTTTAGTGAAATCTTTTATATTTTAGAAGGAAAAAACCCCATGCCTCCAGATAAGCAACTAAACATTACAGTACTTGTGGAGGATCACCATGTGGTGAAGGACGTGCGTCATTGGGAGAAAAAGCCACGTTCAAGAATTTAACTTTATAACAAACCCCAGCGTGGTAAAGCCAACAAAAACTTATCGGCCCATCACTCATTATCATAATCATTGATTTCATTTATCAAGTCTCTAGAATATTTTTATTTTACTATGTAAACACATTTCAGATGATCCAATGCATTGGTCTAAGGCAAATCTCTTTTCGCAATCTAGAGAGTCAGAATGGAAAACACACGATACTATTTAGGTTGGTTTTAAGTGGCCAGAATGTACATTGGGAGGTATTTGGAATACGGGAGAAGAAATCTGTAAAAGTGTCGGTTTTTTTCCTCCCTCTTTCTCCTCTGTCGATCTGCGTCTCCTTCTTTCTTACTCACCTGCATGCACGCTCACACGGCATAATCGTCACAGTTATACTCAGGAAAACACACAACCTTAAGTCCACAATATTTCTGCAGAGGGACTCGAGTTGATCTTTCCCAGTCCCCACTCCCTCCTTTACCCCCAAGGAGGGCAAAGCTGTCTTTGAATTAGGCAGCAAACATACCTTAGAAGCTCGTGTGATGATCTCTACCTTTCGGTGCACGGCAGTAATGCCCTCAGAAAAGACAGATCTGAAGATTATACACTGGGCACGTTCAGCAAAATTAGGGATCTGGGCTAACTCGTGTAAAAATCTGTAAGAATTAAGAATGAATCATCTGACTTCACATATAATCGCAAGGAAAATAAAAAGACAGCAGAAAGAGATTCGTCATGAGAGCATTCCTTGTTTGACGACGTTAATTGAACAATCATAAAAGGCATCAAACAGGCAAACTCAGGGGACTCCAAGGGTTTGTGCTCTACTGTTAACAACAAAGATGCTTTTAAAAATGGGTTTCCATATATCACCTCACACCTGTCAGAATGGCTGTCATTAAAAAGAACACAAATAACAAATGCTGGAGAGGATGTGGAGAAAAGGGAACCCTCGTACACTGTTGGTGGGAATGTAAATGGGTGCAGCCACTGTGGAAAACAGTACGGAGGTTTCTCAAAAAAGAAACTAAACATAGAGCTACTATATGACCCAGCAACTCCACTCCAAAAAAAAAAAAAAAAAAAACCAAAACAAAATCCAAAAAAACCAAAAACACTAATTTGGAAAGATACATGCACCCCAACGGTCACAGCAGCATTATTTACAACTGCCAAGATATGGAAGCCACCTAAGCAACCATCGACAGATGAGTGGATAAAGAAGATGTGGTATATGTGTATATACACACACACACATACATATACACACACAATGGAATACTACTCAGCCATAAAAAGGAATGAAATTTTGCTACTTGCAGCAATACGGATGGACTTGGAGGGCATTAGGCTAAGTGAAATAAGTCAGACAAAGACGAATACTGTATGATACCACTTATATGTGGAGTCTAAAAAATACACCAAAATAGTGAATATAACAAAAAAGAAGCAGACTCACAGATACAGAGAATTAGTGGTTACCAGTCATGGCAGGAGGGGCCATATAAGGGTAGGGGAGTGGAAGGTACAAACTATTGGGTATAAGACAGGCTCAAAGATATATTTTACAATGCAGGGGATATAGCCAACATTTTGTAATACCTGTAAATGGAAAATAACCTTTAAAAATTGTATAAAAATTTTTTAAAATAAAAAAAAAATAAAATGGGTTTCTATAATGGTGAGCAAACATATGGTGTATAAATTAAGAACAGAAAGTTAACGCAAGTATACTGAACCATGTGACGCTATCTGTCCCTTGCTACCCCAGGAAGACTAAACCGAAATGGAAAGCATTAATCTTAAGTGTTTGGGGAAAAAAAAAAAAATACACAGTAGACTCCCTTTATAATGCAGCATTCTCTAATGGTGTATTAACACAGGCTAAGTAAGGGGAAGACTTGAGGCAAATGTCTATAGACAAGTGAAAAAAATAATCTCTTTCTGAAGTTAGATTACTACTTTTTGTTGTTGTTGTTCAAACAATTATAATAATCTATAATGATTCTATTCTGCAGGTATCTGTTTACTTTTCCACAACAACTTACCTACACAGACAGGACTTCATAGCTCCATGCTTGGAACAAAGGAGGCACTCATTAAGTGGGCACGATCTAAAGTTTCTTAAAAACTATGGCAAGACAGATCTTAAAAGCTAAAGTTGAGTACTGACCTACGCACAGAAGTTCACTGTCTGAGCAGCTGGGCACTGGTGCCCTTTGCAAAATTAAGTTGGAAGAGCTACATATCCTCTAGGCCAACCACCCGAGGTAGGGGTATACACTAAAATGGATGGAAAGAGTTGGACACGAATTCAGAAGAGGAGAGAATCCACTAAAAGCTTTTAAATCCATTTGGGGGTTGAAATGATGATTAACTGATAGTTCTGAAAGTCTTGGTCAAACCATAACATCATTACCTTGACATTTTGTAACCTCTTACCAAGAATGCTTTTACCTAGGAGCAAAGCTGGAGCCCCCTTCTTTCCAGAACCAAAGGAATTTCCTTAGCTAATAATACTCTGTGCCTCTCTTAGGGACACTTGGGTTTTAATAAGATTCTAATAATCAGCTGTCTTTCTTATTTATCCTACAACTAGGTCATAATCCTTTTTTTTTTTTTTTTTTCTAAATAACACTGAGAGGAAGCAAAGAATGTCCATAAGAGAAAACATATCTTTGCTTTAAGGTTCTGTAACTCTGATTATTATGAAAACCATGGGATGGGATATAAAAGTGGAAACCCAAAGGAATTCTGAATTAGGACAAGATGAAAAAATTACACTCTATGTGTGAATTGTTTCTTTGTAAAATTAGTATTAAACCACTGATTCATTTATGACTGAAATCAGGGGTATCACCAGTTCTCACAAACATGAGCAGTAAAAAGCTTGCGGGACTGGAGGCATTTGGTCCTGCAGCGAGTCTTGGGAAGTTTTACTTATTCAGACGCTGCTGAGAGCAACCTCAAGTGTAGCACCCTGCACTTCTCCCTTTCCAAATGCAACCATGAAACACTATTCCCTAAGTAGGACCCAGATCCCTGAGTGGGTACACTTCCTCGTTTCAATGAACACAGCGAGTGAAGCATTGATGGAGAGAATATACATTATCAACAGCCCAGCTTACCAGCAAGGTCTTAGATGAGAAGAAGGAAATGCTGTACAAGCAATTGATTATAACTCGTCTCCAAAAAGGACGTTTAGGACCAACATGAGGAGACGAGCCCATAGGCTCAAGCAATTGGTGTTACCCGGAAAAAAGAGTAAAATAGAACTACAAGGTTCCCTGGGGTCAAAGCTTTACTGGAACTAGGGCTCGCACTAGGAAGGCTCTCAGAGAATCTTAAAGACCCAGTGTTCTGTGTATGGAGAAGGGGCCGAAGCACATATCCAGAGTTGGAGGGGGGAGGGAAATTCAGCTATTTCACAATACTTTTGGATAGAACTGCAGGGAATGTGTCACCAAAAATACCAGAGCATCAGTCACCAAGAATTTTAGTGTCTTTAGATGTGTACGAAGCACTTACAGTGCGTCAGGCACCACGCTGAGACCTGAGAACAGAATTTAACTTAAACACAATTCCTTCCCGATCACCTGTGAAATAAATCCACAGTTACCACGAGTGTGATGAGCGCTCTCGGTGATGGGGCCTAAAATAGGAGCTATGGAAGCCATACGCAGGGCATCAAAGTCAGAGCCCTGGAGGGACCACGTCAGCCAAGGTCTCCGGGAGCCCTCTGGTCCTTGTGCAGGACACATGTAAGAGAGTGCCAGCGAGAGCCTGGACAGGCTGAATGATATTCGTGGGGAAAGGTGAGAAAAAGCTAAAATGGGGCTTTGTGTTCTAAAATAAAGAGTTCAAGCTTTTTTTCCTGAATGAATGAAGGGTTTTAGACAGAGGAGTGAAACTTTCAGCTTTTTGTTTTAGAAAATCGCCCTTGCAATGGCTCGGCTGATGGATTGGAAGTGACAGCAGATCTGAGGCTGGGAGCAGCTGGACTATTCTCAGGGGGAACGAGAGAGGGCCTGCAGTGTGGATGCTGGGGGGCGAAGGGTGAGAAAGCGACTGAGGCTGCCAGACCCTATGGAGCTGACCCATCCCACGGGATGCTGAGAAGAATCCAGGATGACTTGTGGGTTTGGGGGCCTGGTCACCTGGTAGAAGGCGAAGATACAAAATACTAGAGAAGCAAATTTGGGAAAAACAAAGTCTCGAGGAAAGCAGACTTTCCCATTTATCTGAGAAAGTACCAGAAGTACAGGTTACCTCAAAGGCTATGAAGTGTCTAATATCTTATCTCCCACATGTGGGTTTTACACTCCACCCATAAGGGCAGGGGTAAGCGCTCTTTAACACATGCCCAAGGAGAGGGTCTTGGGCATGATTAGGCCATGGTACTTATGAAGATTTAGGGACTGATTTCCTTTTGGACTAGTCTAACTTTACACCCTAGGGCCAGAGATAGAAAGGACTCAATACCCGCAAAGAGCCGCAGACCAGGGACCTTCCTCTTCTTTCCTTAAGGCAGGCTGATCTTCCTAGGATGGACTGTAAGTACAGCCGGTACACAGCAGAAACATTCTGCACCTCGCGGTACGTGGGTCACACACCCACAGCAACTCGGCTGTCAGGTGGATTGATGCAATGGGCCTACTGTTTTCAAGGGACTAACATGTGGTTTACCATTCCTCAAAGCCCTGAATGATATCATTTCAGGTGTCTGTGCATGCTGTCACTTATGTTCCTCCATAGAGGAGGACGCTAACAGAGCCTTGTTTCAACGTCAATATGTCTTCTTTGGGGCGATCCCCGGGCAGCTGTGGGCCTCAGTGGAGCATCCCAATAGGCTGTATATGGTATCCTCACTTTAGGCCACAAAAGGCACACATCAGGCCTGATCAGACCCAGTAGAGCCTCCCCTCGCCTCACCACCATCCCAAGGAGAGTGTGAACAGAGTTGAGGACCATTGCTGAAGGGAGCGGTTCTCAGACAGCCTGGTCCCAAGCAGATGACACCTCTGTGGGAAATGACTTTCTAAATCTGGCCCTGCGGCGCAAGAAAGCTGATGAGGTGAGTGAGGAGGGCAGCCTCCCCAGGCTCTGATTTAAAGCCTGGGCACCACAGGAATCTTAGGAAACTGCAATGCTGAAACTATAAATGATTCATATTTTCCAGTATGCAAAACACGCTTATGGTCAACTCACTTGGAACTAATGGCAAATCAGTTGCCAGAAAATCAGACTCTGGCATGAATCAAACGAATGCTACACTGTGCAGGAGGTCAGGAGTAAAGGTGAAAATCACTCAGCCCTGGAGGCCCTACCTCTCTGGGCCTCACCCTCTAGCAGCTGAGCCCAAGCATATCACCAGGACAACATGACCACCTTCTTTGCTGCCACTAAGAGCTTAGCATGTTCAGGAAGCCCTTGCAAGGACCATTTGCAAACTTTAAAAACACTCTTCCATCCACATCATCGGGAGAGGAAGCAAGAGAACTTTAATAAGTCATCTGTTAATTACCTGCTGCCAGTATTCTGTGTCCTGGCAATTAATCTCGAAAAAGAATGCTAGAAAGGCATTAGCACAGGAAGGAAAAGGGGAACCCTTCCGGAGCAAGGACCCACGGTTCATTTCACCAAGTGGGCCGTTCCATAGTTTAGAGCAGGGGTTGGTGAATTACAGTCCCCAGGCCGAATTCTTTGTTTTGGTATGGCCCATCAGCTAAGAATGGTTTTCACATTTTTAAATGGTTGAAAAAAATCAAGCATTTAAACATTAATATTAATCAAATGTTAACCAGAATAATATTTTGTGACATGTACAATGATATGAAATTCAAATTTCAGCGTCCATAAATAAACTGTTCTTGGCGCACAGCCACGCCCATTTGTTTATGTATTGTCTGTGCTCGCTTCTGCACAACCACCGTTGACTTGAGTAGTTCCAGCAGATTGTAATGGCTCACAAAGCCTAAAGTACTTACTACCGGGTCCTTCAGAGGAAAAGTTTACCAACTCTGGGCTTGGAGTATCATTGCTTTAACATGGCATAGTTGGCACTACCCAAAGGCTTGTCCGTGTTATGGACTGAATGTTTGTATCCCCCCCCAAAATCCCTAAGTTGAAATCCTAACCCCCAAAGTGATGGTAATAAGAAGTAGGGCCTTTAGGAAGTAATTAGGTCATGAGGGTTGAGCCCTCATGAGTGGGGTTAGTGCCCTTCGGAGAAGAGACACAAGCGCTTACTTCCCCCCTCTGCTCTCTGCCACGTGAAGATACAAAGGGAAGTCTGCAGCCTGGAAGAGGGTGCTCACCAGAACCCAACCATGCTGGCACCTGGATCTCAGACTTCCAGCCTCAGGAACTGTGAGGAATAAAATTCTGCCGTTGATAAGTCACCCAGTTTAGGATACTTTGTTACAGCAGCCCAAACTGACTAAGACAGTCCTCAAATACTCCTCATGGCCTTGTGTCTAAATATCCCATTATTAGTCACTTCATTTTCCGCCGTCAGCACCTTAGTGGGACTGAATTTATTATATTAGGAAACAAGACTTGGGAGTGGACCACAGGATGGGTCGGGATGGGAGTTGGTAAGGACGGGGGGCTCAAGTCAATGGAACAGAAGGGCAGGGAAGCCCATCTGCATTGATTCACAATATTCTTAGGCTTCATGAACTAACTTTGGGTGTGTGTGTGGGGAGAACTCTGGCATATGCTCCATGTGACAGCCAGTCATCTAAGGGTCCCCAAATTATCATAAAGGTTTGTCAATAACTGAGTAAACCTAGAAATTCCTCACCCGGTCACTGAAAGATGTTTCTTCTGGACCTGAATACCCTGGCTTCCAAGGGGAGTGGGGCATTTTAGAGGAACCAAGGGCAAGGTGTGACGGTTTCAGTATGAGCGACTGACCCCTGAATGTCTCTGGGGCTGACTTGTTACCCTGAACCCAGTCAATTTCCTCTTTGCTTCCTATTCCTTGCCTCATCTCCAGGCTGAGAAGCACAGCCTGCACTGGGCAGGAAGCACTCAAGGTAGCCGCGAGCTAAGTAGCCCTCTGTCCACTTGGGACCCATCCCGCATTCTTACAGAGTCCTTAGGGCTGCAGAGCCCCAGAAGGTTATCCATGGTTTGTAGACCCCAAGAGCCCAGCCAAGGACGAGAGTCACTCAGTTATGCACTAGAGTTCTGGGCTTTCAAAGTGAGTGGAACACCCCAAACTAGAGAGCAGACACCTCCACATAGTGACACACAGGCACATGCAAAGGGAGGACGAAAAAACCACATCTAAATTGGGCAGAGCAGGTAGAGAATTTGGGGAGAAAGCTGGCACGTTCAGCCTACATTTACTGGATACAATATTTAGGAAAATCAATTTGAATTCTGTGACTCTGCCATCATCCCTTTTAACTGCATCAGCAGAACCTTAAACAGAGCAGTAACCTCTCCCTTCCTCAGTTACCCTTTGGGCCAGAATGTTTAGTCTAGGAGGAATTAACAAGTTGCTAGGACAAGAAAAGGGGAGTCATGAGGGGTGGGGTGAGGGGTTGAGACATGATATCCAGCAGCACAAATCTCCCGGCTGCCTTTCCCGGCAGTCAGGTCACTCTGCTGTGTGCAATAGGTCACAGGAATGACGCTGCTGTGACTTAGCTTGGCACAGTTGAGATCTGGTTATTTGGAGCTGGGAGGCAGGAAGATAGGGACGGCCCTTCTTTTGTTAACAGAAAAGTGTTTAAGCATCCTTACTGCTCAGGTTTATCCAGTAGCTTCAATTCTTCCTCTTTGGATGTCTCATAATACTTTCTTATTTTAACGAGTTCATCCTCTTGGGCTCTCTGTGTTGAAATAGAAACAAAACACACACAAAAAGTGAGCAATGAGAACCTGTCTAAAGCAGTGTGTCTCAGAGTGTGGTCTCTGCACAGGCAGCATCAGCACCACCTGTCGCTAGTTAGAAATGCCCATTGTTGGCCCTACCCCGGACATAAGACACTCCAGAGGTAGGGCTCAGCAAGCCCTCCAGGTGGTTCTGAGACACGCTAATGTTTGGGAATTACTGGCTAAACTAAATGGTCCTAACAAGTGACCTTAGCTGGATACAGAAGCCAGGACATTTGATTGCTAACCTTTGAATCCCCTGTGTCTTTCCCAGTAAGATAGGGTAAGGGTCAAGTTGTCCTTAGCATTTGCTTTCTTCATCCTCAGAACCGAACAGCCCTCCTAACTCATGTAGGCGCCTGATTTTGAAATTTCTGGTCCGCGGGTTCTTTCTGACTTTTCTAAGCATTCGTTGTCTGCACCACTGATTTTGGCATTTAGTCCCATACTTCCTCAATGTGCGCAACTGTGTCAGTTGTATGTGGCTTACCTCTACTGTAAGCTAACAAGTACCCATCACGCGCACAGTCCTGAGCCCGAGGTAACAACTAAAAGCATCCTAGAAGGCACTCTGCCTTTTACAAAGTCCTCCGACATCAAGTATTGCATCCTTGGTTTAAAGCTGACTCCACCGAGGCTTACACTAAGGACCTGGCAAAGAGCCTGACTTAGAACACCTTTCTTCCACAACACCACGATGCCCCCCAGGTATTCAACAAATGTGCCATTAGCTCCCGACGGCCTAGGATGTGTGCACCTTCTTTATGAACGAAAGCCTTCCTGAGAGAAACATGGGAAGTTCCCACCCAGTCGTACCAAACAGTTCCTGACACGCACAAAGGACGTAGAAAGGTGAAGGGAACTGGCAATCCCGCTAGGCTGGATTATCACACTATGGAAATTTTCTCGGAGATGCTTAAGGTCCCAGGGGACCTAAGCATTGAAATGAAATCGTTTTTTGAGCTCGGTAATCATAGCATGCTATAGGGCTCCGGGTAGCTTCCTGAGAAACAGCGTTACTTCAGTAAAAAGAATCTGTTTCAGTCTATGTTTTCAAATCCTAACAGAGTCAGCGAACCAGAACAGTTAACAGTTATGGGAATTGTGACTCTCCTGTGTCACCTTCTCAAGAAAGCCTGACAATTATGCTCGTTATCTCCACATGTAATCCACACATGAAGACCATATATGTGTGCAGCGCTGTTTATTTTCAAAAGACACGGCTACTGCTGCATATACTGAATTCTCTTTTAATACAAAAATCATGTCGAGCCCATTATAACCCCCATTGTACTGATAAACAGGTTTAAGGAATTTAACTGGTCTGAGGCCACGCATAAGTAAATGGTAGAGCTCGACCTCAAACCTGAGAGTATCTCACTCTAAATCCAAAACGCACACCCACCACCCTATACTATTTCCCACGATCAATGCCGTCAGTTCACTTGGGCTAAAAGTAACCATCCAAGCTGGTAACAGCATCCGCATTCCTCAGAGGATGACACTGGTGCACACCAGTGTTCAGCTGGTAACTCAGCTTCACGCACTCTGATTGCAAGCCACAGGGCTGGGCTGGGTTCCACGGCACACAAGTGGCCTCCACATTGAACTGCCTTCCCTCGCAAGAGAAATCTACTAACCCAGATACCACAGTCGGCGGTCAGGAACCTAGTGCTTTCTTCATGCTCAGTCTCATTTGAGCCTGCATTTCTGTGCCTTAACCTCTTCCACGCAATGTCACAATTCCCACTGCCGAGGAACATGAATGGCTCAGTGACTTTTCAGGTGGAAGGAGTCACATATAACCATTTTCTAGACATTACCTTTTTTTTAAGTTAGTTAAGATACAAAAATCCGGAAACTCTGGCTCTGTAGGTGTTTGATACTCACGTTTTCGTATAAGGCTGCCAGGGTTTCCAGATCCACCACGGAATCATCCACGTTAAAAATGGCTGCCGAGCCCCAAAGAGAAAGAGAAAGAGGACAAGAGGTGAGATTGGACTCCCCTGCACTCACATTTACTCCACGACTAGCCTGCAAGCAATATAACATTGCCCCCTCTCACACAGGTTGCCTTTCGGCTCGTTCCCGCTCCCTTTCCTTTTGCACCAGGGGCCCCCCGTGAAAGAAACCGAAATGGTTCCGATCACTGGCCTGAGCCTTGGCCCTGCCTGGTTTAATTCCTCAAGCTCTGCATCCTTTCTGCAGTTTAATTTAGGCTCCACAGGAGAAGTGTTTGTGCTTTAAAACTAAATCCGTTTGTAGGTTTGCAACACAAGGTTAAATCTTTCTTCCCGGCTGGTAATTGAAGAGATTTAGTACCTGATGCACCAGAACTGACTCTTGCCCGTTACCAGGAAGAGAGAGAGAGAGAGAAAAAAAAGACGATGTTGGCAAATTAAATGAATTCAGGCATGTGATTTCAGGCACCTTTCCATGGCCGCTGCAAACATCTTGTTTGGATTAAAGAGACAAGAAAAAGCAATAGTTGCATCAATGGCAAATTAAGATTATGGAAACCTCCCATGAGCCAGTCTTAAGGCAAGTTCTCATTCCCATGGTTTTATTTGGATCCTACTTGTTGTTCTGTATGTTAAATAAGTTATTTAGCTGCTAACTAATATGCCTGTGATTTCATCTAGAGGGATTCCTTCCCATATATACCAGCATACAAACATTGAGATTTTAAAGCCTTAATGGATTTGGCAATCAAAGTGCTCGAAATAGGCAGCTCCACATCTTTAAATAATTATTCAAAACTAATAAGGTTTGTTCCCTCAACCCCACCTCCTTTCTCTGACTTTACATTGTGAAATTAACCAGCACGCTAGTAAATTTTCTCCGTGGCAGGCTAATTAATTTTATTAAACCAACCAGTAATATTTAGAATGCCTTAAAATTCTGCTCGTCAACCACGGTTCTGTTCGTTGGCACTACACCACGGTTTTTGGAGAAGGTAGGGATCCAGGTAAAGGGCAGGTTGCTTTCAAATTGTTTTGCTTCTTCTGCGGTTTAGAATCACATGAACGCCTTTATACAATTTTAATAAACTTAATTAACGGAGCTAAGATCATGTAACTTCACAGAACACCGAGAAATGTACTTAAAATTCCTTCATAGGCCACCTTCTCTAACTTAGAGGAATTAATCATCAAGCTATGCCGCAGCTACGTGGGGTGGTGAGAAAAGAGGAGGTTAATATGCTAGTGACAAAGTCAGTCGTCTCAGATTCCACCAAGACAAAGGAAAATTACCCTTCTGAAAAGTCCAATCTGAAACCAGGCATGTTTCAATGTCTGATGCTTTAAAAAAACAAAAAAAAAAGGCCAGAAACAATGTCTAGTCTATGTAAATTCTAATAGTCTCCTATAAAAATCAGCCAACGGGAATACGATAAGAAAAGGTAAAATTCTAAAAATAATTTATCAGGAACGTTCACTCCTAAACAAGGTACTGCACATGAACTGCAAGCTTACATATAATCAAGTCATCTTACCTAATGGGAAAGAGAATGATCTGTTGGCTTCCTTTCCTAGTGAGTAAATATTTGAGTTTCAGAAGTTAATCAGTCTGGGTCCCAGATACACAGTTTGATGGGTTATACCCTCAGCCAATTCCCCTGCAGTATGCCAGGAAGCAGAGGAAAACATGTAGGGAGGATGGGACTGGAGAACAAGCAGGGGCTCTGGCGACACTCATTCGTTCATTCACCCATCCCTTGAATAAATGCTGGTTGAACGTGCACCAAGTTCTAGAAACGGTTCTAAAATGCTGTGATTACACAAATCAAATGTGTGTCTGAGATGTTCAAAGCACTTGATCTCACGAGATTTATACTCCGCCTTAGGCGACAGAAAATAAACAAATAAACAGTTACAGATAATGATATGAAGAAAGCAGAGAAATGAGCAACATGACAGAGGCTAATGGATGAAGGCTTCTTTGAAGAGGTGACATTTAAGCTAAGAGCTGAGCAGGTCAGTTCTGTGAGTGTCTGGGAGAAAAGCCTTCCAGGGAGAGGGAACTGCAGAAGAATATTTCTAATCCAGATGAAGGAACAAGCTCAAGGTTCAGAAAAAGACCAAGATGACAGCTGCGGAGGGAGCAAAACTTACTACGTGATCCTGGCAGGTTCAGCTCTATGAACCTCGGCATAACCATAGAATGGGTCTAATTTCACTTACTGAAAACATAAAATGAGGTTAAGATGTATGCTTGGCCCAGCATATAAAGCATGGTGTGAAATCAGAATGGTACCTACGAACTGACTATTGTGATGTTAAATATACACACTGTGGATGTGTTTTAATGCTTGTTAATGCCTTATCTCCTTTAACATCTGGAAAGCATCAGAGAAAGAAGACTGCCATTACTGAGTAGGTTGTGTTATAAATGAAACTTTCTAGAATTCTGGAGTGTTTCAGATAGGAGCAGTTGCAATTTAAACCCTTTTGGTCCTTCAAAACCCTGCTCGACACCCAACTTCAGGAAGCATTAATAGAAAACTTACATGCACAAAAACTCTAATTACAAAAAATAATGTATCGAATGTCTTAAGGGAAATATAGAAAGCTAACCTTCGGGTCCATTTAGAAAGCTAACCTATTTTTACCTCTCATTTCCATCTTTCCCACCAATCCACGCTTCATCGTACCACCCAAGTTACTTTTTTTTTTTAAACACAGGTCTCAAAATTTTACTTGATGTTTAAAATACCTCAGATGTCTTTCCTTTAAATATTGGGCGAAGTCCTAAGGCCTTGGCCTGATTTTTAAGCCCATTCCTTTCCTAGCCCCGAGCTACACTTCCAATCTCATCTTTGGGGGAGGAATGGGGGAGAGGAAGAAGTAGATTGAGAGATTAATTTAGGGCCAACGCCAAGTATTCCACTGAGATTTCTCCTCTTCCACGAGGCTCTTAAAAGTAAAATAAAACTCAGTGGTGGAAGCAGCACTATGAAAAGATTTTCTGGTTGAGCCCAAGAGCTTAAGGAAATTAAATGATTTCTATTACTTCTATCTTATAGGGTGGCCAGGGAAGGTTAGGTTATTGGCCAAAGGGTTGAAACGTAAAAAGAGCCTCAGTCCTGTGACTCACAGGAGAGCTGTGTTGCATGTACATAATCCTGCCTCCTATTCACCATGAATAGTTTAAGTTCGTACATGGGGCCAGAATCCATACCTGAGCATGCTATTCCCCAAATATGGGACAGTGTATTAGAGAATTGATTCTTTTTTTTTTTTTAAATTTATTTATTTTTGGCTGCACTGGGTCTTCATTGCTGTGCGCGGGCTTTCTCTAGTTGTGGCGAGTGGGGGCTACTCTTCATTGCGGTGGCTTGTCTTGTTGCAGAGCACGGGCTCTAGGCTTCAGTAGTTGCAGTGCATGGGCTTAGCTGCTCTGCAGCACGTGGGATCTTCTCGGACCAGGGATCGAACCCGTGTCCCCTGCACTGGCAGGCGGATTCCTAACCACTGCACCACCAGGGAAGTCCCTAGAGAATTGATTCTTGAAGGCGCTCACCATCAAACTTAGAAGCATCCCATGAACCCATTTAGTTCACTGAAGATTACATTGTAGAAAGAAATCAGTCCTTTATTAAAATATTTTTGGAGTTACCTAGGATCAGGTAGCCCCCTCCACTTTGTACTTGTAAACACACACTCTCTCTGTTTCTCTTTCTCTCACACACACTCACAGACAAACACCATCTTTACTGTAAAAGTTGAATAAGCAAATACCAGCCTACACAATTCTCCAGTGCGCCTCAAAGCCCTGATACAGTAATTCCAAGTACTTCTAGCTGTTGCTTCCATCTCTATGGGGCTCATTCCACCGACACTCCTGCAGGTGGTGTCAGAAAGGTGGAGCGCCAAATCCACACAGGGGAGACCCCCAACGATTCATTGCTTCTGCGGTATCAATCATGGCTGGTGGTTTTTACTTTTATCTCCCTCTCTCCTTAGTTAACCCCACTCCCACTGTCAGTTCAGTTAGAATATTTCACCTACACTTCACAAAATATGTCGAAAGGAAGTAGACACACGCTGTGAAAAGCTGGTAATTTTATTGGGTTCCTTTACCTTTAAAAATCTGTTACTTGGTCAAGTCTGGTTTCTGGGCTCCTTTTTTGCAGGGAAATTGAGGCAAACGTTTTTATGTGGTCCTCTGGTGCCTGCTCTGTACTCCGAGAATTATATACACAAGGATCATTAGAGTAGGGTTTCGCCCATTAAGATATAATAACCGTCAGCAGGGACAAAAAGCAGATCAGTATCACAAATTCAAACTAACAGGCGCACATAAAAACTATGTGCCTGCTTAAGGCACAGGCACGGGGTCAGGGTCTTACACAATAGGTAAATTCCCTCTCTGGTTTGGAGACAGCTTTTCACAAGACCAGGGTAAGGAGAGGGAACTGGCAAGAATTCTTGCTGCCCTCCAGCCATGTTTAACCCTGAACGCTTTTCTATCCCCAAGTGCACCTCGTCCAAATAAACACTGGACGGCGGGCGTTCGCTGTTTTGAAGGACTTCTAATTAGCACAAAACAAGTACTTACTTAAGGGCGCTGTTCTTGTTGACAGAGGAGCATCTCTGGGCAAGAAACCCATGGCAGACTGAAGTAGGAAGGGCACACTCCTTAGTCTTTTAGATTAGCCAAAGTAAACCTGGTCATCCAAGGTGTGGAAGATGTCACCGAAAGATGGCTGCTTTACCAGGCTTTGGCTGATGTTGGTTTTAAAAATAGCCTCTATTAGCCCATTGTTTGCTTCTTTCTGTGTCCTTCGGTAGTTGACATGACACCTCTTCACAAGTGGGTGTATAAAAATCCTTTGCAAATGGACTAGATTTATTCTCAGCCCAAGAAAGCAAAGATGATTATTGGATTATCAATAGAAATCATTTTGTTAGGGCTTCCCTGGTGGTGCAGTGGTTAAGAATCCGCCTGCCAATGCAGGGGACATGGGTTCGAGCTCTGGTCCGGGAAGATCCCACATGCCGAGGAGCAACTAAGCCCGTGCGCCACAACTACTGAGCCTGTGCTCTACAGCCCGCGAGCCACAACTACTGAAGCCCACGTGCGTACGTACACAGCTCGTGCTCTGCAACAAAAGAAGCCACCGCAATGAGAAGCCCGCGCACCGCGACGAAGAGTAGCCCCCGCTCACCGCAACCAGAGAAAGCCCACACGCAACAACGAGGACCCAATGCAGCCAAAAATAAATACATAAAATAAATAAGTTTATTTAAAAAAAAAGAAATTATTTTGCTAGCTCCCGAGGAGCCAACATAAAACTCACCTGTTTCGACCAAATGACTGATATTTTTTAGGGCTTGATAAATAATTTGTAAGGAAAAGAGAATGGAATGGGGAAAGTAATATGGAAGGCCTTGGGTTTTTTATTTTATTTCTTTTTTTTTTGGCCGCACCACGCGGCATGCAGGATCTTAGTTCCCCGAGCAGGGATAGGATCAACCCGTGCCCCCTGTATTGGGAGCACGGAGTCTTAACCACTGGACCACCATGGAAGTCCCAGGCCTTGGGTTTTTTGAACTCTCAGGTAATCTACCCCTCAAAACTGCCACAAACCAACTCCTCTGACCTCTCTCAAGAGAAAGGCAAGGATGTGGGGTCATGGAAGGAAGGAGGCTGTGGTACAATCTGAAAGCTGAGGGAAGGCAGAGCAGCAATATCTCCCCACGGCCTCACCTCCCAACAACGAGGCCGTCACTGAGAATGAAGACCAAGCTTGTGATGAAACTGGGCAAGAGGTGAAAAGAAGGGGGCTGGGCAGAGAGGAGCGTGGAGGGTGGAAGAACCACGCAGAGGCCAGGACAAGAGCTGCACAGAACCTGCCCTCCTGAATGCTCTGTACCCAAGTCTCTTCACGAGGGTCACAGCCCTCCTATAGCCCTTCCTCAACACACCTCACTCTTTCCCTACTGACCACCATGTTCCTCCTCCGATTGGCACCAGGCACACCTGTGCGGACACAGGTACGGGCCAAGCCTCATTCCATGCACGTATCCAGATGAAATGCTGAGGGCAGCGATTATCAAGCAGCTTAAAGGCATCTTCTGTGCGCTCCACCAGAGGGTGGGAAAGTAGGCAGCCCGTACTGGAGATGAATATGAAGATATTGGAGGTGAATATGAAGATACTGGAGACTGGAGATGAATGAAGCTAGCCTTTATCGGGAGCTTCCTGTGAGCCAGGCACTGCTCTAAGGGTTCTACATTTAATCATATGAGGTGGCTGCTACTGCTGTCCTAAGTTTCATAGGTAATGAAACTAAGGCAGGAAGTTACAAAGCATGATTTCCCAAGCTCAGTTCCATAACCAATGACGCAACTATGACTGTACTTCTTTTAGCCTTTAGAAGTGTTAGACTAGAAATACTCAATCCACCTAAAATTCTCACCACCTTAAAAAAAAAAAAAATCAGTGAACCAACTACCCACAACAGTCCACACGGAAACCTTTGCCTCTGAATGGTGTTACACACGCTTTTTACATCAATCAGCAGTCTCCCAGCGGGAACCACAGACAGCCCATGCCACGAAGATGTCGTCTATTGTACAATCCATAACCTCACCGTTATTTAATTATTGCTAACACTTAATTCGATTCTAGTACGCCATCTTAATATATACTTCAATCTTTGTTAACTATTCACAGTTACTGACAATAATCAATACTGTGGTTCCCATGGCAAAAAAAAGAATTTCTAAAAAAAAGGAAAAAGGAACCCGGAACTTGAAAAGGCATCATCTTAGAAGAAAATCTACAGTAATATAAAGTCCAATTTTCTTGAAAAGATATTAATAATTGCAATTTTATACTGCATGGCAGAACCAACTAAAAAGGGAAGCAAAGGCACAGAGAATGAAGAAACACAAACAAAAGCTGCCTCCAGACACATGAAGAATAGCAGCTAGAGGGGGAATATATTTTACGATCTTATCTACATTGCCAAATGCTTGCTAGTGTGTCGTGTTAGTTGGTACAGACCTTTACTCGAGCTTTGATGGAAACAGGAGGCAAGTGTAAATGACACAGTAAACAGGAGCTGGCTGGCAGGTGAAAGAAATGACAATCCCAAAAGGGACACATCTGATCTGGTCCCAAAGCTCCAAATCACTCAATCTTATGAAGCAAAAATCCCAATTCTTGCCTAAGCCCAGGCATGTACTGTGCCGCAAGGTGCCATTTTATAGGTGCAATTAAAATTGTCCATGGTTCAAACCTCAAAGAAGGGCACAGGCGAAGAATTCACAGAACTTCCCCTCCTTCGTCCCCTCTATTCTCTGTAGGGCAGTGGAATGAGAAGCAGTTTGGGTTAAGCTGCTTCTGTTCTTCCATTAGTTCTGGTTCTTTTAAGCCAAAATTACATTCCAGGCAGATTGGATGGTCTCAGTCAGTTGCCTCAAGGTAAAGTACAAAGAAATGCCACCCTCTGCTTTCTGGATTCGGCTCTGAGAGTGAAGGAATGCACAGGGGTTCAGAGAGAGGTGGGTGGGAACCCTGCTGCTCAGGTGTTTTAGACTTGGTGGGAGAAAGAGAAAGCTGGGAAAGGAAATACAGTAGCGTTAGAACTACTGTTTATACCGCCAGGGCTTAATGAGTTGCTTGACCCTGGCGCCTTCCTTTGGTATGACAGTAGGTCGTGACCACCTGTCACCTTCGGTGGGTAAACTCCTTCACACATGCCTTCCTCAACTTGTCCTCTTACTTTCAACATACCGGCATTTGGTGGCGATGGTGAGAGGGCAATTAAATAACGTTTTCTGATTCTAAAATCTGGCTTTAACTAAACTTGACAAAATAAACAAGTTGGCTTAAAAGATTCCTGCGGAGAAACCCCGGACTGAAGATAATCCAACAACGGTAGGAAAAATGGCAGAGCAGAGCAAAGGCTCTGATTGCTAGGACGAGTGCTTCATCAGTGGTGGAATGAATTAGAAGCAAGGACAGTTGAATCGGATTTGCCAAGATGTTGACCTCCATAAATTATAACAGAATTTATCCACAGACTGTTTGAAATGTGGGTTTAAGTCCACAATTTTTAATAATAAGCCTCACCCTATTTATATACTGAGCCTTGAGATATTAGCTGTTGAGAGCTTAAAGCCATCAAAATCAGTAAGATATCTAGAAAGATTAATCTCGTTTTAATTTATACCTTTGCATACATTTTATAATGTGAATATTAGTTCTGTCACACATTGACATGATGTACAATTTCTTAAAAACATATCTTGAGAAGCATGCTCTAAAACTTTTTACTGGCAGGGGTGCACGATAAAAATTTTGGCCTTTGAGTATAGGTCTTCCAGGCTAGAATTAGAATATTCCTCAGGAAAGTCCTAGACAATTCATGGTGAACTTCAGATGCCTGGTGAAATTCATTATGTGTTAGACAATTGGCATAAACCTTGACAGAGATTTCCAGAAATTATTAGGCAAAAGGGAGCAAAGTCCAGTGGGTATTCTCAGATCTGGGTTTTAGACTCTGGGCATACAACTAACTGAAATCCTCTTACATTTTGATTTGCGATTCCTAAACAGAAAGATAGTCTTTGATGCAGCTGAACCCCCAAACTGAGATTCTGGACTAGTAGGAAATAAAGTGAAAAATGTTTTATTTTCATGTTAGATTAAATATTATAAATATGAATTCTGAGTGTACGGGAAATTCCAAATAGATGCCAGGAGGCTTCTGGCACTTAGTCTGTTGCAGTGCATACGGAGGTTTATATCAAGAATAGTCAACAGCAATTTTCCATCTCCCCTGGGAAAAGAATAAGAGGAAATCACTAACGTGGAATGAAAACACTAATTTGCGATCATGTAGGCAGTCACTGTGTCCAAGGATGCCAAATGCTTTTAAATATAAGTCATCCAGTTTAGCAGATGGAAAACCAGCAAGAAGTAAATCACTGATTTGGAATCTCTCCTGCACCAAATACAAGTGCAGTGGTATTATGACCAGTGTCCTGAAACTATTCTTCCTCCACAACAAAGGTCTTGCCTTTAGTCACGCAGTGCTTTTCAACTTCAGTCAGTACAGGGATTTGGCTTTCTCCCACAAGATGTTCCACAACATCTGGGTAGAGAGAAACAGATGAGGGTGGCTACCTTTGGGGGGGGATGTTCTGTCTCTAACTCAGCCCTATCTACTTAGCGTCAGGCTAGAATTTTCAGAGGCTCATTGAAAACTTTTGCTGAAATGTCGCCAGTCATCTCAGACTCAATCAGCCAAAACAGAATTGACCTTTTTGCTTCTACCCTTTTTGCTTTCTCCCCTGTATTTCCATTTTATGTTTTTGGCACCATTATTCACATTCTTGTTGAAACCAGCAATCCAAGGTACATGTAAGACTTCTCCATCACTGTGTGAAGCTCAGGGGACTAACCGTAGCAATCCTCTCTCCAAATATCCCTGGTATACGGTCTCCTCTACGTTTTCACAGACATAAGCTTAGTTCTGGCCTTCGTCATTTAGCATGTCAACAATCACCGCCCCTTTCTAACAGACCTAGCCACCTTCAGGACTATTTCTGTTTATTCATTCAAGAGACCCTGGACAATCCTCACCTAGGTGCCCGGCACAACAAGGTGCTAGGGACACATCAGTGAGCAGTCTCCCTCTTGGAGCTTATATTCTGGTGGTGGATGTAAGTGAGAAGTAGGGGAACAAATAAAATATTAGCTGCTGTGCAGAATATAAGAGAATTAACTTAGGGTGACTTAACTTAGGGAAGAGGATCTGGGAGGGCCTCTTTGAGGTGCGTGGCTGAACCCCAGCGAAGAAAAGAAGCAAAGCTATAAAGAGCGGGGTGGAAAAGCATGCTGTACCTTCAAAGACACAGAGGAAGGAAAGCACTTGGCCTGTTTAAGGAACCAGAGGACCACTGTGGCTAGAGTGCAGGGAGAGAGGAAGGGAACACAGCCCAGTGAAGGAGGAGGTATGGCTGTGGCCAGAGCATGAAAGGGCTTGGGGGCCAGTCTCCAACGGCCTCCGAGATATCTCTGCACTCAAAATCAGATCACAGCACTGCCCCTTTTAAATGTGAGATTCTGTCTCCCTGTTACTGATGGGATAATGTTCAAGTTTCGTCTGATGATACTCAGGGCCCTTCCTGGTCTGGATGTTACTTGCCTTTCCAGCACTTTGCCCTGAAACGAGCCACATTCACATGTAACGTATACACTCTAGCTGTGCCTCTTCCCACATGGCTTCTTTCCTCGGTTGGAAAAGCTCCTTCTCTGTGACGACCGCCATTTCATCCTCTAAGACTCATCTTAAGTTTGACAGGAGGAGCCAATATGTTGCTCTCTGTGATTTCACAGGAAACTCTATACTGCGATCTTGTGATCCTTTGTACATCTCTCCCACCATCCCGTGAACTCTTGAGAATGTGAGAGTCTGGATCTTACGTGTTGTGGCAGTCATAGTGTCTGAAACAGAACTGGCATTCAGTACATGTTTACTGAGGGAGGGTGGGAAGGAAGGAATAGGGAGGGAGGGAGGGAAAGAAGGATGAAGACGTTTTGGCCAAATGCACTGGAATGGAATTCATGACATTCTGATTTCATCTAGTCTAAGGTTTAGTCTATTCTTTAAAATCAAATTAAAATCAAAAATCACTTACTGAATGACATGTACACATGATACATTAGCCCAGTTATTGGTAAATGATGCTTAATTATCAGAGAAATTCTGAGCAAAGAAATGCTACATGTCATAAAGGAACAAGCACTGGCTCTACTATTTGCTATCAGTTAAGACCTTGAGGTACTGAGCCCCCAAATTCCACTTTGAATATACATTATATGCAGTGTCTAATGGACAACAGAGGAGTGCCCACCTTACAAATGAAGAAAATAAGGTTGCTTTTTAAGAGCTGAACAAGTAAAAACTGGATTATCCATCTGTGGGAGGTAACTGTGGGCTGAAACGCCCAAAACTATTTTCAAGGCGACCAGCAAAAGGGAAAAGGGCATAAGCAAATATCTAATGCCAAGTAGAGACAAGTGACATGGACATAACAGTGAGCAGATATGATAAACATTTTTGTCATGACAATGGAAAATTCTCTCGTCTTCTCTGAGTGAATATACTAGCTTTCCGGTTTATACATCAGCTCCGTGTAAGTTTGCACTAAAGTGCAAGTTACCTCTGCACACAGACAAAGGTGAATGTATGACCAGAAGGCTGAAGAACAGTCTCCCAACCGTGGTCACCTCACCATGGGTGACACGCTGTATGACCTTAACTGGCCGCCAGCTGGCCTGTCCCAGTCAGATCTCACGACAGCTACCCCTCTTACGTTAAAACAAACGTTTAGGTCAAGGTCAGCACAGGGAGTCCTTCCATCAGGATGACAACACAAGGCCAAGTGCATTCCATTCACGACCAGACATGGATTCAGAATGAAATGTACCTGACACAGCCTGGGCTCCTAAGTGACCTTCAGATGCCAGTGTCAGTCAAATGATTCTAAAGAGAAATTAAGCTCGAGTTATACTGCTATATTCATCTGGAATGCATTACTAAATGAAGACATGAAATGGAGATAATTTTTTTTGACTTAGGAGCCAACTCTGTGGTGGATAACAGAGATGCCCTGAAGCAAGAGAAAGAATGAAAATGGTGTCCATGAGCCCTAGAAGTCTGTGATGCTACAATCAACATTTCCAGTGCTCAAAATGTAAGGTCACGTCTACTTCATATAAACACGTTCTTGTCCAGAGGAGAATATCGGAAAAGGTCTCGGTGAACCAATCTCTTATTCAAGTCACCACGAACATTCAACCCAACAAGGTTGGAGTGCCATGGGAAGAAGGTTTACAGTCCTGAGATGGTGACTGGAATAGCACATGGCCGGAATGAGTCTGATCCGTATGGCAATCTGATGTGTACTACAACAGGACGTGACTAAAAAGAAATGAATAAAGTCCAAGGTGCTGTTGACATCGTAAAAGCTCATATCCGCAGTGCTACCTGTCACGGTGATGAAACCAAGCATACTCGATTTTTACCAGGCTTATAAACAGTACCGTGGTTTAGGACAAGACTCTGCCACTATACCTGAAAACTTCCTTTCTATTTCAATGATTGCTTCAAAAAAGTGACTCTCCTTGACAAAAGATTATAAACTTCCCTGCCGATATTTTTTTGGTTTTATTTTTTCATTTTTCATTTGCGTCCGCACCACAGTTTTCTGTGTGAATTTCAGAAATTCCATTCTAGAAGATCTAATACCTAAAGCCACTGAAGAATCCTTTTCTAATTTGGATGGTAGACCTTGCCAGCCACCCTCTGCCCCAAACTCAAATCAACTAGTGCAACACTGTCTGAGGTTTAATATTCACACTCAGGTATTCAGTTCTACTATTAAGCTTAAATATTAAAAACAGACAAGCTTATTTGAATACTCTGTGACTGTCATCTGACTCAGGATATGTTTAGTTTTATGTGGAATTTTAAATGTTTGTAATAAAGCAAAAATTTTAAGCCCTTAACAAAGCTTTTTTCAGAGGAAAAATAATGTATGAAGGTTTCTTAAGTGCCTTTCAGTTCGGGACCTACGGGTCTTCTGCTGTGTCTCAGAATAAAATAACTTTGAGGCAACACCAACTAAGACCTGAAAGGAAGTGTGGTTTCAGAGTGTCTCCTGTTACACCCAAGCTAAATTCTACTGAAACCATCTAGGAGAGATTGTATTACCACTCAGAAAATATTATCAGTGACATGTCAAAATGAAGATTTACATTTAACTGATGACTGAGAAAGGGGGAGCGTCGTCTTCATGCAAGACGCGGATTTCAAAAACATCAGATTTTGGGGTTTACTTTTCTAGGGCCTAAGAAAAATATATACAAGTAAAATTCCCTCTCTAAATGTCTTATTTCAAACTGAGCCAAAGGAAACCAAGTTGAAATCGCGTCATTTGAAAAAGAATAGAGGATTAAGGAACAGTGACATAACTGAGTTAAGAAGGAGAGTGTTTCTCCATAGAAGCATTCCTGCTAATGAAGAAGAAATGAGGGAATTAGGAGATCATTATTCGGCAAACTTCTGATGAAATAATGTATCTAGGCAAAGATCGTTAGTGCCCACCAACATCACAGAGACACACCAGATATTATGTACCTCTTGATAGAGTACACAATAGCATCTGTGAAGTACTCTTCCCTCACTCAGATTAACTCTCTAGATCAAACTAACAGTTTGCAGGAACCACAGGGGACAGAAGAACGTAATAAGAACCCAGGCAACGCAAACAGCAAAATCTAAAATGTGGGAAATTCCACAGGATATTCTTCTTTTTTGAAGAAACTGGCTTCTTCAAAAAAAAATAATTATGAAAAAAAACAAAAATAGAGGATAGAAACCTCTAGGTCAAAAGAAACCCCTGAGAGGGGACTTCCCTGGTGGTGCAGTGGTTAAGAATCTGCCTGCCAATGCAGGGGACACGGGTTCGATCACTGGTCTGGGAAAATCCCACATGCTGCAGAGCAACTAAGCCCGTGTGCCACAACTACTGAGCCTGCGCTCTAGAGCCTGTGCGCTGCAACTACTGAGCCCACGCACCACAACTACTGAAGCCCGTGAGCTCTAGGACCTGTGTGCTGCAACTACTGAGCCCATGTGCTGCAACTACTGAAGCCCGTGTGCTGCAACTACTGAAGCCCGCGTGCCTAGAGCCCATGCTCCGAAACAAGAGAAGCCACCACAATGAGAAGCTCACGCACCTCAACGAAGAGGAGCCCCCACTCACCGCAACTAGAGAAAAGTCGGTGCGCAGCAACAAAGACCCAACGCAGCCAAAAAAAAAAAAAAAGAAAAAGAAACCCCTGAGAGACGGACACATCTAAGGCAATGCGTGAAATCTGTCTGGGTCCTCATTCAAACTAACTGTAAATGAATGGACGAATTTACAGACAATCAGTGATATTAGAACTACGTACTTGATGACATTGAGAAATTATTGCAAATGTTTTTAAATGCATGCTGATGGCACTGGAGTTACGCTTCAAGTATCCATATCTTTTCGTGGTGTGTTACCATTTTAAAGGATGAATTATAAAATGTCTGAGAGTTGCTTCATAGTAATCTAATGGAAGGAGGGTGCTTTAGATAAAACAAGAGTGGATTAATGGTTCTGTAGCTCGGTACAGGGATTCACCGTGGCATTCTAATTTTGTATATGTTTGACATTTTTCACAATAAAAGCTGGAAAATTTTAAAGTTGGAAAAAAATGATGAAGAAGACTTACCCTGCTGGATATCCTTCATTTCTAAATGCAAACTAGATATCAAGATTCCCACAGTTTGAGATCGTTTTCCATCCAATAACTTGATGATCTGGAATTTTAAAAAATTAACACAAGCTCAAACCACCAATCTTTCAGAAGCATACCAAAAACCTTCATGGTTTTAGACAGTCTGGTAAACTAAACTGATGCTACAGTCACTCTATTTTAATACTTTAATTTGAATATAACTTATCCACAAGTATAGATATTTTAGAAAATAAAGGAAAAACACCACCCCAAATTCCACCAATCTAATACGAGCACTCAAATCTTTTTTATTCAAACACATCTTAACTAAGTTGTAATTGCAACACATGTACAAGTTTTTATCCAACTTTTCCACTTATCCTTGGCCTGTTTCCACGTTGGACTTCGTAAGACACTTCACAGCCTCCAGCCTCCCTGGCTATAGTGCAGGATCATCTGCTGAGTGGTTTAGGGGAAATATCATTGAGATCTCGACTCCGCTGTTTACCAGTGATATGGCCTCGGAAAAGCGACTTAACCTCTAGGAATTCAACTTTTTCGTGAAGTAGGGCTGACTGTACTTAGTTTGTACATTTATTCTAGAAATTAAATGGCATAATATAGGTAAAGCACCTAAAACAGTTCCTGACACAGACTTATTATTTAAATAAAATTGCTCTAGTCAGGAGGGTTAGGTTGCTTTGTATTTGTGCTATGATTAATATAAATAATATTTTGTACATACAGATTTAATTTGAAATTATTTAGAAGTGGTCTTTTATAATAATGTATGTATACAGAAACTTTTATAATCCTTTTAGAAACTCCAAATACCTCACTGCCAATAATTTCAACCCCTATGAATATTCCACGGAGAGCTCATGGCAGTTTTGTCTCTCTCTAAACCAAATCAGCCCCAAAGAATGTATTGCACGGTGGCCACTAGGAGAAAAAAATTTACCTTTTTTTTCTCTCCTGTGGCAGGGCTACAAAAATCAATAGGAAATACGCACAGAACATCACCAAACCTGATGTTTTTAATGCACTTTTCTGGGTAAAATACAAACTAAAGAGCTATGCTTCCTCTCCCACCTATGTATACACAAACTTACCAAAAATGTAGTGAAGATTAAACAGTAACACCTACATTTATATTGATACTAACTAGCTGAGTTGCTTGCTGGTTGAACAATAAGGGATAACGGGAGCTTGCTCCAACCAAGACTGTCTATCTGTCCAACTGTCTAATTACCTATTGATTGATGCTGAACCAATGATCGCCAGCCCTTTATCTTTCTCTGCTCAGCATGGCTACTCTTATCTTACTGTTAGGCCGAAAGTACAGTAAACACTAAGCTTTCATCAAGATAAAAGGAAAATCTGATTTTCAGCCTAATGTGTTTAATCATTTCAACATTAGCCTTAAGGACAGATTCTTGGAGGATACAGAATTGCAGTTTTTAGAAGAAATAAAGGAGGTACTTGGTACTTTTATTTATTTTTTACACGAATGCAAAGGAACAAGATATTATGTATATCAAATATCTTCTTAAAAGATGCAATTTCTAGCTTTTTCTTAGAGAACACAAATTTAAAGTGAAACGATTTTTAAAGTCCAATACAAAATTAAGAAAAACCTACCGAAGCTTCGTGTAAATATTCAGACATGCATTCATTCATTAACAAATATCTGCTGTGCATCTGTTACATGCCTGGCACTGCTCTGGACTCATGCCCTTGACGTCATAAATTTTGTAGACTTTAATGATTTAAAATCGCTGAGAAGAACTAAAAAGGCGAATAAAACCATGACTTGAACTAACTGCAAAGCAAATTCAAAATAAGAAAAGCTTTGGGAATTGACTAGATTTATCCTTAAAAGACCAAGCTAGTGACTGAGATACAAGCTTGGTCGTGGCATACACATCAATGTCAAGGAGACAGGCACAGGAATCAAATTTATGACAAGAGGACAACTGGGTTGCAAAAATGTCTTCAAACCAATATTCACCATGCTATCCAGTTAGGGTTCTGAAAACCCTGGGTAACACATTCTACCTACGGGAAAAACAAGGTTCAAATTCAAGGTTTTCTAACAGCTAATTAAAAGAAAGCAAGAGAGTAACCACAAGAGAACAGAGAGAGAGGGAGGGACTGAAATTGAGATTGAGGTTCTGTCTGTCATTGGATAAAAGCAAGTAGCCATCACCAAAAAGTGTACAAACAGTAAATGCTGGACAAGGTGTGGAGAAAAGGGAACCCTCTTACACTGCTGGTAGGAATGTGAATTGGTACAGCCACTATAGAGAACAGTATGGAGGGTTCTTAAAAAAAAAACAACTAAAAATAGAACTACCATATGGCCCAGCAACCCCACTCCTGGGCATATATCTGGAGAAAACCATACCTCGAAGAGATACATACACCCCAATGTTCACTGCAGCACTATTCACAGTAGCCAAGACATGGAAGCAACCTAAGTGTCCACTGACAGAGGAATGGATGAAGAAGATGTGGTACATATACACAATGGAATATTACTCAGCCATAAAAAAGAATGAAACTCTACCATTTGCAGCAACATGGATGGACCTAGAGATTAATTACCATACTAAGTGAAGTAAGTCAGACAGAGAAAGACAACATATATCGCTTACATGTAGAATCTAAAATGATACAAATGAACTTATTTACAAAACAGACACGGACTCACAGACTTCGGAAACAAACTTACGGTCACCAAAGGGGAAAGGTTGGGGGGAGGGATAAATTAGGAGCTTGGGATTAACATATACACACTACTATATATAAAATAGATAACCAACAGGGACCTACTGTATAGAACAGGGACCTCTACTCACTATTCCGTAATAACCTATATGGGAAAAGAGTCTGACAAAGAATGGATATATGTGTGTGTATAACTGAATCACTTTGCTGTACACCTGATACTAACACAATATTGTAAATCAACTCTACTCCAATTTAAAATAAAAATTAAAAAAATAAAAACAAGCAAATCCATCCCCACTTCATTGTTCAACCAGGCTGCCCTGCGGAACGGATGTTACCATCCTTGCAATTCTGTTTAATAACCTGGCACGGCAAGCGTTTGGAAAGAAAGTGTCTGTTACCTTCGGCTGGACTGAAACCTTAAGAGTTTCCTGAAATGCGGTGCTACTTCCTAAAAAGGGGGTAGGCAGTGCTCAAGTCAGAGCATTTGTATTCTCTTCCCTATTTGTGTCAAATTCTCTGTCTACCTCTAACTAGACCTTTAAAAAGAGTCTCTCTTCAATTGTGGAATAACACCAGGTTTCTCAAAACCAGCTAAAATGGTAGGAACACAATGGACACGGAATGGATATATGCCCTAAGCCCTCGTCGTTTCTTTTGTTTTCATGACTGAAAGGTTTAGTTTTTTAATTTTACTACAGTAAAAAAGAGAGAGAGAGAGAGAGAGAGAGAGAGAGAGAGAGAGAGAGAGAGAGAGAGGAAAACATGAAATCTACCATATTAACAACATTTTAAATGTACAGTGCATCACTGTCAACTATATGCACACTGTTGTACAGCAGACGTCTACAAGTTTTTCATGCTACATGATGGACACTCTAGACCCCTTGAACAGCTGTACTCCATTTCCTTCTCCCCCTAGCCCCTGGACAGCTTTCTGCTTCTACAAGTTTGACTGCTTTAGATACCTCAAGTAAACAGAATCATGAAGTGTTTGTCCTTTTGTGACTGGCCGATTTCACTCAGAATAACATCTTCGAGGTTCATACATGTTGTAGCATGTGATAGAATCTCCTTCCTAAGGCTGAATAACATTCCATTGTGTTTGTGTGTGTGTGTGTATATATATATATATATGTGTGCATATACATATGCGTATATATGTATTCCATTGTGTGTGTATATATATGTGCGTATTGTATGTGTGTGCGTATATAAAAATATATCCATCAATGAACATTTAGCTTATTTCTACTTCTTAGCTACTGTGAATAATGCTGCAGTGAACAGGGGAGTGCAAATATCTCTTTGAGATCTTGTTTTCAATTCTTTTGGATAAATACCTAGAAGTGGGTTGCTGGACAATGTGGTAGTTCTATTTTTCTAATTTCTCAGCATCTTTACCAACACTTATTACATTTTTGTTTTTGATAACAGCCATCCTGCTAGGTGTGGTTTTGATTTGCATTTCCCTGATGTTAGTGATGTTGAACATCCTTTCATATACCTGTTGGCCATTTGTAGGTCTTCTTTGGAGAAATGTCTATACATGTCCTTGCCCATTTTTTTTTCCTTGCCCATTTTTAAATCAGGTTTATAAAAACTGAGTTGTAGGAGTTTCTTACATATTTGGAGATATTAACCCTTTATCAGACATACGGTTTGCAAATATTCTCTCCCATTCCATATACATCCTTTTCATTCTGTTGACTGTTTCTTTTGCTGTGTAGATGCTTCTTAATTTGATATAGTTCCACTCGTCTATTTTTGCTTTTGTTGCCTGTGGTTTGGTGTCATTTCCAGGAAATAACCAGCAAGACCAATGTTATGAAGCTTTTCTCGTGTTTTCTCACAGGAATTTTACACGTTCAGATCTTACATTTAAGTCTTGATTCTATTTTGAATTGATTTTTGTTTATGCTGAAAGATAACCGGCCGATTTCATTCTTTTGCATTTGGATATCCAGTTTTCCCTGCACCATTTGTTGAAGAGACTATCCTCTCCCCATTTTGTAGTCTTGGCACTCTTGTTGATGATCATTTGACCACATTCATGTGGGTTTATTTCTGAGCTCTCTCCTCTGTTCTGTTGGTCTGTGTCTGTCTTTATACCAGTACCATCCTGTTTTGCACACTGTACAACAGGCATACCTCGGAGATACTGCAGGTTTCGTCCCAGATCACTGCAATAAAGTGAATATCACAATAAAGTGAGTCACACAGATTTTTTGCTTCCCAGTGCATATAAAAATTATGTTTACACTACGCTGTAGTCTAATAAATGTGCAAGAGTATTATGTCTATAAAAGCAATGTATATACCTTAATTAAAAATAGTTTATTACTAAAAACTGCTATCACTTGAGCCCTTCAGCAGGTGGTAATCTTTTTGTTGGTGGAGGGTCTTGCCTCAGTGTTGATGGCTTCTGACCGGTCATGGTGGTGGCTGCTGAAGATTGGGGTGGCTGTGGCAATTCCTTAAAATAAGACAGGAATGAAGTCTGCCACATCCATTGACTCTTCCTTTCACAGACAACTTCTCTGCAGCCGGCAGTGCTGTCTGATAGCACTTTACCCAGAGTAGAACTTCTTTCAAAATTGGAGTCAATCCTCTCACACCACGCTGCTACTTTGGCAACTAAGTCTGTGTCATACTGTAAATCCTTTGTTGTCATTTCAACAGTCTTCACAGCATCTTCACCAGGAGTAGACTCCATCTCAAGAAACCACTTTCTTTGCTCATCCAGGAGAAGCAACTCCTCATCTGTTCAAGTTTTATCATGAGATTGCAGCAATTCAGTCACCTCTTCAGGCTCCATTTCTAATTCTAGTTCTCCTGCAATTTCCACCACATCTGCAGTGATCTCCTCAAAGTCATCCATGAGGGTTGAAATCAACTTCTTACAAACTCCTGCTCACGTTGATATTTTGACCTCTTAGCATGAGTCACCAATGTTCTTAATAGCATCTAGAACGGTGAATCCTTTCCAGAAGGTTTTCAATTGACTTTTCCCATTTCCATCAGAGGAATCACTATCTATGGCAGCTATAGCCTTACAAAATGTATTCCCTAAAGAGTAAGACTTGAAAGTCAACATTACTCCTTGATGCATGGGTTGCAGAATGGATGTTGTGTCAGCAGGCCTGAAAACAACATGAATCTCATTGTACATTTCCATCGGAGCTCTTGGGTGACCAGGTGCACTGTCCATGAGCAGTAATATTTTGAAAGGAATCTTTTTCCTGAGCAGTAGGTCCCAAACGTGGGCTTAAGATATTCAGTTAACCATGTTGTAAACAGATGTGCTGTGATCCAGGCTTTGTTGTTCCATTTATAGAGCACAGGAAGAGTAGAATTAGCACAATTCTTAAGGGCCCTAGGATTTCTGGAATGGTGAATAAGTACTGGCTTCAACTTCAAGTCACCAGATGCATTAGTCCCTAACAAGAGAGTCAGCCTGTCCTTTGAAGCTTTGAAGCCAGGCTTTGACTTCTCCTTCTCGAGCTATGAAAGTCCTAGATGGGACCTTCTTCCAACAGAAGGCTGTTTCAGCTACACTAGCAATCTGTTTAGTGTAGCCACCCTTATGAATCATCTTAGCTAGATCTTCTGGATAACCTGCTACTTCACCTTGCACTTTTACTTTATAGAGATGGCTTCTTTCCTTAACCTTCATGAACCAACCCCTGCCAGCTTCAAACTCTTCTTCTGCAGCGTTCCCACCTCTCTCAGCCTTCATAGAATTGATGAGAGGTAGGGCCTTGCTCTGGATTAGGCTTTGGCTTCAGGGAATGCTGCAGCTGATTTGATCTAGCTAGACCACTAAAACTTTCACCGTTTCACTCTCTTATCATCTGTGTGTTCACTGGAATAGCACTCTTAATTTCCTCCAAAAATTTTTCCTTTGCATTCGCAACTTGGCTAACTGGCGCAAAAGGCCTTAGCTTCGGGCATATCTCGGCTTTCGACATGCCTTCCTCAGTAAGCTTAATCATTTCTAGCTCCTGATTTAAGGTGAGAGATGGGTGAATCTTCCTTTCACTTGAACACTTAGAGGACACTGTGGGGTTCTTAATTGGCCTAAGTTCAATATTGTTGAGTCTTAGGGAAGAGGGAGGTCTGAGGAGAGGGAGAGAGATGGGGGAATGGCTGGTTGGCGGAGCAGTCAGAACACACCCAACATTGATTCAGTTCCCCATCTTATATGGGCGTGGTTATGGTGTCCCCAAACAATGACAGTAGTTACATCAAAGATCACTGGTCGCAGATCACCATGACGAATATAATAATAATGAAAAAGTTTGAAATATTGTGAGAATTACCAAAATTGGACATGAAACGAGCAATACTGTTGGGGAAAATGGCACCAATAGACTTGCTCGACACAGGGTTGCCACAGACCTTCAATTTGTAAAAACTGCAGTATCTGCAAAGCACAACAGAACGAGGGTGCCTGTAGCGTGTAAAACTTCTAACTTAGGAAGTGGAGGACACTAGCAAACAAATTACAAGAAAAAGAATCAGAAGTAAAAGAGGGATTAAAAAGCCCACAAAGAGTAGAATACCTATTTTAAAATATTCTTAAGTCCAATATGCAAAGTGGCTAAAAAAAACAAAAACAAAAACAAAACAAAACACGGAGGAAAACAACACATTAGACTTAATAAACAGACTCAGTGGGAGTTCAGTCAGCTAAAAAGTCCCGTCCAAGACTTCAGTATATATTCAGATCATTCCTGAGGTCACTTGAGGTTGTATTTCTATAGGATAGACTTATAGATATGGTTCAAAGAGCATGCCCATTTTACATTCTGATAAATATTGTCAAATTGTTTCTAACAGGCGTCATCAATTTATACTGCTGCCAAGTACTTGAGAGTCACAGTTTTCCTGTTCCCTCACCCACTCTGAGTATTATCAATTTTCAAAATGTTGGCCAATATGATAGGTAAAATGTTTTTTCACTGTTTGGCATTTTTAATGATTTAACAGTAAGGCTAACCATCTGATTACTGGTCACGTGTTCTTGTGAACTGTCTTTGTATCCTTTTTGCTGTTTTCCAATGACTATCTATTGGGCTGGTTCAACGCAAAGAAATTTAAATAATGACATAGCTGAACAGCAGGAAGAGAGACTTACACAGAGATTGCTGTGGCTAAGAGGCATTTTCTAAGGGAGGAAGGGGGAAGGGAACTTCCTTTTACGGCGCCCCTACTAAGGTTTTATGCGCCTCTGCACACGAGCCAATCCAAATGGAGAGCTGTGAATTGGGGGCAGTGAACACCATGATATTGTGAACTTTTATTCCTTTAGTGGCCCCCTGTGGATTTCCAGAAAGGTAACAAGACTATAGGCTCAGGAGTCCTGTAAAGTCAGTGCAGTCACCTCACTGCTAGGGCATTAAAGCAAGGGGCACAGAACTAGAAGCACACTTCGTTCTAACCCAATTCTCTTTTCTGATATTTGTGATCAAATGTCATTCCTCCCTACCCAGATTTTCACCTATTATCTGAGGCATTTACCTTCACAGCAGAGTGGGTAGGAAGAAAACACAGAGGAAAAAAGACAAGATTGAGAAAACTGATGGAGATAACAAACAAGGAAAAGAAAGAGGGCAGAAAAAGGGTTTTTTTGTTTGTTTTTCTTTAAGACGTTCAGTTAGTCATCAACCAATAATTACTACACTGCTTTTAAAATATTCTCTTTTGGAATCACGGCCAAGTTTCAAATAACCAGATGCAATTTATGGAGAACCCTCCACTAACTGAAATTTCCTCCTGTTTCTCTTTTATTGTACCACGCTCAGTCTTGCTAAGCCAACTTCTAGACAGATAAAGTCAACTTCAAAATTCCTCTCTGAAGAGAAAGAAAATATGCGAGGAAGATAAACTAATCTTGGGTATTCTTCCCAATTCACTAGCTTCTCTAAAATATCATGGGCTTGAAAGCAATCACAATCAACTATACCTTCCCTATTTGCACTACTGAACAGTGAAGACTGGCGAACGAAGATCGTAATGATTATCTGGAAAACTTTTAGAATCCTAAATTGCCTGAGGCTGTCAGATATTTAATAGCCTGCCTTTTTTATAGCGGGAACTTTTCTATTGAATACATTTAAAAAATAACCACAGGACTTTAAATACAAAAAAAATGTTATGATACATAACATCTCAAATCATTTATTAACTAAAAATTTAATTAGTCAGCATCAAACCATTCTTTAAGCATTCTGGTTGTTATTATCCTGTGTTTTTGTTTTTGTTTTGTGGTACGCGGGCCTCTCACTGTTGTGGCCTCTCCCGTTGCGGAGCACAGGCTCCGGACGCGCAGGCTCAGGGGCCATGGCTCACGGGCCCAGCCGCTCCGCGGCATGTGGGATCTTCCCGGACCGGGGCACGAACCCGCGTCCCCTGCATCGGCAGGCGGACTCTCAACCACTGCGCCACCAGGGAAGCCCTATCCTGTGTTATTTTAACAAATTTTTAAAGTTGTCTGGCCCAAGTCAAAGGTTCCCAGCAATGTTAACAATCTAAGTAGAAATACAAATAAAACTAAGAACCAGAGCCATAAATACAACGGTCCTGCCCTCTAGCTTTTAGCTCGAGCCTTCTGAGCTGTCATATTCCCTTGACCAGCTATGGAAAGTGACAGGCATCATCACCTGGTGACTGGTCATCAAGAGAAAAATCAGGAGGCCAGCCTTCTATTTCTAGGCCTGCCCTGACCATCATCCCACACCAATGCTGAGACACAGTCAGTCCAATTCAGCAACACTCACAATATGCAAACTCCGATGTTGTGCACTGCAGGGCTATAAAGATTAAAAATAACATATATATATACACACACACAAACACATACACGTATGTATATATATGCACATATATATACATCCTTGTTCAATGGGAGTTCAAAGACCGGTTTATTTATATGAGAGAAACTCACATAAATAAGTCTGACATAAGGGAGCTATTTACAGGGATCGGCTAACATGAAGAGTTTCTAATTGTTCTTAGGTATATGATACCTAAAAAATGCCAGGACTCATTGAAAGTGGGGATTTGAAGTGAAATGGCTGTTTCCGGCAGAGTCTTCCTTTGGGTAACCTGAAAGCATTTCCAGAAGCGTTACACTCAGTGCCTTTTTCCTGAAACGAAAGTCCAGGTCTCACCTCTAGAAAACCTCTCCACGAGGGAGAGTTGAGAGATGAGAAGCTCTACAGACCAGGACCTGCAACCAACACTGTAACCTAAGCTCCCCTTACCCACGCAGAAAGGGCTCCTTCCATGCCACGTGGTCACTGGGGCCGCTGGGGGTGAAGGTTCTGCGTTAGGCATTACGACCAGCCCGCAGGAGGGGCTATCACACTGCAGACCCTCAGGCCAGTCCTCCACATTTGACTGTTGGATATCGGTAGGATTCCTGACTGTATGAGTCCATAGCTTCATAATGTGAATGTCAAATTCATGGTTTTCCACGTGGATGTGGAACAGGTAGGCAGAATTATGCCTTGAAGCTCTCAATGTGACCTCCTTCCAAGTGGGTCCGGGGAATAAAATGCCCATTTCAGGCTGTTCGAGAAAGATATTTCAGAAAACATTTATGAGAGAGTAAGAGTACTTACAAAAGTTTGCTCACCTACTGAGTATTCCGCTTTAAGTGCCTTTTGGAATCCCTTAGCTGTTAGCGTTGAAGAAACCTGCAGATGTTGCCTGACTTACCCTCTTCCTTTGGAATGGCCCAGATATTTAAGGATGGACCTTACTTTAGAAGAAAGCTCACACTTTAAGAAATTATTACAGGCATATAACAGACACATCTTTATAGCCATTTTCCATCAAACAAATAAAATGCAATCCTACCTCAGCTAATTGTAAACACAACCTAAATTTTTCATCCTATTCCTGCTCTGTGACTGCTCCCCATACCCGTTTTTCATTCTTCTTTGTCTTTAGCTGCATATTACTTGATTCGTTATAACCCTTAAAATCATTTTCTAGTATTAAGTAGCTTTTGGCACCGAAGCCTTTCACTTTACGTCTGACTGGAATTCCTCATGCTTCCATTTCAAACAATCTTGTTCTGCTCTCAGGGAAGGCAGACAATGGCTGGTCTCACCATCCTCTACACAAAGCTCCTTCATAAACCTCCAGACCATCTTTTTTTTTTAAAAGAAAAAAACAAGAGATGCTTTATATCAAAGCCTTAAAAACCAGTTTTTGAGAAGCATGAGCAAGCCCTCAGTTTACCTTGGTCCTATCTGGAGCCAGCTGAACTGGGCAACACATGGCCTTCTCCTAGGCATAATTACAGTCTGGAGGAGAATGCAATTTGTGCAGCATTCCACTGACCTACAAGCTGACCTTGTGCAGGGGCAAATTCACAGGTTGTGTGAAACCCTATTAGACACGCCTAGTTTAAGGCAAAGCCTTTCCAGACCCCCGCCGCATGCCAGGATTAGGGCCTGTCACACATGCGCACTATTACATCGCCTAAGGACCTCTCGCCATGCCTTCCAGAGAGGGGAAGGCAGGCCCACGCCCCACCCTGTCTAAACCTGCACCTTGAGCCCGTGCATCCAAATCATTATTATTTCTTACGTATGTGGACTTTTAGAAAAATCTGCCTCGTTGAATAAGAATGAAGACAGGAATGGGAGGACAGATTTGCTTCAGTGGAAAAACCACACCCTGACTGCTCAACTAGAAAAGTCTTGCCAGACAGACCAAGAAAGAATTCCTGCCAGGTCCAGTGGGATCTTCACATCTTCATAAAATCCATATATATCTTTAGCTTTCTGCCTGAGCTTGGCAGACGTGGCCAGAAATAAAAATAAAAATAAAAATAAATGGTCTGGATAGGCCACGAATGCTGGAAGCACGCTTGGCCAAGTGAGTTCGGCACAGCTACAAAATAAAGAGGATCACAGAAGCCTTCTTCTTCCAGGGAGCCCTCCCTGCCTGAAAACGAGGAGTCATTTCCACACTTACACCTTAGCTAAACACCAAACGCGTTGAAACCTAATGCAGATCAGGTGGGTATCCTGTTCTTCAGCTTAGTCCACACATTTGAACTTTCTCAGTTTCAGTCGCGGGATTTCCATCTCCAGTGAAGTCGGTTTTATCACAGAGCCTGGAGGACAGGCCCCATGTCTAGTGACATACAGCCTCATGCGTTATCACCAATGAACATCTTTCGGTCACTTCAGGCACATTAAGTACATGTGAAATTTGCTGCCTTTCCCTTCCTCCACCAAAAACAAATAAATGAAGGATCTACATACATGGGTAGATATTTACTTTCGAGACAATGATATGTATCAAATCTCCCCGGGGCAGGGCGCTTTCGACTATAGAGAACAAATGAGCACATGGCTTGCCTCTCCCAGGGAGATCAAACAACACAGTGGAGAATACACAGAAAGGAGACAATCTGACTCTGCAAAGCAAAACTCTGAAAAACACTCTTTCTATTTTTGTGCCTTCAGACTGGCCGTATCTTTTGCTTATGCTTCATATCAACACTCACCAAATTCCACTACTTGGCAAAACTACAGACATTTGGAGGCTGGCACAGAGCACACGTGCTACTGATGACAAGTCAGCTTGCCTCCTTAACAGTAATCCTTTGCATTTCTAAGGCACTAGCTTCCAAACGGACCAAGGTACTTTCCTAATGACTGCTGCATTTATCTTGAAGACATTCTCATGGACTAGGTTGAAAAGCAGGTAGAATCCTACGGTGGAGACGTAGAAAATTGATGCACCTATCCTAAGGGCTTTAAGCTTGGGTGACTGAGCTGATACTACCCTTTGGATTCCTCCACATCACAAATATACATCAGTATGGAGTCTGAATTTTGGCTGGATTAGAGAGCGCTATCTTCTGGGGATGAGATATGGTATATATCAGGGAACCCGTAGGTTTAACTTTTATTCTCATTTAACTCTCACCCATTCACATACTCCCCAAATTGGAAATCCTTATTTTATAATAGAAGTCTAATTTGGAAAAGTGTTTCCCAATGGACATTCCAAGATGTCACACAAGATGATACACGGTCATGAGGCAGGGTAGCCCGTGGATGTAGGCCTTATAAGCACCCTCTCCCCCCTCCCCCAAAAAATCATGGAAATAAGCAACTGACACAATCCCACTTCACAGCTGTGGCCAGCCTTGTGCCCTCCCTGACACTGCTAATGTGATGGTGACTGGAGCTGAGACAGGTAAGCAACTACTCTTCCCAGCCAGGACCAAGAGCTGGGGCCAGCTGGAGGGGAAGAGCAGGACCAGAGCTGGCAGCCGTCTTGCTCTCTCCTCAGGGAGAATGGGCACTCCCTTGGAAGCATGCATTTGTTTCTTGGTAGGTGCCCAGGAAAATAAATGCTGACTCAGGTTCCTTGTCCCTTCTTCTCCTGCACTCCACCCCCTGCCACTCTTCGGCATCACACCCAGAGGAGCTGGTTGGCGGGCTCCACGGTGCCCGCCATATTATGAAACGTCACCTGACTTGGTGTAAACAAGCCCTCGCCACTGATGGCCAGCGTGGGTGGGTACGCTTCGGGGTAGTGGCCCCCCTCAGCCGGCCTGATAAATGGCATTAAAATAAGCTTTCCACACGCAGCCTGATATCTGTGCCACCAAATGTTTCAAGGGAAACTAAGCTGCACTGTTCTGTCAAACTGTTAGGTCTGAATCTCTTCCACGGCCTTATTTTTGGGGACACGTAAAATCGCTCAGATGAAATTTACTTTAAGGATTTAGGCTCTTCACCAAGCAATGTGAAAAGGCAAACTGTCATCCTGTCCTGCGTCTGAGAACATATTTGGCATCCCATTCCCTTACTGATGAGACAGAAAAACCCTTTTATTGCTTTTCGGGCCAGTGAATTCTGTTCAGAAAGTAAATGGAGAGAGAAGGCCACAGCAGGTGAAGGCTGCGGTGGGGCAGGGAGTGTTGGGCACAGTGGGATTGGGGGGCGAGTGTGGGCAGGAGGTACTTCTGCTGGTTTTGGAGTTTTCCCGTTATGTAGAGAACAAACTCCGAAAACAAAATCACATGCATTTACTCTTGATCAGAGACTCAGGAGAGACACCAGTGCATTAACTGTCCTGTCTGCAGACAGGACCAAAACTACTGTCACACCAAGGTACAGATGAGAAACGTCATCCTATGATTTCTTAGTGCCCAAGGCCCCTTAAAGAGGGCTCGCCTTAATAAATATGAAACAATTCTAAAACTGACAACTGACCCGGTGAGAAGCAACTAGACAGAGGGCTATACAGCAGAAAAAAAGAAAAAGAACAGAAGAGTATGAAGATATCAACTTCTAGTGAAACATAAAAGAAAAATATTCAAGACTCTGATGAGGTGAATACTAAGCTTTGGTGGTCAGAAAGTGAGAGGAAACAGTGACTCTCTTTGGGACAGATGTTGTTAACGTCAGGACAACCCAGGAAAGCTCAATTCCATACCTTCAGGTGGTCTCCTGTCATCATGGCTCATCTTTCTCAAAGCCAGGAACTTATTCCATACATGTAACTCACCCTTTAACAGCAGGAAGAAGAATTTATTTACTCTGTTTTAGGAGGGATGGGAGCACAGTGGTTCATTACTCCTGATACACCAGAGGCATGATGCCACAGGACCTCTGAGTCACGTTTTACTCGTCCTTTGTTTTACATTTCTTTATTACAATCTCACTTCAAATTCCTGTCTCAATAACCAATCTGCATGCCTAGCAAAGACTGGGAGAGTAAATGTTCCTTCTCTTCCCCTTCCCACCCTACTGGACCTACCACTGAAGAGCAAAGGGAAAGCTTTCTCTCCACTACTCCTAAGTTGCATGGGAAACATCTCCATCCTATATACCTCTGTATCCTGTAGGCAACGCCCTTAGAGAAGTTTGGTGGAGACACTAAAAAACTGTCTATGGTATAAGGCAATTAACAACCTCTGGGATACCCTCTAGAAGTTTAGGGTGCCTGTGAATTAACAGGGACATCCTGAAAAATACAAAATCTCATTCACCAGGTACGGATGAGACCTGTTTTGGATGGAACTGTATTTCCCCTAAAAAAGATATGTTGATGTCCCAACCCCTAACACCTCACAATGTGACCTTATTTGGAAATAGGGTCATTGCAGATGTAATTAAGGTGAGGTCCATACTGGAGGAGAGTATACCTTTAATCCAATATGACTGGCATCCTTTTAAGAAGATGGCCATGTGAAGACACAAGAGACACACCAGGAGAAGGTCAAGTGTTGATGAAGGCAGCTGTATGCCAGGGAATGCCAAAGACTGCCAGCAAACCACCAGAAGATAGGAAGAGGGGGAGAAGGATTCCCCTACTGGTTTCAGAGGGAGCATCTGCCAACACCTTGATTTCAGACTTGTAGTCTCTGGCACCGTGGAGACAATAAATTTTTGTTGCTTTAAGTCACCCAGTTCATGGTAGTTTAAGTTGGCCCTAGGAAACCAATACAAGGAGTGAGAATGTTTTATTTATAATAAGCTTCCAGGTGATACTTACACTGCTGGTCCATGGATAACACACTTTGAGTAGCCAGATGACTGCAAATGAATCAATGAATGAATGAATGAAGTATTTTGTTTACTATCACTGGCACTCAGCACAGAGCCTGATATATGTTTGTACGTTTATACAGTCCCGAGTTCCTAGAGGTTTTTTTTCCTGCTAACTAACTAGCTGGAAATGTACCCCTTCCTCTATCAATTTCCACCGAGTCCTCTTTCAAAGCTACGTGCTCAGTCAAGGAGGACGGCTTTCTCAGATACGGCCAATCCCAGGTACACAGACAGCCACACTGCCCTCCAAAGGATTATACATAACAAAGTTTATAAGACCTTTGGGCTTCCTGCCTTATTTATATAATCTCTCACTTAATATTAAGACATTGAATCTAGTCTCATACATATTCTTGGTGGCTCAAATAGGGCTTTTCTCTCCAAAATCCAGAGTGTTAGGCTTTTGAAAAGAACACATGCTAATAATGACTCCAAGCTGGTTAGAGATAATGGGCAACAGAAAAGTTATTATCTTCAATGTCATCGTATGTCTTTGATATGATAATCATTGCGTTCAAGGTATCAGAAATGATGGATGGCCTTTGATTCCGAGTGTACCATGATGCAAATTACCTGGCTCTTTCTCACTCCTGCTTGGAAGGTGAAGAGCTAGTGACAGTGGGCACTCCTAGCTTCAGGGCCTCCAGCCACTAGACAGCAAAATCTGTGACAAAGCTCAAAGAGAAACACTTCCTCTTTGAAGATACCTAGGGCGACTTTCCCTTTTCCTTTTCACCTAGAACAACCTCGCACATAGTTCTAATTTGCAGCTATTGCTGTAACATGCGCTATTTACTACCTAAGTCATTTTACCCTGTTAACCTTCTGGGTAACAGCAGATGACACAAGCACCACATTGTTTCTAAGGAGGCTCCCTGAGTTCCTTCTATAAACATAAAATGACGATTCCAGGAAATGTTAGTAAGAAAGGAGAGATGAAAGAGCACGGTATACACATATTTTAAAACTGCTACAAGTTTTGGTTAAGGCTTACAGTCTATAATCCAGCACATTTCCCCTAAAATTAGTCTTTATCATCCTCCTTCCTCTCACGGCCCATCTATCACGGAAAGAAAACACATTATATTCTTCAGTCATCCGTGGGAATGGAGTAACATCACGATCCAAAATATTTATTCGCCATCATCCATGAAGAATGCGCCTCTATATCCATCTTGGCTAGAATCATGAATATACGTTCCCTGAGGTTCCCTCGTATGGACAGGTCACCTTCTGAGAGTATGAGTGCAACAGGCACACAGTAGGTGATTTGTCCAGGGTCCTCCAGATGTCCTACTTCTACTCCTGTGTTCTTTCCCTAGCAATACATCTCATTCCAGCAAGGATGTGCATGCCTCATCCACCATGTTGAACAAGGCAATAGCCTCTAAGATGTGAAAATCACAACTACTTTGAGTTTGAAGGTAGCAGAGTAAAGGCCTGTCCACTTCCCTTTCTCTTATAAAATCAACCCCAAGTGATAAGACTGAGGATCATAAACACACAATCTACCTCCAGTGAAACTAGCAGACCCCCTTAATTTCCAAACAGAAACATGAAGGCAAAAGTAACTGAAAGAGTGGTAAATTCCATGGCAGAGTGACAGACGGACAAACCTAACTGTCTGCAGAGGAAGGCAGAATCTTGGACATGAATGAATTAGAGGCACCACGTGCTGGGGAAGGGTGAGGTAGGGAGCTAAAAATAAGGGGATTATTTAAAAGTTAGTAGATGGTGCAACTAGGTGCCAGGTGTATAATCCCATTGATCATTATCAGGAAGTATAGTTTCTAGACAAATGCAACCAGACAGACTTGGGACTCGTGGACATCAGGCACTGAGAAGTTGGGATTGAGGTCTTGTACTGGAATGGAGTCATTTTCAAAATTCCACCTCCTTTCTTGGATTCTCTCTCAGAAAACTGCAGTCAGGCTGACACCCCAGCCCCCAGAGTCAGGTGCCTGGAGAAATTGCACCTGGAAAAATGGATCAGTCTAAGAGCAAAGATAAACAGATCCTGTCCTTCAGGGCCCACCCAAATGAAATGGCTGGTCTGCAACTGTTTACCCTACTGTGAGACCCATCATTGGGCAAACCTCATCCATTCATACTGAGCTTCCATCCAGGTTTATCATGCCTTGATCTTGCAGCCAAGGATCACCAATTATCTGAGATAATCCTCTAATGGGAAATACAGAGGTCACAAACAAAAAAATGTAAAAAAAGAAACGTGGAAGAAGGGACAGAAGGAAAGCAAAAAGCAAAGGAAAATGTGAAGAAACTATAATTTATAAATTCAGAAAGGTAACTGTATTCTTTAAAAAATGAGCTTCTGTAAATTCACATAGAATTCTGAAATACAAAAACCCTTGTCTACCAAAATAGGAAGTCCATGGTGACTGTTTAAAATTGTGTTCACAATAGACAGCAGAATACCAGACAGATGGCCAGAGAGGGCATTGAAAACTGGTGCCCCTGGGGTGCAAGGTGGGAGCGGAATGGGGGGCAACAGGAAATCTTTTTCATAACAATTTTTAAAGCGGTGAAATATTATAGAAAAGAGTAGCATGTGCACGTTTATGTATAGTTTAAAGGACGACAAAAGTGAACCATGTACGGGTGTACACCTTACCAAACTGAGAACTGTTAACACCTTCAAAGGCCCTCTGTTTTCCCCTACAATTCACCTCCAAAGGGACCATGTTTTCTAAATTGTATATTTATTATTCCCTTGCTTTAGAAAAAAGGTTTTGCCACAAACGTATGATTGCATAAAATTTTTTGACTTTTCATGTTTTTAACTTCAGACCAATGGAATCATTCTTTTGTGACTTGCTTTCTCCATTGAACATCGTGTTTAAGAATCATCAGTGTGGGGTTTCCCTGGTGGCGCAGTGGTTGAGAGTCCGCCTGCAGATGCAGGGGACGCGGGTTCGTGCCCCGGTCCAGGAAGATCCCACATGCCGCGGAGCGGCTGGGCCCGTGAGCCATGGCCGCTGAGCCTGCGAGTCCGGAGCCTGTGCTCCGCAACGGGAGAGGCCACAACAGTGAGAGGCCCGCGTATCGCAAAAAAAAAAGAATCATCAGTGTGGATGCATGTAGCTGTACTTGAGTCTTTTTTATAAAAGCTGTGTAGTATTCTGTGATACTCCTCCACTCTAATGTTGATGGCCACTGTTGTCATTTTCAGGTTTTTGCTATTACACTATGCTTTTACGAACGCTCTCACGAGTCTCCTGGTACAAAGTTGCAAAAGTTTGAGCAGAGGCTGTACATGTGTTCACGTGAACTAGACACAGCCAGACTGTTTTCCAAGTAGATAGAACAGCTGACCTTCCCATTAGCAGCAATCAGAGTTCTTACTGCTTCACACCCTCCCAACATTTCACAGCTACACTTTTTGATTTCTGTCAAGCTGGTGGGCCTAAAATGGTATCTCTGCATTTCCCTGGTTGTTGACTTGTTGATCATCTTTTCATTTATTTACTGTCCATTCATTCCATGACAAGCCTGGTCATGTCTTTTGCCCATCTTTCTATTGGAAGGTAACCATTTTATTACTGACTGGTGAGAATTCCATATATATTTTGGGTAGTAATTCTTCTTCAGTTAAATATGTTACAAATGTCCTCTCCAAGCTTGTGGCTTATCTTTTCATACTCTTTGTGGTACCTTTTGAGGAGCAAGAGTTTTAAAAACTTTAATGTAATTTTATTTAATGTACTTATTTCTTATTTGATATGCTTTTTGTGTCTTTTCCATGTGAGGTTAAAAAATATGCTCCTATATTCTTTTTTTTTTTTAAAAAACTATTAACTTTTTCCTTTCTCATTTATGTGCTTGATACATCTGGAATTGATCTTTATTCATGACATGAGGGAGGGAATCTACTTTCTTTTGGAGATATATATATATATTTTTTTTTCCAATTTTTAAAGTACTTTTCTTTAATAGTCATTTTTGCCCACTGATCTGAGAGACCACATTTGTCATATATTAGTTTCCAGATATGCATGGATCTGCCTCTGAACCCTCAATTCTTTCCACTGATTTTTGTTTTTTACTGTGCCAATTATTACCACACTATAGCTACCTTACTGCCTATTGCTTTATTTTTCTTGATATGAGGTAGAATAAGCGTCCTACCTGGTTTTTCTTTGTCAGAATTTTTAAATTTTTTTGAATCTTATGTTTATTGTTCCCTTGCTTTTTCAAAAACAGTTTGCCACGAATGTATGATTCCATAAAATTCTTTGGCTTTTTATGTTTTTAACTTCAGGCTAATGGAACCATTTTTCTGTGACTTGCTTTTTTCACGAAACATCATGTGTAAGGTTATTTTTGAAACTCTGCTCTTCTATACAAATTTTTAGAATAAGCTTGTCAAATTCCAAATAATCCTACTTAGATTTTGATTGGAATTACTTTCAAACTAGAAATCAGCTTGGGGCTGACAACTTTATAATATTGGTCTTCCTATTCATGAAAAGACTATGTCTCTCCTTTGATTTAGGTCTACTTCAATACTTTTGCTATACTAATTTTTTATTCATTGCCGGATTCCATTTACTAATACACTGTTTAGGATCTCCACATCTATATGAGAGAAACTGACCTGTAACTTTTCTTTCACTTCCTGTCCTTGCCTGGTAGTGCTATCAAGACTGTATTCTAGCTTTGAGCATAACATTCTTTATTCTCTCAAGTATTTTGTGTAAGAAGAAAATGCTTGGTGTAATAAAACCATCTGGGCCTGGAACTTTCTTCATAAGAAGATTTTAAACTATGGGCCCAATTTCCTTAATATTTATAGAACATTCCAGTGTTTTATTTCTTCTTGACTCTGCTTTGGTAATTTATATTTTTCAAGAAAGTTTTAAATTTTATGTTATTTTCATTTATTGCCAAAAGTTTGGTCATGGTATTCTCTCATCTTATACGTTTCTATCGCATCTATAGTTACATTCACTTTTACTTTCCTATTATCTTTATTTATGTTTGTTTCTTTTGCTCAATCGTGCCTGAAGTTACTGAATTTTGGTTTCAAAGAATAAACTTTTGACTTTATTGATCTTCTATATTGTATTAAATTTTTTTTAAAAAATTTCCATTCTCAGCTTAAAATGCATTAGGTTGAACCATATGAAATTCTAAATATTTGATCACATTTGACCTGCAAAAATGGCCTTTCCTGTTGTTCAACCTAATTTTTCCTTCAAATTTCTTTGGTTTGCTTTTCTTTTTCTAGCTGTTAATTTTGGATGCTTTATTTTTGACCTATCCTTTTTTTCTAATATAAACACTCATGACCATACATTTTAGTGATATCCTTTGAGTCTTAAAAACCAGTATTGTTTGAATTATAAGGGTTTTCTGAAGCCCATCATAACTTCTTTCTTGATCCATGAGTTATTTGCAGGTGTGAATGTAAATGTTAAAAGGCAAGGAGGCTTTTGTTATTGACATATTTAAATTATCTTTCTGTTATTGGTAAATTATTTCTAACTGAATTTCATTGTGGCCAGAGGATGGTCTGTACGAAAAATGGCGTGAAATCTGTTGAGGTTTTCAGGACCTTTGTCTTTCTTAGGTCTTCTAATATTGCTCGACTCTTAAAATTAATCCATGCATTATGCTGTTGGAGATAAACTATAAGTGGATTCAATCTGATTATTAATATAGAAACCAACCTAAAATATCACACTTTAAAGAGCGTCATCATCACCTAAATCAGTGATTCTAGACATTATATTTATTGATTTATAGCCTATCATGTTCTAAAAGGATTTAAGGAAGCACCCTTATGTTGCCTCCATACTTAAAAATTGTACTACCAACACAGATTACTATGAAAGCCAAATAAAAATAGTACTGGAAAACGCTGACAAATTTTATCATCTTTTTGTTGCACTGCATGGTTTTCTCTTGGCACACCTTGAGGACGTTCATCTCTGAGCATCTAGCTTAAATTCATTTGTTTTAATTCCACAGCTGTGTCCCAGTGGGACACAGACAGACAAATGAGAGGGTGAGATGGATCTCTGCTAGCCCTCTGGGGGTTCAGGAGTCATCCCTGCATACGAGATGAAGCTTCTGGTTGGAATCCAACCTCCGGTTCTCTTTTAGGGGTGACACTAGGGGATTGTTCATTGTCCTTATTCCTACTCTTGGTGGGCATGACGATGGTAGCGATAGTGTGGTTGAACCAGCAAATATTTATGCATCAGACACGCAGCTAAACACTTCACAGATTATTTTAACTCTCACAATCACCCTTTGAAATACGTACCTACTATTATTATTCTCACTTTACAGATGAGGGAGCGGGACGGAGGAGCCTTAGAAAGATGAAGGGACTTACCCCATGGATAAAGTGATGACTCAAAGGAAAAGCCAGGCCTGTGCGGTTTCCAGAAAGCCCTGCTGAACCACGATGCTACCACCTTCCATACTTAGACTATTCGTGACTCTTGGTGCCCTGGGTGTGCAGGAGGAAGCAGCTGATCGGAAGCCTTGAAACTGGCTTCCTGGTGGCTCGGAGGCAAACACACACCAAGATCTTAGCCAACTGGTGTGAACTCCCTGTGCTGGCCTGTGAGTCTTACTTTCTTTGCCACGTACCTTCGGCCTCAGAAGCTCATCCCTTCCACTGGTGGCAACTGAACGGCTGTGTCCTACAGAGCTGAACTGTTCAGATACCTCCACATCCCAAGAGCATAAGTAATACATAACAGAAACATCACATGGCCCAGTTTCTCCAATGCCTTACTAAATCATTCTAAACATCTCGTATGCTTTAGGCATTTTGCTGCTTTTCTGAACTACATTCTTCTCTAAGCAACCATCTCAGTGTCTCATTTTTTCCATTAGTAAGATGATTATAGTGCAGAGTGAACTATTTATAATGAGGCCCAGCTCAGGCACTGTGGCTTTCAGTTGGCTTCATTTTAAATCCATCTTTCTTTGTTAATTAATGTGCCTTACCCAGTGTTGTAAGTAACACTCATTTATGTTCCTGAATTGAGCGGGGGAGGAAAAGAACCACACCCAGAGTGAAAGATCCAACGTCTTCAGAATCAGTGCGAATGTCATAACAACTTGAAAGCAAAATTTAAAAGTCAGTTTTTGTGTTTGTTGTAAACTAAGGAAGTTGTACAAGAGAGTCTACAAGGCAGGCAAAAGTGATGTGATAATCGAGTCCTGAATTAACCCCCTGGTCCTTGCAGCTCTACACTGTTTAAAGACCACGCCCCCACCTCCTAGGACATTTTGCACATGCAAAATGTCTAATGTGACTCATAAGGTACCTAGCCTAAAAGTTAATGAATGAAAATGAAAACACTAAAACTCAGGTTATTTAGTAACCAGGGCCTGGAGCCAGATCCCAGTTAAACCACTCTGGTGGTGAAGGAAGGGATGAAAATGCCCAGTAGGTTCCACCTGGCTGCTCCTGTGGGTCAGTCTAGAGCCTCGCGGCCCTTTCAAATTAGCGTCCCCACCTTCTCCTCTCCCTGACGATTGAGGGGCTAAGGGCAGTCCTCTCACAGGGCGCTGGGGAAGTCCACGTAAAGGGCTCGGCAGCAAAGGAATCCAGCTGAAAGCAAGCGCCGCTCCCCAGCTCTTCCCGGCCCAATCCCTTCTGTCATTCATTTCTCTGGAGGGCCCCTAACCCTCCAATCCCATTTGTACCCCACCGAGGAGATCTGATAATGGTGCTGGCAGAGCCGTGGCTTTTCAAAACTTCTGGCAGGGGCCTCGCTGACCCATAACTTGCCTACACACATGACTTCTCCTCATACTGTCTTTGTAAATTGACCATGGCTAACCCTGCTGCCCTAATCAGATCAATCAGAATAGCATTTCTTTAGCTGCTGCATGCTGGCAGCCTCCTGGGCTGAGGCGTGACTCTGAGTCAGGCTCAGACACTGAAGGCGGATTCTGGAGTTTCCAATGGTCTCGGGTTTCCTCAGCTTTTATCACAGTTGGTGAGCTTTGTCAGGCCCGTGTTTACAGCCATGCAAATTAGCCTCAGCTGGAGAGAAACCAGGTCAGGCCTAAAGGAAATCAAGCTCTGGGCTAAAAGGTACTTTATCAAAAAATTGTAAGTGTAGCCATAGTACTGGGGGCAAGCCAGACTGTCCTAGGAAACACATGGACGGCTGTGTCTGGTGAAACCTGAACTCCTGGCTTGGCCTCTGGACCCTGGAAACGTTATGGAGAGATGGAGGGGAGAGTGCCCCACCAGCAGAACGGGGCTGGCCAACTCGGCCACTGGCTGCTGCCGCCAAAGACATTTTCTGTTAAGTAGAGACAAGTGTGAGGAGGGAAATATTGCATCTTCGGGGGAAGAAACATTGTGTTTGTGAGGCTGGTTTGCAGTATATCCCACATTACTCACTGACGAAGCAAGGCCCATATCTGAGGTTGCATTCTACTCACACACTCGTATACACTGAGTCTTAAAATGCGTGTGTGAAGGTGTCCACGTACAGATATGATCTGATACTTTGCATCTGGAAAGCATCTTTAGAAACATCCGCTCCAGAGGCCATGACACTTACAGAAACTAAGGCCAGAGAGGTTACGTGACTGGACACACAACCGCTAACCAGTTACCTTCAAGACCAGACCTCTGGCGCCTTTCCATTGCAGTTTTCCCCATCAGATTCCAGCCCTTCAATACCCCAGTACATAGAGAAACTTGGCTTATTTTAAAATAATCCTCCAATACGTTTATGTCTCTCAAGATTAGGGGATTATTAAGATCCTAACAATTACTCCCTGAGCTCCCACATACCTGTGACTCATACACCGTGGTGCTGATGGTGTCAGGCAGTCTGAGCTATGGGTCTGAGCGCAGAGATGTTGGTTCACATGTGACGCCTCTCTCTACCCTCTAATAAACAAGATAAAAGCTGGTGGACCTTGAGTGTCCCCATTTGCAAAGGAGAAGTGATGACCATATCCTTGGAATTCATCTAATTAAAGTTTACCTTTTGACCGATGAGAGACCTGAGATCCAGAGAATTTAAAGAACTTGCCCGAGATACAACAGTTGGCTACGGTCAGAGCCATAAGTAGAAACAGGGTCTACAGACACCGAAGCCAGAGCGCTTTTCACTAAACAATGAGCAGGAAATAAAATTCAGACTTCTCCAAGTGAATATAAAGTCAGGACCTGTAGTTAAATTCAGACCAACAGACCATATGTCAAGTGATTAAGAACACAGATTCTGGGGTTGTTGCTGGATTCATCTCCTTGCTCTGCCACTTAAGAGCTGTGTGATGCTGGGCAAGTTACATAACCCCCGAGTTCCAGCCTCCTCGTCTAAAAAATGGCAATAATCATAGAACCATCTCACTGGGTTCTTGTGACGACTGGATAAAATTTGTGTGTGTGTGGTACGCAGGCCCCTCACTGTTGTGGCCTCTCCCGTTGCAGAGCACAGGCTCCGGATGCGCAGGCTCAGCGGCCATGGCTCACGGGCCCAGCCGCTCCGCGGCATGTGGCATCTTCCTGGACCGGGGCACGAACCCATGTTCCCTGCATCGGCAGGTGGACTGTCAACTACTGCGCCACCAGGGAAGCCCCACGACTGGATAAATTAATACATGCTAGGCACTTAGCCAAAAATCGCTCACCTAGCATTAACCATTATTATTGCTATTGAAATCTTGTTGTCATCTTCACTTGAAAGATTCTACATAAATACAAGGTTATTAAGACTTCTGTTCGTGTTAAGCACATACCTATGGACGCACGTGTATGCGTATGGGGCTGTTTTGATCTTTGTGTATATTGGAGATGTGTGCACTCTGCAAGGCATTTATGAGTTCATTTTGGAAGCACCCAGGTGACCTGGGTTTGTGACTTAAATACACATATAAGATCTTTGGGCATTCTTGTTATATCCTCACATACTTCTTGCTTAAAACTGGAGGCCAGAGAAGTCCTGCCATCACCAAGGTCTCTGCACCGGCAGTCAGCCTCAAACCACTGTCTACCTCCGGCCAGTCACAGTCTTAGAAAACGTCCTGAATTAAGCATAAATGAATGAGGTCCAGGAAAATATAGGTGAGATTTCCAAAATTTTACTCAACTAGGAGTAAAGAATAAAACGCATAAAAAAACCCCCAAATATTTAGAATTGTCATCTCATAGGATATCTTGTAATATCTAATCAAACTTCTTTATTTTCCAATTAGAGAACCCCAAATCTATACTCAAATACATCTTCCCTCCCTTTAGACACGGACAATTAAAAAAAAACCTCGTGTGTGTGTGTGTGTGTGTGTGTGTGTGTGTGTGTGTGTGTAGTGGGGAGGTGATTCCAGAATCAGTCCCAAAGGGGCTAAGTCTAATACTTCATAAATTTTTATATTGTAGTCATTCATTCTAGGCACTGGAACTATGCCTACTAATGATTTCTATTCTACTAATACCTACAAGCCTTTCTAATATTCCTTTGGCTCCCAATACTTTGAGTGGATAATTTGCTGTGAAATTTGGCCCCATGGTCCACAATAAAGAGATTTTACAAGACGAAAGAGGATACTCGAGGGGTAGTTACACTCTTGTAGGCTCCATTGCTCCGGCTCTAGGACAGAGGCTAATTTAGCTCTGCAGAGCTGAGCATTCGAAGGTGTCCTCTTGTGGTGTGGGCAGGAACTGAGCACCGTGTGATCCTGCAGCTGGCTTGAGGTACAAGTCCAGATTAAGTTACTGTTCAACAGCCAACAAGAGAAACATAGTCTAACTCCAAGAATAATATTCAGATTCAACATTCTGAAAGAATCATTGATATCCATACTTGACAAGTTCTAATGACCTTTTTCTAAAAAAAAAATAAGTAAATAAAGTAAAAGTACAACTTAACTTTTTGGGCTGTCTTACTTCCACATAAAATTTACAAGGCAGAAGTTTTGTAGGTTGGTGCTTGTCATGGAGTAGAAGCTCCCGTTTGCTTTCAGTAGATTTGGCCAGTCAGGGGCCTTTAAAACCGAAGAACAGGAAAGCCCAGATCATTCCAGATATCACTCAAGGAATCTGGACATAGCACCAATGACCTCAAGGTCATATATTGGTGCAAACAACACACGGGCAAGTGATTTCACTCACTGCCACAGATGATAACCCCTAACCTCACTGCTCATTTTTCAAACACATGAGTAATAGAAAGGGCTTGGCAAATGCATTCCCATTCCTGGGGGAAAAAAAAATAATGCACATACCTTACCGGGGCGGCCCAGAGAAATTATCTTTGTACACAAAAGCTGAAATTATATAAACGTGGAAGGCAACAGATTATGAAAACCCTATAAATTTATGTTCTCCTTCCACTCATCTCCCCTCCCCACTAAACTGAGACACCAAGTCTGGGATTTGAGAGTTACAGCTACGATCCTGGCCAAAGTGACCCAATTACAACTGAAAGCTTTTGGCTCCAGGAAGTTTCAATAGACCAGTGTCTGCAGGACCATCACCACCCCTCCCTACCCCCACTCCCACCAAGCGCTCAGGGAATAGCCATTATGTCATTAATTCTTAAGAAATATCTATTAAAAAGGCCAAGGGAGTGGAGTAATTTTATGTATCTCACGGAGGAGGGAACAAGCACGGACATTATTCATAATTTCAAGAGAGGAATAATATTGGCAGGTCATGCTGATTTTCTGAACGTTGTCAGGCAAGTTTAGAAAGCAATTGGAGAGTTCACTGGAGTAGCTACTTCTCTGACAGGCACCAGGACAAAGAATCTCAGACACATTCTGTCTGACGAAGGCAGATTTCTGGCTCGTTGTCAAGGCGCGGAGCTACCTTTCCCCAGAACAAATGTAACTTAGAGATAGTAGAAATATGGGCACATTGACAGTGAAAACTCTTATGTTACAGTGCAAAAAGACTATATAAACCAACGTAAGATGAACTACTAGATGTCTGTATACTCTGTTAAAGGAGCTGAAAAACAGGAATGGTCTAGAGATGACCATTTGCAAATAGTTTCAGACAGGGACACACTCATGTTTGAAGACCCTCAACAAGCTTGTGGGAATAAGCGATGGTCAAGAATTTCTTTGCAAAGCTTTCATGTTTGTTCATAAACTAAGAGATTAATACATAGTTCTAGAGAATACTTCAAGTACTTTCACAATCGTGATTTCATTTTATCCTTGTAATGACCCTGTAAAGGGTTGTTACTCCCTATTTGGTAGAGAAAGAATCTGTGTGGAAAAGTTAAACGACTTGCCCTGAAGGTTATCAGAGAGCAAAAAAAATAGGAGATAGTACTAAGTGTGGCTGGTACAGACGAGAGCTGATGTTTTGAGGTCTGGTTCTCAATTTGGTGAATGTTACGTCTGTGGTGGCAGAGTGGTCTCATGCCACAGATGAAGACGGCACAGGCCTGAGTAGGCAATACGAATTTGTCATAGTTGGTATTTAACGTATAGCTAATATTTAAAATGATTGATGGGGGTCAAAGGAACACAGCTCCAAATCTACATATGGTTTCATATTATTTCGTAGTTGGAGTTATACATAGTATCTTTTTATTCAAAGATTTGGATTCCTACTGGAAGAACCTGAAGAAGACTTCGGATAATTTCACAACGTAGGACGTATTTTGGATTTGCACGAGTGTAGCTGGATTTTGTTGATGATTCTAAGAATGGCTACTCTCATTTATAAAGGTTAAAATCAATCATCCCAGTAAAAGCTGTTACCACCATTAAGTGAAGCCAATTACTGTTTAAATTCAGGGGGAGTGAAGACACATGCTGAGGCCCTTCTACATCCTCTCAAGTGTCCGTCATTATCGATGTCTTCCTAGCTAAAAGCGTACAAACCCTAGAAGTCATCTTCATCTTCCTAGGTCTCGTTTCTCATGTGCCACATGAGGGCACTGAATGAGATGATCAGGAAGGTTCCTTCTAATTCTTAGACTGTATCGTACTAGAAAACAGGATCCCAGCCCAGTTTAAGAAGATATGTATCTGTTTGTTTTAAATCAGTGCCAGTGATGGGAACTTCAAATGCTGTTATAGAAGATGAAACTAGAAACTCGTATCTGAGTTCAGCAGAACGGTAACAATTCCGACAGTTCTGACTAGGAATGTGGGATGTGCAGAGGGATGCAGACCAGCTCCACTTAAGAGATGCTCACGTCTGTCTCAACGCTGGCAGAGTCCCTGCGGCCAAGATTCAGATTTTGGATTTTTAAATCTCTGACATATACTCCACTTCCGTCACCATAAAAAGATCTATCTGGCAAGTGTCTCCTGGTCACCTTGTATGGGAACCATTCTGTGGTTAGGCTAACAAAGCTGGCCTCCAGGGCTGAAACTCCTCAGTTGCTCACAATCACTAAAATTCACTTTCATCTTCATTCTCAGAGAACAGAAAATAAACATCTGACTTTCAGAAGAGACCAAGGGATCCATCTTGATATTGGAAATCTGGCCATGGGCACAGAAGGAAGGCGCCTAGGAGGCAGGTTCCGAGTTTTCTGCCATTGACTCAATTCGTTTTTTTCTTTACAACTTAGAATCTCAGCTCTAAGGTAGGACACAAGCTCACTGCAAACTCCAAGCACCCTCAAGACTGCTCCCCTTAAAGAAAAAGAATAGAGACTACACGTGTGCACAGAGTCTTTGGGGCAACAGCAACCTCACTGTTCAGAAAGATTAAAGAGTTTGAATAAAGGATATTTTCCCCCTCAGACGGAGAAACAAACACATCAAGTACTAACCGCCTTAGTGAAAATCCTTTGTTGAAGAGGCAAATAATTATGAGATAAGAAATAAGAATAAACTACCAAATGCTTTGATGTTTTAAAAACAAATACTTCAATGTTTTAAAAATGCTCATTCACCAAAACAGAAATAATTAGCTTTATGAGTAAATGACATGTAACCAAGCATCCAGAGAGAGAAACACAAGGAGTAATAGCAAAAGAAAAAGAAAAAAGAAAAAGAGAACGAAAGTAAGTTTAATATGATATTGGGTAAGCAAACATTCAGAGGATTTCCTTGATGGTCAGAGAAGGCTTCCTGGAAGAGGCAAAATGAGGCCACTTCTGGAATACAGAGATTCTGCTTTTGCCTTCTGTATAGAAACAATTAGTCTTCTGTTCCTATAGATGGCATTTAAAAAGCCAGCTGGCCAGCAAAACGCCCTTATTTCCATCTCATAGGAATCTAACTGCACATGAATATATTCTATAGTCTATCAGTTTACTTCTTGCCGTAACTCAATTGTGTCATGCGATACATCCTCTTAAAAGATTTGCTCTGATATTTAATCATTATTGGGATCACATTTTTCAATCAGGAAAACACAATTCCAATGAACTTGTGAAAAACCTTGACCATGATTTTCGTGTATAATTTAAGTCAGTGGGCACACCTGATTTGATTAACAGAAAACTGCACCCGGACTTTTGCCATTCCCCCCACCCCCAACAAGGCACAGCTCATTTCACAATCATGTTACTTGAGATATGAACCAATGGATGAACCTCACTATATAATTTAAGAAGAGTTGATGAAACTATCATTCAGTATTACACACCTTTCAAAACACTTCTTCAAACCCTCTTAGATTTGAATTTCACAGCATCCTGCTGGATCAGGTAGACTCAGATATTGTTAATCTTGTTTTATAGAGAAGAGGAAATATGGCCTGGAGAAGTGAGATGACCAGCCCAGGATCACATCGCAAATCAACAGCAGAACCAAGTACTATACAGTTGACCCTTGAACAACTAGGGGTTAACGTGCATATAGCTCAGAGTCAGCTTCTGTTTCCGCGGTTCCTCAGCATCCGCGATTCAATCAGTCACGGGCTGTTTCGTACTGTAGTGTTTACTATTGAAAAATATCTGCATATAAGTGGACCCGTGCGGTTCGAACCCATGTTGTTCAAGGGCCAACTGTTTTTCCCTAATACCATCTATGCTATTATCACAACACTAATGCAGAGAAACAGCAGCGGTGGCAGCAACAGTAGCAAAATGAGAGCAGCAATTACTTGCTGAGGTTTGACTGGGTACCAGGCACTACGGTAGCCCGTGTATATATACGATGTCATTTGATCATTACTCAGAGCAATATGGATAGATGTCATCTCACGTGACACTGAGGGGACCAAGGCAGACTGAAGGAACTTTGACTTGGGGCACGCAGCCAGTGCATGGCGACCGTGGCGACTCACCTCCACATCTGTCTGACTGCTTGTGAATCCTGACCTTGTCCTCTGATGGCTGGCTGGTGGCCTCAGATTTCTAGCCCTCAAGTCTGCTCAGAGGTCACCTTCTCAAGGAGGACTACCTTGAACACTCCATTCAAACCCGTAGCCCCCATCCCTCCCTATCCCCGAAAAAGTTGATCCTCCTTACTCTGCTCTACCACATGACTTGATTTTTTGTTTCTGATGTTTATTGTTAATAGAAGCCCCAGAGGGCAAGGATCTGTTTTCTCGTTTGTTTGCTTTTCTTCACCAACATGCCCCAGGTGCTCAGACAGTGCTACCCACGAGAACTTTTTGTAACGATGGAAGTGTTTTATATCTGTGCTATATTGTAGCCACTAGCCATTAGAATAAAACTGAAAGGTGGCTGGTGCCACTGAAGAACTGAATTTTTAATTTTATCACAAATAGTCACATGTGGCTAAGGGCTACCCGACTGGAGAGCATGGGCCTAAAACAAAATCTAGCTCAGACTCCCAATAAATATTTGTTCAATGAATGAAGTTATAAATAAGTGAAGAAGACATTTTCCATATAGCCTACAGACTACTTTTCACTAACTTTTGTGCATTTTTTCAATAGAATTAGTGGCTGAAAAAAGTCCAGATGAAGAAAACAGTTTGCAAATTCAGACAGCATGACCAAAATAGCAAGCACGGATTTCTCCAACTATTGGCTCCTTTCTGCCATCTGTGACTCAAAACCTTTCAAAACGTTTTTTGAAAACAGAGGGAAAGCAAATCAGCAGCACATAATAGATTCCCATGTATGACAAATATATACATATATATATATATATATATATACATATATATAAAATTACAAAGATTACTGTAGTCACTCAGTACCTTTTTGATCTTGTTTTTTTTCTCATAGGACTCTGACAGAGGTTTCTTCTTCTGCTGAGGTGTGTCTTTGGAGAATAAATACTCAAATTCGCTAGTATCCCGAATATCAGGTTCTTCTAAGGAATCCCACAAGGTTGGTGTAGAATTTTGGCTTAAAAGAGAAAATGGCAAGTTAAACTGAAGAAACAAAAGAGATTAGAATACAGTGAAATCCTTAATCCTAATTCATTTTTTTAACTCCTTAAAAAACTCTAATAACGCTTGAAGAAAAGCTTTTTACGATTACACATTTTTTAAGTCAAAATATACTAAGTATTAAAGCAAACACACATTTCCGAAACAGAATGGTCCTTAGATATAACCAAAGAGAGAGAACCAAAGAAACCCGGTGGGATCAGAACTCCTGGGATTCAGATTGTCGAGGCATGGGAACTGCTCCTCCCTCACTTTGTGTCATTTCCATGACGGGCAGAAATGGGCATCGTATAAAGATTGAAACAATAACCAATTCTGAGACATTCATAGGATAATTCTTAACTAGAACGAAAATGGAGTGCTTGGGTGAAGATGTGCCCTCCTTTGAATTTTTTTCTATTCGTTTTAAATATGGTGCTCAGGTTTAGCTCAGGTTAACTCAGCGTTAAGACCCATACGTGTGAACAGGCTGTGCCCATTCAGAAATACTTGATTTTATAATACGCCACCCAACAACAGGACTGACACTGAAAACAAAGCGAAACCCCTACTGCACCAGCCCCCGCAGAGATTTCAGCAAAAGCAGCCATGGGGAGACTGTGTTTCGTTTGTTTGGTTTTTTTCTCTCTCTAAAAACAGGGATACCCTAGTTTTCAAACAAAGAAAGGGAAGAAGATATGGGAAATCAGGTTCAGAACAACTGCCTCTGAGAGCTGCCTTAGATGGTTTACTATCCAGGCTCCTTTCAGTCAGAACACATTTTCTCCCAAACGTCTACTTTCTTAACTTACTTTCTCGTCTTATTTTTAAACACTTTTAATGCTCACAGACATTTAATAAAAAGTCTCATCTACACATCAAACATACACCTCAAACGTGTGTGTATGTTATGATCCATAATATCTACAAGTACTTATCTTTGTTTCGATACGCATTTTCCCAATGAAAACTAAAAGAACTCTTACTACATGGGGTGGTCCACACAAATGTTTTGATACTAAAAGACAATTTTTTCTTTTTTTTTTAATTTTTGAATTTAATTTTATTTATTTTTTTATACAGCAGGTCCTTATTAGTCATCCGTTTTATACACATCAGTGTATACATGTCAGTCCCAATTGCCCAATTCATCACACCACCATCCCCACCTGCCCGCCGCTTTGACCATTTTTCGTATTTGAAGCAGTGGGCAACACTGGCTTTTCAGATCTGAGTGTTCACATTTTGCTACGTGTCTGCCTTTGCTGTGAAATATGACATTTGGGTTCTGGCCCATAACAAAACGGAACATTTGCTTCTCTCCACTTTTTTTTTTAATTATAATTTTTCTAATATAATATTTGAGGCATCTAAGAACATATATGTGACATATGTAAGTTATAATGTATAACAGTATAATGAATACCTGTGAAATCATCATCCAAGGGCTAGAACATTTCCAGTGAGGTACATCCATCTATGCGCTCCTTCCTCAGCACTGCCCCTCTCTCCCCGCCACCCCCCTTAACTTCAATTCGAAACATGAACACCCTTAATGTTAAATGCTTTTCTCAGCTGCACTTGGGAAAGGGGATCTTGGTGGGAGAAGAGAGCCAGGAAATTCTGGAGCATGCAGCCTCAGAGCTGCTGGTCTGGGCCTCAGGAAGGTTCTGGGAAGCAGAGGAGAGGATGCCTAGAGGGAGGTGATGTGACCCACAAAGGAGATTATTCAGACCCATCCCCCCATCTCCTGCACCTGTACCGCTTGGCTCCCCCTCCAAGGACTCTGAGCTCAGGTCAGTAGGACTAGTGCTATAACCCACTTACATTCTGAAGTAAATAGGCTTTGGCAGTCAGGTTGAACACCTCTTCACCATCTACAACACTGTTTCTATGGGAAAAGGCATTTCCAAAAATGAGTAACAGAATTTTGGAATACCACCTCTCAGCGGGTTGGGGGCAACTGGGCTGGTGGGGCAGTAACAAGGACTCGCTCACAATGGACCGTATGCCATCATGGCCAGCTCTTTTCTGACCACTGAACACACAGTCTGAGCTCCCAAGAAGAGGAAGAGGAAGGCAGGAGGAGGAGGGGGTGGGGGAAGAGGTGGGAGGGGACAGATGCGGGAGTGAGCAGGGAGGAGCGCGCAGGGGGCAGAGGAGAAGATAATTTCTCAACAGGAAGATACTTATTAGGAAGATGAAAAGGTAGACAGATGAGGATTTCTTTCTTCCTAAAATTTTTTTAAACTAAATGGCTTTTCCCTATTCCAGAAACCAGAAAACAGACATCAAAGAAAGCAGAATGGCAAAAGTTAAAAACCATGTTCGTAGTGAAAAGCAATCCAAGTGGATGAGAGGCAGTGTGCGTATACTAGAGAAAATTCATATTTTATTCTTAGTTCCCCAGAAGACCAAGACCAAAATTGATTATGTGCTCATTACACGAAGTGCTTACCCCTCTGGCTGTACAAAATATCATCTCCTGTCAAAGAACACATCCCAGATAATTTTACTTTTGTCCATAATGAATAAATAGTACACAGGGTCTTCAGACCATGTCAGTTTAAAAGACGTATTCATGCTCTGAGGTACAAAAACATTTTGATGGACCCATAAAAACAGAGACTAAACCCCTGTGCCTGGAACTCAGGCTCGAGGCTGACATGTTCACCAAGCAGGGCTCTCCTGATGTCCCAGGTCAGGAAAGTTGGAACATCCGTCTACTTTTCATTTTGCTCAAAACGCAATCCCTGGTGGTGGCAGGACTCCAAACTCCACATGCCGTTCTCCCTCCGCCCCTGGCAGTGTCCACATTTCCCCTTTCTATAAGAACACCAGTCATTTTGGATTAGAGGCCCGCCTTACTCCAGTCTGAGGTCATCTCAACCTAACTAATCACATCTGCAATAGCCCTATTTCCAAATAAGGTCACAGTCTGAGATACTGGGGATTAGGGCACCGGCAAATCAATTTGCGGGGAGGCAATTCAACCCATCGCAAAACTGAAGCCCTACGTTTATGGCGAAACTAATAAGAGCTTGAGAATTCAATTGTCCTCTTTCTCAAAATGGCCAACTATGTAAGGAGAGAAAACTACAATGATTATCTCCAGCTTGTCTTTGTTGTCTTAAACGGTGGATGAAGGGCCCACATCTCCCAGTGGTTACTGTTACACCACTGGTATGGTCTAGGTTATTGTTTGCCCATGAAGTCCTATGGGAATGAAGCTGAGGCAGGCTAGTGAGACCCAGGTGTGGAACAGCTCCGTGTGCCCTCAGAACACATGCTGCCAGGGCTGACAGGTGGGCTTCATCACCCTGGAATGGCTGCGCATTAATTTGAGAACACTAATAAGAGAACATGGCTGCAAATAAATATACTGAGAAATTATTTCTTAGGAAATGACATCTGAGTCTTGAATGGGAATACTAGTACTTTAGTTAATGGTAGGAGCTATTTCAGGACCATCTGAAATGGTTTTTTAGCCACTCATTTGGGAAACGTAAATATAGAGTATTATATTTAAATATAATAAATAAATAAATTTATCAAATAAATAAATTCGCCCTTAATTTTTGGTGAGAGGAAAGAGACCAAATATGAAGTATACAATCAACTTAGTTCACCATATGCTTAGTGTCAAGGTGTGCCCCACCCCTCCTAGAGTGATTTCTAGTTGGTGTCTCACTGTGAATTGCAGTTTATTTTGTTCAGTATACTGCTTTCCCCAAGCGAAATGTTATAGAAATAGAAAAATTCACCACCACATCTTGATTTTGCGAATCAAGTTCAAAAATCTAAGTGTAAAAATCTGTTCTATATTTGCTGTTCTTTGCAAACAATGAACTTCGCACCTAGAGAGTAGTCAAGAAGGAACTCAACATCTTTCTCGTTGTCCTTTTGATGCTTTCCAAAATGAGGCACAAGAAATCTGATCAGATCTGTTTGAATGGAAATTTCCAAGCAACCGTCTCTTGCTGCCTTACAGACCCACTTTAACAACCTATGCAAATGGAAGATGCTTTTTAGCCACCTACCCACTGGCACTTTCTCTGGAGGGCAACAAGGTATAAAGATGTGAGGGCGCTCAGTAGCGAGGGGTAACAGAGTTCAAGCAGAGAGAGTTGATATTTTAAGACTCCTCTCTGACCTAAAGAGCTAATGATTCAACTATGTCCAGTTCTTTTAATAAAAATTGAAAAATTACACCTACCTGTTGAATATACACATTATAGGGTTGATGATACCATCTAAAGACAAGACAGATAATCTAAAACTCTTCAGTGAACCTGAAGTATAGAATCAGGCTCAATGTCTTTGTGATTACTCACTAATTGCAGAGATGCTGGAGAGCCCTGGGCTCTTCTCTAGTCTGGGAAATGGAATATGTACCTTCGAGAAGGGTCTGACACAGAACACGTCGTTTCTTCCAGCATCAATCCATACAGAACACAGAGAAGACCTAGTGGAGACATTCTCCTCAAAACATTCCAGCCTTGTTTATCCAAGGCATTCACTGCCACATCTGAGAACGAGTGCCACACTACAAAGATGCTGAACCAACAGGAATACAACATCACTTGTGCAAAATCCTGCAAATTCACAAGCTGAGAATGGGCCAGGGGAGTTGAGCTTACCTCTTATCACTTATTTGTATCCTAGTCCAGTACAAAGGCTTCATGGGACAACTGGGTTCGACGGCTGGCTTCCGAGGACACTGGCTAGCAGAAGGGTTGACTCCGAAGAAGAGTCCAGGGGGAGGTGGAGGCACAGGTCCTGGGGGTGGCGGAGCGGTGGAGTGAGGAAGTGGGGGGGGTGGGGGAGGGGGGGGAGGTCCAGCACTTGGAGGCAGAGGAGGTGGCGGAGGTGGGGGAGGTCCAGTATTCACAGGTGGTGGTGGAGGTGCCAGTGGCAAAGGTCCAAGTGCGGGTGGGAGGGGAGGAGGGGGAGGGATGGCTGCCAGTAGGGGTGGTGCGGGAGGGGGAGGGGGAGCGGGAGGCGTTGCCTTCTGCTGACTCGATGAGATGCTTTCCGCAGATTGAAGTGGTACACTGGTGTCTCTGCTGTCATTTGGGGGAGAGAGTTGGCTTAAAGAGGAGATATTCAGCTTTCTGGGTATTATTTGGTTACTTCTGGTCGTCCTGTCTTCACCTTCGCAGGGTTTGAGGAAAGTCTCTCTGTCTGTCTGGATGCACACATTTCTGAAAGCCTTCGGAGGGCAGTCATCGTCGGTGGAGACACACACATCCCTCATCTCTTCACATCCTCCTCGCCATCGGTGTTCTATCTCGTATTTGAGATTTTCAATGGTTTCTTCTAGTCTCGCTGTTATCACCGCATGCTCACCCCGGATATGAAAGGCTTGAAGTTCGAACTGAGCCTGTAGAGATATCAGTGGGAAAGAAAGCAAACAATTTATCAAAAACAATGATCAGAAATAAAACATTCCAATAGCATCCCCACACCACCATAGCACAAGTCCGCATGAACACAGGGAAAGACAGAGACGTTCTTCTGAGAATCCAACAGGGTGTAAATTCCACCTTGTGAATTTTCCAAGGACTTAAACAGTTGGAGTAAAAGCATAATTTCATCCAATCTGAGCTCACAGGGAACAATAACCATGGATTAAGGGTAAAAGTAAAACTGTCGTCTAAGAATTTTCATTGGTTTTAATATCAAATGCAAAACAAAACTTTTAATAAAGATTTGAACATGCCTGGATCTATCTGTTATTGCTTTTGGTTTTGGAAAAAGAACAAAAAAAAAGGTTTGGAGATACTTTTGGCTAGGAGCTGCAGTTCTCACAGTCTTCCATAGAATGTCTCACCTCCAGGGTTTCCAGGCCAACCCAGCAGAAAGAAAAGATTCAAGAAGAAGCTATGATGCGTGTGCATTTGTTTTTAAAGTTTCCATATCAAAGCTGCCCATGATCAGTATTTGAGTCTGTTTTATAATCATTCATAATTTAGTAATAAATGCATAGAAAATGAACTTATTACGGTTTGCTTTTTTCTCTTCCACATACTCTATATTTTCAACTACAGTTTATATGAAGCCAGCCTTTTTAATGCTCATCTTCTCAGTTATGTCAATACCTTGAGTCTATAGTTTTTCACTTATCAGCACAAACTGGCGTACTCTTGGCTATTAACTAGTCCATTTCCCAGCATTCAAAGCCATTCAGCCTACTACAGTTAACTGGGAGGCAGTCAAATTTACAATTTTATGTTTGAGTTTTTCCAAAATCCAATTTAGCAGTAATTAAACATTTCTGGTGAATTTATTTAATTTCTGCCTTCCCCATCAGACTACAAACTCCACAAGAAGAAATCAGGGACAGTATCTGCCTTTATTTCTGTATCCCAGCAGCTAAAATGGCAAGTACCCACTACTGATGAGATGGATGGATAAAAAACACTGCAACAGGGCTTCCCTGGTGGCGCAGTGGTTAAGAATCCGCCTGCCAATGCAGGGGACATGGGTTCGAGACCTGGTCTCGGAAGATCCCACATGCCGCGGAGCATGTGCGCCACAACTACTGAGCCTGTGCTCTAGAGCCTGCGAACCACAACTACTGAGCCCGTGTGACACAACTACTGACGCCCGCGCGCCTGCAGCCCGTGCTCCACAACAAGAGAAGCCACCGCAATGAGAAGCCCACGCACCACAACGAAGATTAGCCCCCTCTCACTGCAACTAAAGAAAGCCTGCGTGCAGCAACTGAAGACACAATGCAGCCATAAATAAATTTATTAAAAAAAAAAACTGCAATAGTTATATTCCGTCATTGTCCCAAGAGTCTTCCCTATGGCTAATAAGACTTTCTTCACTGCAATTTCAGCCCACAAATGTCTAGAACACCAACGAGTATATAAGTACAGATCCGTTTTCCATTAAAAAGGTAAAGAAATATTTTCAGTGGCCTAAGTCAGTCAAGGTCATGACACAGGAAAATTCTCCATCTTCATTAAGATAACTTTTAACTGTATTTTTACTAGTTTCACCTTTTGCTTCATAAACCAACCCCCAAATAACTGTGGTCAGAAGAACTAGAGACAGGTTTTTCTAAAGCTGAACTTCTCATATGTGGACACGGCAGCCGCGATCCAACTCTGAAAATATTGGCAAGTTCAGGGTACCATCTATTTCTTTGCAACACAGAGGGTTAAGCAGCACGTGAGTTCTGGATTCAAACCACCTGGTTCACATCCTGGTTTAGCCACTTGCTAGCTCTATGTCCTTGGGCAGGGAACTCTGTGTCTTCCAGCCTGAGTTTCCTCAAGTGTATAATGAGGAAAGTAGTAGACCATCTCTAGGGTTTTTGTAAAGGTAAAATGAAATAGTTCCTGTAAAGCGGCAGGCATTATGCCTGGCACACTAGTTCTGAATAAATATTACTGCTAGTTACTGTTGCTAAGGATAATATTAGAGTAAGAGACTAACAGATTTCTAAACATTCTTCAAAATTTCCAAACAATGTCACCTTTGTGGAGTGACAGGCATAAAACTCGGAAAAGCTTACGCAGTCAGGATGAACAACGTACTACAAATACAAAAGTTGACCCAATCTTTCACGAGTTCTACTATCAAATGGCTGAAAGTACTTTCAAGCTTCATTCAACTCTGAGATCAAGATGACCTCTGTTTGGATGCCCTACCCATCTCCATCTCCCCCTGCCTCCCCTGCCCACCTCCAGCCACATTCCAGCCCCGATTCCCAGGCTGAATGATCACGCATATTTAAATTTCATTTTAGCAACTAGTTCAGTTCTGCCACAGCAAACTAAATCTTGAATGTTGTTCCCGACTCACCTTCTTCCAAGCAGGTTAACAGTCAGGTAATATTGATGAGCCAATAATTTCACTTAATCTTCAACTGCTTAATAATATGAAAAAGTTGCAAAGACATGTTCCACAGAAAAACTTTCCTTTTATCACACAACTGGACTGTATCTACACAAAGCACCCCACCTCTCCTGCCTTCCACCTCTCAACCAATGACCTTCTGGATCTGATGTATATATCTATATGTACCATTCTGGTGGCTCTGTAATTCATTTGCTTAGTGTGGTGGGTAGAGCACAAACTGGTTAGGTTACTTAACCTCTCTATACCTCGGTTTGCTTATAAGGAAAATGGCGGTAATAACAGAACCTACCCTGCAAGGCAGTTATGCGAAGTAGACGAGTTAATACATGTAAAACTACATATAGAGGAGTGTTGGGAACACAGGAGGTGCTGTAGAAGTTTGCTGCCGTTATTATTTTGTGTCTTTGCTGCCTGACACATCACTTGCCTTCGACTCTCAGCATGTTCCCCAGCCCCATGCTCTATCCATCTAAAGCAAAACTAAAGATATCGAAATCCTTTTTTAATCCCTTCTAGCTGTCGCCCTTTCTTTCTCACACTACCTCTTTTTCTTCACAACAGAGTTTTGTCTTGTTTTGTTTTTTTAAGAAAACACACAACTCTCGCTGCATCTATTTTCTTATCCATGCTTCTTTTAACCGATGGCAACTGGTTTCTGCCCCCACTATCTTCTTAAAACTCCATGATTTGAGTGTTACGTCTGCTCAGCACTTTTCAGTGATTTCTGCCCTCTCAGCTGCACTGTTAAACTTGACTGCCGCCTTGCCTTGGAATTCTCTCTGCTTCCCTGAACTTCGATACCCTCTCCACTCACCGCAATTTTCTTCCTATTTCTTGGCTCTCTCCAGTCAATCTGTGGACTCCTTTTCCTCCAGTCACCCCTCAAACGTTGTTCTCCAGGTATGTCCCTTGACATTTCATCCTTCTCACACTACACAATCTCTCTCGGTCATCTTGTGTACTCATGAGGTAAATTACACTCATTGACTATATACTGCAACTTCCAAATTGGTATCCTAAAAGCCATAATAATTCCAACCATCCTCTGGAACTGTTCTACCTGAATATTCTTAATCAGCCACCTCAGACTCAACACGTCTGAAAATGAACTCAGGACTGTCAAACCTCAATTGCCGCCTCCTCTGAAATTCTTCTTTGCAATTAATAGCATCATCATCCTCCCCACCCGTCACATCCAGAAACCTGGATATCATGCTGGATTCCTTGCTCTCTCTCATTCCCAACATATTACTTACCAATGAGTTTCATTAATTTCTCTGATTCATTCCTTTCCGTCTACCCCCACTGCCTCAACTCTTCACTGGGTCCTTCTCTACCTGGACAGTGGCACAAGCCACCTCACTAATTTTCCTGATTCCAGTTTAGCCACATTGGTTCCATGATGATTTTTTTAAAAAAATAAATGCAGATCTTTATTCCTTAAAATCCCTCCAATAATTGGCCATTTCATGAATGGCTTCCTCACAAACTGTGTTTATTAATATGAAGAATTACCAAATAAGAACTATGGAATGTCCATGTACTCCATACCAATATGCTGAGACTACAGTAAGAAACTCTTCTAACCATTAACATTTAAATGGCCCATATAAAGAAACCACGTACCTTTGCCCTTTCCTACTATACAACTCCTTTTGACCATACCAATTTCAGGTTCAGAAGTTCAGCATGACATAGTAATTCAAACTGATTCATGTAATAAGCCCCTCATTCATTCTTTTGCCTCTCACTGTTATGGACTCTCCCGTTGCGGAGCACAAGCTCCGGACGCGCAGGCTCAGCGGCCATGGCTCACGGGCCCAGCCGCTCCGCAGCATGTGGGATCTTCCCGGACCGGGGCACGAACCCGTGTCCCCTGCATCGGCAGGCGGACTTTCAACCACTGCGCCACCAGGGAAGCCCCCCTCATTCATTCTTTATCTGTCCATATGTAATAGGGAAGCACAAATCTGACTTCATATTAGATCTATTCCTTTTGCTTTCACCTTTGTGCTTTGTTGCCCATGCTTAGTCATGCTGGCTCTGCACCTTTTATAAAGGAATGTGGCCTATAGCCTGAAATATACAGGACAGCCTATTCTCAGGGCTCTAACCTTTAAGAGTCCATTCATGTGGAGGTCAAATTTGCAGAACAGAGAATGGCATTTGTCTGTTGGAGGTTTACAGGAACATCATGACCTGACCTACATGGACAGCTGCAAGAACAAAGGATTCTGACACCAAGGAGTTTGCAACAACTACTCATGCCCCTCCCTCATCTTGCCTTTAAAAGTGCTTTGCTGAAACCCTTTGGAGAGTTTGGGGCTTTCTGGGCACGAGCCACCCATCTCCTTGCGTGGCCCTACAATAAACCTTTCTCTGCTCCAAACTGGTCTGGTACCACTGTGTGTCGGACACACTGACTTGCGTTCAGTAACACATATCCTGTCAGTTACTTCAAACTGTTCCTGGCTCTATTACAAATAGGCATCTCAAATCTGCATATATCATGAATCAAGCCTTCAGGAGAGTTATTTTTTTAACACTATTTTACACTCCACTTCCTGTTAAGTGCCACTTCTACTTTGCACATGGAAATCATATATGGTTTTCCCTCCTTTGTCTAGAGCCATAACTAGAAGGACTGTTAACGACTTGATGAATCAAACACAGAGAGTAGAACTTTCTGTTGAATAATCACGTACTCCCAGGCAGGACCCTGGAAATCTTTATGAAATGTCAAGCCCAGACCCTCGCAGCCGAAATTACAGATAAGGCTGAATCAAGGGAACCTAATGCTTTTAAACCCCACTGACTTTCTTTTCAGTCTCCTTTACTTTCACACTGAACGTGGTGCTTGTACACGGTATACGAAACAATTTACAAACTTTCTGATCATTTTTAGGTAAACGTTCTTTAGGACATACGAAACATTATGAGTTTCCCTCTCCCCAAACCTCCCTGCTAAAAATCTGTTTTTCTGCATTCACCCCAACATATCATTTGAAAGGAGACAGGTCTAAAGTTTTGACATCTTTCCAGCCTGCCCCAAGTTTCACCTCCAGACTTCATCCAAATTTTATCTATCTCCCTTTACTTCTAACTCGATTGCTTCTATTGCTTTCACTTTTAATCACATCCTCTTCCCACCTGCAACAGTCTGTTAATCTATATCTATCTCCTTCTAAGCAATATGCAAATTCAGTCTTTAAGCGAGCAATCGCAATTAAACCACTCTGTTCCAATCACCCTTTTCCTTGATTGACACTGTTTTTATCTGTTTAACGTAGTGGTTCTCAGCCTGTTCCCCATCAGAAACACCTACAGAGCTTTGTAGAAAACACTGACGGGCAGGACCATCTCAAAAGATAATCATTCAACTGGTCTGAGACGGTGGTGCCCTTGCACTGGTATCCTTAAAGCTCCCCAAGGGATTCCAATGGGTAGCCAGAGTTGAAACCCACAGTCACTGTTCTTAATCTTTATTCTGCTCCAAACACAGCTGAGACGGTATGGCACTACGATATTGGTAGAATTTTTCTGGCAGTGACTTTCAACTTGGGTCATTCCAGAATCGCCAAAGGAACATGTGTTATTTGAAAAAGCCCCTTGCTAATTCTGATATATCCCTATAAGGGAAATATCCCTTCATTACCCATATTGAGAACAGCTATTTCATGCAGCAGAAAAGCCTAAATTCTTTTCATGATACTCATGGCTCTTCAAAATCTGCCCTCTGCTTACTTTTCCAGATACTTCTTTATACTTTCCCTGTGTCGCACCAGTACGGATTCAAACATCCCGTCAACTCCCACATCTTTATGTTTTTTGCGCAATGCTGTTTCCTCTCTGTAAAACACCCTTTCTCTCCATTTTCACCTAGTGAAAGCCCCGAAGGAAAACTCACTCCATCGCAATTGAGCCTTCTGGCTTAAACTTTTCTTGATCTTTCTTGACAAAAGTCTTCCTTTGACTTTGTTGCCAAAGAACTTTCTAGGTTCACGTTGCGTTACAGTCATTTATGTTTATCTTCTTTGCAAATCTAAAAGCTCCAGGCAGTTGGGGACCATGGCTTATTCATGTTTGAACTTCCAGAACGCTGCACACCGCTTAGTTAGTTAGTGATCCACAAATGCTTATTGAATTATTTCTTTAGCTTTAAATATTAAGACTTCCTTGTGCCTCTGTATTACCCACCCAACTAGACTCAAAGTTCCAAGAAAATGTAAAAACAGAGAGACGTGTGGTCCCCTGCCTCTTTGATAGGCCTAAGCACAACATGGACTATGAGATTTCATTGTTGTTATTACCTAGAAAATTCAGTGTGGGTATTTCTATAAATTAATGTTGATCCTATTAAATTTTAACAATTTTAAAATATTTGGTGTGGATACGAGTTCTCTCCACAATAAGCTTAAAGGCTATTCCCATAAGTATAGTAAACTATGCAGTAGGATTGAACCATATTTGTGATCCTAATCTGATTAGGAATTGGGCTCTAGGAAACTCCTGCAGCCTCCTCAGGGGCTGGTGCTCCCTTCCCCTACAAAATCCTCATTATTTTTTAATATCCTCCACATTACCACTGCTCAGAGATATCATCGCAGGAACACATTGTCCTGAAGCCCAAGCAATAGACGGAGACGTTGCTTGTCTGGTCCCCACAAATATGCCTGTTGAAAAGAAGGTGGAAAAGTGCCTACTGATGAAAGACATCATGCCGGTGCCAAGCACTGTGCAAAAAATCACCCATCAGCATTTTGTTGTTACGAACATTTTCTCCCAGTGGTGCTGCCAGGGGCCATTAAAAATTCAGGTTATCTGCTGTACAACTTGAGTAAGTCAACCTTTTCCAGGGACTCTTCCAATTCTAAATTCTTAGGTTGGGGAAAGCAAGACAATTCCAGGGGACTGCACAGAAGGTCCTCACTTCAGGAAAGTGCTAAAATGCTAATAATTTCCACACCCAAGACTTTACCATATCTCTTTCTCTTCAACTTCCGAGAATACAGACAGCTCTGCTCATGAAAGTTTCATAACGACGCGAAGCATAGTATCATCTAGGCCATGTAAAGAAAGAGTCCTAGGGCTTCCCTGGTGGCACAGTGGTTGAGAGTCCGCCTGCTGATGCAGGGGACACGGGTTCGTGCCCCGGTCCGGGAAGATCCCACATGTCGCAGGGCGGCTGGGCCCGGGAGCCATGGCCGCTGAGCCTGCGCGTCCGGAGCCTGTGCTCCGCAACGGGAGAGGCCACAACAGTGAGAGGCCCGCGTACCGCAAAAAAAAAAAAAAAAAGAAAGAGTCCTAGCTCTCATTAAGAATGCAAATCAACACAGGTCAAGCAGGCTCATTAAGGTACTCTGAAAACACACCAGTGGTTCAGTATGCAGTTCAGATAAAGTTGGGCATTACTTCTGAAATGTGATACTTATTCCAAGGATTCTGAAATATACTTCAAAAATAAGCAAATATAATTATGGACAGTCATCCAAGGAAATAGTGGGGAAGTAAAAGAGATACATCTTTGAAACCTGCCCTGAGATTCCTAGCTGGGAAACACAACAAAACCCGAGTGTAGCCAGAGTGCTTTTGTGACACAGAAGAAATAAAATCATGGAGGATTCTGATAATGTCTTATTTCTAAGTTATTAATATCACTAAATTTAGTGTGAGTCAGAGAACGGATATACCTTGGGATACCTATGGAAATGATTTTCAGGCTTTATTTTTCCAGAAAGTAATTCGAAACCTAATAAGCAAACCCAAGACTGCATACTTTTAGGCAAAGAGCCAACATACTAATTCCTTCTCTATTAAGAGAGAGGACTTGGCATTTTATGTTGTATTGTTATTGTCACTACTGAAGCTACAGCTAGTCCAGTGAGGTATGTACGACCCACTCCAGAGTACACGTGAGCTTAGAAGCAACAGATGGTAAGACCTGGCCCTTAATACTGTGACAAACTGAGGTCCTTCAAGTAATCACAGCAATCACTTTACTACTTCTTTCTCGATTCACCCACTGTCTATGAGGGGTCACCATCCTATGGCCAAGGCCCATCTGTCCTCTAGCATCATTCCGGAAACTGTGAAGCAGATTCCCCAATTAGGTTTGCTTCACGTATTCCCAACTTTGTCTTTTTCTTTTTTTTTTTAAACTGAAAAGGGGTAGGAAATGAAAAAAATATTAGATCATTTAAATAGCATTATCAAATAGGAGCAAGTGTGGGGGGCCAGTTGTTGAGTTCTCTCAGGTGTTAAAAGCGAAATTTATGTCTAAGACTCTAGGATTGTTGATTAGAAAAAATAGTCTCCGCATCTTTACCAATGAAACAGAAAGCTCTCTGCTCACAAGAAGAGGTTCAGGGGAATGGTTGTGACAAATATCCTACTTGTAGGCTTACTCTGCATAGGGACGTTGTCTGAACCAGACAGACACTGAACGAGTCTTCTTTATATCAAGGTGAGATGAGACTCCGGTCTCTCTACCATCTAATAGTCAAACAAGCTTTAATGAGCATCTACAATGCACCTGATCTTGCAAATGCATATAAAGAAACAATCCATACTTTGAGGGGCTCATGTTCCAGCTGAGAAGAGGTATTTGTGAGTTGTTTCTAATTTTCAGGACAGCTAAGCTGGTGTGGATTTATACTCTTACTCAGACATGACTTTTTCATTGACGACTGAAGAAAACCAAGGACCATACAGGCCAATTTGTCCAGCAAAGATATCCCCGGTTGTCTGTGTTGCTTTCGTCATCCACTAACGAGCCACTCCAGGCCCACTCCTAGCTAACCTCCCTGAATGTATTTTCATTAGTAAGCAAGGAGGTATTTGGCTTCCTACCTTAATATTTCAACAAGTGACCGATGATGTGTGCCTAGGCCACAATCACCTTCTCCCGGCCACTTCTAGTCTTCCCAGGGATTAGTCACTTGATAAATCTGCCATTGAATGGGTTTTAAATTATAGGCTAATCAACAGGGAAAACAAACAAGAGGTTTACGTGTTTTTCATTAAGATCTGGACTCTGGCCTAGGACGCCTCCTTTGGAGGAAGCTAGAAATTTCCAAAAATTGCTCACCTCGGCCAAGAGGCATACTCATTATACAAGACATAAGTTGAGATGCCAGAAAAGGGCTCACAAAACTGAGTATCATCTTCATTTCTCTAAGTAATGGACCCAAGGAGAAATATTTTCTGCTCCAATTGGAGAGGCTAGGTCAAGTTAATGGAAAAAAACACTAAAATAGTAATCAGAATGACTGGATTTAGTTCAGCATAAGACTTCTGTATGACCTTAAATTTGCTTCTTATCTCTGGCTATTTTCTTCATTTGTAAAACAAACAGGTCAGGAAAAGATCAGGCGGCTTACTAACCAGGTTTCTAAGGATCCATGGAGGTGTGAGCAGTGCTGCGAACACTTAGTTTGGTTATTTTAGAGGGATGTTTAACCTTATAAACAATGAATTTCAAAAAATACATATGGTTACACCAAAACCTACATATTTGGATACCACCAGCACACCTAGTACTAAGGCACTTAATTTGGGGGATTTCTTTGTTTTTTAGTCTTTGAAATATAAAGTTTTCTCTGACATCTTTCTCAATCTATTCAGATGTTTTGAAAATGGTTTCACTGATCAGGAAAGTTGTAACTCTGCACTGGTCTCTTCCTTCCTTCCTTCCTTCCTTCCTTCCTTCCTTCCTTTCTTCCTTCCGCCCTCCCTCCCTTCATCCCTCCCTCCCTTCCTTCCTCCCTCTCCCTCCCTCCCTCCTTCCCTCCCTCCCCACCTTATTTGTTTTAAATTCAGGTTTGTACATATACATGTAAGTATATTCTACAGCACATGTACACCATATTCAACTATGCACAGCCAAGGCTCAGGCTAATTTGCTCTGTGCAGGGCCCTATCCTGGCAAAACAGCCCACTGTTCAATAACAAGCACATGAATGGGCAGAGTAACAGATGATTTTAGCATTTAATTTTATACTTGGTGCTTTTTGACAGAGTAATGTTTATGATTAAAACTAATTCCAGCAGTTCTTAATTGTTAACTGATTCAACTGTAAAGTAAAAATTTCCTACAATTCATGTTTCAATCTTCACAATTATTTTAATTGAATACAGCCCTAGGACAGTAAGGGAAAATTTTTTTTTTCCAAAAACTGATTCCATTTTTAACTAGTTTGTAAAATGTGATTTTTGAGATTTTTTCTGTTAGTAAAATAGAATTTAGAAAGTAATTGGATGCTGTGGCTAATATAAGACTCAACATTGAAAGCCCCTAAATTCAAATTTGTGTTCAAACTTTTGCGGAAAATATCTGCAAACTACGTATCTTACAAAACCCTTGTACCCAGAACATAGAACTCCGTTAAAATGAAAATAAGAAAACAACCTCCCCCTTCCAAAATGGGTAGAAGATTTGAATGGACAGTTCATGAAAGAAGATACATAGATAACACAGAAGCACATAAAAAGATGCTCAACGTGATTAGTCATCAGAGAAATGCAAGTTAAACCTCAATGCGATACCACTTCATACTTATTGGAAGGGAGAGAGGGAGAGGAAAACTGACCCATCTGACAACGCCAAGTGCTGGGGAGGATGTGGAGCAACTGGAACTCTCAGTTTGCAAATGGGAATGTAAAATGGTACAGCTACTTTGGAAAACAGTTTGGCTCTTTCTTAGAAAGTTAGATATACACTTGTCATATGACCCAGCAATCTCACTGCTAAGTATTTACCCAAGTGAAATAAAAACGTATGTTAACATGAAAATCCATATGCTAATATTTTTAGCAGGCTTATTTTTAATCAACTGTGATGGTTAATTTTACTGGGCCATGGGGTGCTCAGATATTTGGCCAAATATTATTCTAGGTGTCTCTGTGAGGGTGTTTTTAGATGAGATTAACGACTGAATCAGTAGCCTGAGTAAAGCAGATGTGTTCTCCCTAAGGCAGGTAGGTTTCATCCAATCAGTTGAAGACCTGAAAAGAACAAAAAGGCTGACTCTCCTCCTTAGAAAAAATTCCTCTTGCCTAAATGCCTTTGAACTGAGGAATTGGCTTTTTCCTGCCTTGGGACTGAAACATCAGCATTGGCTCTTCCTGGGTCTCAAGCCCGCCGACTCACCCTGCAGATCTTGAGACGTGTCAGGCTCCATGCCTGTGTAAGCCATTCCTTATAATAAATCTCTTTCTTATATATACACCCTAGTAGTTCAATTCCTGCGGAGAACGCTGACTAATAGTACATTGCCCCAAATTGAAAGCCACCCAAGTGTTCTTCAACTGCTTAAAGGATCAACAAACCGCGGCACGTGCACAAAGTGGAATTCTAATCAGAAACAAAGGGAATGGACCACTGGTACATGCAACAACATGGATGAATCTCAAATGTATTACGTTAAGTGCAAGAAGCTGGACTCAAAAGGCTACATACTGTATGATTCCCTTTTTATGACATTCTGGGAAAGTCAAAGCTATAGGTGCAGAAAAAGCATCAGTGGATGCCAGGGTTCTGAGTTCAAGAAAGGAGTTGTCGGACTTCCCGGGTGGTGCAGTGGTTAAGAATCTGCCTGCCAGTGCAGGGGACACGGGTTCGAGCCCCGGTCCGGGAAGATCTCACATGCCGCGGAGCAACGAAGCCCGTGCGCCACAACTACTGAGCCTGTGCTCTAGAGCCCGTGTGCCACAACTACTGAAGCCCGTGTGCCACGAGCCCGTGCTCCGCAATAGGAGAAGCCACTGCAATGAGAAGCCCCCACTCGCTGCAACCAGAGAAAGCTCGCGCGCAGCCACGAAGACCCAACACAGCCAAATATAAATAAATAAATAAAATTTTAAAATTAATTAATTAATTTTAAAAAGAGAGGAATTGTCTTCCAAAGGACACAGGGGCATTTTCTATGGTGATGGGAACATTCTATGTCTTGATTGTGATTTGGTTATGTGACCGCATGCGTTTGTCAAAACTCATACACTAAAGAGTGATTTTTATTGTATGTAAAATTCTATCTCAATGAAAAAAAGCAACTTGAAGATTGACATAATAAGTCATATGCACACATTTCTACAAGTTTAAAACTGCAAAATAAATACATTATAAATAAAATGTCACTTACCAGTTGGACTTCCAAGAAAGATTTTGTTTGTAGCAAAATGTTTCTCTTTTGAGAAAACACATGTCAACAGACAGTAGAGTGAAATGAGTCCCTGAAACGCCCAAAGAGGTGCCTATGTCTTAACAAGACACATACGTCCAAATTCCCCAAGAGAAAAGTCTAACTTTTCTCATCAATGTTATACAATTTTTACCTCTGTGGCCCAATTTCCAGAGCTTTCTCTCCCTAGGTCAGGCGATGGGATGGGGTGAGTGGTGGTCATCCAAGATGGCATGGCCACGTTCAGCAGCATTCTAACCTTGCAGCTGTGTGAGAACGCGGCCAGGGGAGAGTAAATGACTGCAAGTTCACAGTGTTAGGTAGGATGTTCCGGTGCCTTGAACACTGTGATGTCTCATTTCTGCCCCTTTCTCCTGGTCTACCTTCTATCCCATTACTTACTTATAAGAGTCTGATTTTCTCATTATAGTTCATTAATAAGCACTTCCAAGGGAACAGGGTTCTAAATTTTTTACTTCTGTAAGGAAAAAGGACTTAGCATCTTCTATTCCCAGGCCAACATGAAGAGTTTTCTTTATGAGTGTTTTTCATGAGCTAGTCTCCAAAGCAAGGATCAGAGTACTGGGTTAAAAGTGTTGCCTTGGATTTTCATTTTCTTTTAAGCAATAGATTGATCTCTTTTCTTCTTTAGTTGCAGAGATCAAAAAGAGAGTCTGTTCCACAGTGCAATTAGAACAGTTTCCTCCTATACTTACTGGGTCTCCAAGACACAGGAGGCCTATTATTCCATCAGTGTTTGTAAGCTGAAGATCACCCTTCAGGTTCCTATTCTGTAAAATGAGGATGACATTACCTGTCTTGCTTCCTAATATATTTTTCACGGGAAGTGAAAGAAACTCAGAATAATGTGTTCAGAACAAATTAAGAAATACTCTGACTAAAAAACATGACAGAGTTTATATACCATTAGATAGAACTCACAGCAACTAGTTGGGTTTACAGCACACTGTCAGCTGGAAACTACTAACATAACCCATACGTCTCCCCATGTATAAGTTTATATGTACGTTTAGACGGTGGCCTTAGAGAACAGAGTGTACATGATGTGGTTAAATAAAAGTCAACCTTTCCTCTTAATAAACTGCATTAAGTGGTATCCATATACCACAAGAATAAACATCAAAATAAACTAGTATTATATCATACAACAAAAATTAGGCTATCACTTATGTATTAATACAAGACACACTGATGTTTATGCCAAGATTTTTCTCAATTTTTTTTTAACATATTCATTGACAGGTACCTCTTTTGCCTTTTTACCCCTCCCTGAAAAGTGCTCAAGTACTCCTTTGTTTTCACATCTACCCAATCCCTCCAACAAAAATCAGAATAATTGCCCTAAGTCTGCCCCCTCCTCAAGAAAAAAAAATCTGTTATGTTCACTGACAAACAATGCTCTAAAAGATTTGCAGCTACCTACTATCTTTACATCTTTATCATACCCTTTGTGTAATTTGTCAAAAACCTGGTTTAGGTTGCCACCATTTTACTGAAAATGCTCACAAAAATCACTTGGCTTCCTAGGTTACCCAGTTCTGTCCTAGGTTACCCAGGATCTGTCCTCATTTTTCCTTTGTGACTCTCCAGCTGAACTTAAAAATGGCCTCTCTTGCTTTCTCTGACGATACAGCCCCCTGGTGCTCTCTTTCTACCGTTGCGATTATTATGCGTACCATGCTACCTTCTCTCCCTCTTCCATCTTCTAAATGTGTCAATTTTATGAGGACTCATGTTTTTGTCTCTCTTGTTCACCAGTGCACTCCTAGAACCATGAGTACTGCCTGGCCTGTGGCACTCAGATAGCTGTTGAGTGAATGAATGAATGACTTTTTCAGGATCCCTAACTGACTCTTAGAAGTCCCTAAAGCCATTGTGCCCATGATGGCTGCATTCAGTGAGCAAAAGGGAGACAAGGCGGAGGAACTATTGAGTAGTACCTAGGCAGAGCCTGTTACGTATATGACGAAAAACTCTCTGATTTCTATAATGATTGCTATTACCCCTCAGCAATGTCCTAGCTGATAAGGGCACAGCTGATGGAGACCACGTTCTTTCCAACAAACCTCATGAAATTCTAGCACTCGTAAGTCTGACATTACAGGTCCATCTCCGTTCAAACCTGGTACGTTTGTTTCATTCAGTGGACCTCCAGACTGTTACCATATAATACACACAGGGCCTAGATGAGAGCTGACAAACAAACTGACCCCAAATGAGTCAAAGCAAACATTCTACACCAAAGGCATTCATAATGCTATCATTGTGAATACCCATACTATTATTGGTAAGGATTTTTACAGTTCCAAACAAATCTCCGTTTCGAAATAATTGAGGAACCCACACACATGTTTTATTCCATGTGTATCCAAGTGTTATGAGTTATTTTCTAATCTTCCTTCACTGGGACACACACCAAAATGGTTGGACCGGGGTCCGTAGAAATCCCTTGATCAACAAAAAGAACCTTGAAATAGCATCCGTAATAATGTGGGTGACCAGTTTATTCTTTATAATGGCTACGCTTTTTTTTTTTTTTTTTTGAGTTTCTGTCTATATTCGGCCCTCTGTATCTGCTCATGGATGTGGAGGGCTGAGTGTACTATCCCAGTTTCTACAAGGGACCTGAGCATCTGCGGATTTTGGTATTTTCAGGGGGTCCTGGAACCAATCCCTCAGTTACTAAGGGTTGACCGTATAAGCAGTCAGGCTTGCAGAACATCTCCAGTCACAGATCTACCTAGAAAGAGGCAGGCGTTTCTAGAGCTGTGCTTTCTTCATTTGGAATATGTGCAGTTGAGGTCGTAGATGGGCTGACAGCCGTACGAGTGATAAAGTTCATCCGTAGCACCTAAGCTCATAACCTTGAGAGCACAGAGACCCCAAATAATGGCCCTTTTGAGTAACTAGAGAATTCTAAAAACTCCACACACGAGGTTTCCTGACCACAGGGCATCAATACCCATCATTTTTGGAAAGCTTTGGCAAAGTATCGCACTGATTTATTTGAGCTCACAGAGATCTGATGTAATATTTAAAAACAGATCTCTTCTTCGTGTAAACACGAATTAAGAAAAATGTAAATCCCCCATCTAGGTTTATTTTTTTAATATGGATTTTAATTATGTATTTAGAAATCTGGAGCGCTCAAAGCCTTAAACAGTTAAGATAATAAATGGACTCTGGCAGAACATTTGTTCTGATTACTAGATGTTTAATGATACTTGGAACGTCGAGATGCATGTGAAATTACACTCAAGTATGATGCACACAAAATAACTTGGAAAGGATCAGATCTCATTTTGACTTGATTCTTTTCTCCTGGAATACAGACAAACCACATTCTTGTTTTCTTCCTGCATTCTCCCCCTTAGATTAAACTATATTACTTTTGACTGATACTCATCTCTGTAATTTGCGCTTTTTGAAAGGATAATTGTTGCGAGAATTACATTTTCAGTTTTTTCCAGTAATTGGAAGAGGTAACTTTAAATCAGTAGTCTTATTTCCTAGCTGATCAAACATGGAATGCAATTCATGAATCGTTTTCAAAATAAATGTTTAACTCCTCCATGCAAAGTTGAAATGTCACTTCGAATTTAGTTTGACTCAGGTTTATAGATGGCTGTAATTTGCTCTAAGAATTTTTCTATTTTAAACGTTACAGCTGTCCATATTAAATGTGTGAAAAGACAGGGGCACTGTTACCTAAAAGAACGCGTACATAATTTCTACACAAGTCATTCCAAAGTTAAATACTAAATATGAAGGTTAATGATGATACAGGGCCAGCTATATAACGTCTGTATCAGACCACATGACGGCTGCAGTGTTGCATACCATGAACATGCTGCTGTCTCATGGAATCTATCTGCTACAAGAGCTTACACATGCCAATTTTGTGCCATGCACCCTTCGTGAAAAAAAATGAACTGGCTCAAGTACCTACGCCAGTCATCCATTCTAAATAATGACAAACTACTCACATTCTAAATATTTAGATTACTAGGAATCTCAGTGTTGGACCATCACCTTTCCCTCACTGCACTTCAGAGCAGTAGAAGGCTTTCTGATTGCATGTCCTTGAACACAGTATTAATACACATATGAAATGGATTAGAACGGCTGAGGTGTTTGAAAGGAAGGAATTTTGATTTTTATAGAGATTGACGCGAAGATCATTTTTCTTGGTCCAAATTTACTTTGTTAAACATACCCCAATCTCAGCTTGCCAAATGTAAAAGCAAGAGCCTATTTTCTTTCGAATCATTTTCTTTTTTTGTATTTTTTCTCTCATGTGTTTTTCAGATTTTCCTATCAACACAGCACAGGTAAGATTAAAAGTCGAATTAAATCCAAATATGATATACCTATAAGGAAAACAGTTAACAGTCCAGTACTAAAAAACTGGGGCTCATAAAGAAGGAAATATTTAACTTTATTTCTGTGTGTGATTGGTTTCAAAAGCTGATGGGTGGCGGGGGCTTGTTAGCCATGCCAAATCCTCTAGCAACACTTACAGTTTCCAGTCACAGTAATGGTGTTTTTAAAAGTCCTCTGGTATGGGTGGCGCTTGGTTACAGGGTTTAGGGGTACGATGTAAAATCACTCCGAGAGGTATTTCTGACAGCTGGCAGCCTCTGTGTCTCTACCTTCATCATCATCATCATCATTATTTTGGTAATTAGGCTGCTACTGAGCAAGGAGTGGGTGATGCTGTAGTCCAATGTTTGGGTCTAGGTTATCATAGAACAGAGTCCATCTGCACACACTGACCCACAGCTCACAAACCTAGAAAATCTCATCTGAGAATAATAAAAGGCTCTCCCAAGCTCCTATTCATAAATCCTGAATGCAATTCTTAATCTTGCAGAGATAAAGAATGAGCACAGGAGAAAAAAAGTATGAGATGACCTTCTGACCTTAAAAAGCAACAACTTAAAAAAGTTGAAATTTAATTAAATATTTGGAAGAGGTGGCCTTACTTTCCTCCAACTGATCTGTACATTCCTAAAAGAACCATGTTTAATTTTGTTCCTGTGCCTGAAGATTTTGGGTTTAAACAAGCTCTGTTAAATCCCAGGTAGCATATGCTCGCTACCACACACCATTATGGAATACATGAGGGTCTTTCTGCCCATCTCTGAAGTTGCAATTAACACTTTCTCTGCCTGCAGCAGAGCAATCTCTGTATGGCTTAAGTGATAGAGCACTGGACTGGGAGAAGACCTGACTTCCAGCCAAGGTACATCTATCAGCTGCCTTCATGGGCTTGGGCTCTATTATTGCTAATAAGTAGTAACCAGAGGGTGAGTCTCAATGGGTGGTCAGCTTCCTTGGCTATAAGGAACCCTGTCCTGTTGGGAGCATGTTGCTTCCCTTAAGGGCATTAGGAAAGAGAAGGATGAGAAGCATTAAGCTTGATTCAAAGATCAACTCCTTCAGCCTTTCAGTCTCATCCATAAAAGGAAAGGGTTTACAAATTACCAAAAACTCAAATGAGTCCATGATGCTTTCACTTAAACTATTACAAACGATCAATCACCATAACCTGTCTAGACATACGAAGTCTGATAAATGTTCATTTAAGACAATGAGAAATAAACACCATTCTCCCAGTAGAGAGTCATAAACTTTCAAAACTGGCTTAAAAAAACCTCCCGGGAACATAGTTTTCCAACTATAGTTCTCCTACATCTCTGAATTTGAAAAATACTGCCTGTATAATCCCCTTCGTTTAAACCCAGTTTCCACTACAGAGAAAGAAAAAGAGAAAACCAACCAGTGGTTAATTTATGCACTAATGCATGCATCACTGTGATGGAAGATTCAACTGTTTGCTATTCATTGAAGGTTTACGTCTATCACGTGCTTTGGCACTGGGGGTTGGAAGGAAGGGGCTATAACCTCTGCTTTCATGATTATAATAGGAGAGTCTGATAATTGCCTAAGTCAGGGATAAAGACCCTAAGGTTTCAGAGGAGGAAGCCTTGGGAAGTCAGAGACGGTTTCATGTATAATAGGGAACACTTGCTGGGCCATGAAGGAATGGCGAGGCAGAGGGGCAGATTGTGAGCAATCGAAGCAAGAGAAAAAGGCAGGGTGATGGGAAAGTATTGGGAAAAAGTGGAAGCGAAGACTAAGGCCGTATGTTTGAATCTGATTTTAGAAAGTCTTAAATACCACACCAAAGACTTGGACTCAACCTGACTGACAATAATAGTAGGCTATTAAAGGTGTGTAAGAGAGAGGAACAACAATCTTTAAGCAATTTATAACACAGCTTGAATATAGGAAAGATGTGATGAATTAGGATGACAGTGGCAGGGTGCCAAGGCATGAGTGTATATAAGGGACCATGGAGCTAAAATTAGCATCATTTGGCAATCAACTACATGCAAAAGCTGAGGGTGCAGGAGGTGCCAAAGATGCATCTGAGATTTCTAGTCCAGACTTTGAGAACAGTGGATCCTTTAATTAGGGCAGCTAAGAAAAGACTGTTTTGTGTTGTGTTTACATTGTGTAGGGGGAGGTCAGAAGGAGACAAGGAGATGAGTCCTTTCAACCCTGGGGTTCTTTGCATATTTGATGCTGAGGCTTTGGAAATTTTAAATGTGAGATATTAAAGACATTTCCCAGTCTAGGTTTTCCAGCAAAAACTAGAACTTTCCTGGAGCTGGAACTCAGGAAAACATTTGAATCCGAATAAATAGGTGTGAAGAGCCTTTACACAGATACAGACTTGCAGCAATAAAGGAAATCTCTAAACACAACATACAGGAAGCCAGGGAACTCAAGGCCACCTTTTGGAGAGTCACATTTGAGGGTGCTGCAGAGGCAGGGCTGAGGGGGCAGCAAAGGAGATGAAGAAACACTCAGAGGAGGAGGAATAATGGAGAATTCAGCGTCTTAGAGGCTGGGGGAAGAGATCAAGCATTTCAGCACTGACATTCTAGAATCAAGGCCAGTGGAGACCCAGAGGGGACCAGCAGCACTTGATGATTACTTATCTGTGGTCTCAGCTGCTTCAGTACAGGTCGCAGAAGGCAAGTGGTAGGAGAATCTGCAACATGTAACTAACGTTTGAGAACTTTGCCATTGAGAGGACGGATGGAAACTTCAAGAAGCGGGAGTCAAGTGAAGGGATTTTAAAGTAGAGAAGAGCTGAATATACTATTACAAATAGGGGAAGGCACCTGCCAGAAAGGGAACAACGAATGAGAGAAAGCGCAGAAGAGGTGGCAGAGGGTGACATCGAAGAGACTGGGTAGGGAAATATCAGGTGTCTCTGTTTCTTTTCCTATGTGCAGCGGCCAAGGTGAAAAACAAAACAAAACAAAAAAGAGGCAAAGAAATAAGGGCATTAATAGCCTAGACACAAAGGCACTCATTCTCTATTTTCTTCTTATCTTAAAAGAAGTTCCCCCCTTTCCCCCCAGAGCTAATTCAACCTGTTGGGTCCCTGATTTCACCCTCTTCCACACTCCCGGGAACATTTTCTCATCGCTTTGCTGCTCTCCAGCCAGGCTCTCCCCTGTACCTACTCAGGTCTCCTGTTGAAAATGCAGGGTTGCTCGGGCTGGTTCCCCGTACAGTCGATGCCTAACGCATATCTGTTCTTACTGCGGGAGGGCAGCTCCACAAATATCCCCCTACAGAATCAGAGCATCACTGTGGTGAAGGTAGGATCCCCGTTTTACGGGTTGTCCAAAGTCACAGTTGTACAAAGTAGCCGGGCTGTGACTTAAGACTGGGTCCCACTCTCAGGCCTCGTGTTCTTTCTCCCGTGCAGAGCTGTCTCTAGACACTTGTCACGATGCCGGCAGTAGACTCTGTTTCTGTCTAAACATTACAAAGTACCTGGCTTGCTGTCAGAGGCCAAACTTTAAATGGCTGAAATAGCTTGATAGATTGTGTGAAAATTTTATGGTCCTTCCGTCAGACACCGTAATTTATTGTCACATAATACACAGTTAGAAGAACCGAAAGAAACCATCCCACAAGGGCAAACAATGGGAGGCAGTGGCCCTTTGACACGCTAAGGCCACAGGCATTTTATGGATCCAATAAGAAAGCTGCTTCTACGACCGAGAAAACAACCTCTTGATCTTGCAAAATGTTTTTGGACACCTAAAGGCTCTTTTATGACTGTGGCTGATTAAAATGAAAAGCCTAAACGACTAAAATGTTCTTTTTGATGAGTTTTTGCCATGAACTATGGACCTTGTAGTCCAGTGAGATTTGAGCCCTTTGATCCTGGGCGCTCACATAAATTTAGTCATAAAACAACATTGGATTTGATTTTACTAGTGTGGCCGATGTTGCCAGATTTGTAATGCAATCTTGTTTTCTCCCCTCCTCAGTTTTAAGCCCATCCACCATTGTTTTCTAGCAGAAGCAAAGGACTTTCCATTTGATTTTGGCAATCAAGCCTTAAGATTGAGCCGCTACTCTAGAATGTGGGAATTCCACAGAGAAAATAATGATGCTGTACTCTATTCATCAACTTTGGAATCAATGTTATTTTATGCGCTGAGAATATCAAAAAGGAAAACCCTTTTTTTGCATGAAAATAATGACAGATTTTCACCACTTAAAAGGGTTAGGAGATGATGTGGTTGAGAACTGTAAGTATGAAGCAGGGAAAACAGGATCAGACTTAGCATCCATAAAGTTCCAGCAGGACTAACTGAACATTAATTTTTAAAAAATCAAAAGACCCTCCAGGTTACGTATTGAACAGCAGAACATATCTCAGTTTTCAAATTTCATTTACCTAAAAACAACTGGTACCTGTGGGAGAAGTAAAGATTCAACAAAACAAACAAAAATAAATAAATAAAATAAAATAAAATATACTAATCTTGCCCCATAAAAAAAAAAAAAAAGATTCAACAAAACATTTGTTTAACAAAAAGACACGCAATCAATATAATGAATATAAATGAATATAATTCATTTATAATTATATAGGTACAGGGGAGAGCCTGGCTGGAGAGCAGCAAAGCGATGAGAAATATTCATATATAATTCAAATGAATATAATTCATTTCCTCTGCTAATGTTCTAATTATTTGCCTTTGCATGTGTCTGTACCACAATATAATATTCCTGTAACTTCTAATTTGAGAAGTGAAAGTTTTACTATGAAAGGTCTCTGAGGAGACCAAAATTCAAATAATTTTATAAAGACCTGTATTACAGAGGCCAACAGGATCAATAGTGGGACAGCATTATTCATTTTTTATGGACTAAACATAGAACAGTTTGGGCTCACTTAGGAAGAACCATGAAATATTTAGCCTGTTCACTAGACCAGGAAATACTCATTAGAGTTGGATAAACAGTTTTTAGTAATTTTTTATTCATGGATTGCCTGAAGGCCAGGAAATTGCTCACCAAGATTATTCTGTAATTGACATGGGACACAAGAGTCATGAAAGGTCTCAACAATAAGGTCTAACTTAAAAAGGTTACCATAGAATATACAGGTCACTATCCTTTGGGCAATGCCTCAGGGCATTCTCAGTTGTAGTCTCGCAATCCCTGCCTGACCCCAATGAGCATCTCAGGATATGGTCCATCCGGAGGAATGTAATTCCAACACATGTTCACTGCCTTGCCCTTTGGTGCTAATACACTGCATTAAGCCATATAAAATTGCTGTTTTAGAGTCAAAACAGGTTAAATATCAACAATTTCATAAGATTCAACTTATAAACCCCATCCAAATTTGAATAAAAACCCCCTTTATTCTATGTTTTCTCAATTTTGTGAGAAAACTTTAAATTATGAGTATTATATCTATTTGCAACAGAAAGGGGTCATGCCATATGTAGTATTAAGGCACAGAACTATATTATATACATACCCACTAACAGCTTCCAAAGACTGTATAAGAAATTGTCACCTACTTGTCGAGAAAAGTAATTGTCCTGGTGGTGTGTATATATTCAGTTATGATGAGAGAAGGGTATGCAGACACCAAGAAAGAGCTTTCTCACTTCACACTCAAAAGGGTAGTACAGTGTCAGCACCTTCTTCCTTCCTATTCATTCATTCATTCAACAAATATTTACTGTGTACTTATTATGTTCAAGTAGTGGTCTAGGTACCCAAGAAAAAAAAAATCAAGCTGTGCAAAACAGAGAAGCAACAGTGGTAGTTTTAGTAGTTCCAGTTTCAGCAGAAGTAACCGTCAGCACTGACAGAAAGTGAGTGCTTTTCGTCAGAGAGCGTGAATTCTCCCAGCCATGTCCCTGCCTTAGTCAAAGCCAGTATCACCTCCTGCCCGCAAGATGGCCACGCTTCCCAACTGTCCTGTCCACTTCCCCTCTGGCTCCCCTACTATTTATCCCGTGCAACAGCAGCCAGGGGGGTCTTTTGAAAACACAAATCTATCCTATTCATGTCACACACTTCTCTGCTCAGACTTGGTAGATTCCCACTGTTCTGAGGATGAAATTGAAAAGCCTTAAGAAGACCAACCAGACCCTTCCAGAATCCGGTCTCTTGTTCCCCTCCACACCCAAGGTTTCCAAACTGTGGTCTGTGATCCACGAGTGGGATAACAGATCAATTTATGCCTTATCACCAGCATTTTTAAAATACGGGAGTTGAATAGACCACAATACATCACGTGAGATAATTTCTGCTTAACAGAACCCTTATTTCACGCACACGCAAACATGTAATCTGAGTTTTGATGTAAAATTGATTTCTTAGTCCAGGATGCAGTTTAAAAACGTCGAAAAATCCTACTCCAGAGCTTCTCCCCCAAACTCTCTCATATTTGATACTCACTGCCCTCTGGGCACACTGGCCTTTCCAGAGTCCTCAAACCAACCACACTCCTCTTCACCCTTTGTGTCTCTGCGTAAATGTCACTTCCTAAAAGTATCCTTCCCTGACCCCTCCAATCTAAATTATAGTCTATCCAGAGCACCTCGTTCTGTATTTTTCCTCACAGCACTCATCATATTAACTGATTATTTTATCAACATCTGTCTCTGACTGGACTATAGGCTCCCGACAAGAAAGTAGAGATCGTGTGTGTTCTGTTCCCTCCAGCACCTAGCACAGTGCCTGACACCTAGTCAGCAGTTTAACATATAGTGAATGAACGAATAATAGAGAGACCTCTAACTTCTTTTCGATGAGTCCATTCTTAGAGGAAACACAGATGCTCCATTTCAAAAGGCACTGCTTTTTTGGTGGCTCTTTGTCTTCTGTCATGTAGAATGTGCACGTATATTTATGGCCATAAACACAACACATACGGTTTCTGTTATTACGTGAAGCATTACGCCTATGAGTATAGAACTACCCATACATATCTGTGTATGCTGTTCTGTGCAAAAAACTAAGAGCGATTTTCTTTTTCATGTGTTTAAGGCAAAGCTCTAAACTGGAAAGCTCCTTTAATCATCAACAGAACGCTTGGAGCTTTATGAAGAGAAAAAGAGTTAAGGTGACCTCCAGTGGTGAGACTGGGGGATGGCTTCCAAAATAACTGTAATACACAGATAACCGATCACACAGATCCACCTATCTATGCAATACCTTTCTCAATTAATACTTTAAATTATGCATATCGTATCTATTTTCAACAGGTAGGGGGTCACTGCACACAGAGTGTTAAAAGAAAATAAGCAGAACTGTATTACAGAGACACCTACAGCAGCTTTTTTTTTTTTTTGCAGGAACCCCCAAAGTTTTAGTGTTTAACAGCACAACTGACCAAGGTCCAAGACGTGAAGTTACCAGGTTCAGGAAACAGGGTGGGCAGGGGAGGGAAATCACTCTATAAACTAACTCTATGGTACGTGGTAAGAAGAATGCACACTTTATAATTGCCACTCATAAATAATTAAAGAAATTGCCACTCATTTAAGGCAATCAGAACATCTGAGACTTGAGAATTCTCTTAGCTGAGATCTAAGATCGGAAATTTGCAAATTCCATTGAAAGGAGATAATTTTAAAATGCTAACACTGCATAGTCTTTCCCTTCATTAGCCTCTGGGTAATATGAGGGACTTAGTTTACGCTGCCTGTTATTCAGCCTTTATTGTACATTCTGTTCTTTTAACTAAACAGTAAATCCTCTGAGAACATAATCCATGTGGGGATTAAACAAAATAATCCAGGGTATGTGCTAAGTAGAATATCTGGCATATGGTAATATACAATAAGTGTTAGCTGCTATTATTAAGTGATTTTTTTTTTAATATATTTATTTATGGCTGTGTTGGGTCTTCATTGCTGCACATGGGCTTTCTCTAGTTCCGGCGAGCGGGGGCTACTCTTCGTTGCGGTGCATGGGCTTCTCATTGCAGTGACTTATCTTGTTTGTGGAGCACGGGCTCTAGGCGAGCGGGCTTCAGTAGTTGTGGCACGTGGGCTCAGTAGTTGTGGCTCGCGGGCTCTAGAGTGCAGGCTCAGTAGTTGCGGCGCACGGGCTTAGTTGCTCCGCGGCATGCGGGATCTTCCCGGACCAGGGCTCGAACCTGTGTCCCCTGCATTGGCAGGCGGATTCTTAACCACTGCGCCACCAGGGAAGTCCCCTTAAGTGACGTTTTATCTCTCGCACATTTCATATTTGACAGGTGCTCAATGAGTATTTTTATAAAAAAGATAAACTATAAAAAGCAGAGTTATAGGGGCTTCCCTGGTGGCACAGTTGTTGAGAGTCCACCTGCCGATGCAGGGGACACGGGTTCGTGCCCCGGTCCGGGAAGATCCCACATGCCGCGGAGCGTCTAGGCTCGTGATCTATGACCGCTGAGCCTGCACATCTGGAGCCTGTGCTCCGCAACGGGAGAGGCCACAACAGTGAGAGGCCCACATACAGCAAAAAAAAAAAAAAGAAGAGTTTTATATATATATAATTGTATTTTAAGGAGTTTATCTTTAGAGCAAGAACAATTTTGAAACGCAATACCTTATAGCAGAGATTTGGGGGGCCCTAACTCTTGGGGTGCTTTCACATATTCAGATATTTCTTTCATAAAATCATAGCTGCAGCAATATTTCCTTTAACAGGCAGTAATGGAAACGAGAGCATCACACTTATATCACAAAAATATTAAAAGCAATGCTCTTTGGAACATTAGGTATAACATTAATCACAGAATTTATTTTTTTATATATATACAGGTGCATGGTTTATATTGAGTAAACGTTACTGCCAAAGAATCCACATCAACAGCGACTGGCTTAAAGTGAACTGAACGTGCTGCTCCTCAGAACAAACAAATAGTTATTTTCCGTCATCTACCACTGCCACTCCGGTCCCACACTTAGCTATCACAACAGCTGCAATCAGCACCATATCAACCAAGTTACAATGTCACCATGACCACAGTTTCAGATGAGAAACTGAAACTCCGAAAGGTTGAGATCATTTAAGACCACGCATCTAGTTGGTAATGGAGATAGGATTCAACCCAAGGAAGATTCCACACCTGTGTTTCTACTCAGCCGTCCTGCCTAGAGTTGTGTTAACATTTCATCCAATGGATGGCTAGTTGACTTCATTATGTGGGTTTATTTTTCAGCAAATTCTGCTGCTAAGGTCCATCGTTCTTAAGGCCTGATATTCTACCCAAGGAGACATCAAAGGCAAGGGTCAGTCCAGAACCAAGGTCATGGTACAAATCCTCTCTAGGCAAGGACCTTCAAGGTGGAAGAACTTCCAGAGGCTCAGTGTAGAGGTTGAGCGCCGCTTCACAGGGTTGGTGTAAGAACTCATTTAATCCTCATACAAAAAGACTGGAACATTGTAAGTGCTCACTAAATTATCAGCTATTATCACTCCTTCAATAGAAGCAGCTGCGGTGAAATGATCAAAGCGTGCGCACGCACACACACACACACACACACACACACAAAGACATCATAAATTCACACTCTAGATTCCAAAGCCCACAGGAGGCTGGACTTGTTAGAAGCAGCACAGGTGCCCATTTATCACATGTGGGCACATCCTACAAACAGGTGAGAGCACAGGGAAGAGGCACATCACCCATTTGCTTAAGGAGTCAGTAATGCTGGAGCTCTGCTGGGGAAGATAGGTTTGAGAACAGCTGAGGAGCTATATTCAAATTGCAGAAATCAACGAAGTGAGTAGCTGGCAAGATGCAGAGAAGTTTTGCCACTGTATTTTCTTACTTAATTTATGGTCTCAGAAATTGATTCCTCTGAGATTCAGGTTTCAAATCTCTAAGATGAATATAGACAAATATCAAGATTATGGTGACAAATACTAGAGGCTCTTCCTCGAGCTGGGCTCAGGACCAGCTACGAGAAATGCAGTTCTAGGTGCTCTTTTCTTCTATACTTAGGTAGGAAGAACAGCTCGTCATTTCTGAACCCAGCGAAATAAGGTCTCTGTTGCTCTTTTTTCTTTCTTTATAAACATCACATAAATGTCTCCATTTTTTTGTTTTTTTACCATAGAAAGAGCTTGTACAGGATAAAAATAAGGGATGATCTGCAGAAGTCTTTGCCACAGGATGAGGGGAAGAGGGAAAATGAAAAGTTAGAAAACCATTATACTAGAGAAAGTACGTCAAATCAGTTGACAAGTGGACAGTGAAAACAGAGCAGATTTAGAAACCAGACAGACCTGGTTAGGAGATCTTGCCATTCCACCAGCCAGCTATGAAAACGCAGGACAGCACTTAACTTCTGAGCCTCACTTGTTTCGAAATTACGTATATAAAGCACCGAGTAGAGTGCCTGGCCGTTTGTACTTCATATTCAACAATTATGGTCATAACCATCTCCAATTAAGTCAGAAAGCAAAGGGTACTCAGCATTTAAACTCTGAAAATCAAACAAAGCTTCTCCCTATTGCTTCCTAAAAATGTAGTAGAGGGCTTCCCTGGTGGCGCAGTGGTTGAGAGTCCGCCTGCCGATGCAGGGGACACGGGTTCATGCCCCGGTCCGGGAAGATCCCACATGCCGCCGGAGCGGCTGGACCCGTGAGCCATGGCCGCTGAGCCTGCGCGTCCGGAGCCTGTGCTCCGCAACGGGAGAGGCCACGACAGTGAGAGGCCCGCGTACCGCAAAAAGAAAAAAAAAAAAAATGTAGTAGAACACCAACCATACCCAAGTGTTTGCACGAAGAGCTATCTCTTGCTCACCCTTCCAACACAGCTGCCCTCTCTATTCCATCAATAGCCCTTTCAGGGAAGGACAGGAGGAAGAAAGAAAGCGAATAAGGAAGGAAGGAAAAAGGAAGAGAAGAGAATGTAAAAGCCCACAAAGGTCTAAAAGCTCCAAGGATGTTTGCTTGGTACGCATGAAACCATGGAGGAAAGAGGATGAGGACTTTCTTACTTAGCCTCTCCAAGCTCTATACCGGGGGTCACCAGCGTGGATGTCTACAGGGCCTGGCAGTCCACATCAGCAAGACAACAGGGAACGTGGGGAAGAGTTGCGGCAAATTACGAGTACACGTGCTCATTTAAATTGATTCAGGGGTGACTTTTTAAATGACCTTAACATGAGCAAACTCACTCCTCTGGATTGTGTTTGACGGCGCCACAGAGTTAAGAACTCTTTGGCTCTCCTAAAGCTACCTCTAAAACAGCGTTCTACTGAAACACCCTGAGTCACGACGAAATTTCTAGCAACGTCCAGTCATACTGCTCAGCAACTATTCATCATATTATGACTCATTGCCCAGCACTGCTGCAGGTAATGTGGGACCAGGGGACCTCAAAGACTTCCGGGATGAGTTGAGGCGGACACACGGGCCCACTCTTCCCAGGCCACAAATAACTGAACTTCAGAAGGAAATGTAGACTACCTAGTCCTATACTCTTACTTTATGGGTAAAAAAACCTATTACTCACCCAATGGTACACGGCTGTACAAAACACACAGCATTATGAAGCAAGGCAGGGCAAGTGTGGGGAGAAGGAAGCACTCCCCACAGGCTCAACGTACTTCATTCACTTCCTCGTTTCTCATGAAGAGTCAAAAAAGCAAAAGCCGCTACCAGAAACTAACACAACATTGTAAATCAACTGTGCTTCAACTTTAAAACAGTTTTTAAAAAGCAAAGGCCAACATTCAAAAAGTCACTGGCCCAACAGCAGCCTGTCCCCTAAAGTCAAAAACTATTGAAAGGGCTTCCCTGGTGGCGCAGTGGTTGAGAGTCCGCCTGCCGATGCAGGGGACACGGGTTCGTGCCCCGGCCCGGGGAAGATCCCACGTGCCGCGGAGCGGCTGGGCCCGTGAGCCGTGGCCGCTGAGCCTGCGCGTCCGGAGCCTGTGCTCCGCAACGGGAGAGGCCACAGCAGTGAGAGGCCCGCGTACCGCAAAAAAAAACAAAACAAAACAAACTACTGAAAAAAGAATAACCATCTGGGCCCACATGAGTGACTCAAGTTCAGAGTTTAAGACTCGGTGGGGTTTTTACAGCAGCACTATTCACAACAGTCAAAACATGGAAACAACCTAAATGCCCATCAACAGATGAATGGATAAAGAAGATGTGGTACATATATACGATGGAATACTACTCAGCCACGAAAAAGAACAAAATAATGCCATCTGAAACAACATGGATGCAACTAGAAATTATCACACTAAGTGAAGTAAGTCAGAAAAAGACAAATACCACTTGATATTATTTATATGTGGAATCTAAAATACGGCACATATGAACCTATCTACAAAACAGAAACAGACTCAACTCACAGACACAGAGATCAGACTTGTGCTTGCCAAGGGGCAGGAGGGTGGGAGAGGGATGGACTGGGAATTTGGGGTTGCAAACTAAATATTACATTTAGAACGGATAAACAACAAGGTCTTACTGTATAGCACAGGGAACTATATTCAATCTCCTGGGATAAACCATAATGAAAAAGAATATTAAAAAAAAGAATGTGTGTGTGTGTGCGTGTGTATGTGTAAAACTGAGTCACTTTGCTGTACAGCAGAGATTGGCACAACATGGTAAATCAACTATACTTCAATTAAAGAAAAAGAAGACTCAGTGAGGATGTTTGGAGCCCATGGCCTCTGAAGGAGGTCAACAAAGCCGGCATCAGCCTCAATGATACAAATGAAAGTAAAGCACACACTCTTCATTCTACAACCAGTTTCCCTCTATCAGCAAATGCAGCTTGAAAAAAATAATGGAATTATATGGGGCAAGACAGCATCTTGAAGGCTGAGACAAAGGGCTCCTGGGCTAAGTCAGCTAGGGAATTAACTGCTTTGTGTTTTCCATCAAAGTTCAACTCCAAATATATCTGCAAGCTTCTAGGTAGCCAGGGGCCCAAGAGGCATCTCAACACCAGCAAACCAGCAAATCTACTAAACTCCTAACATTGTACTGTATATACACAGTGAAACAATAAATTAAAATAATATTTCCCAACACTTTGTCTTCTTTCCTGGCATCTCGGTAATGAAATATCGGCACTTAGGGGAATACCATAATGGTTTAAGGAAATCATCATATTTCATATTTGCAAAAGTTTTGTTTATCAATCTACAAATTACTCCCCTTCCCTCAAAGTATTCTCCATAAATTAATACATTTAAATGTGTTGTGTTGATAACAAAGAACATAACAGATGGGAAAGGCTCAGGATGTGCGTGTCTTTATAAATTTAGCTGTATCGGCTCGAGTTTGTACTCAATTTTGTTTCAACAGCAGTGTGTTTACTATTAGAAATGGACCAGTGGGGTGGGTTGGAGAGAGAAAAGGAAGTCTACAAGTTCCTCTTAGTGGAGGCCAACATACCATTTGGTTCTCTGGGGGACCACGAGGTAGAATGCAAGTTAATTTCTAGTTTGGCGCCCATCCCTGGATCATTTCACAGGAGGAGTTACCAGATTAGAAATGTGCCGGTGTTGCACAATGAGCAGGGGCCTGCCAGAGGCCATTGCCCAGTCAAGTTTCCCCTTAGTGAAGGACTGTGCCTGTGATGAATGGGGTAAATAGAAAAGGTTCCCGTAAAGGAAATGTGACTGCTGGCTAGTTCTTTTTCTTCTGTCCCACAACCCAAAGAACATTAGTCAATAACAGATAAAACAATGTGTCATTTCCACGGCACTTACTTCCAAACTGCTGAAAGGGCTGGTCAAAAACAATATTCTTAAATTATCCAAGCTCCTCAAAAGCCAGATGTGGGGCACGCATTGTTTTTTTTCGACTTTCAAAATTGAAGAAGTCAAGAGTCAAAGAAGTCCTACCCGTCCCTCATGCTTTTCTCCCGTCAGAAAGAAGAACCGGCCCTCCTATCGAAGCTGCATTTACCATTCTGAGAAGCTGCATCCCCTCCCTGACTCAGGCATCCTAATCAGCACTGGGAGCTCGAGGGCAGAGTGTCACTGAACACCCGAACAGTGTCCCACAGAAGCAAGCAGAGCTGAGAAGAGCCCCCCCGCCCCGGGGTTAGAAAGGGGAACCTCCGGAAGAAGCTAAAAGGAAAACGGGGGAGGGGGTGTAAATAACAGGGCTTTGGAGACTGAGTTACATAACCCTAAGGCTGAAAGGACACTGTGGTGGACAAATTGAAATTTTTAAACAAGTATGCTTGGGCCAATAATAAAAATTCAAAGGTACTATTAGTATATGGCCTGGTCCGTCCCTCATTTTATAAATTAGGAAACTGAGTCCAAAAAATTGCCCGAAGTTCACATTGTTCTTCGTCCCCAAAGTAAGACCTCACTCCAGACCTTCTGTTTCTAGATCTAACGTTCTTTCCGTTAATGTTGCGTTGATTAATAGAAAGAGCATCGGCTTCAAAGTCAGACAGATCTAGGTGGATTCAAATTCAGGTTCCTCCACTAGGACTTCTGACAATTCATGGTCTCTGGGAGCCTCAGGCTTTGTCATGTATAAAATGGGGACAAATCTATTACTTTGCTTATATTTCTACATTTACTCTTTAAGATACAAACACCAGATGCATAGAACAAAGGTCGGCACACAGTGAGGATCTGATTACATCTAGGTGCTAATGTTTTTGAATCATAGGTTGTTAGATATTTCAAAGAAATAGCTATGTATCATCTATGTGCCAAGCACTTTGCTGGGTTCTTTCAAAGACAGAAAGCAAACTGCTCCCCCCACGTGCCTACAATCAGATTAATAAGCAGGACCTTGATAGCATGAAAAGGTGATGAGACCACTCAAAGGATTTCACTTGAACTCAGAATGTGCCTTGTACATTAAGATTATACGAATCAACATAGAGCAGTTCAGAAACATCAGTTACTTGGAGGAAAAAAAGAATTATGTGAGAAACAAGCTATACAGTCCTCCTTCCCTCCCTCCCTCCATTCTTCTCTATTCATGGTAAAGCTCTAACAGGGGAACAAGATACTTTTCAAATTTATTTGACCATGAAATACTTTTGTCAAGGAGCATTTCAGAGGCTCACCGTGCAGTAGAATGAGCTTTGGGAAAGCCCGGTTTAGACCCCCTGATATAGATAGAGCACAGATGCTGAAGAACAGCTGGAAGATCATGGAAAAGTCACCCTCAAAGAATAAGTCAAAGTCCCAGGGAAGTCCTCAACCAAACGAGCCTGAGGACCACTCTAAACTCAAGCTGCCTAATTATAAGGAGACCTGTGCAGGGCAAAAGGAATGAGAAATAGTATTTACTGAGCATGTGTTGGTCACCGGGTATACGTCATATTGAACAATCCTAGAAGGCAGGCATCATCAAATTATCATAATTTTTTAAATTATTTTTTTAATTGAGCTATAGTTGATATATAATATTTTACAAGTTACAGATGTACAACACAGTGATTCACAATTTGTAAAGGTTATACTCCATTTACAGTTATTGTAAAATATTGGTTATATTCCCCGTGCTGTACTATATACCCTTGTAGCTTATTTATTTATATTTTAGTATATAAAATTGAATTATTTATAAAGATTATATTGCTTTATTGAGTTTTTTAAATCATAAAACTAGTACATATGCATGTTGAAAATTCAAGGAATTCAGAACTGCCTAATTAACAAAGAAAAAAATCCTAACCTGGCAACCACTGTAAACATTATGGGAAATAAAATTTTCAAATCACTATTTATGAGCCCACACAGGCACACACACACAATTTTTATGATAGGAATCATATCACTAATAGGCAACTTAATTTTTTTTACTCAGTAATGTTTAGTCTATCATCTTAAATATCAGTACTACATTCTACAGTGTAGTGAGCATCTGTTGTGTTTTTTCTAAACATCTTTACTGGAGTATAATTGCTTTACAATGGTGTGTTAATTCCTGCTTTATAACAAAGTGAATCAGCTACACATATGCACATATCCCCATATCTCCTCCCTCTTGAGTCTCCCTCCCACCCTCCCTATCCCATCCCTCTAGGTGGTCACAAAGCACTGAGCTGATCTCCCTGTGTTATGTGGCTGCTTCCCACTAGCTTATTTATTTTATACATAATAGTGTGTACCTCTTAATCCCTTACCCCTATCTTGCCCCTCCCCACTTCCCTTTCTCCACTAGTAACCACTAGTTACTATATCTGTGAGTCTATTTTGTTAGATTCACTAGCTTGTCTTATTTTTTTAGATTCCACATATTAATGATATCATACAGTAATTGTCTTTCTCTGACTTATTTCACTTAGCATAACACCCTCTAAGTCCATCCATGTTGTTGCAAATGGCCAAATTTCATTCTTTTCTATGGCTGAGTAGTATTCCACTGTATGTATATATGCGTGTGTGTGTTGTGTGTATATATATATCACATCATCTTTATCCATTCATCTGTTGATGGACAGTTAGGTTGCTTCCATACCTTGGTAATTGTAAACAATGCTGCTATGTACAGCGGGGTGCATGTCTTTTTGAATTAGTGTTTTTGTTTTTTTCAGATATACACCCAGGAGTGGAACTGCTGGGTCATATGGCAGTTCTGTTTTTAGTTTTTTGAGAAACCTCCATACTGTTTTCCACAGTGGCTGCACCAATTTATATTCCCACCAACAGTGTAGGAGGGTTCCATCTTCTCCGCATCCTTGCCAACATTTGTTATTTGTGCATCAATATGATTATTATTGCACAAATGCTGAAACTGAGAGAAGTCCCAGAGACGTTGATTAATTTCCTAAAGTCATCGTGCAAGGAGTTGAACTGAATCCTGACTCGAAAACCTGAGTTCTTTCATACTCTCGTCACGCATAAAATAGTATCACACCTGGTTCTCTGACTACGATAAGACAAAGACCAACTATGTAAAGAAAGATTTTCCACAAGAGCTGTGATGGTGACTGTCAAACCTTGCTCCTAGACAATCCTGAAGGAAAAACTCTTCATTTATACCGTGGTAGAATTAGTTTGATCACATGCCTTAAAAGGGCAGGTGTGAACTATGTTTCTACCCAATGGCCATGAACCTGTTATGCAATGGCTCCCACAAGCAAAAATTTCTCAAATCAGTATCTGTAAATGTAAGGTGCCACTTTTTCAAAAATAAAATCAGTAACACAGAATTACTCAAAACTGAAAACTGAACTAGAGGATACTGAATATTATGAAGTGGTCATATACTCTCTAAGGCAGAGGTTGCTAAATAAAGGGCATATTGGGCAAAATTTAAGAATTTTGCTGGTTATAGTCGTAAATGACATGAAATAGTCAAGCCATGGAAAATGTCTGACCTGCCACCACTCTCCTGCTGGAGCTTTCAGTAGAAAAGTCAGCCAAGTGCTTTGAGTTGAAGGTATATATAAATTGATGGACTTTGGAAATGGATTCATTCAAGTCATCAATAATTTTTTGCTTTTGAACTACAGGGAGACTATGTATCTAAGGTGCTACACGTTTTGAAAAGCTGGTCTCGGGACCAAGCCCTTTCTAGAGCACAGCCTTCCACAAATGTGGGCTACAGAGCATGCATGAGACTACAACTCCAGACTCCCCACTTACAAGCCTTGGGACTCTGGGCTGAAAGTTTCAACTTCCAATCAAATCACTTCAAGTGATACGGATTCCATTTTCCAGGTGGCGGAATTGAACAATTAAATGACTTCCCTACAAATCTATCGTCTAAAACAGAATAGCAAACTGAGTTTAGGTTCTCTGTTGAACCATGCTGTTTCTTTAAAGTCTATGAAAACAGTCTCAAAAAACTAAATGTCATACATATCAAATCTTGTATATGGCGATAGAATGGATCACTTTTCTTGTATCCTTTAAGCATGGAATCTTTCTTATTCTAGAAAGGCATTTTGAAGAAGTCCTGAAACACGTCTGACTCCTCCGTGACCTGTTAAGTGGAGAAAGAAAATCTAACAGGCAATGAAGGCTGCAAGTGGAAATCCATATAAAGAAATGAGTAAGGAAACAGCTGCTCACCAATTGTCTTTAACCAGTTCTGTGACAGGAGATGTGACTTTGTTACTTTGTGGAATAAAACAGGTGGAGATGGTATTATTCAGCGAGTACCCCAAGAGTACAGCCAGGCTGGGTTGTTGTTTTACAAATTTGTGTCTGTTCTGACTGGTTGGTGTTGCTACCCACTTAGTTATTTTCTACATCTCCCAGAGAACAGGGGTTCATGACAGCATACAGGAGCCAGGCAGGGAAAACAGCCCACAGTGGGGACAGTGGCAAACTAGAGAACACGTGTCCTCGTCGAAGTAACGTCTGCCCCTTACTAGAAATCTCTCCATATTTGAAACTATTCCTAATTGAATCTTTAAAATTCTCTGTTTGCCAACAAGACACTTCTCTAGGTCAGATGAGGAATAAGAGTTGCCAGTTTCCTATCGAGAGCTGTCAGACTGCTGGACTAGTTCCCGACTACAGTTCAGCGTACACATGGGGTACACTGCCCCATCTGTATGCTGATGGCAATAGCGTGCCATTGCCACAGGGTTTCAGCAAGTTGGTATAAATCATCAATATGGGACTTTTTTTTTTTTTTTAGTTTACTAACAGCACTACAAGAACATAGTTATTTCAGAGATACTTAAAACTGAAGGTATAATTAGGAACATTTTTTGACGTTTACTACTGTCAATCATATCTTGGTCTAACCTTTATTTTAAGTGGAGATCATGATCCCAATATACCTTTTCCCCATCCATTTACTCTTCTCTTCCCCTTCTCCAGCCTTCTCCTAGTTTGAGATGTGAGATCATGGGACTTTTGTGGAGATGAAAAGACATGAAATAATGCACAGAACGTGCCTAGAAAAATGCCCAGCACAAAGGAAGAACCTGGAGATTGTAAGTACCTGTGGTTCCTGTGAATATTATTTAGCTGTCAAAGTCCTCCCAGGGCTGGTCTACAACTTGAGGAAGGTACTGTTAACTCTTATAGCTGAGCTGTTAAAAAAACTTCTCACAGAATCACTTCTGTACCACCCTCTTTAGCAATCTGCCTCTTAAATTAATCCCTACCTTCAGCTTCTCTGAGACAGCTGAGAATCTTTTGCACACCAGAACAAAGGAAAAAAGGTCTCTGTAGAACCTTTGGCAACAAAGGAGATAAGGGCCTCCCCCTCTCTTTGTCCCCTAGGAGTCAGAGGTACTTTTCCACTTTTTTGTTTCTTTGCGAAATGGACTCATTCTCTCCTCCAAACTACTTAAACCAAGCTGGAGAGGGGTGGCCTGTATTCATACCCCATATGACTTATTTAATGATCTTTTTGCTACCTGCAGTGACTTCATATACAGTCCAGTACACCATCACAGTTATTTTAAAAAGGATATTATCACTTAATGGAAAGAAGAATATTTGATCCACACACTCACTGACTTAGCATGTAATGAGTTAGGCACTATACATGCTACCAAGTTTGATTTGAATTTCGCTAATATTCTCTCCTGAGATATGGGGTCAAGCCCAGCCATCAGTAAACTAGAATCAGTGCCTGATTCAATATTGAGTTATGTGAAATTGAGACTCTGAAACTTCCTGTTACAGGCACAGCAAGCAAATACCAAACGTAGGGAATGATAATGAGTGGGGACAAAGGAAATGATGCCTCAGACTTTCTGGGCTTCACAAAGGAGATCAAGTCAGCAACTTCCAAGCACTCCCTGGGGATACGGAATGGCTGGCCCAGCACAACTCTTCCTCCTACTAGGGCCACTTCCTTCAGTGCTTTAATCTGCTTGACATCACATTGCAGACATATGCTAAGCGACAGACAGATACGAACACATGGCTGGGAGGATGCCCAACAAAATAATTCGCACTGTGCGCAGGAAACAATTTTTCAAAGCCTTCTTCTAAACAGTAAAAGCCTAAATACTCTTATCTTCTTGCCTGCTTTCCAAATAAAACCATCATTGTCTCCAATCAAATCCTTTTCCCAAATGCATTTGTGGTATTTTTTTTTTAAAAAAAAATAGGAATTGAATTCTATTAAAAATGGAGTTCAAGGCTTTCATCCCCAGGATAAACTCAAGGCCCGGTGGCAGGTGCAAGGTGCAGATGCTGTCTAGGTAAATATGTCAACAAAAGCAGAGTCTTTACTTCAGCACATGAGAAAACCAAGTATCAGTCTCAGATAACCAGTTCAGGAGAATCAAAGAGATATACCTGCAGGTTTTCAATTTCTTCTTTGTGCTCCCTCTTCAGGTGTAGAATAGCAGCTTGGTATTCTGTAATCACAAGAGAAACCAATTACAAAGAAGCACAAAATTAGGCACAAAATTCAAGTGAATATTTCCAAGATTCCAGAGGCCCTCCTACAGGTCAACTGAGTAAATAAATACCACAGTTGGACATTAACCTGATAAGAGATGATGAAAACGGGGGCCAACCAGAAAAAGAAGCTCAGAAGAGAAGGGAGATTTACTCCGATTTAGCAAATCCTGAATTATGAGACGTCCCAAATTAAGCAGATCGGATAGGGTTAAAAAAAAAAAAGAAAAAAAAGGTATAATAAGTGTTCCAGATAAAGACCGGGTCCGGTGTTTGTCTTTGAGGAGTGAAAGCCCCACAAAGAACAAATACAGTCATGTTAAGAGCAGACACACAGGAAATAAAAGAAAACGTCTCTACGTGAGATCACAGAACTCTATTTTTAACTGTTTCCCCCCCCCAAAAAAAAGAAATCTCCATTTGAATAAGCAAGCAGCCAGGGCTGATTTTAATCTTTAGATCACTTCAGAAAGTCAAGACCATTTGTCACGTGGATGAGAGACTCTAGGGTGAGTTGAGGTTGAAAGGAGGACAAAAATAAATTTCTGGTCCAATTTTCGTCTGAGTCTAATAATGTTTATTCCAACAATAAGTCCTAAGTGTACACAGGAACTCCTGCCAACCACTCAAACTACCATCCCGCTGGCAAACATGAAGCACCCGGGACGACTTTATTTCCAGCAGGACAACTAAGAATGTGGGGTCAGTCACAGCACTCTACAGGCTGCAGAGAACCACAGAGCAAAACGCTAGAAGAAAAAATTGCTGTGGCATAAGTCGCTTTATTTTTTTTTAAACGCAAATGTGTTTGGGGCTGTGATTATGAGTAAGAAAGAAGTCATTTAGATGTCATTTAAAAATGTATGAAAAGGCATGCTATTTCTTCAGATGGATTCCAGAAATTGAGGCATGGAAGTTTAGGTTTCAATTCAAAAGCCGTTGACACGCACACTATATATAAAATAGATAACGAATAAGAACCCACTGTATAGCACAGAGAACTTGTCTCAATACTCTGTAATGGCCCATATGGGAAAAGAATCTAAAAAAGAGTGGATATATGTATAACTGATTCAGTTTGCTGTACAGCAGAAACACAACACTGTAAATCAACTATATTCCAATACAATTTTTTTTTAAAAAGTGGATGAGGAAAATCTCTGGGAAAGCTGTGAGAGAGAGGAATGTTGCTGTTGATAACTGTGACTAACCACACCACGACTCTGATGGGAAATGTGTTCCACTGAACTACGATCCCTCAGCAAGTTCTGTGGGTTCTACATCCAAACCCTACCTTCAATCAAAGCACTTCTCACCAACCCCACAACCACCACTATGGTCCAAACCACCACCATCTTCTCCCTGGACCACCGCGGTAATAGGCTTTCATTCCCACCACCACCATTAACTCATCTCCTCGCCGAAGCCTGAGCGATCTATTAAAGGCATGAATTGGATCATGTCTCATTCCTGGCTTTCCACTTGGAGTAAAATCAAAACTCCCTGCAGGGCTTCCCTGGTGGCGCAGTGATTGACGCCTGCCGATGCAGGGGACACGGGTTCGTGCCCCGGTCCGGGAAGATCCCACATGCCGCGGAGCGGCTGGGCCCGTGAGCCATGGCCGCTGAGCCTGCGCGTCCGGAGCCTGTGCTCCGCAACGGGAGAGGCCACAACAGGGAGAGGCCCGTGTATCGCAAAAAAACAAAAAACAAAAAACTCCCTGCGGCAGTCCATAAGGCCTTTCATGACCTTACACCTGCATACCTTCTACATGCCACCTTCCCCTCTCACTACATGCCAGGCACATTGGCTTTCTTGCTATTCCTTGAACTTGTCAAGTTTTCTACCTCAAAATCTTTACCGATATTGGGGACAATAATGATGGATTGCATTTACTGAGCACTTACTATATATCAGGCCTTATCTAAGTATTTCATATGTATTAACTCATTTTGTCCCCACAATAACCCTATGATGTAGGTACATTAACCCCATTACAGATGAATAAACTGGTGCATAGAGAAGCAGCTTATCCAAGGAAGCTGAATAAGTTGCAGAGCTAAAATCACACATGATTCAATGGGTGAACGTATAAATAAACTGTGGTATATCCATAGAATGCAACACTCCTCAGCAATAATAAGGAATGAACTACTGATGCATCAACAAAGACGAATATCAAAGGCATTATGCAGAGTGAAGGAAGTCAGTCTCAGAAGGTTACCTATTGTTTAATTTCATTTATATAGCATTCTGGAAAAGGCAAAACCATAGGGATGAAGAACAGATCAGAAAAGCGGTGGCCAGAAGTTAGAGATGGGGGGAAGGTTTGACTACAAAGGGGCAGCATACAAAGGAATTCTGAAGGTGATGTAACTATTCTCCGTCCTGATTATGGTGGTGGTTACATGAATCTATACATCGGGTTAAAACTCAGAATCAGAATTCTCATACCAAAAAGAAAAAAGTTAACTCTATAGTATGTTAATTTTTAAATATTACAAGTATTTAACTTTTCAATGTTTTCCCTAAGAGATTCAGCATAACACAAGAATACCTGTTACTATCACTTCTATTCATTGTATTCCTAAGGGCACTAGCAGATGCAGTAGGACAAGAAAAAAAAAAGAAACACATGTGCATACGCACATCTTTTTATATATAATAAAGGAAAAAATAAAGCCATTATTCACTATGGTTGTGTATTTAGAAAATTCCAAAAGATTCTGCAGATAAAATGTTAGAATTAATATGTGAGTTTAGTAGAGTTGCTGGATATTAAATCAGTATACAACAATCCTGATATTAGCAACAGTTTAACAAAGAACACTTGGCACAGTACCTCTAAGAGCATAAAGTACTAAGAACCTTCCCAAAGATATGTAAGATTTCATATGAGAAAATAGAAACACTATATTGAAATATTAGCGAGAAAGACACAGAAAGTGAGCAAGCCATGTTTTCAATAAGACTCAATATTGTAAAGATGTTTATTTTTCCAAATTGATCTACAGATTCAATGCAATCCCATTCAACATTTCTAAGGGTTTTTGCTTTGTTCAAACTTAAGGAGCTCATTCTAAAACGCTTATTGAAGCACAAACGTGCAAAAAGCCAGTAAGGGCCAAGAAACTCCAAGTAAATATCAAAGTAAGACAACTTGCCTTACCATCTAACAAGAATTACCTTTCCATATCACAACCTAATTAAGGTGGTGTGGTACTGAAAGAGGAATAAGAGACAGACAAATAGACTAGAGAGCCCAGAAATATAACATAAATTTATGGTCACTAGATATGACAGAAGCAGCACAAAAGATCTTTCTTTAGAGTAAGAGTAGTCTTTTCAATAACTATTGGCTGGGAAAAGTGGATATTCACATGAAAACTGGATCCCAACTTTATACCATGTAATGAGCTAAACTGTAAACAATGGAACTGTAAGTATTTTATAAGATAACATAGCATAATATGTTTATAGCTTCAGGGCAGGGAGGAATTGAAGATTCAAAAAAGCATCACATATAAAGGAAAAAAAACTAATAAACTTGACTGTATTAAAATTAAGAACTTCTTTTCATCAAAATATGCCATAAAGAGAGAGAAAAGACGAGCCACGGAGTGGGAGAACATACTTGGAACAAATAAAGATCTAGTATAAATATATGTAAATAGTTCCTAAAAAACTATGGAAAATGAAAAATGGACCAAAATGTCAATAGACACTCTAAAAAGAGGACATACAAGTAACAGATGAATTGAACGGTGCTCATTCTCAATAGTAATCAGGGATCGAGCTGGACAAAACTGACTGCTGGTGAAGATGTGGAACAATGGAAACTCTCATACCCTTGTGGCAGGAGCGCAAACCGGTACAATCACTATGGAAAATGTTTGACATTTTCTGATAAAATTGAAGATATTCATACCTCCTGACCCAACAATCCTAGTCCTAGGTACACAAATGAAAAAACTATACAAGGAAAGCAAATCATATTAACAAAAGTCGGGATAATGGTGGCATCCAGGAGAGGAGGAGTTGAGTTGGGCTATGATAGAACAAGCGTGTTCACTGAAAAACTATTCTTTAACCTCTACGCCTTCTATACCGTTTTCTTTATGTATACCTAACATAAAAATATAAGAAAAAGGTCACTCTGGTTATAATAATTTTCTCATATATCATATAAAGAATATCATATAGGCATAAGAGAGTCTCTAGGTGGATCAAATAAGAACAATTTAGTAAGTGTGCGTCCGGTATACATATTGAGTCCTAACCTATATGATGATCAATATCTAAACCTTAATCAATTCCAAGTCTCTACAAAGTAAACAAAGGAAGCTTAGCTAAACCAACCTTCCTGCAAAACTGATGCCCCTTGGCAATAACGTCTACATCCTAAATAGAAATCACATAGAATATATTTGGAAATGATTCATTTTGTGTAAACTGTACCTGTAAGGGTGTGACAGATATAGTTATGACTAATCAACAGACTGCTGAAGATCACTGCAAAGCTAACACCCAGGAAATCTTGATTCATCTCCTCCTCAAACAAGTATTTGTGCCAACAGTCCCAGTGCGACAGGTGGCAAGAAAACACACCCCCGTTCCTGACAAGGATGACAAAATACAATCTCTGGGCAGCACGCAGAAGGAGGAAGTTAAGGCCCTCACTAGTGGAATGCTCACTTTGAGGGTTCATAAGAGAATGGGAAGAGAATATAAAGGTTACAGAATAACGAATCATGGTTGGTAGTTTTCAATTGTGTCTTGTTCGTGGCCATCCCCTCCCTCCACATTTTTTGGGTTTGCAAATGCCTTGGAGTGGACCAAGGCAAATCCTCCCTGTCTCTTGGGGGTGATGCTGGGGAGGCAGAGGTCTCCACTCAACATGAAGGATGATTTTGTTTCTTAAAAAGAGAACTTGGGGGGCTTCCCTGGTGGCGCAGTGGTTGAGAGTCCGCCTGCCGATGCAGGGGACACGGGTTTGTGTCCCGGGGCCCGGGAAGATCCCACATGCCGCGGAGCGGCTGGGCCCGTGAGCCACGGCCGCTGAGCCTGCGCGTCCGGAGTCTGTGCTCCGCAACGGGAGAGGCCACAACAGTGAGAGGCCCGCGTACCACAAAAAAAAAAAAAAAAAAAAAACTTGGGAATTCCCTCGCGGTCCAGTGGTTAGGACTCCGCGCTTCCACGGTAGGGGCCACGGGTTCAATCCCTGGTCAGGGAACTAAGATACCGCATATCATGTTGCACGGCCAAAAAAAAAAGAGAGAGAGAGAGAGAACTCAACCCCGAAATTCAGTAAGTTGGGGATTCTATGAATGTGTGAAAAGGAGGAACAGAGATTTGGACTATCAGGGCTTGAAAATGGCAGACTTCTTTGAAGCCTCATTAGCCCCAGTGGAAACTAACAAATGGATTCAGATAATCTAGCCCACAAAAAAGAAGTCTGAAGAATGTCTTTTAAGAAAATACTATATAATATGGAAAGACAGAAAAAGGAAAAAGGATCCTGACTGACAGGATTCAACATTTGAGGAAAATAAGTAAGAACTTCCCTCCATAAAAATATAGTTCTTTCTAGTCAAGTACTTGATCTAATTGGTAGTGACCCTTTTTATTGTACAAACCTTTGTTTTTGATCAGCTCACAACAACAAAATGTCCTTTCTGCCAGACACCATACCAGGGTTGTGTTCTCCACCTCACCAACAGCAAAGTTAAAGATGATCTGTCTAACATGGGGGCATGTGGGAACCACCGCTGCAGTTTATCACGGACTGAATGAGCTTCTCTTAATTACATAAGGGTATAGATAACATTACTGGGTGCTGTTTCCCAGCAACTGTTCTAAGCACTATACAGAGGTTAACTCATGCCATCCTCACATCACACAGGTGGATCTTATATCAAGGCCCATCTTACAGATGGGGAGACTGAGGTGCACAGGTTGAACAACTTCCCCCCAAACCACATGCTAGTCAGTACCAATGATGTCATTCAAGCCCAAAGAACCTGTGCTATTGCCTCCACAGAGTTTTTGTTTGCTTGTTTTATTTGTGAGTTACTGTTGTTCTCATGGTTGGGTAAGCATCATCAGGTATAAACAAAACTCAAAATGCCTAAGAACTTTAAAGGTTGTTGGCTTTATCCAATTACTAGAATCACTTGTAAACTTGGGAAATTTTTCCCTAACTCTTTAAAAGGGGCACGGGGTATTTTTAATCACAGGGAGGTTTGATAAGTCTGGGGTCAACACGAACAGTGTGAGTCATGATGGATGGTTCCAGCAAGTTATGTGACTATGATTTGTCCATCTTCTCCATGGAGACTTCCAGGCCTGTAGTCACCAGTTTGTGGTTAAATCTGGTTTTCATTTATACTCTCTCTTTACACACACATCCTATGTATCCCAGTCCCTCCCTACCATACACACATGACGCTGGCAAAACTGGATTATGCACACAGCTGGGGAATCAGAGGATTTCTGATTTACCCCCGAAATGAAAACCGCGGCTCTATTCCTGCCCACGGACTCTAATGTGTACACTGTGTGTGTCTCACGTCGGCTTCACCCACTGCCTTATATTGTTCAGAAACACGTTCAAGTACGTACCTTCAGTTTTAAAGGACGCTTCCTCTGAATTATGTTTGGAGACTACTCAGTGTTTCCAAAGTGTTGCATGCACACGAGTGAGCTCATTTCTTTTTGGTAATAGACAGCTGGACTTTAACAGCTGAATATTTATTTTATGTGCATTAGAAAAAAATCAAACTAGCACATAAAACCCAAGCTATCATGAGGATTACTGCTATAAGACAGTGTTGATAAGACACTGTTATAAGACAGAGCTTAGTCCCTGGACCAGCAGCAGCAGCATCACCTGGAACTTCTTAGAAATGCTAATTCTTAGGCCCACCCCAGATCTACTCATTAAGAAACTTGGAAGATGCTTTAACAAGCCCTCCAAGTGATGAGGCACGCTAGAGTTTGAGAATCACTGCTTTAAGATAAGGTTAATTTTATTTAAGTAAAAAAAAAGCAGGGCTTCCCTGGTGGCGCAGTGGTTGAGAGTCCGCCTGCCGATGCAGGGGACACGGGTTCGTGCCCCGGTCCGGGAGGACCCCACATGCCGCGGAGCGGCTGGGCCCGTGAGCCATGGCCGCTGAGCCAGCGCTTCCGGAGCCTGTGCTCCGCAACGGGAGAGGCCCCAACAGTGAGAGGCCCGCGTACCACAAAAAATAAATAAATAAAAAATAAATAAAACAAAGCAAAAAAATCAATTGGTTTAAAGAAGAAATTAAAAAATAATAAAAGTAGTATAAGTATATGCCCCAAATTAAGGAGCTGGTGAGACAGGCTGAGACCTGGGACCCTTTGCTGCAGTGCTTGCACCTGGACAAACGTCTCCTCAAGCAACAGAATACAAAGAAACTATAAGTGACTAAAAATAACTGCATACATGCACAGTTGGGGCAAATTGTGAACAAGATACCAAATGACCAAAAACCCAGTGGCCACTTCTAAGGAGTCGGGAGCAAAAGCAGGGCATTGCGCATGCACCCTGCACACAGCACCACCAAGGGGGTGGGTAGACCACCAAGGCCACTCCTCCAGCCTGACCCACCCATCCACCCCTCCTCTCACCCCATTTAAGGGCCAAGCTCATCCTCCCTCAGGGAGCAAGGGAATCTGTTACTTGTTTTCCCTCCCTCATGCTGCCGCACAAGTCCCAATAAAGCCTTGCCTGAATTTCTCATCTGGCCTCTGATCAATTTCTATTGATAAAGGAGGCCAAGAACCCTGGTCAGTAACACTAGTACATAATAAATGACCTTTCGGAAAACATGCCAGTTACTGACAGATGAATAAACACGCAAACAAACTCATCCACGAATGAATGCAGGAACTTCCTCCAACCATCTCTAACATTAACGAAAACGGCGCTGGTCATGGAAGGCAAAGTCATCACAGACCATCTGCTCCAATATCTAAGAATAAAGTCGAATTTGAGCTCTCATATTTAATAAGCAAAGTATGCGGCCTGGTCTGGGTGCCCAGTAGCTTCTCCACATCAGTTTCCTCACTAGATGCCCATCAACGACACACTCCACAGTAACTGTACCATCTGGAAAAGGGATGGCTGTCGTGGTACCCATCAGAAACAGCAGAAACCAAGAGAACTAAGTGGGGTGAAACCAAAGTCAGCAGCTGTCAGCCGGTCCACACAATACAATGTCAATACAGCACCTTCTATCAGCGGGCCTCCAACAATCACACACGTGCTGGGAAGCGTATAATAAGGAGTCTAACTTCATTTTCTGATCTTTGACTGCTGACAGCTTCTTAAGCGTCACCTCTACCTTTTCCCCTGTGCCCCACATCTGGGCAATCTGATTAGAAAGCCTTTGACACTAGCAAGGAATGCGAACACACAAGCCACTGCCCACGAGCAGACTCCTCAGCCCAGCCCGAACCCGTCTCTGCCCCATGAACACCATGAAAGCCCACGCCACTCTCCTACCCTTCCTCTCTCAAGGCATTTTCCAGCCAGCTTGAGAGGCCTGCCCTGCTCTCCTCTGAAGTCTCATTATGCTAGTGATAAACCTTCCGTGTGTGTGTGTGTGTGTGTGTGTGTGTGTGTACGTGTGTGTGTGTGTGTAAGAGTGAGAATGAGACAGTGAGAGAGAGAGAGAGAGAGGGAGGATAGTCAATTTTGGCATCTGAATCAAATTTTCGGCAGAAGGTCCATCCTGCCTCTTCCAAAAGGATGAGGCCACGTAGAAGTTACGTAAATCAATGGATCTACGTACTACGTTGTTCTATATACGTATAGCAGGGAGATGACTAGTTCCCATATCAGAAGAATACAAGATCTGACACTAGAAGGGAGAAATCCCATGAACTTAGGAATGATCATATTTCAATATCTCTCCTTGTTCGAGAACATTTAGGATGTTTTCAGGCAGAAATATAAAAATGCCAATATTAAAAGATGGGAGAAAATCCCAATTCTTCAAGGCCACCAGTTTGCTTGGTAGCTCTTTCATCCATGTGTTTAGTATCTCTATAAGCCCGGCACTGAACTAAGCACTGGGTACGAGAAAGTAAATGGCACGCACTTCTAGCCTTAAAAAGCTTCTGGCGTACATCTTTGACATGTCTACGAAGCTTTTGGCACTTATAACTTCGGTATCCGTGCATTAAGACTTTATTTTCTTAAACGACTTCATCCGATTTCATTCAATTACTTTATATGTAGGTGTGGAAAACTAGGGCACCATTCGCAAATATTCATCCACTTCCACCTCCCCTTTCTGCTTGGGATGTGATAGAATACTTCCTATGGCTTTTGGCTTTGGCGAGCAGAATGTGAACTGACACGATGTAAGGAGCATTTACATTTGCTTGCACGCAGTCTGGCTTGCTTCCTGCACTCCTGCTATTTCACAAGAGAAGGACATACCCTAGGCAGCTACGACTGACTCAGCCTGGGTCCCAGAGAGAGAGCTGTGCAGACCTAAACCCTCGCCAGAGTCGGCAGCCAAGCCCAGTCTGTGCACAGCCTTAAAGAGCCCAGTCTAGCTTAGCTGAACCACATCTGACCTTTATACCCATGCAAATAAATGCCTATTATTGAAAACTACTGGATCTTAGCATGGTTTGTCACACAGCATTATTGCAGCAATAGCTGATAAACACATATGCTGCTTCCAGCCAAGTTTACTATTTAGAGGCTCATACCATGTTGGAAGCTTTAAATAACTGGAATGGAGTCTCACCAACCAATACAGAGAGAACAGGGCTTGGGGAAGAAGATAAATGGAGGGGGAAACACACAACACATTTATATCCTTTAATACTCATAAAATGAGCTCAGAACAACAATTTGAGTCTCTTTGTCTTTGGATGATGATGTAAAATATGTACAAAGGTCAGCGAATTTATGCCTATGTTTCTTTGACATTTACCTGGGTTCCCAAGGTAGGTATTCAGGACCTGGCACCATTTAATGGACAGCTCGCCATGCGGAAAACCAGTCATTCAATCAAATTCTAGCTGCCAATGTCTGGATAACTTGCCTTTTCACTTTGTCCTCTTCTCTTCCCCTTATTTTCTGTTCTGTTAAAATGGAGCTACTAAGCCATTTTGAACTCCAGGAATACAAGCTCACTAAACTTTATTTCCCCCTTTCTATCTTTGTAGTTTTATTTTTTAATTATTTGTTTATTCAGTTACACATATATACATTCTTTTTTTTAACTTTTTATTTTATATTGGAGTATAGCCAATTAACAATGTTGGGGCAGTTTCGGGTGCACAGCAAAGTATACATGTATCCATTCTCCCCCAAACTCCCCTCCCATCCAGGCTGCCACATAACATTGAGCAGAGTTCCCTGTGTTATACAGTAGGTCCTTGTTGGTTATCCATTTTAAATCTATCTATGTAGTTTTGAATGCTACAAAACAAATCTACAGAGGCACACAACCTGTCAGTATAAAATTTAGGCTGCAACTGAAAGTACCCAATGCCTGCCACTAGGTGGCAGTCATTATAGTTCATATTGAAACTTGAAACTTGCTACCAAGTGGCACAGTAATGCCTTAAAGATTTGGGGGCGGCGGGCAGGGAGGAGGAGGATGGGCCAAAGCTGTGAAATGAACATTTTTTCTTTGCTATGAAAGATGGACTAGTATGGATATGGTAGCTATATGAGAAAAATTAGAACAAGTAAGGGGCATTTCCAACCAGGTTTCCAAAAAAGTCGTGACCCGAGAGACTTCAGTTGTTATAGGTTCACATTTTTTTAGTTTCCTCCTTAACCTGCATAGCAATGACATCGAAAGTAAAAAGCAAGAAAGTTAAAAGTCACAGGTGAGTACTAAAACAGGATAACATCTTGGAGAAACAAGAAATGGACTAGAGCAGCAAAGTGGTGCTCTGGGCCTGAAGTTCTGGGCCTGCTGAGCCCCAGTTCCAGAAGCGGGCAGGATGGCCTGGAGTTAGGTGACTGCAGAGCAGCAGGGCTAACAGGGCCCTCTGTGGGGCAGGAAAACAGCTCTAGCCTAGGCTTTCGGCTTACAAAAAGGGACGAGGCGGGGTTCCTGGATGGTAAAAGGAACCTAGAAGTAGTTGCTGTGAACTGCTGCCTGGGGGCTTAAACAGGAGGCAATAGGCAGGGATTGAGACCAGACTCCAAGCCCTGTCCATCCCTGTCCCCAGTGACTAGAGCTTCAAGTCCCTATCACCACCTTGGGCTGGGAACCCCAAAACACCACTGTTGGACCAACTTCTGGTCCGGGAGTCTTGTAAGGACCAGGTGAGCCACGTGTAAAACAGACAAGTGTAAGGGGGAAGGGAAAACCTTCTTTTAGAAAAGCAACCTATTACCATGAGCCTTCAAACGAAACTTCCAACACATATGAAGAAACCCTAAATATCAAGACAGGCAACAAAATCAACAACTGGAAGAGAAAAGTATACAAATTTTAAATGTTAAACATTTAAAATATTTTAGGAATGTTTAGAATTCTTACCAAGATGAAAGAATAACAACCAACCACTATAAACAATAATAGCATAGTAAGAAAAATATATATAAAAAGAAGTAACAATAGGTAACTACAAATTTAGAAATAACAGAAATGTAAAATATAGTTATTGAAAAGTTTAAGAGCTGGATAAACCCTGGCACAGTCAAGAATTTGTGAATAAAAGATAATACAAAATAATTAAAAATGCAGTATGAAACAAAAATAGGATAATAAGAAAGAATTGCAATTAAGAAACTCTGGCCCTGATTAATAGATAAAAAGGTAGACCATAAAACAGTACAGAAAAGAAAGTCTGTAAATAGAGACATGCACATATGGAAACTAATTGTGAGAACTGAAGGTGTACTGAAATTTGTGAGAGAAGGATAGACTATTTCTAAATCCAAACTTAAGAAAAATATTTATATTTCAAACCATACATAAGAATCAATTCCAGTGGATTAAAAATCTAAATGTGAAAAGCATGACAGAGAAAACTTTGGAAGAACAGAGTATCTTTATGACATTGAAATTCAAAAGGATTTCTTAAACAAGACTTTTTTTAAAAAAAAGGAAAACATGTTTTAAATTCCGTTTCACTAAAATTACCAAAACTATGTATGTTAAAAGATGCCCCTAGAAACTGGTAAGCCAGCACATGGAGAAGACATTTGCAAAACACAGGAAGTACAAAAGATTAGCATCCAGGATAAACAAGTACTAGAAAGAAATGAGAAAAGCAACGAATAGAAAAATGGGCAAACGGATAGTACATTCATGGAAGAAGAACTCCAAATGACTTTTTTTTTTTTTTTTTTTTTTTTTGCGGTACGCGCGCCTCTCACTGTTGTGGCCTCTCCTGTTGCGGAGCACAGGCTCCGGACGCGCAGGCTCAGCGGCCACTGCTCACGGGCCCAGCCGCTCCGCGGCATGTGGGATCCTCCCAGACCAGCGCACGAACCCGCGTCCCCTGAATCGGCAGGCGGACTCTCAACCACTGCGCCACCAGGGAAGCCCCCAAATGACTTTTTATAAACATATAAACAGACACACAATCTCACCTGTTCTCAGGACAATGCAAATTAAAACTACAATGGGATGCCATTTCACACCTAACAAACTTGAAAATATTAAAAAGTCTGCTAATACTAACTACTGGTGAGGAACAAGAATGAGAATTCCACACTGCTGATGGAAGTACTAACTGCTACAATCACTTGAAAATTCATTTTGACAACATCTACTAAACTGAAAGTTACACATAAATAAAACCAGAAATTCTACTCCAAAATTTAACCCAAATGGAGTGTTTACCATGAACACAAATGTTTAAAAGAACACTTGAGGAAGCACCATTTATAGTAGTGAAAAATAGAAATAAATTTCCATCACAGCAGTACCGATAAACAAATACTGAGTGATATATACACTCAAAGTAATACTATGCAGACATTAAAACGAATGACCTGGAGCTATACATACCAACACAGATTAATCAAGCAAATAGAATTTTGAGAGAAAAAGTTGCCAAAAAATACAGTTGGATGCCACTTTTAATTTTTTTTTTTAACATCTTTATTGGGGTATAATTGCTTTACAATGGTGTGTTAGTTTCTGCTTTATAACAAAGTGAATCAGTCATACATAAACATATGTTCCCATATGTCTTCCCTCTTGCGTCTCCCTCCCTCCCACCCTCCCTATCCCACCCCTCCAGGCTGTCACAAAGCACCGAGCCAATATCCCTGTGCCATGCGGCTGCTTCCCACTAGCTATCTACCTTACTACGTTTGTTAGTGTGTATATGCCCATGACTCTCTCTCGCCCTGTCACAGCTCACCCTTCCCCCTCCCCATATCCTCAAGTCCGTTCTCCAGTAGGTCTGCGTCTTTATTCCTGCCTTACCCCTAGGTTCTTCATGACATTTTTTTTTCTTAAATTCCATATATATGTGTTAGCATACGGTATTTGTCTTTTTCTTTCTGACTTACTTCACTCTGTATGACAGACTCTAGGTCTATCCACCTCATTACAAATAGCTCAATTTCGTTTCTTTTTATGGCTGAGTAATATTCCATTGTATATATGTGCCACATCTTCTTTATCCATTCTGGATGCCACTTTTAGACTTTTAAAACACATAATTTTATTATACATTAGTAAGGGATTTTATACCTAAGTATAAAGAAGTACATGGGATTAATAAACAGTTTCACGTAAGGGGAAGGTAGAAGGCACACAGGAGGCTGCAAAGGTATTTCTAATGTTTTATTGCTTAACGGAGGTGTTGGGTATGATCATGATCTTGAATGCAACTAACATCTTAGCCTTGAAATACATAAAGCAAAAACTGACAAAATAAGTTAAGTGGTAGGAGATAATACCCCTCTATTAGAAATTGTAGATCAAGCAAATAAAAACATAGTGACTGACACAAGTAACAACCTTGACTATCTATATCCCAGAACCCAACAAAAACAACACATCCCCTTTTCAGACACATGCTATATTTGCAAAAACTGATGATTCACAGAGAAAATTTCTCAAAAAATTTCAAAGTAATACTATTATACAGACCATGTTCACTTTCTATAATACAATTAAATTAAAATCAATAAGAGGATAGACTAAAAAGTAAACCTAAAATTAGCAAATCTAATTAACCAACTTGTGAAAATAAACCAGGTAACTAAGCAGGGTTTATTCTAAGAATGCAAGAATTATATATCATCTGAAAATTTATCTGTGATATCTAACACACTAATACACTAAAGGAGGAAATCCATCATATCTCAAAATCTCAAAACGATACAGAATGACACAGAAAACAATCATGATAAAGCTCAACAGTCATCCTTGACTTTAAAAAGAGAAAGAAAAAAACTCTGAGCTAATTTAGAATAGAAGGAAATCAAATTCAGGACATCAAGAATTTTCCAGGGGCTTCCCTGGTGGCGCAGTGGTTGAGAGTCCGCCTGCCAATGCAGGGGACACGGGTTCGTGCCCCGGTCCGGGAAGATCCCACACGCCGCGGAGCGGCTGGGCCCGTGAGCCATGGCCGCTGAGCCTGCGCGTCCGGAGCCTGTGCTCCGCAACGGGAGAGGCCCGTGTACCGCAAAAAAAAAAAAAAAGAATTTTCCAGCACACTTCATATGTAATAGTGAAACTTCAAGAAGCAAGATTAAGAATATCCATGGCCACTCACATTTTCCTGCATGTACTACAGGTCTGGGGCTATGCAGTTAGAAGAGAATGAGATGTAAAAACTGGAAAGGAACAGACAATACTAGTATTATTTATAATGATATGACTGTCAAAGCTTATACGGTAATACCATTTGTACAGGGTTTAGAAAACCCATGCTATACGCTGTCTAGGAATACACAGATGACACCATTCACAAGTGACCTTCTTGTAGTTGTGCATGGTGGTCAGCCCCACAAAAACCTTGGGAGAGTGGCTGGGGAGATGGGCAGAGAAATTGGATTAAGGTGGGGTTACAAAGGCGGTCTCAACCCTGGCTTCACAAGTCTGAAGAAAATACGGCAAGATGTGTAAGTATAGATGATTAATATACAAGTGCTCATTCTACTTCCCTAATTTTCTATTCGTTCAAAATTATGCAGGATTCTCTTCTACAAAAGATAACGGATGTGTTCAAAAATCTCATATATATATATATATATGCTTTTTTCTACATAAAACTTGGTTTAAAGTCAGTGAGAAAAATTGCCTACCTCAAACAGAGTGCATATCCAAAGTCCTAGTAAAAATACATTCCTCATGGGGCATGTACAAGCATCAGATGATTTGACTGAAAACTTTGGGAGAAGTTCTCCACTCTTTATTGTTCTCCAATAAGTTCTCCACTCTGTAACTGACAGAGCCCTTTAAGGCCAACAAAAGGAACCTCAGGAGAAGGGGAGGTGAAGGTCAGTCTCTGGAGAGGCAGGTGAAAGCCAGCCAGCTTTAACGTGACTGAAAGTGGAATTTTCTAGTAAACCAGGCCAGACAAGTACCCAAGAGGGCAGGCCACCTGCCCAAGTTTCTAAGGGCAACAGGACACTTGTGTCTCCCACATGGTGGAAAAGTACTCCAAAATACAACATACTACACCTGCCACTGGGCTTAAGTGCCTGTAAGTATAAGGTCTTGGTTTGCATTGCTTCTACCAGTCAGAATTTAAGAACTGGTTTTTCATGTCTATATCTATCTTCAAGTCTCTCTCAATTCTAACACCAAAGATGAGAAAACCTATTAGACATATAGGAAAAACAACAAAATAAGAGTTTGGGATGGAAAACTGAGTGGCAGCTTCTCTGCAGGAATATGGTAAGAAGCAAGGTCACAGTGAGACCCAGCCCAGAAAAACTGGACAGCGCGACAAGCCCTCGAGTCTAGCCCGTACCTCCACAGGGTTGCCAGATTTAGAAAATAAAAATGCAAGATGCTCAGTTAAAAGTGAACTTCAGATAAACAGCGCATTTTTTAGTGTCAGTGTGTCTCATGCAATATTTGGTACTTACACTAAATAGCTATTGTTTATCTGAAGGTCACATTTAACTGGACATCCTATATTTTATCTGGCAACCCTAGTCAGGATCTTTCGGCACTCTTAAGGGGAACTGTACACAACAGGCCAGGAATTTCTAAAAATTGGAGACTACGTGTACACACAGGTAGAAAGAGAGTCACACTAGCATCTTTTAGCTAGCCAGAAACACTGGTTCTAGACATTTCAGTCTGGCTTGCCTTCTTTAAAATCTCCTGAATTTTGTTGTTTTAGTTTTACAACGGAAGTGTGAGTTTCGTTTTCTTCCCATCGGATCTTTTCAAATGATTTTTCACTGAAAGTTACAAGAAAGTCAATTACCTGCTTTTCAAAGTGAACACAATGAACAGTGACCCCAAATGAAGTGGACACAACACACACACCACTAATGCACACAGTACCTACCTTCCCTTCTTGTAGAGAGTGAGGAATACCATTGGTAAGAGCATATGAAGACACGCACACACCGATTCACAGGCGAAACACAGCTGCCCTTCAAACGCACACTTCTGAAAAAGCAGTCGCACCCAGCTGACTACCTCTGATCTTGCTACAGTGTTACTACGGTCAAAAATCAGCCAAGATAAAGCAGAGACGCAACCAGCTCGCTTGTGAAAGCCAAACTTCTGCATCAGCCGACCAACTTAACCCTTCCCGGTAAAGTCTCTATTCGACGGTTCTCAGCCTCGTCTACATGTTACATTCACCTGCGGAGGCTTAAAAACTACTGAAGCACAGATTCCAGCCCAGAGGTAGATTTAACTGGTATGAGATGCATGTTAGGCACCGGAATTTTTAACAGCTTTCCAGGTGATTCTGATAGAGAGCCAAGGCTGAGAACCATGGCTACCGTTAGCATGATCCTCACACAATGACGTCTGGTGAGGCTAGAAGGGGATGCCTCTATCTAGACTGTAAAAAGCACGCCCTCCATCTGCTAACTCCAAGTTCTCCTCCATCCAAACTGACGCACCAAGAGCCAATGCACAGGACTTGGGTTCTTCCTTGCTCTCCTGTAGTTCCCCTGAAATTTTAGCATCCAGAAAGAATGTTCAAAGGGCAAGATTATATAGAAGAGACTGCAGATGGGAATAAAAACGGCAAGATCTTCTGGTCAATCCCATTTTACCGGTAAACCCCGAAGTAACCTGCCAGATTATCATTCTAGAAATGCACCATCTGGGCAGCATGCAAAGGATATCAGCTCAATTCACAGAAATGTGCAGTTGTTTAATTGAAGTATCGTTGATTTACAATACTGTGTCAGTTTCAGGTGTACAACAAAGTCGTTCAGTTGTATACATCCATACACACACATATATTTTTTCAGATTCTATATATACACACACATATATCTCCAGATTATTTTCCATTATAGGCTATTACAAGATATTGAATATAGTTCCCTGGGCTATGCACTAAATCCTTGTCGCTTATCTATTTTATGTATAGTAGTTTGTATCTTTATTCCCATACTCCTAATTTAGCCCTTCCCCCTTTCCCCCTTTGGCAACCGTAAGTTTGTTTTCTATGTCTGTGAGTCTGTTTCTGTTTTGTATGTACATTCATTTGTATTATTTTTAGATTCCACATATAAGCGATATCATATAACATTAGTCTTTCTCTGTCTGACTTATTTCACTTAGTATGATATTCTCTAGGTCCATCCATGTTGCTGCAAATGGTATCATTTCATTCCTTTTTTATGGCTGAGTAATATTCCATTATATATACACACCACACTTCTTAAACCAATTATCTGTTTATGGACACTTGGGTCGTTTCCATGTCTTGGCTACTGTATTGTAAATAGTGCTGCTATGAACATTGGGGTACATGTATCTTTTCAAATTAGAGTTTTCATCTTCTTTGGATATATGCCCAGGATCGGGATTTCTGGATCATGTGGTAGCTTTATTTTTAGTTGTTTTTTTTTTTAACATCTTTATTAGAGTATAATTGCTTTACAATGGTGTGTCAGTTTCTGCTTTATAACAAAGTGAATCAGTTATACATATACATATGTCCCCATATCTCTTCCCTCTTACATCTCCCTCCCTCCGACCCTCCCTATCCCACCCCTCTAGGTGGTCACAAAGCACCAAGCTGATCTCCCTGTGCCATGCAGCTGCTTCCCACTAGCTATCTATTTTACACGTGGTAGTGTATATATGTCCACGCCACTCTCTCACTTTGTCCCAGCTTACCCTTCCCCCTCCCCGTGTCCTCAAGTCCATTCTCTAGTAGGTCTGCATCTATATTTCCATCTTGCCCCTGGGTTCTTCTGACCATCTTCTTTTTTTTTTTCTTCAGATTCCATATATATGTGTTAGCATATGGTATTTGTCTTTCTCTTTCTGACTTACTTCACTCTGTATGACAGACTCTAGGTCCATCCACCTCACTACAAATAACTCAGTTTCATTCCTTTTTATGGCTGAGTAATATTCCATTGTATATACGTGCCACATCTTCTTTATCCATTCATCTGTTGATGGACACTTAGGTTGCTTCCATGTCCTGGCTATTGTAAATAGAGCTGCAGTACACATTTTGGTACATGACTCTTTTTGATTTATGGTTTTCTCAGGGTATATGCCCAGTAGTGGGATTGCTGGGTGGTATGGTAGTTCTGTTTTTAGTTTTCTAAGGAACCTCCATACTGTTCTCCATAGTGGCTGAACCAATTCACATTCTCACCAGCAGTGCAAGAGTGTTCCCTTTTCTCCACACCTTCTCCAGCATTTATTGTTCGTAGACGTTTTGATGATGGCCATTCTGACCGGTGTGAGACGATACTTCATTGTAGTTTTGATTTGCATTTCTCTAATAATTAGCAATATTCAGCATCTTTTCAAGTGCCTGTTGGCCATCTGTATGTCTTCTTTGGAGAAATGTCTATTTAGGTTTTCTGCCCATTTCTTGATTGGGTTGTTAGTTTTTTTTGATATTGAGCTGTATGAGCTGTTTGCATATTTTGGAGATTAACATTATTTGCAAATATTTAGAAATGGGCAGTTTAGTCTGGCAGCAAAGCTTCAGGTACTACTAGCTGATACACCCAACACACTCTTCAGAGTGAAACCCAGTCAGGAAACATATAGCTTTCATCCCCAGAAGCCCCAGTCAGAGGTTCAAGGCAAAGTCTTGATTAACTCTATTACAGAAATGAGATACTCCTTAACTTTCTCTTCCTTCCTACTGATAAAATGATAGACCAGGGCTTCCCTGGTGGTGCAGTGGTTAAGAATCTGCCTGCCAATGCAGGGGACACGGGTTCGAGCCCTGGTCTGGGAAGATCCCACATGCCGCAGAGCAGCTAGGCTCGTGAGCCACAACTACTGAGCCTGCGCGTCTGGAGCCTGTGCTCTGCAACAAGAGAGGCCACGACAGTGAGAGGCCCGCGCACCGCGATGAAGCGTGACCCCCGCTCGCTGCAACTAGAGAAAGCCCTCGCACAGAAACGAAGGCCCAGCACACCCAAAAATAAATAAATTAATTAATTAATTAAAAAAAAGAAATGATAGACCAAACCACAGGAAGTCATTTTCACTAGTTCAAAACTAAAATAGGGAAAGGATAAATTTGCCATCACAAAAGGTAACATGCCTTCCAGGTTTCTATGACAAACGAGAATTTTCTTGTTTTACTGAGGAAATGACATTATCAGAAATAGACTCTTCCTGCAAATTAAAGCTGGTTCAGAAGACCATACAAAACTTAAATCATAAAATCATGGAATTTTTTAAATTTTTATACAATTTTAAAGGTTACTTCCATTTACCTTTATTACAAATTACTGGCTACACTCCCCGTGTGGTACAATACATCCTTGAGCCTATCTCACACACAAGAGTTTGTACCTCCCCCATCCCTACATTGCCCCTCTCCCTTCACTGGTAACTACTATTTTGTCCTCTGTATCTGTGAGTAAAATTACAGAATCTTAAAGACAAAATTTCAGAAGGCACTTAGACCAGTGCCCCTCCCTCCAAGTACATAGGAAGAAACTAATATCCAAATAAAATGACTCATTTGCTTTAGAAGCTCAGATCCATACACAGATGAAAACACATTTTATAACTACAAGAGGAAAAAAAAAACACATGGCTATTCAGCAGAGCTCAGATTTCCTGACTAATTCTAACAAGTATTTTCTACCATACTCCGAAGCCTCTTCATGACTTTTAAATGAGGTCAGATGTTCAGAGTGAAGGGAGAGGGCAAGAAATGGAAGTTCTGAAGGGGCTAGAACATACTGGGAAAAGCAGCTGCTATGAACACAGGAGTGCAGTCTAGGAACACGTATGAAGAGCCGTGGACAGGGTGGGGGGCCCACTCACATCAGGACCATGAGTCACAGGGGCAGAAGTACAGAGCTGTACATTTTTCTCCAACAGCTTCTGCAGTCCAGATCAAGGGAGGGAGATGCAAATGTTTCAATCCCTCCAGGGCTGGGGTTTTATCAGACAGCTGCTACAGAAGGTGGGGAGGCCAAGAAATCAAGGACATTACCAAGAATGCGACTGAAGAAAGAATTTCAATGCCCTAAGAAGGGAGGGAAGACAGGAAAGGCTGACAGACATCAAGGAAGATGTTCGGCGTCAAGTCCCCAAGGAAGAGAAGGAATCTGTGTTTTGAGAGAACTGAGAGGAAAAGCTGGAGTGAAAGATGATGGACAGAAACTGGATGTTGTAATTTATCTTTTCAAGATAAAAGCTCTCTTGAGTAAACATAAGATCTAGGATGTAGACACCGCGTATCACCTGACTGAAATGAAAAAGACTGCCGCTGGGAGGGAAGAGAGGCCAGCATTTGGAATGGGTTCTCTATGTGGCCATCAAAGGAAAGTAGAGGGAGTGACCTGGAAGGTCAAGGGATGAGTGTATGCAGCAAGAACAGGTACACCTGAAAGTCACACACCTGAAGCTCCCCCAAAGCAGAAGATCATGTGACTCTTTATGGGTTGATATTCTAGCTTACTTGGATTTTTGTTTTGCTTTTAAGAGCTCTCACGTTACAGGGATAAGGAGCTTGCAATGAATACATCCGTATGGGTTTAGTGGTGTCATTAGGATCTGGTTGTGCCTATAAAGCCAAGTAAACGTTAACACTTACGTGTAGCATTTTCTATTACCAAGCCATATTTAATGCTGTCCTAATAACATACAGTATTTCCTCAAACAAAAGACATCATTGATTTTAAGATGAATCAGTATTTATGTACCACTAGGAAAGAAAAAGTTTTTCTTTTCCCGATTTTTTCTTTTTTTTGCGGTACGCGGGCCTCTCACTGTTGCGGCCTCTCCCGTTGCGGAGCACAGGCTCCGGACGCGCAGGCTCAGCGGCCACGGCTCACGGGCCCAGCCGCTCCGCGGCACGTGGGATCTTCCCGGACCGGGGCACGAACCCGCGTCCCCCCCTGCATCGGCAGGCGGACTCTCAACCACTGTGCCACCAGGGAAGCCCTCTGCCGATTTTGACTGTAAAATGTCAATTGTAAGATTGTAATTTTAGATGTGGATGCTGTGTACCATACATTAGGTGAAATATAATTTGAACTCATTGAATTCTTATAAAAGTTTTATGTATTTTATGTGGGATGTATTGTTATTATTGCCCCCGTATTAGAGATAAACTGAGACCCAGAGAGATGAAGTCCTTGCTCATGTTCACATGGTTAATACGGGGGCTCTGAACCCAGGAAGCCTGGCTACAGGATCTCCTCTGAATACTAGCCCAGTTCCATCAGTCTTCATTGACGAGGACAAACAAAAAATCATGATAACACCAACCCAAGCTTTCCACTCTCACTACCAGAAGGAGCCAGCACTCTGGAGGGTCTGCAGCTGATGCAGCCTGAGGACTTGGACTTCCTCACAGAACTCACATCCCACAGAACAGATGTGACTCAGGCCCAGTCCTCTGCAGAGGATCTACCCCAATTAGTGGTTTCCTGAAATTCATCCCTCATGGTACCAGCTAGTCAGCACCAACGCATCCCCACACGTCCACAGGTTTTTTCCACTTGGCCGTTACCATATCCATTCATCTTTAGTAATATTTACTCTTCCTCTTCCAACTGTCATCATGTGCCTCATTTCGTGAGGGTGACTCCTGGAGCCCCATTCACAGCTGCTCCTAATAGAGAAGCCACAGCTGAATAAGTCCCCAGATGCGTCCAGCCCTCGGATCATACAGCCTCTGGCTGCTCTGCCCCTTTGGCTCTCTCAGCCAGCAAGCTGGGAGCCAGGCTCGTGCATTCACGCACTCCCTTTATAGCTCACTGCCTTAGTTACTATGGTAACAGATGTCAAAGAAATACAAAGTCAGAGTCACTGTTTCCATATCCTATAAACATAGGAACAAACGTTCAACCTTGCCGGTAATCAAAGAAGTACTAATAGAGTGTAAGATACCGTTTTTGTTCCTCTATTTGGAAACCATTTTTAAATCATGAAACCCAATGTTTAAAAAGCAATCAATAGAATCATGAAGTGTTAACATCGTCATCAACAAAAATGGACTGCTGCTAGAACCAGCTAGTATGAACATTTACTGACTGTCTTCTATGAACTGGGCGTCGTGCTAAGCGGTTTGCCTTATGTACTCTAATCCTTAGAGGGAGACACGACAGTATTCCATCTTGTAGGACACTGAGGGTCACTGGTTAAGAAAATAAAATGGGGCTTCCCTGGTGGCGCAGTGGCTGAGAGTCCGCCTGCCAATGCAGGGGACGCGGGTTCGTGCCCCGGTCTGGGAAGATCCCACATGCCGCGGAGCGGCTAGGCCCATGAGCCATGGCCGCTGAGCCTGCGCGTCCGGAGCCTGTGCTCCGCAACGGGAGAGGCCACAACAGTGAGAGACCCACGTACCGCAAAAAAAAAAAAAAAAAAAAAAAAAAAAAAAGGAAAAAAGAAAAGAAAATGCGTACTATCTTTGAGAAGGTCAATTTGGCTGTAGGTATCCTCTTGTAACTGAGACAGCAGACTCCGGACCCAGGAGGCCTGGTTTGCACTCTAGCTCTGCCACTTACAAGTAGTGGGATCTGGCTTGAGTTATTTCACACCTTCTGTGCCTGTTTCCTCATCCTGAAGTAAGGGTAATGATTCCTACCTCACAAGGCTGTTGTAAAGATGAGTTAATATTTGTACAGTACTTAGAGCAGTGCCTGGCACATAGGTGTATGATACATATTTTTAGCTGTTATCGCTATTCTTATTTCATCTTCACTCTTACCGGATAACTTTGCTTCCTACTTCACTGAAAAACTGGAGCAGCCAGAAGAACCTCTGCATCCTCCCACCTACCAGCATTGATACCCATATTCTCTGCCCTTGGGTCTGTTACTAGAGATGACTTCTCATGCTCTTGGATCTCTTACTACAGATGACTTTTCATGTATTATCAAAGCCAGCCCCTCTGCTAGTACATTAGATCTCTATCCTAATCATTCTTTTAAAGAGATCATTCCAGGAAGTCTGCCTTCTTCCTACCTCAAATTTCCCCTTTCTATTGGAACCTTCTCTCTGGCGTACAAAAGAGCTATTATGTCTCCCATCTTAATCAGAACAAAATGAAATCTTTCTTTTGATCCCACATGCCCCACCAGCTACTACTCCCACTTCAGTTCCTTTTGCAAAACTTCTCAAAAAAGTGGTCTCCATACTGTGTCCAGCTGCCATTCTCTTAAAGCCACTCCAGATTAGACTTTTGCCCCTAATCCCTTCCACCAGTGCCCTCTATGCTTCTAAATTCAGTGGTCAATTCTCACTCCTTACTTTTCCTGCTCTGCCATTTGACACACTCCCTCCCCCCCACCCCCACTCCCTGATACACTTTTTCTACTTAGCATCCGGAACTCCACCATCTCCTGCTTTTCCTGCACCTCAATCTCCTCCTGCTGGAGCTCCCCACGGTCACTCATTCCTGGTTACCCTTTTCTATCTACCCTCAGCATTTCACCAGTCTGAGTTTTAAATATCAACTTTCCTATGCACAGATGACTCCCTGATACAATCTGCAGCTCAGAAGCCCTCCTCTCCAGCTCCACACTCATATACCATCCAAATGCCTGCAAACCCTTCCTTGTATATGTCAGATCAACACCTCAAGTTTCACACATCAGAAATAATGCCTGATCTTCCCCCTACCAGCCACAGTCCTCTCCTCCGGTCGATGGCCATTCCATCCTTCCACGGCTCAAGTCAAAAACTCTGCCGTCATCCCTGACTGTTCTCCGGCACATCAAACCTATCAGGAAATCCCGATGGTTCCGCCTCCAAAACAAATCCAGAATCTGATTATTTTTTACTGCCTCCTTTGCTATACCCATAGTCCATGCCACCATCCCCCGAGCAAGCACCATTTCTTGCCTGGATCACCAAAATGATCTAATAACTGTGATGTGGGTCTGCCTGGTCCCAGACTCCCCTTCCCCGTGCCCCAGTCCCTAATTCAACACAGCAGCCAGAGTGGGCTTTTCCAGACGAAAAGAAAATCATGTCAAGCCTCCGCTCCAAATTCTCTCACAGCTCCTGCCATTGCGCTCTCAGCACAAAGGCCAACATCAAACAAGATTCCACATTGGCCTGTAACACTGCCTGTCAGGGGTTCCTTCGTCTGTTTTGTGCCATGGACCCCTTTGGCAGTTGGCAGTCTCTAGGGATCCCTTCTCCAAATAATATTTTTAGATGTATAAAATGAAATACAACGGACTACAGAGGAAACCCACTCAGTTTTCATTTTAACTGTGATATAGTAACACATGTACTCCCTTTATTAATACATGAAGTAAGAGGATCTAGTGGCAGGTCTAATTACTAACATAATTTTGATGTGATGTGATGATGAACACAACCATATTTTAAGATACCTGCAACACCTATCATGTGATATGATAATATCTATGACTTCTATTGCTGACAAGGTCATTGGTTCTACTAATTTATTCTAGGTTTTGGGTCTGCTGAAAAATGTTAAATTTCAGTTAGATGTTATTGTTAAAAATAAAAGTGAAATTTTTTCCCACCCAAATTAATAGACCCCTGAATCCTATCCCTGGACTCCTTAGAGGTCCTTAGACCCAAGGTTAAGAACAGCTGACTCTACATTTCTTCTCAAATCTCCTTTTCTGGCTAACTGCTTAACAACTGCAGTCACCCAGACCACACAACACCCATTCTGTCCTCAGAGCCTTTGGACTGGAGCTTCCCTTCCCCTGCATTCCCTTAACTCTTTCTCTTTTCTTCTTTCTTTGCTCAAACGTCACAGTCGTAAGGAGTCCTACCCTGACCACACTATTTAAAACTGTAACAACAGTTCCACTACAATCCCAATGCCTCTCATCTGGCTCTTCTTTTCCACAGCATTTATTGCCATCTAATCTACAATTTATTTACTTTATTTCTTTATTATCTCTATTCGCTACTATCATCCTCCCCCACTCCCTTAGAAGGCAAGCTCCTAGAAAGCTGGAATTGTTTTCTTCTTGATTCACTGATGTATTCAAATGCCTTGAACAAGTCCTGGCATGTAGGAGGTGTTCAGGCTATACTACTTAAATAAATGATGCACTTCAAATAAAATTACTGTTGAATGTATATTATGTGAATTATTTCTTCTATACATAATTCCATGTAAGAACACATTATAGCATTTTATCCTTTCATCATCACTCCATATCCGATATTTCTTTCCATTCATTCCAAAGTGGATCCTCATTTCAGTTCTTAGAAATGCCTCTATATTTACTGAAAAAGGACGGGGCATGGTGTGAGCTGGTGTAAGATGACATGCCTATCAGTTTAATGGTGCAAAACCAAGGTTCAAATATTGGCTTCTCTCTTTACTAGCTTTGTAAAACCCAAGAAAAGTATATAATTTTTTCTAAGCTGCAGTACCCTCCTTAGTAAACTCTGAATAATTATCTACCTCATAACATTACACTAAGGATTACAGTTATTTAATCCATGTATAACATTTAGTTCATTTCCATAGGGCCTGACAGATGTAAAACACAGATTCGTTATTAGTTATTATCACTGAGAAATGGAAATACCCTCTTGGAGTACAAGCAGCAGAGTATCCATTTGTGCCAGTTATGAGTGTCTGGTATCCCCCCCCCCCTCAGAAAGGATAATTTAGAAGAGGTTTCTAAATTGTAAAAGCAATATAAGCATGCTTATATTTAAGAACTGGAATTCAGAAAACATGAAAATCCACCCCCTAAGACACCACTGTTAGTATTTTGCTGTACTTCTTTCTGTTCTTTGTCCTATACATCTTATCAGGGTTGTAACCATTCACACCTAGTTTTTTTTTTAACATCTTTATTGGAGTATAATTGCTTTACAAAGGTGTGCTAGTTTCTGCTTTATAACAAAGTGAATCAGCTATACATATAAAAGATATGGAACACGTCACGCATTTGCATGTCATCCTTGCGCAGGGGCCATGCTAATCTTCTCTGTATCGTTCCAATTTTAGTATATGTGCTGCCGAAGCAAGCACCACATCTAGTTTTTAAAATGACTTTGAACTCTGTAGTAACTGACTTATTTCTAATCCTTATTAAGAATCCTGAATAGCCAAAGCAAACTTGAGAAAGAAGAATGGAGCTGGAGGAATCACTCTCCCTGACTTCAGACTATATTACAAAGCTATGGTAATCAAAACTGTATGGCACTGGCACAAAAACAGACACATAGATCAATGTAACAGGATACAGAGCCCAAGTATAAACCCACACACTTACAGTCAATGAATCTAAGACAAAGGTGGCAAGAACATACAATGGAGAAAAGACAGTCTCTTCAATAAGTGGTGCTGGGAAAACAGGACAGCTACATGTAAAAGAATGAAATTATAACATCCTCTAACACCATATACAAAAATAAACTCAAAATGGATTAAAGACCTAAATGAAAGACCGGATACTATAAAACTCCGAGAGGAAAACATAGGCAGAACACTCCTTGTTATAAATCACAGCAATATATTTTTGGAGCTGCCTCCTAGAGTAATGGAAATAAAAACAAAAATAAACAAATGGGACCTAATTAAACTTAAAAGCTTTTGCACAGCAAAGGAAACCATTAACAAAATGAAAAGACAAAATGTGGAATGGGAGAAAATATTTGCAAATGATGTGACTGACAAGGAATTAATTTCCAAAATATACAAACACCTCATACAGCTCCATATCAAAAAACAAGCAATCCAATCAAAAATTAGGCAGAAGACCTGAACAGACATGTCTCCAAAGAAGACATACAGATGGCCAACAGGCACATGAAAAGATGCTCAATATCACTAATTACTAGAGAAATGCAAATCAAAACTGCAATGAGGTATCACCTCATTATCACACATCGGTCAAAATGTCTATCATCAAAACATCTACAAATAATGAATGCTGAAGAGGGCGTGGAGAAAAGGGAACCCTCCTACACTGTTGGTAGGGATGTAAATTGGTGCAGCCATTATGGAGAACAGTATGGAGGGTCCTTAAAAAAGTAAAAATAGAGCTACCATATGATCCAGCAATCCCAATCCTGGGCATATGTCCAGAAAAGATGAAAACTCTTAATTCAAAAAGATATATGCACCCCAATGTTCACAGCAGCACTATTTACAATAGCCAAGACATGGAAACAACTCACGTACACATAAGCAGATGATCAGTTTAAGAAGATATATATACATATATATATGCAATGGAATATCACTCAGCCATAAAAAGACTGAAATATTGCCATTTGCAGCAACATGGATGGATCTAGAGAATAAGTGAAGTCAGACAGAGAAAGACAAATGTTGTATGATATCACTTATATGTGGAATCTAAAAAATAATACAAATAAATGTATATACAAAATAGAAACAGACTCAAAGACACAGAAAACAAACTTATGGTTACCAAAGGGGAAACGGGGGGGAGGGATAAATTACTAGTTTTGGATTAACAGATACACACTACTATACATAAAATAGATAAACAACAAGGTCCTACCGTATAGCACAGGGAACTGTATTCAATATCTTGTAATAACCTATAACGGAAATAATCTGAAAAATGTACATATATATATACATATACACACACACATACACCTGAATCACTTTGCTGTATACCTGAAACTAACACAACATTTTAAATCAACTACACTCCAAAAAAAAGTTTTTTAAATAAATAAAGACATTGATTCACTTCAGAGAAAGAAAAGAACGAAGACAGAAACCACACTCCCGTCTCACTGACCTCCCAGAGACGTGGCTCAGAGTCCTGGACGATCAGCTCATACCTGACACAGAAGCAGGATGGTCCTCCAGGTACAGCACAACAAGACAGAATGTCTTTGTTCCTGGTAGTGACACACATTCCCACTCTCCTTCAAACCCTACAGCTGATCTGAGTTTGGGTGAGGAGGGGAAAGAAAGTGTGAGGAGGTTGGGGGAGGAGTCTAGAAGCTTCTTCCCTGAGACCCTAGAGAGATGGGCTGACTCCACAGGTGCAGGGGTGGGAAGGGAGGGGAGCAAGTGCTCTGAGCAGGCTCATGCCGGAGGGAATTGGCTGGTTCCTTTATAACCTTAGGCTCCGGTTATAGCCACTAGGAACAAGGCAGTAAGCCACAGGGAAGGGAGTCCTGCGATGCCCTCGGGAAAGGCAAACAGCATTGACACGTTTTGCAGAAATGAACCTGCCACTTTCAGTTTCTTTGGCACACAGAACTAAATAAATGTCAGCTATTATCACACACATGATCATGCCTGGATCACATCCAGTGAGCTACATTTTTAACATGGTCACAGGTGATTCTGAGGCAGCGGTTTTCAAAGTACAAACCAGAACAGTGCTCTTCAAACTTACGCTCATACACCCACTACAATTTTTCTAAAAAATACCATACTCCTCACACATTTTTAAATTGACATCTGAAATTTGTCACTGTAAGTTTAAACAGTTGCAAAAACAAATTCTGGACAATTTGTGAATACTAATCTTAAAAATATAATGATTACTCTTTTAAATGTAGTTAATAGACTCTAATAATACCATATTTGCCATTCAGCATTATCTGTTTAAAAAGGCTGTGAACAGATGGCTTTAACATTCAGGAATTTTACCTGGTCCTTTTCCTCCTTTCAAACATTTCAATTTCTTTTCTTTTTAACAGAATTTATCCAAAAGTAATAGTTTTATGCTTCAATGCCTATTATTCACCCTCTCATAATTTCCAAGGAATACAAATGTAAAAATGATTTTTAAAAATTTTCTCTGATCACAAAAGTAGTTTTAGGTTTACTTCTGGGCTGAGTTATAAAAATATTTTATTAGCACCTAACTATGAAAACATATTGAAATATGATAATTATTAAAAATTAAAATTTAATTGGAAATGTATCTTATTGGAATGGATAGGATCAATTTTTTGGTCCTCTAATAAAGGCTTCCCAGATACCATTATTTGAAATTATCCTTTCTTTGACACCCTGGAGGTTTTCACATCTGAGCAAGGTAGAGCAAGATTTGCAATAGGTGAGATACCTTCCCTTTATAAATTGGGTAGGCGAGCCATTTAAATTAAGAGAGTACTAATGAAAGCTGAGGATGTGGAAGGTAATTTGCTCAAAATTATCCATGCCTCTACCCCTTGGAGGGTCCTTCTGCATCCCCCAGTTTAAAGACTACTCATCTAGCACTATAGCCAAAACACCCATGCATCTTGTGAAAAAGGCAGATTCACGGTCCCTACTCCAGATACCTGAATTAACAGGATCCCCAGATTACTTTTGCCCTCACTAAAGACTGAGAGACGAATTGGGATCTAAAACAAACGCATAAAATGTTAAATGATGTACAATTTAAATAAAAATTCAACAACAGATGACCTATCTTAGGTAGTACCTGGTGGCCAAAGGATTCAGAGACACTCATGAGAGGGTGGGATAGTCAAAGGCTTTTTGTTTTTCAAAGGCTTTCTAAAGGAAGTAACGCTGGAACTGGGGGAAGGATGGGTAGAATGTGAAAGATAAAGAGGCAGAGGTAAATGGTTTACCAAGTTTGAAATGTAAGGTATTGATTTTGTTGACTAGGAAGGAGCAATTCATGCCCTCAAAAAGTGACTCATCACAGAGACGCCCTGGTGGGAAGGCACTGGGTTATTGTGCCTGAGTGGTGCAAACATAATTACTTACTGTTGAAGACAGAAATCCGTTGAGAATATTAATTTAGGTAAATTGGTTTTAGACAACTGGTTTTGTGTGAGTTTGTTTCAAGCAAATTGACCTAGAGCTGAACACATATTTTATCCATGGATTGGGTAATCCATAAACATAAGGATACCTATATATCACTATTAAGTCCCACATTCATTCCAGGCTGGGCAAAAAGAGTTCAAATTCAAATTATTCTATTCTTCTAGTAGCCCTGGCAATAGGCTTAGCAAAAGGTATAAGCCATCACCGAAAATGAAACCAAGAGCACCTAGGCTTTTTATTAACTCTGATTCCGTTATCACTGAGTATCACAAAGATTTTTTTAAATGCATCTGTTCACAGGAAAGTAGAAATCACTGACTGCCCCTATCATCTATCCTTTGGACCACTCCAAACTGGTCTTTCTACTTCTCCACAGCAGCCACTCACCTCCCTGCCAGATCTATACTCGTCCTCGATACCTCTAAAGCAGTCTGACAACACCTGTATTTGGTTCTGTTACTCCCCTGCCTAAAACCTTCACGCCATATAATTTCTCTCTCCTGAAGACCTGACCTCCTCAAAGTCTACAGACATAATGCCCTTGCATATCACTCCCCTTGCCTCTTATCTATCAGTCATAATAAACTACCTGCTATTCTTCAAACAAGTCCTGCTCCATCCTTCCTCTGCCTGTTTGGTCTAGCTTGCCTCCACCTGACCACCTGACTTATCCAGCCTACTATCTTCCATGTCTGCTCAGGAGGCCTGTCCTAGTTCCCCCAAATAGGATTGAGCATACTCTCCTTTGTGTTCTATGATATGCTATACATTCTTCAATAAGACTATTAGACCATTTTATTGCACTTATCTGTGTACATTTCATCTCTCTCTCCCCCATGCTACTCTCTGTCACCTACCTACTACCCTGCCACCAAAAAAAGCAAAAACAAAAAGAACCAAGTTGCTTGAAAGGATCTTGCCTGACACATCTCTGAATTCCAAGCATCTATCAAACTTACCAGTATATAGTAGATGCTCAGCAAATATTTGCTAAATGAATGCATTGTAATAGTGGAATTAATAATCAATGAATTAGACACTAATAATGTGCTAGATGTTACTAAATAAGAGTTAGGTATGATCTAGAAGCAACAGTAACTCTGATGTCACCACCATTTACCTGCAACTTCTAAGATTACAACACAAGATAGAATATGTGCTCTAAATAAGTCAAGGGAAATCCCCTAGGAGTCGCCCTCACTATGCCATGTAACTCAACACACAATAGCAACTGTTTTTCTAGGTTCATTTCCACTTATCTTGATTGGTGCTACACTGAAGAAGAAATCTTAACACTGAGGGAAAAAATAACATCAGAGAACACACGGGGCAGATCTAAAAACCATTTGGTTGTTGCTTCCATTTTAACAAATCCTGTGCGCCACTGTGGAGTCACTGTATACTTTGCTACTTAAAATATCGAAAATGTCCCCATAGTTTCCCTTATCTTGAATTCACAAAATTCATTATATTTGGCTAAGACCTTTCCTTATTTAAAATGACCAGAAAATCAGCAAATCAAATTCAGCATTTCATCAGGATGAAATAGTGCAGAGATGGTTCCACACTAATGAATCTAAAATGCAATTACTGGATAATCAGATTAAAGAAAATCACATGAATCACACAGTCATTTCAGTAAATATATCCCTCATACATTAAACTCAAACTAATTTTTGTGATATCAACACTTAGAAGCCCAGATATATAAAGAATGTTCCTTAACTTGATAAAGATAATTGATCAAAAAAAATCTCTGACCAACATAATTTTTAACTGGAAAACATTAGAAGGAAGCCTATAAAATCAGGAATAGCACAAGGAAGTCTACTAATCATCACTTTTCTAGCTTTGTTTTGGAGGCCCTAGGCAGTAGAAAAGGTCTAGTAAAAAAAGATAGGTAGGGCTTCCCTGGTGGTGCAGCGGTTGAGAGTCCGCCTGCCGATGCAGGGGACACGGGTTCGTGCCCCGGTCCGGGAAGATCCCACATGCCGCGGAGCGGCTGGGCCCGTGAGCCATGGCCGCTGAGCCTGCGCGTCCGGAGCCTGTGCTCCGCAACGGGAGAGGACACAACAGTGAGAGGCCCGCGAACCACAGGAAAAAAAAAAAAAAAAAGAAAGATAGGTAACGATTTGTGTTTTATTTTCTAGTGTTAAAAACCTGATTAAAAATGGGCAAAGGATTTGAATAGACATTTTTCCATAGAAGATACACCAGTGGCCAAAAGGCACCTGAAAAGACACACATCACTAATAATTAGAGAAATGCAAATCAAAACCCAATGAGACACCACACTGATTCGCGTGGCTAATATTAAACAAACAAAAACTCAGAAAATAACCAGTGTTGACAAGGTGGAGAAATTGGAACTTGCTCACTGTAGTGGGAATGTATCCCTATACATTCAGCAGCTATGAAGAACAACATGGAGACTCCTCAAAAAATAAAGAGAACATTGCCATACGATCCAGCAATCCCACATCTGGGTATACACCCAAAGGAATTCAAAGCAGGGTCCCAAGGAAATATCTGTACATCCATGGTGATAGCAGCATTATTCACAATAGCTCAAAAGTGGAAGCAACCCAAGTGTCTACTGACGGATGGATGGATAAACAAAATGTGGTACAGACCACAGAGTGGAATATTATTCAGCCTTAAAAAGGAAGGAAACTCTGATACATGTTACAACACGGATGAATCTTGAGGACATCATGCTAAGTGAAATAAGCCAGCCACACAAATACTGTAGGGTTCCACTTACATGAGGTACCCAGAGCGGTCAGATTCATAGAAATAGAAAATAGAACAGTGGTTGCCAGAGTTTGGGAAGAGAGGAGAAATGAAGAGTTGTTTAATGAGTATAGTTTCGGTTGTGCAAGACAAAAGAGTTCTGAAAATCTGCCACACAAACATGAATATACTTAACACTACTGAACTCTACTTAAAAATGGCTAACACCTAGTCACCTATTGTGTAAACCATTATGTGCTAATATACAGAGTGTTAATAAATGTTTTCAATGAGTAAAATGATAAAAACTTTTCATGGTTAAGATAATAAATTTTACTTTATGTATATTTTATAATTAAAAACACAAGCTGTCATGATTTGTCTACAAAAATTCCAAGGCTCTCAACTGAAAAAACTAGAACTAACATGAGTATAAAATCAGAATTAGAAACATGAAAGTCGCTTTGTTATACCAACAAAACCATTTTAAAACATGACAGATGAATACCATTTTTAATAAAGTCTGCAAAAATTAAGTCAAATGGCACGAGCTATAAGAAGAAAACTGTAGAGCTTTACTGAAGAACATAAACGAAATTCTGAATAGCCAGAGAGATAAATTATGTTCCTGGATAGGAAGACTCAGTATTACCAGGCCTCTCATATTGATCTATGACTTAATATAATCCCAATGGAAATTCCAATCTCATCATTTCATAGATCTTGACAAACTGACTTTCAAGTTCATACGTAAGAGTCTATGTCTACAACTACCCAAACAAAATTTAGCAGGAAAAGAAGAATTGAGGTAATTTGAAATGCCAGATATTTAAATAACTTTGAAACTGTATCAACTGCAAAGACACAAAATTGGCACAAGGTCTAGATAAACATAAACAAAAAATATTAAAGGATCTAGAAATAAATCAGCATATAGAAAGGCATATATAGATGTGACAGTTAGCACTCCGTATCTCCCGAGCAAGAACAACTATTTATTAAATGTTGGGGCAAATAGTTGTCAATCTGGGAAAGACAAAACTAACAGTAGCTTACACTATTTTGGTTCCACAATGAGCCGGGCACTGTGCTAAGGTCCCTAAATGCATTATTTTATTGACTACTAAAAACAATTTTTTTACACAAATAAGGAACCGAAGCACAAATAGGAAATCATCTTGCCCAGTAACTTGCCCAGTAAAAAGTAATTAACTTGCTTCAGTAACTGCTGAAGCCTAAAATTTGACTCCATGTCATTAGATTCCATAACCTAAGCTCCCTACAGCACACTGCCACCCTTAACAACACATCCTTATGTATGCCACACACAGAAACAAATTCTAGACTGAATAAAAATCTAAACATATATGCATATTAGTTAAAATATACATATTGTTCAACTTTAGGTTAGGGAAGGCTTCCTTCAGACCATCAACAATAACGACAACTCCAGAAAAGATATAACTACATGAAACATAAAATTTCCATATAATGAAGGCAAAAGGTAAAAGACATGGCAAGCTAAAGACTAGGACTGCGATATATACAACAAAGGACTAATTGCCTTAATGTATGAAAACCTGCTTTCAAATCAGTAAGAATAGAGACTAATGACCCAATTTACAAAAGGGCAAAGAATACAAGCAAACAAGTCACAGAAGACAAAATGAAAAGATGTCCAACTGTGCTAGTATTGAGAAATACAAATTAAAAACAGTAGTATGCAATTTTTAACCTTAGATTGGCATAAGCTAAATGAATATTGGTGAAGTGTGAGTAATGGACATTCTTGTGTTAGTTGAGTATATTTAGTGGGTTCAGTATTTTGAGAGGGCAACTGTGTAGTATCTACCAGTGGTTAAAATGAGTAGGAACTCAAAAAAAACCAAAAATTAGTAGGAACTCTAACACACAATTCTGCTTCTATCTTATCAAAGTACTCACAGGTATGCACAAAATAGATGTATAATAATTTCATTAAAGTATTGTTTGCAACAGTGAAAGATTCTAAGTGATTAAAAGGTTTGTAAATCAGGAAACAGTTCAATAACTTATATTTACTATTTTATTGAGAGAGATTCTATCTAACAAAAAAAGTCAGAAAATGGAACTTTAAAAAACATGTGCACAACTGCATCAAAATTTTAGAATACTTGGGAATAGATTTAAATTTAAGGTAAGCTAAAACCTTCACAAAGAAAACTAAACAGAGAAATCAGAAAAGGCTATATTCAAGTAAGTATGTAGGGAAAGATACATATTATGTTTGTGGAATTAAAAACTCATTGTAAAGATACTGATGCAATCAAAACAATAATGTCAAAATTGATAAAGTAACTCCAAAACGCATATGGAAATGCAAAGAGCTGAGAATAACCAAGGTAAAAGGACACACTAGTAGATCATGACTTATTATAGTTGTGGTCATTAAGACAGTGTTACACTGTTACAAGGTTAGATAAAACCTAGAGAATACTGGAACAGAAGAAAGAGTCCAGGGGAAGAAGGTGGGTTTTTAAATAAATAATTCCAGATAATTTTAATATAGAAAAAACAAACGTGATCCCCACCTCAACTCATACACAAAAATCAATGCCCAGTATATTGCAAATCTAAATGACAAATAAAGAGCACTAATTCCTTCTTAAGATAATTTAAGGGAATATTTTCATGACTGAGTTAGGAACGGATTACTTTAATAAGGCTCAAAATGCCCTAACCATAGGACAAGACTGATTATAGTAAAAATGAGATTTCTGTTCATCAAAAGGCACCATTAAGATAGTGAAAAGCCAACCCACAGAGTAAGAGAAAATATTTCCAACACAATTAACCAAAGGGCTCATATCCAGCATATAAAAATAACTTCTCTACGAAATAATAAAAGATAGTCTACTTCTTAAAAAATGGACAAGTGATCTGAACATGCGCTTCACAAAAGAGGATATCCAATGGCCAATAAACATATAAAAAAGTGCTTGACTGGGGAAACGCCAATTAACAACAGATTGGCTCGAATTAGAAAGACCAACCAAACCAAATGTTGGCAAAGATGTGGCGCAACCAGAACTGTGATGTTTTGGTGATGGCAGTATAAATTGATAACCATCGCTTTGGAAGAGTGTTTGGTATCATCTACTGACACTGAATACAGACACACCCTATGATCAGCAATTCCACTCCCAAGTACATACCAAGGAGAAATGTGTTCCTCTGTGTACCAAAAGACGCGTACAAGAAAGTGAACAGCAGCATACTCCTAACAGCCCAAAACTGAGGACAACACGGATGTCCTTAGGGTGGATAAATACATTGTGATTCATACAATGGAGTAGTACAGAGCAATGAAAACAAACGGATTACAGGTACATGCAATAACGTGTTTGGTTCTCACAAGCATAATGTTGAAGCAAAGCAGCCAGACACGAAATGAATCCATTTATGTTCAGTTCAAAAGCACTGAAACTAATCTATAGTGTTAGAAGTCAGAACTATGGTTTCTTTGGAGGAAAAAGGTAATTGTGGTGATAGGAAGGGGACAAGACAGGGGCTTCCAGGGTGTGGGCAAGGTACTGGGTTGACCAAAAAGTTCGTTCAGGTTTTTCTGTAACATGTTATGGAAAAACCCGGAAGGAACTTTTTGGCCAACCCAATACTATCTCTTGATTTGCAGAGTGGTTACAAGAGTATGTTCACTTTGTTATAATTCATAGAGCTATACATCTGTGATGAAATAAAAATTTGTATTCTAAGGCAAGTTAAGGAAAATTGACACAGAAAATTTTTCTTTGAGCTTTGGCCTCCTCTCTCCCCTCTACTGTGCGTTGTGTATCTGCATTATGCATTGCCCAAACCTTCCCATCTGCAGAAACACCTGCTCAACCATAAACAGCAACCTTCTCCTAGCATCAACAAGATTCTTCCTCTGGAGACACCCTTCCTTCTTCATCTTGTAAGGGGTCACGATGACCCACGACCCACTACTCGCTTTGTACACATAGATCTGGACTGTGTAAACTGTCAGTAATACATCATTTAATGTACAGCCCTATGTCTCAAAAACATATAATTGTACTTTTACCTCTAACGGGCAAAACAGTTCTCGGAGCTTTCTGAGAGTCTGTTCCTGGGTTATAAGCCTCAATTTGTCTTGAATAAAATTTTCCATTTCTTTCTTAGATTGAGTGATTAATTTTTTCATCAACACTTATAATACGAGCAATTTTCCACATGTGTGTTACACTTCAATATAAACTGTTTTTTAAAAAGCCAATTGTGGGGGGCTTCCCTGGTGGCACAGTGGTTAAGAATCCTCCTGCCAATGCAGGGGACACGGGTTTGATCCCTGGTCCAGGAAGATCCCACATGCCGCGGAGCAACTCAGCCTGTGCGCCACAACTACTGAGCCTGCGAGCCACAACTACTAAGCCCACACACCTAGAGGCCATGCTCCGCAACAAGAGAAGCCACTGCAATGAGAAGCCCGCGTACCGCAACGAAGAGTTGCCCCTGCTCGCCACAACTAAAGAAAGGCCGTGTGCAGCAACAAAGACCCAACATAGCCAAAAATAAATAAATAAAAATAAATAAGAATTAAAAAAAAAAAAGCCAATTGTGGGAATTCCCTGGCGGTCCAGTGGTTAGGACTCCGTGCTTTCACTGCTGTGGGCCCAGGTTCAATCCCTGCTTGGGGATCTAAGATCCCGCAAGCTGCTCGGTGCAGTCAAAAAATAAATAAATTTTAGGGGCTTCCGTGGTGGCACAGTGGTTGAGAGTCCGCCCGCCGATGCAGGGGACACGGGTTCGTGCCCCGGTCCGGGAAGATCCCACATGCCGCGGAGCGGCTGGGCCCGTGAGCCATGGCCACTGAGCCTGCGCGTCCGGAGCCTGTGCTCCGCAACGGGAGAGGCCACAACAGTGAGAGGCCCGCGTACCACAAAAATAAATAAATTTTAAAAATAATAAAATAAGATAAAAGGCTAATTGTGATGCCATCGAACTTCATATATTATCTCCTTTTATCTTTACAATAGTTATTTTAAATTATCATTGTCCTTTTTTTATAAAGAGGGATATCAACTCAGGTCACAGCTAGTACATTGCAGAGCCAAACTTCAAACTCAAGTCTATTTGATGCTCAAACCCACGAAACCCAAAGTAAAGGAAATTCCAAAGTTAAGCATGTCCCTAAGATTTCCCTAGTTCAATTTTCCTTTCTCTCTGAGACAGTCTTCTACCTTTCCCATCTTATGTTCTCATCCTTCATCTGGGGACGCGTGCTCCAGAGTTTGGCTATTGAAACTTTGCTTTTAGTTATTCCTCAGAAATACAGTCATTTGTTCTTTCTACCAAAGAGGAAAGCATTTACAACGCCCCAGCCGCCGTCTCTGGCGGAGGGATCTGAAGGAGTGAGCGCCCTTTCTTCGCTGAGCCAGTGCGCAGCTCCAGCACAGCAAAGGTAGATCAGTGGAAGGAATTCAATGGGCTGCAAGTGAAAAGGTGTGGCAGGGCAGGAGGGGAGGGTGCTGAGGCTGGAACTGTAGAGTGGCTGCTTGGTGGAGGACCCAGAGAACAAGCACTGGGCAGCTGGCGACAGATGAAGATTTGAGGGAGGGAAGAAAAATGGGGCCACCTGGATAGAAATTCTGAGGAAGAAAAATACTGAAAGGAGGTATCTGTGAAGGTGTGGCATAGGATATGGCATATCAAATTTCAGCCTCATCTGCCCAAAAGCAGCTTCAAAGTGGATTTTAGTACTCATTTTCTCTAAAACAACAATAAAACTACTGAAATACACAACCATTAAGATAAAAATATTTGTTCATGGACCTCCTAAAATCAAATACATATGCACCCTACACTTCAGCACACAAACTGGGCCCAGCAAAGAGCCCCACCTGAACTTTGCAAGAATCCACAAACCAGAAGCATTTTAATTTGCGTTACATTGCTTAAGTGAGCCTCAAAAGCACTAAAGATGCCATTAAAATTCCCCTTTTCTATTTTTATGAGTCAAAAAGCAGCATGAAATGACCCAGACAATTTCTGTAGATGTGTCTGGTGAGCTGGTATGGTACTCATATCCTCTCCTTTATTATGCAGATGGACTCACTGTGGTCTCATAATTCTTTGCTTTATAATAAGCAGCATAATTCATAAATGCTCCTGTTCCCTGTGCTTTCCTTGCTGGAGCTTTAATTGTCAGTATATTGGCAGAAAAAAAAAAAAAATCCATCACTCTCCAATGCCCCCCCCACCAACGACTTCCAATTGTCATTTCAGCTCTCTTATTAATTACGTGTATCTTTCAGCAAGTCATAACCTCTGGCTCTCATTTGTAAAACGAATAGGATGAATTACATGATTTCTAAGATGCTTGCAGCTCTAAATTTTTAATATTCTAAAATTTCAGATTCTATATTTTAATCTCTTAAAATACAGAATTTTTAATCTCTCTTTTAATCTCTTTTCCTCTGAGCTAAAGACCTTTACTAATACTTCCTGGAATACAACATATGATTCCTGAGTCGCTGGTCCATACTTTGGGATTGCCTCTGCGTAATATCAAGCCTTAGTTCCCATTTGTGTTGGGGAAGCCAATCTCCCTCCTCACAGCTCCCAGATACACAGTAAGTAGAAGCCTGACACACTCATGTCGCCTCTGGTTTCCCAGTACGACCTCTTTCTACAGCTATAAGACGCAAGGTTTTCCTGGTCTTTAATCTGTACAGCTTCCAATTTCTGGGCCATCATCGTAACTCCATGCAAGTGATGGCAACATACCACAAAGTCCTGTGAAATATACAATGAATAAACCTATAGCCTAGACTGTGAAAGAAGACACTTAGGATAATCTGTCTAGACATATGACCTTAAAGGCAAGTCCATTCATGGCTAATGCAGCCTGTTAGCTGTGAATGAATAAGTTTTTTAAAGGTACTGTAGGCCAATAAAATATGCCAAGATATTTATAGCTCTCCCTGGCTGGTGAGGCAAGAATGTCTGACTCACCAGGGAGGGTGGCACACAGCTCTATCACTTTATAACCAAGGGAATCTAAATTAGACACAAACCAGAAAGTAGGCGGATCTTTATTAAGTTGAGGGATGGGTTACCTAAAATACTCTAACTAGGGATGTCCCTGAGCTACTCCAAGTTTCGAGGCGGTGTGAGTTATCCCCAAGAGATGCCACACACAGTGACAGCTTGCCTGTTCACAGTAACCATGATGCCTCAACCTAGGTTCTCTTTACTACCAAAGCCGCAGCACTCACCCTAAGTAGGGTGGCCCATGTGCCAGCCCCCAGCCCAGCTCTGAGGTGCAGCCAGTGCTGAGAAGGGCTTTTCCAGCTGCATGCTGAAAGTTCATTTTGTTTCGGAAAACATGAGAGCTTTCCTTCTTCGTCCTTTTTCTCCTTTTTTTTTTCCCATGGGTAATTAAGTCACTGCCAGTTTCCCAAACGATGCCATTTTAATCTCACAAACATTAGTTTCATCTCCTCTCAAGATGCTAAGGCACACATCATGATGGTATATTTTTTAAATATCCTAATAAATAAGGAGATGTTTCAGGCCATTCGTCGTAACACAAAATAGGAGACGAAGAGGAAAGGAAGCCCAGCTCTAGGTTGAGCATTTGCAGCAAAGGTTCTTCATCTACACCTGGGGAGGTGGCAGGAGATGGGGGGATGTGTCCACAAATGGTTATGGGGTAGGGGGAGGGTCTGAAATACCGCAGATGCAAAATTAACTGCAGGGTCTTCTTCCACAGCTTTCTATCATCATTAGGTTTTTTAAAGAGCCTGAGAACACTAAGAATCACGAACCAGAGTAAAACTGAGGGACGGACCCCTGAGATCAGTTGGTCCAAATGTGCCCTTCACTCAGTCTAGCCCTGACCTCAGGAGGGAAATCTACAGCGCATCTAGCATGCATGAGTCACTAGATTCTAAGGAATGCATTTGACTTTTAGGAAAAATAAATCACAAGATACAATTTCATATCATGTATTTTTTAAAAAAATAACATGCCTGGGAATACATTTAGAAAAAATACAAGATATATATCTATATCTATACATCTATGTATCTAGTTTATTAAGTCAGAAAAGAAAACCTGAATAGTTTTATAAGATATGTTCCCACGTAGAAATACTAAGCATTTTAAAGATCTCATTCCCACCTTCACATTAATTTCTAAATTAATGCAATTCCAATAAAAGTCCCAAAGCAATCCTTCTGAAACTTGACCAAGTAGGCTAAGGCTTTCTGGAAGAATAAATAAGAGGAAAGCTAAAAAAATATTTTTAAAAGTATGCTTGAGAACTTGAACAGATTCTGAGATGCATTATAATGCTGCAATAATTAAGATACTGGTACAAAATACAAAAAGAGAACAGAAAGCCCAAGACAGTGCTAAACTTATCATGGAGAGGAATAATTACTTCAGAAGCCTGCTGTACAATTAACTACTTAGAAAAACAGAAGCTGTCTTAGCTCTCTTCCTCGGGCTAGGCACCGGAGTAAGTTTTCAACATGAAATGGAAAACAAGAAGACAAGGAAGGAAGAGGTGGAAAGAAATCATTTAAGAAATTTAAACATAGAGCTGATCTTTGAGTAGGGGAGGTCCTCTCAAGCCAAAAGAAAAGTTATACAATAAAATGAGGGTAGATTTGACTATATAAATATTTAAAACTTCTATACCAGAAAATATAAGTAAAATAAAAAGCAAATGATAAGAGGGAAAAGCATTTTTAGTGTTTTAAGAGTACTGATTTCATACTGAATAACTTTAGATAAAAAATTAAGTTTGGGGCTTCCCTGGTGGCGCAGTGGTTGCGAGTCCGCCTGCCGATGCAGGGGACACGGGTCTGTGCCCCGGTCTGGGAAGATCCCACATTCCGCGGAGCGGCTGGGCCCGTGAGCCATGGCCGCTGAGCCTGCGCGTCCGGAGCCTGTGCTCTGCAACGGGAGAGGCCACAACAGTGAGAGGCCCCCGTACCACAAAAAAAAAAAAAAATTAAGTTTGGCAATTGATATGCACCAAAAACCTGAAAACGGCATATACACTTATATATAGCAATTCCACAAGGAATGTGTTCTAATTAAAGGAAAACACCTATGAACAAAAATATTTATAGCGTTGTTATTTTCATTATTACACATAACTTGAAAAACATGAAATCTCTATAAATATAATTATTGTTTAACTGTAGTAAAAATCAAAGATAGTCACATTTTCAAGTGTAAAAAGCAGTCTGTACAGTGTGATAAAAATTTTAAGTATGGGACTTCCCTGGTGGCGCAGTGGTTAAGAATCCGCCTGCCAATGCAGGGGACATGGGTTCGAGCCCCGGTCCGGGAAGATCCCACATGCCACAGAGCGACTACAACTACTGAGCCTGCGCTCTAGAGCCCATGAGCCACAACTACTGAGCCCACACGCCACAACTACTGAAGCCCACACGCCTAGAGCCCGTGCTCCGCAATGAGAAGTCACCGCCAATGAGAAGCCCGCACACCCAATGAAGAGTAGCCCCCGCTCGCTGCAACTAGAGAAAGCCCACGCCCAGCAACGAAGACCCAACGCAGCCAAAAATAAATCAGTTAATTAAAAAAAATTTTTTTTTTAATTTTAAGTATTAAATTCACATAGGCCTATCATAATTCAACATGGTGGCAATGATCTCTCTATGAAACACATTCTAGAGAGTTTGTTTTGCTCCGTGATATTTCTGGATATTTCCAAATTTATTTTATTTTGTAATATTGGGATACGTTGAAAGCATATGGAAGATTTTCTGAGATCAGTAAACAAAGCCTTTACACTAAGGTGAAGTAGGTGTGCAAAGAGCAAGGCTCTCGATGATAGCCATTATATTTTCTATGAACTGACTGCAGTAGAAAACATAACCCTCCCACGGGATCCAAAGCAGGAGTTTTTCTTTGTGCCCTTGTATCAGACCCCTGTGTGGTCAGGTGCCAATTCTTCGTACAGACTGATGGGCTTTAGAACCTTCTTACACTGCCAATTGACTCCAGGTGAAACTGTGCTGAGTATCTTCTATTTGCCTCCTAGACCCACTCTCCCCCTTTCTGGGTCCTTTTCCGGGCTCTGTTGTCTGGCCTAAAGTGGATCCTGATCCTCTGACTTCTCTTTGGATTTGGTGAAGGGCAGAGATGGCAGGAGACCAGAGAGCAGGAGAAGGAAGTCAGGGCACTTATGCCCACAATTCCCTCCGGCCGCCAGGTCACCGTGGATTGGATGCATCCCTCCAGTGAAGGCCATCGCTCCTGTCCGGCAGCCCCCTCCACAACACTCGGCCTCCCTCTGACATTCTGGGTTTTCCAGCAGCTTCTCCTCGCCCTGCCCCTTCAGGTCTAGGGCTGTAAACACCTCCCATGATTACTAACCCCAGAGAGCTGCTTCATCTCTCATTGCTTTTCCCAAACCCTGTCCACACAAACTCTCAATCAAATCATCCTCACCCGATCCCTGACAGGACCCTGGCTGATATGGTGATAGTATAATTATCCAAAGAAAAAATAAATATGGCTAAGTGCATTTATTCTTCACAAAGCAAAAAGAAAAAAGTGACCTAATATGGTTTAGAAAATTCTTTTATTCAAGTTTGAGATAAAAGTTTAACCCCATGTTACCTCTATGATTATTCTATGATACCTAGATCTTTATAATTTCCAGTCCTTTTTTTAAAGACTTTGGGCATGTTACTAACACTTATGTAACCTCACCACGTACAAGACAGCATGTTAGAGGATGAACAGATCACTGGTTCTCTGTTTCTCATGAGATAAATTGCTTTTCCAGCATTAAATTTAAAGGTAGACATATTTTTCTTTTCGATTCCCTTGTATTGTTTCATAGCACACCTTTTCACTTGGCTGTGATTGGCTTTTACTTAGCCCCGGGCTTCACAAGGTAATCAAGTTTACTCCATCCAGATGTTTCTGGTCTGCAGCACAAGAAAGTGGCAGGGACTCAGCTGAGTTGATTAACCATTTAAGGAGGCAAGGAGGGGCTTCCCTGGTGGCGCAGTGGTTAAGAGTCCGCCTGCCGATGCAGGGGACACAGGTTCATGCCCCGGAGCGGCTGGGCCCGTGAGCCTGTGCTCCGCAACGGGAGAGGCCACAACAGTGAGAGGCCCGCATACCGCAAAAAAAAAAAAAAAAAGGACGCGTGGAGCCCACTAAAAGATTCTTCCTAGAAAAGCAAGACTATTTCCCCAAGCTTGTTTGGAGAGCAAGCTCCTGTATCTAGAGGAGGAAAGAAAACTCTGAGAACAAGGAGTCTGTCACTCAGATTGTCCCCAGCCCAATTCCAAGGAATAGAGGGAAATGCTCTTTTCACTCGTAATAGCTGTGAGGCATCCCAAACACAAAGCAGAATTGCATTGATACTAATGTGTGAAAGCACAGCACAGGACTTGGGAGAAGGTAATTCTGTCTCATTTGAGCAGAGCAATTCAAGTGCAGTGTGACCGAACACAGGGGACCCTCCCTGCATGGTAGAAGTCAACTCCAGCACCTGTGCAAGGCCCTTGAGCAACAGCTCTAGCGAGCCCTAGTGCCTCTCAACTGGCGCATCACCAAGGCTCCAAGAGCTCACAGAACGGCAGTGGAAGTGCCCTTAATGGCGGACACACTGTCATCAGAATGGCAGCAGAGGCTCTAGTGGAAGCTGAAGGCTTTAGCTGCCAGGGGAGTTAGCTGCAGCGTCAGCAGCTATAGACGCTGCTGCTGACTTTGGCAGTGGCAGGAGAGTGCATCCTAGGCAGTGGGCACCAGCAACAGTGGTCAGCTACGCTCTCATGGCAAAGAGGACTCCAGAAGCCATAGTTTAAAGGGACAGCTTCCCTTAGGTCAGCTCTTTCTTTTTTATCCTTGAACAAAAGTGAGTTTACAGTATTAGGTGATCTCCTAGGCCCTCAGAAAAAGATCATCGAATGATAAACTCTGAATAGAGGGAAACACAAGCAGTGGCACAACCAAAGCAGCCGAGGGCAACACAAGGACAGTGAGAGACTCATGATGAAAATCACCATCTCTTTGCCAGCCCTGCCAAGGACTGGGCTTCGATGTCAACAGCACAGAACTCCAATAGCACACTTGAAATATAAATAGTCATGCTCTCCCCTTTCACTAATTTAATGAATTATACATGCCAGGAAAAATTAAGGGCACTGACGATGTAAAAGCCTAAGACTTCAAACACCTTGAAATATTCTGGAACGAATTTTTCTGTCTCTGTGCTCCCTACAGAGTGGCAATTTTAATCTACTTCCCTAAGGGCAGGGAGACCAATGGAAATACCACAAAATATGTTAAGTTATAAACCAAATGCTTATAAGACTCCAGATTTCTCAACAACAGAGCTCAAGAAAATCACAGGAAAAACGTTAACTTCCTAAAGATTAGCGGCAAATGGCAAGACAACCATATGTTGGCTGAGTAATGGGGTAAAAAAAAGTTTCTACAGGCATGGAGTATCTTCTTTGATAACCTCCAGAGTGTATCAGCAGAGTGATTAGCGCGACAAGACTCTCAAGAAAATGAGCACCAGACCTGGCTGGGAGCACGGTAAGTAAGACACAGTACTGCCACCCATGGGAACTGGCTGGGGACCTAGGTGCCTTCTCCAGACAACAGCCAGCCTTCTCTCTGTTGCAAGCTGTCATTGTGCCATCAGAACGAACCCAAGAGAACTGTCATTATTCATCAATTCCTCCCTCCTTTTTTCCCCATCTCATCCGAGACCTTAGACAGCTTGGAGAACACGCATTTCATTACAAAAAAAAAAGAGAGAGACTGGGACAGCTACTGACTTTGAGTGTAATTACACTGCAAGGTAATGATAGCACTCCTCGGAGCTTCTGGAAACAGAAGAGGACAGAAGCAAAGACTAAGGAATCTCTGTAGAGTATAAATGCCCCCAAATATGACCTGAAGTAGACTGAAAAGCTGTTTATGCCACTTCCTTCTCTACTCAGCAAATGCTCATCGTCACAAAGAAGATGGCCACCCCAACGTAAACTAGGAATAAGAACTTAAAGGATTCTGGATTTTCATTAAAGCGAACTTCAGGACTTTTCACTGTTCAAACTGTGCCACATCATAGGAAAGACAACTTGGTAGGTGGTACAATATTGCAGTCAAAAACAATCCGATTTTGGAAAAATCAAATGTAGACAAGAGGAATGCAACAGCTACCTACATTTTCACCAAGGCTGTGATAGCTTTCTTTCTGTAATTCAAGCAGGTCAGAAAAAAGTGTCATGAAGCAGTTGACGTCTTGGGGTAGTCAGAAGTTTGCAATTGTGTAAATGGCGGCTAAAGCAATCAGGCTGTAGATACAGCTGTGTCCTCAATCGCTGATTGTAATTTTATCATCTTACAAAAAAGAAACCTCTGTATTACTAAACCACCCAAACTTTGATCCACTTATGTCATCAACCAATAGGAACTGAAAGAAGTATTTCTGTATAACCATACAGACTGGTAATATACACACATACCTAAGACGACCAGCAAAACGTAAGTCTGTGTTATATAATCTTCAAATATCAGGAAGAAGACAAAGGTTTCATCAGAGATACACAGAGACACACATGTATACAATTAAGATATATCCTCCTCTCATTCTTTCTTTTTTTTTTTAAATTTCACATGAACCCTTCACTTAAAGAGTAAAAATATCTAGATTCCCATTCTACTTAAATATATTCAAGCAAAGCTCCCGGGAAGGTTTCCAGGGAGTTAGATTGCTTTGAAACTGGCCATGCATTAAATAAAGCTTTGTCTAACAAAAGTGAAAGAGTAACTGATATGGTATCTGTACGTTCACTCTGCACAAGGTTCCTGTGGCTCAAAAGCATTACTCAAAGACAAAGAACACATCAGATTACAGCTCTGGAGTCTCGTACTCTACCTCTGCCAGCAACCCTGCCAGCTTACACGACACTCTGTGAGGGCCAACCACCTGCTTCCTGAGGAATCTGTAATCTACCTTCTCCATTAGTTCCCCCGAGGTTCTCCTCCTTTACACATGTGCCCCCCTTCACTCATTCCACGGCGTTCACCTTTCATCTCTAAGAGATTCATTAACGATAAGTGTGCAAGGGTTCACTTTAACAGCAAAACCAAAAAGAAAAGCCTTCGGCATTACATTTTATAATGAAACAAAAACTTAAATTCTGTGAGTCTACTGAGCTAGAACTAAAAGCGACTGCAGCAAGAGATGCATTCCTGGTACCTGGCTTCTTTTCCCATTACCTGCTTCAGTGTACTTCAATCCCACTTTTTCTTCTGTGTCTTTTGTCTTTGGGGGTGGCCAGACAGCTTGGAGTCTGCCAGGAGTCCTATCGTCCTGCTCAGTGGGGCTGTGGTCAGGCTGTTGGAAAAGTGGGCAAACAAAAGAGTAAGTTAAATGAAATGTGGCCAGGGCCAATTAATCCCTGAGAACAACTGTGCTAACTCTGAAATTAATTTTAATGGCACATTGCTCTCATTCACTGTAACTGGAACATCTCACTCCAATACGATCCTTTTCTAGAAATGTAAAGTGATCAGTTGGGGTGGAAAGAGACATAACTCAAGGCCAAGTATTACACAACCTTCAATAGATGATTTTTAGCATATAACTTTTTTTATTTTTAAATCACAAGTACACTTTGATCTGAAGATACAAATATACTATAATCGGGTACATTTATAGGGATGTTTAGAAATATATCCCAAACTCCAGGGTTATTTATAATATAAAAACTAGTTTTGCATTTTCTATGAACATTACCTGTAGGCCAAGATACACTTCTCTAAGATGTCCACATTGATCATTTCTTTTTTTTCTTTCCCACACACACAAAACTGAATGAGCTGGTTTTCACATTCAAGCTATTTTTACAGGGGTTGATTTTTACAACTAGGAGAATGCTATGTTGTATTTAGTTTTTAACTGCAAGCTAAGATAGTTTTTCCAAAGACCTTTAAATTTAACTGATGTATGAGGGAATGATAATTGTATGCCAAATTGATAATAAGCAAGAAATGTTATTTGTTGTCCTTATGAATTTTAAGATCCACTGGACCAGTGCTTGCTAGTCCTTACAAATTACCTGAATAATTTTTTTAATAGTAACAGCTTTCACTAATTAGATGGTTACTATGTGCTAACTTCATTTAATCTTCGCCAACAACCAAATAAAGATCAAAGGTTATTTTCTTTTTGCTGATCAAGGTCACCCAGCCAGTAATTGGCAGTTAGAATTAAAACCCAAGTCTCACACTAACCCAGTGCTCAATCAAGATGCCTTGTAACCAACACAGAACATTTTAATCACATCACAAACAGGTATTCCGCCAAGTGGCAGACTTTCAAAGGAAAAATACAGTTTTCGCAGAGGTATAATAAAGTGGAGAGGAAATCTGGGCTATAGTTCTAGATTGCATTGATTCCTCATGCTGCTTGGTTTTTAGAAGCACATTTCCTATTAATGTTTAAACTCAGAGTGACAGTTTCGCTTTCTGACCTGCACACCTTTACTTATACCTCTCTTACAACAACCCAGAAAAAGATAAGGAAGAAAGAAAACGCTTCTGTCCAACTCCATACTCCTTACAAGGTCAACTTGACTATAATCATCTTTCACCTAGAAGAGGGTCACTAAGATCGGTATATGAGATTCTCTTTGATAGGAAACCTGAAAAGAAATACAGCAGCATCACATTTTATGACAAAACCCAAAACCCAACGCTACGTACGCTTTTGGAATCCGAGGGGCCATCTGCTGGCCTTGACCTCGACCGCTCAAACACAGCTCTTAGGGACTCCTTCTCATGCCTCATTTTGCGCTTGAGAGCTTCCAGCTCAGAGGTGTCAGCTGTGGTCCCCTTTTTGGGGGGACGGATGAATAAGGCTCTAAAGGCCTCCAAGGTAGTCTCTGGCGGCTTTGGCTTGACCTCTCCTCCCTGGGTCTGGGCTTCTCCGGGGCCGCTCTGGCTCTCCTGGGGAGTACTGCCACTCCTCTCCTCCCCCCTGGGCTGTTCAGGGTCTTCTGCCTTTGATTCGGCTTTGGGGACGTCAATATTGAGCAGCTGAGAGAGCTGCTCCAGGAGAGTGGGAGCGGCCTTCGGATCATTTGTTTTCTCTCCCATCTTCACTGCCTGAGGCCCTGCCTGTGCTAGGGACCTCTGGACAGGCTGGGTCAACTTAAGCAAAGCCAGGTCCCCGTCCTTTGGTTTAATTTCAGTGATGGTCTCCCCGACCTCGGCTGGGGCTCCCTTCTTCAGCACACGAAGCCCACTAAAAAAAGCTGGGAGCTGGAAGGACTTCTCTCCAGGGACTTCTTTTTTAGGAGAGGTGTTCTCAGTGACACCAACACTTGAGTTCTGGTCTGTTACCACAGGTAGAACTTTGGAACCTTCTTCTCCAGCTTGTCGCTGGCCGGGGCTATGCTCTGTCTGAAGGCCACCATCCTCGCGTTCCAATTTGCTGTTTATCTCCTGCAGAGTCCTTTGAGGACCTTCTCCACTGGGCTCTGCATCACCCCTTTCTCCAGGGGCAGTATTCTCCCTCCCATCTCCTGGCTTTTCTTGGGACTGCTTAGATGGCTCAGATAAAACACCACTAGGGGACTTTGGGCCATTGATGTTGCTTCCCTCTTCTGGCTCCTGGCCTCCATCATCAGAGTCAGAATCACTGGTGGTGTTCACCAGGGTCCCGCGAACCAAAATGACATTGTCTCTGCACACACTCAAAGCAGCCAGTGGAAGCAGCTCTTGACCAGGCAGAGAAATCCCTGCCTCTGCTTCTCCCCGGCTTCCCTCCAACCCCGTCTCTGTCTCCACCCTCGGAGTCTTCCCATCATTTCCGAGGTCAGGTGGAACCTGAGCCTCCGCCTCCGGCGGATCCAAGCCACTGCTGGGCTCCTCCAGCTGAGGCGTGGGATCCACCACTAAACTGCGGAAGGCTTTCAGCACCGCATCTTCCTCTCCAGGCTGCACAGATTCCAATTTACTCGTAAACCCAAACAGGGATTTCATAGAGAACTTGGTCAGGATCGACTGGGCCACGTCAAGTCCGGCTTCGGGTTGTCCTGGTTCCGAGCCATCACTGCCATTCGGAGCGTTACCCACGTCCTCCATGTCGCAGCCGTGCCCTGGGCGGCAGATTCTCACTTCTGCGATCTTCCCCTGCCCTCTCAGTTTCTCCACTCCACCGGTTCTTAACTTCCAGGACAGAGAACAGCAGGACCCGCCGGTGAGACTCAGTCGCGGAGCGAGCACACTTGGCCGGGCTCTGGTCCCTCCCGAGCCCTCCTTCCGGTTTGCGCGCTGATGGGGCGTCCGGGGCAACTGTAAAAAGTCCGCGGAGCTTTATGCCCAGAGGCAGCCGAGGCTGCGCACCTTACTACACACGGACTGGGGAGGCTGCTCCTCTGGGACTTCCGTATTTATTCCCGGGGACAAAAGGCTTTTTGTCGTAGGGAAAGTCAGCCTGCCCCCACTCATCCCAGCCCAGGACTTCGCCACGAGCTCCGCCCCAGTGCCGGCCGTTCTCCTGGTGGCTTTCAACTTCCTCATTGGTGAGCAAGTGAGGCTCCAGAAAGTGCTGAGCCGGCAAGCAGCTCCTGACGGCCTTCAACCACCCCCCCTCCCCCGGAGCAGCTGAAGAAATTTAAAAGTGAATCAGCAGCAAATGACCGCAATACTTCTTACGGGCTCTCTATTGCCATCTCAATCACGGCCAGAAGCTTGTGCCATCTGGGCCAAAAAAAAAAAACCCAAAAAACAAAAAACTAGCAGTGCACACAGACCAACAGCCACTTACAAAGCCCAAAGCAAAGAAAGAAAAGTAAAGAAAGAAACGGATCATCTCAGGAAGCCCAGGACTCTCAAAAGCAGTTAATTGAATGCCCTTGAAGCTTTTTTTTTTTAAAGTGCTTTCTTCCGCTTCCCTGCAGGTTTCATCTGGAATGCAGATTTTAGCTGCCCCAGCCGGAGAAGGAAAACCAACTCGACTGGTTTCGGATTACTGCTGTTTTAGCTCTGCCCCGGTGTCTCAGCGTTCTACAAACAGGTACCTAGGCAAGCGCACCCACCACGCCCACCGTCCACCAGCCTTAGGGTGGCAGAGTAAACAGCCCCAGCCAGCCTGGCAGGAATGATTACCCTCCACACTCTCTGTGCCAACCTTGGGCTTCTGCTCAGCAGCTCTGGCTTCCTGGCTTCCTCATGAATCCTGCTGGCCAAAGCCTCTGTGCTTCAGCCATCCAACCAACAAATTGAAACCTGGCATGATACAAAGTAACACACAACCTGCCTTGTTAGGTAAAGCAATTCACTAAAGGTCCCCAAGGAGCCCCATTCCCCTAAAGGGAAAAACACCTGAAAGGTCTCTATCAGGTCTCTGTCACAGACCCAATTTGCCTAAAACAAAAACAGGAAAGACAAAACCACCCCCAAACATCAGCTCAATGTAGTTTCCAACGGTGATTATAGGCTGAGAACCTGGCAATGAAGAGCTTGGAAAAATTGCAGCTCTGTTTCCCAGCAGCATACCTGCTGCCTCTTGGGGCAGCTTCCTGTCGGACCTGAAGGTCTCAGTGTTTTTCAAATCCCATCCAGTCAGCAGGCATTTAGTAAGCACCTGGGACGGATAAGGTACTGTGCTGGATCCGAAGAACCAAACTGGCTTAATAGTCATCATGGTTTAATAGTAATCACCGGCTCTCTGAACAAAGCTGCGAGAAGATTGAGCCCAAGCGTTAAACGCAAACCAATTATGCAAAACGGAATCTGTAGCCACCAGCAAAACAACTGTCTTGCTTTATCCGCAGCAGGGAATGGCTGTGGCTTCCACACTGCTAGCTTGAATTGTGTTTCCCGCTAAGTATTAATACTAAGAAATTCTGATCACAGTGATAAATTTCTAGCATGATGCGTTCAAAAGAAACCCTCACACAAAAACGGTACATATGATTACAACCCATCACCTCCTATTGGAAAGTTAAGACAGTACTTCCTAATCCCTGATTTGACCTTGTATCTAAACGCAGACTTTCCTGTTTGCTCCTGATCCCAGTATATTTGGGGATTATTAACTAGGGCACAGTTAATCAAAAGGCCACCACAACACTGAAGAAAATTCATTGGTGACATGTAGGTCTCAGAAGAAGCTTCCTGTCTCAAGGAAATGCCCATTGATAAAATCATACTTCTGCTTCTTCAAGACAGAAAACAAAGGAAATCATCACATCAGATCATAAGATCAGTCTTCTGAAGAACTATGTGGACCAGCCAATATACAGGGGAGGGGAGGAGACATGGCACGTATTTGGTGTTCTTCAACTGAGAAAGCTTCATTTTCTCAGACATAATTATTGATTTCCAGATTTCCAGAATCAGTTTCTAAGCGCTTTCAGCAGATTTGGGCAAAATGGGACATAAACTGGAAGGGGCTGATGGCTCTTCCACAGTACGGCATGGAGCAGAATTACAAAGTTTTAGCACCCTCTCAATACCCACGGACACCAATACAATGTCATGGAAAGTGCGGGAAGTCTTGGGTCCCAGGGAGATGATTTGATCCCAGTCCCTTGACTCGAGGTAGGTAAGGTATTATTAGGTTTGTTTTAAAAGTGACGCAACCATGGTCAAGAGAACACAACCAAGCCAAGGTGCACAGCTAGTAAGTGGAGGATACTAATAATACCTAACATTTACTGGGTGTTGATAAGCACTGTTCTAGGTGCTCCATTGTGTATTAACTGATTGGTACATCTAGCTATGAGGCTGGTATTATTTTCTTTTTCATGTTTAGAAAGAGGAGCAGAAAGATGATGTAGCTTGCCCGTGTTCACAGGTGGAACTGGAACTTGAATCCAGGCAATCAGGCCCCAGAATCCACAATCACTCTTCCAAAACCCTGAGCTCTGCATCCTGCCGTAATAGGACTCCACACACGCCTGCCTCTTGAAATGTGCAAGAGTGTCAGCCCGGTGAGTTGGTGGTCTCTCACTAGGACACGTATTGTACTTTACCCTTTGAGATGATACAGAAGGTTGACTTCATAAAAAGAAAAAACAATATGCGAATGACCATTCTTTTCTCTCATCATTTAGGGGGGAAATCTAGAGGGGGTGCTTAGAAAAATGAAGCAAAAGTTCCTAACTGGCTTGTCTACTGGTCACAGACAAGACACACAGTCCTCGGGACTCAAACCTATCAAGAGGCTTTCCAGCTCACCCGTACAATTCTCCTTCATTTAGGAAGCTTAACTATCACAAAGACGCATTCATCCAACAGTCATTGTTAAGCACCGACTCTGTACGAGGCTCCAGGGATATAAAGATGAAGAAACTCCAGCCCTCCACCTTCGTGAAACATGAAGTTTAATACAGGAAATCAGCCAAGAAAGAGGTGATTCCTGTTCACAGACTGTAAGTGAGTACTTTATACCCCAGACTCGGTCTAAACAGCAATAGGTGGACATAAGACAATTTTGAATGAAAGAAGCAGCGACCATCAAAATATGAAGATGAGTAAGAAAGAGAAGCATGGTAGTTTACAGAGATCTTTGAATATTGACTCTTTCAGGCCACTGGTTCTCATGGCCATGAGAAATGTTACGACATCTGGTCATTTAGGGAATGGAAAAATGTTTCAGACCATAGTGTTCAAATAAGCAGCCTACAAATTTGATCTTAGTTGGGTGGTCTTGAAAAATGAATCCATTTAATGCTTTAACGTTCCCGGGGGGGGGGGGGGAGATAACTTCTCTTGCACGTTATTTCTCTGTCTTGTCCTGCTATGCATACTTATTAAGTACCTACTACACAAAACCAGTGACAGCCAAGACTTTCTCCTTTTCAACCTCACCTGACTCTCTAACCTCAAAACACTTAAGCTCTCTAACAGCTACACCTGTGCAAAAGGCAGATTAAAAATGATCTGCCTTGGAAACTAGTTGAAACAGGCACGATGAATATCAGGTAGGATTTAACCCACGTGTTGCTCTTTGTAACTACTTGTTAAAAACAATCACTACGCAGCTACTTGAAAACAGAACACTATTTGTGTGCAGAATTTACTACCAATGAATTCTCTGTGTTCCTCCCATCTCACCATCTTCTGAGATTGAGGCTGGAGCTAATTTTACCTCATGGCAATGGGAACATCAGTCCAACAAACAATACCTAGTGAGCTAAGCTTAAAAGAATGGTTGCAAAAACAACAACAAAAAAGGCATATCATCTCCTGGACGCAGTAGAACCTAGCTTCTTGATTCTAACAACAACTAGAGGAATGAGCATTAAAAATTTTTAAGTCAATTTGCAGAAATTGGACACTGCCTAAAAGAAAAACTTCCTAAAGCCCCCCACCTCACACACTTACTCTTTGCAGCCCTCTGCCATGTCACTCAGCTTAGAGAATGCCTTCCCACATTCTCATAAAATCCCAGAAAGGCAAGGGAAAAGTAAAGCAAGTGAGATTAATTTCACGGTGTTGAGCTAAATGAGTCTCATGTTTCTCCTTATCCAGTATACTTCAAGTTCCCGGCCTGCATTTAATGACTCACTGCTTCCAGCTTCTAGGGGGTTCAACTAGGTTCATGTGACGATTGCTTGAGAAAAATAGAAAACAGTTAAAATTAATAAGAGTAAGATTGTAGAAACTATTTCTGTGGAAGGAAAGAGTTTAGAGCAATGGGCTGAGTAAAATAAGTAAACTATGAAGATATAAGTGGGGTAATAGGCAGAGATGGGCTTTTTGGGTTCAGGAAGTGTGTTTTAACTAAGTGAAGTCCGATATAAATGGTGAGAACTAAGGACATGATGACCACACAAGTAGTCAAAAAGACATGTGTTAAATGAATGAGGTGTCAGATGAAAGGAGTGTAAGATTATGGAAGAAGCTGGGAAGAATCAAATTGTTGGGAGGCTGAAGAGGTCTTTAGAAGGACTAGAAGTCAACCAGCCCAACACTCTTCTTCTAAAGATGGAGATATTTGAAGTCGAGAAGCTAAGTAACTGGTACCAGCTCACGCAGCGCAAGTGCAGCCATTAAGGTGGGAAAAGAGGCGTCCCAACTCCTGTCCACCCCGTGTCACATCCCCCTACTGCCCTGGCACGTGATCTTACCTTCTTCCTGATCAGCATCTTCTTTAAGCTCATTTTCCACATCTTCAAAATGGAGTTATGAGGCCAAATGTTAAGACAGGGCCGGAGACCTCCCTAGGCTTCTCCTTCCATCTCAGGCAGTGCTTTCCCTGCCTTCGCAGCGTGGATTCCCCCTGCCAACTACTGCAACCCTCAACACAGCCCCTCTGGCTCAGCCTCGGAGAAGCCAGCAGCTGTTTTTACTGATTGATTCAAAAGAAAACAGGCTGCACCTGCCAACGGCAAGGACGGGGCTCAGTGATTAAGGCCTTTTTCCATCAAGCAGACTTAGTGCAAAATGTTTCTAAGACTGGTTCCACTGAGCTGTATTCAAAACTTCTGTGGAAGTGGGTTGAATGTTGGTAACAAACTAGAAGACTCTGAAAGGGAAGAGGGGAGGCCGAGGCATACTCGTGAAGCTGAAGAAGAGAAGAGAGCAGTGGGTACGTCATCCTGCAATGATCAAGGAATGAGGGCAGTGCGCACAGTTAAGAACCTGGCCCTGGGTCCTGGGCTAACACCCTACTCTGCTCCTGCAAGAAACCTGACCTTGGACAAGTTATATAAGCAACCTGTGTCTCAGCTTCTTCACCCAGAAACTTGGAATAAGAAAAGTACCTACTTCGTGGGTTATTAGAAGCATTAAATAAACTAATATATGTTTCACACTCCTCAATGCCTGGCCCGTAGTAAGTACCGTATGGATATGACATGTTTTCATAGCAAAGGAATAACTTTCTTAGGGACATCAACCAGCAACCAACAGAATTGTTTTTAACCTTGTCAATATGAAGCAAGTATTTACCGAGGAAATGACGGCCCACGAAGGAAGCTGCCCTCCCAGTTCCCTCACATATGCTCTTGGACAGAGGAGCCATTTGGTCTGAACAGGACTGTTCCTTATAGATAGGCCTACTACATACAACGGCTCCCCATGCCACATCTGCGCCACGAGTGAATTGAGCTTCAAAGAAAATTCTTTCAAGGGGTCCCTTTGGGTGTCTCAGGGCCAGTGCTCTCTGGATTATTGCTTTCCATCTGTATCGCCTGAAGAGAGGAATTAGCTTCAAGAGTTCCCAGGTGGCTACTGTAGAGGGTGACAGAGTTCACCTGTTCTTTATTACTCCTGAGTTCCAAGATGATTTTTAAACCAACTCAATCATTTCAGAAAAAAACAAAATCCATGAATTTGGATTTTGTCCAGAAAATCCTTTTCTCAAGAGTCTGTTGACACATGCTGACGATGTGTGGTCCCCTAGCACTGAGACTTCCCCTCCCTTTGGGGAAGGGACGTTCCCAGATGATGACTGGCCTGGGAGAGAGCCCAGGGCGTTAACAGCAGAGCAAGGACCATTTTTTGTTGCTGTTTTTAGGCCAACTCATTATACTTCAAAGGTGTACGCATTTCATTTAAAATGTCCTTACTGGGCTTCCCTGGTGGCGCAGTGCTTGAGAGTCCGCCTGCCGATGCAGGGGACGCGGGTTCGTGCCCCGGTCCGGGAAGATCCCACATGCCGCGGGGCGGCTGGGCCCGTGAGCCATGGCCGCTGAGCCTGCGCGTCCGGAGCCTGTGCTCCGCAACGGGAGAGGCAACAACAGTGAGAGGCCCGCGTACCGAAAAAAAAAAAACCCAAAAAAAACCACGGGGTCAATGACACCTTTCTCATAGAGTTATGGGGAGGATTAAGGTATTAGAAAACTTGCATAAAGAACCTAGCATGGTACCTACTTGGGACAACAGTGACACCCTAAAAAAATGCTAGATCTCCCCCTTCTCTCCTCTCATGCATGTTCTTATCATCCACCTTCATTTTGTTTTAGGTAAATCTTCATCTTCCCTAATTTTTCTTTTGCCTCCTTTAAATTTAAAAGTATTTAAGAATGATAACTAGATCTTTGGTGTTGGAACTAATATTCCCAAGATAACTTTTACTTAAAAAAAAATTAAGGACAAGAAAAGATATCCAGTTACAGTGGAGTCAGTGGCTGTCTAGTTTCACCATTCAGGAAGAACAAGAGTATAGACAGCAAGAGATATATACAGTTTCTTAGATTCCAGATCTTCATCTACAACTTTCATCATGAGCAACTTTAGCCATGATGAAATGCTTTCTCCATGGACTCCATGCCTTCTGTGGTGGTTATTTCTGTGGGACATCACTATTACTCATTTAGGAAAAGCTCAAAACTCTTCAAAAACATGTCCCAGGAAATTCTGTACCTTAAAAAATGCTCCTATTTTCTCTCCTCTTCAGCTTCACAAGTAAGTCAAAGCCTTTCCTTTTTCCTCTTAAAATATTTTATTTTGTCACGGACATTGAATCCATTTCCAAGGACTCTTTGATACTGCTTGGTGGAGTCCGTCTTAGAAATATCTGACAGTAAGACCCTAGGCAGTAATGTAATAACTATTTCAAGCTTGATTTTCGTATTTGTAAGAGTAATTTTTTTTTTTTAATTTGCGATATGCGGGCTTCTCACTGTTGTGGCCTCTCCCGTTGCGGAGCACAGGCTCTGGACGCGCAGGCTCAGCGGCCATGGCTCACGGGCCCAGCCGCCCCGCGGCATGTGGGATCTTCCCGGACCGGGGCACGAACCCGTGTCCCCTGCATCGGCAGGCGGACTCTCACCCACTGCACCACCAGGGAAGCCCGACCCCGTTTTATTAGTGCTGTTCAGTGCAAGTTTCTGTAATGGTGGAAATGTATCTGTGTCATGCAATCCAGTGCCACAGGTGGCCTCTGAGCACTTAAAATGTGCCTAATGTAACTGAGGAATTAAGTTTTATTTAGTCTTAATTAATAGCCATAGGTGGCTAGTGACTACTGTTTGGCCATTCCTTTAGATGTGAATACTGAGGTTCAGAGACATTAGGGCAATTCAAAGATTACACAACCAATGAGTGGCATAGCCAGGATCTGCACGGGATCAACCTGATTCTAAATGTACCTTCTTTTCATTATAATAAATCAAAGAGCTATAGAATTTTGTAACAGTTCTCTTTCACATTGAAACATCAGCATGGGGGCAAAATAGATGATCACCTGGTTACCGGAACCAAATGGCCCCTGTAGTTAGAAGGAATTGGCAGAGAGCAGAAAGGACACAAATTATGAGCCCTGATTTGATCAGTAATGATTCCTTGAAGTTAATACTCACATCATTTAGTCACGTTAAAAGAAAAATATGAAAACCAATGTAAAGGCATTAAAATCACAAAGTAGAAAGTAAGCTAGGCATTGTCACAACTATGGTCCTACTCTTTTTTTTTTTTAATATTTATTTATTTACTTATTTGGCTGCGCCGGGTCTTAGCTGAGGCACACTGGATCCTCGCTGCTGCGGGATCTTCGTTGCGGCATGTGGGCTCTTAGTTCCCTGACCGGGGTCAAACCAGGGCCCCCTGAATTGGGGGTGTAGAGTCTCAACCACTGGACCACCAAGGAAGTCCCTATGATCCTATTCTTTTTTTTTTTTTTTTTTGCGGTACGCGGGTCTCTCACTGTTGTGGCCTCTCCCGTTGCGGAGCACAGGCTCCGGACGCGCAGGCTCAGCGGCCATGGCTCACGTGTCCAGCCGCTCCGCGGCATGTGGGATCCTGCCGGACCGGGACACGAACCCGTGTCCCCTGAATCGGCAGGCGGACTCTCAACCACTGCGCCACCAGGGAAGCCCGATCCTATTCTTAAACACAGTTAAAGAGAGGGCAAAGAAAAAGAGGAGAGGCCAGAGCTATGGCTTTGAAGTGAGATGTATTTGGGTTCACTATGGGATATTACTTACTAGTTACACGCAAGATGTGTCACTTAGGCAAGTTCCTTAACTTCTATGAACCAGTATTTACATGTATAAAATAGGGAAAATAATAAGTCATAGGATTGTTCTAAGAATTAAACGTGCTAATATTCCTAACCCAGTGCTTGCCTGATTTGCAACAGACACCCAGTAAATAGTAAGCATACTTTATGAAGCATGTATGAAGCCTTCAGAAAACAAGCTAGCTTGATCTTTCTAAATTCACTTCACTTGCAAATACAAGCCCCATTGTCATGAATATGCTAATGACGTGGGGATGTCCACCTGCGGCCTTTAGCTTTAAGCTCTCGTTGGCTTCCATGAAAACACAACAAGGATGTGGCCCTTTCCATGTACTGCAGAGGCACTGTATCAGAGAGCCCTCTGCATCCATTCTTTGCTGTCAAAGTCAATTGAGGCCACAGAGTTTGCCTTTTAGGAATGAAGGAACATGAGGGCCTGAAATCTGCTCTGGTTCCCGTCAGTGTTTCCCCATCAACTGTAAAGACCCAAGGTCTGAGGCATCCAGCGTCCCAGGTGAGCAGCTGCAGAATCTTCCCTGGATTGAGTTCTGTGGGGTGATTTTGGTTGTGATTCTAGCTTTCTAATTCGGAGCCCGGTTCTCAGTCCTTCTCACTGATTATGAGAGCTAACTCATATCCGTGAAATGAATTCGGTTCTTCCATTAAAACAAAACAAAAGAAAACAACCAAATCAGAAACGCATCCAAAGTAGTGGAGAGGTAGAGGGGCTTCACATTTAAGCACCCAGGTCCAGACTCGGACAGACCTGGGTTCAGATCCTTGCACCTGCCTTTACTGAACCTCTCTCCTTATTTGTATCAATACAATAGGTACAATAATACTTCAAAGAATGGTGCCTGGCATTGAGGAAGTGATCAATTCATGGCAGTTTTGTTACTGGTTTAGACACTTAAGGTTTGGTGTGGACTTGGTAATTACATCTTTCCGTTCATAAGATGCAATTACTTGGAACCCGATGCGGTGTCCTCCGCAGACAATTAAGCTAATTCAATAAGGAGCATCCAGGGACCCACGAGTGGGGTGATGGAGATGATCCTTGGAAACCAGCAACACCAAGAAGAGTTCAAGGCTTGTGTTTTAAAAGCTGCATGCAAAATCCTACTTTCAGAATTCATGCAACCAATATAGAATTCTGACGACTGCTTGCCTTTTCTGCTCTGCATACCTTTTGTCCCTCTCAGGCCACACCTCTTTTAGTGTCTTTTTTCTATCCTGCCCACGTCCCTTATTTACAGACATTTTACAAACTATCCTCCATGGTGAATAGTCATCTCAAATGGAATCTTTAAGAAACTGCACTTGTTCTAAGAAGTTAGGCCCCACTTGCTCTCTGGTCTGTCCAGATTCAGTTGCCTTGACATGTCTGGCTCAAAGTGCACCGGCAACTGAGGAGCACGGCTAATGACAGTTTCTAATAGTGGAATATAAGAAACTGCCCTTTAAGGCTAACTGTGTAATGGTCATGCTCTAAATGGGCACTCTGGGGTGACTGAGGGTTTATCCCATATAGATGCTACCCCAAGGCAATTCACACATTTGGTGCATTTGTATGTTGTTCCCAAACTGACACCTAGGATTGCCAGACTTATTAAATAGAATACAGGACAACCAGTTAATTCTGAATTTCAGATAAACAACAAATTATTTTTCACTGAATATGTCCTATGTAATATTTAGCAACCTCATGACCTCAAAGTGGAACTGACTGAGCATTGGATTCTTTCAAGAACTTTCTAGGTCACCCAGAATGGTCTACGGGATTTGCTAGAGCAGGGTGATCACCCAAACAGAACCTCTCTACACAGCAGTCTGGCTGACATTCACCCAAGGGGCACCAAGACAGCAGCAGTGGTTGCTTAAACACTGAAATATATACTGGCTGGTAAACAGATGCTGCTCGGAGCCTCCCTGGTGTCTACCTTCCACCAGCTCCACCTCTTGCCATTCCTCCAAGGAACCCTTGGACCTTCTCACAGTTCAGTAACTAAAAGATGAAGGTAACATGCGACAACATGGATGGACCGCAAGGGCATGATGCTAAGAAGAATAAGTCAGAGAGAGAAAGATGAATACTGTTATGTTCTCACTTATAAGTGGAATCTAAAAGAACCCAAATTCATAGAAACAGAAAAGGGACTGGTGATTGCCAGATGTGGGGAGATGAAGACAGAGGAAGATGGGTGAAAGGTAGTCAGAAGGTACAGACTTCCAGTTGTAAGATTGCTAAGTCCTGGGGATGTAATGTACAGGATGGTGGCTATAGTCAACAATGCTGTATTGCACGTTTGAAAGTTGCTAAGAGAGTAGATCTTGAAAGTTCTCATCCCAAGAAAAAAAAGCTTGTAACTACGTGAGGTGATGGATGTGAAATGAATTTATTGTGGTGATCATTTCACAGTATATACATGTACCAAATCATTATGTTGTACACTTGAAACTTAAACAATATTGTATGTTAATTACACCTCAATAAAACCAGGGAAGAAAAAAAGGATTGCACTGGAGAAACAGAAAGAAATGATATGAGCCTTCAAATAGAGTTAGGAGACGATAAATTCTGGTCTCACTATCAGAGTTGTGACATTGTTCCTCATATTAAAACGAAGATTCATGTTGAGAATATTAAGATGTATTTGTTTTTCTTTTAAATAATTTCCATCTCTTTCTTTGAATTTCTTGTATTTCTTTGTATTTCTTTTAAGGAATTTTCATTCCCCACACACCACACTGCTTGGGTTGACTTATGCTCCTTTAATAGAATCAGGAAATGTAATATTATAGCTAAAAGGAACACTGTTTCATCTGTTCGTGTTCCTCCCATCCTGTCTGCACACACTTGTTAAAGAAACTGAGGCCCACCGGAGTTAACTGGTGCCCAGAGTCCCACAGCTAGCTAGTGGTTGAGCCAGCAGTGGAAGTGAAGTGAAGGAGACCTCCACCTCTCGTTCTAGACCAGAGTGGGCCAGATCTGACCCACTGCCTATTTTTGAATGACTCCTTTAAGAATAATCTTTACATTTTTTAATGGTGGGAAAAAAATCAAAGACGAATAATATTTTTGATAGGTGAAAATAATATGAAATTCAAAGTTCAGTGTCTATAGACTTTTATGGGAACACAGGCACACTTATTCATGTATGTATTCTCTACAGCTGCTTGTGTTAACAGGGTTGAGTGGTTACAACAGAGATTGTATGGTCCCAAAGCCTAAAATATTTCCTCTCTGGCTCTTGACAAAAATAAATAACTAAATAAAAATTAATGCACAGCTAAATAAGGGGCCTTAATAGCACCCTCAGCCCTAATGCCTGGGGCCATTCCAATTGGTGAATGCCAAATTCCCACCAATTATTAAATGTTTTAGCTATCACCCCTACATACTAATGAAATGCTGCATGTCCACAGAAAAAGACTGATTAAAGTAACTTCCTGGGTGGACCTTCAAGATGGTGGAGAAGTAAGACATGGAGATCACCTTCCTCCCCACAAATACATCAAAATTACATCTACATGTGGAACAACTCCTACAGAACACCTACTGAACACTGGCAGAAGACCTCAGACTTCCCGAAAGGCAAGAAACTCCCCCATGTACCTGGGTAGGGCAAAAGAAAAAATAATAAACAGAGACAAAAGAATAGGGACTGGACCTGCACCAGTGGGAGGGAGCTGTGAAGGAGGAAAGGTTTTCACACACTAGGAAGCCCCTTCGTGGGCGGAGACTGCGGGTGGTGGAGGGGGGAGCTTCGAGGCCGCGGAAGAGAGCACAGCAACGGGGGTGCGGAGGGCAAAGCGGAGAGATTCCCGCACAGAGGATCGGTGCCGACCGGCACTCACCAGCCCGAGAGGCTTGTGTGCTCACCCACCGGGGCAGGTGGGGGCTGGGAGCTGAGGCTCGGGCTTCGGAGGTCAGATCCCAGGGAGAGGACTGGGGTTGGCTGCATGAACACTGCCTGAAGGGGCTATTGCCCCACAGCTAGCCGGGAGGGAGTCCGGGAAAATGTCTGGACGTGCCCAAGAGGCAAGAGACCATAGTTTCAGGGTGCGCAAGGAGAGGGGATTCAGAGCACTGCCTAATGAGCTTCAGAGACAGGCGTGAGCTGCGGCTATCAGCTCGGACACCAGAAACGGGCATGAAACGCTAACGCTGCTGCAGCCACCAAGAAAACTTTGTGCAAGTGCAGGTCACTATCCACACACCCCCAGGAGCCTGTGCAACCCGCCACTGCAAGGGTCCCGTGATCCAGTGAAAACTTCCCCGGGGAGAACGCTTGGCGCACCTCAGGCAGTTGCAAAATCATGTTGGCCTCTGCCGCCGCAGGCTCGCCCCACATTCCAATTATAACTACCGTACCCCTCCCTCCCCCAGGCCTGAGTGAGCCAGAGCCCCCTAATCAGCTGCTGCTTTAAACCCGTCCTGTCTGGGTGGGAACAGAAACCTGAGGGCAACCTACACGCAGAGGTGGGGCCACATCCAAAGCTGAACCCTGGGAGCTGTGCAAACAAAGAAGAGAAAGGGAAATTTCTCCGTGCAGCCTCAGGAGCAGCGGATTAAATCCCCACAATCAACTTGAGGTACCCTGCATCTGTGGAATACCTGAATAGACAACGAATCATCCCCAAACTGAGGTGGTGCACTTTGGGAGCAACTGTAGACTTGGGGTTTCCTGTCTGTGGCTGACTTGTTTCTGATTTTTATGTTTATCTTACTATAGTTTTTAGCACTTGTTATCACTGGTGGATTTGTTTACTGGTTTGGTTGCTCTCTTTTTTTTTATTACTTATTTTTTTAATTTAATAATTTTTAATTATTTAATTAATTTATCTATTTATTTTTTTTTATTCATTATTTTCTTTCTTTTTTTCTCCCTCTTCTTCTGAGTCATGTGGCTGACAGGGTCTTGGTGCTCCAGGCTGGTGTCAGGCCTGAGCCTCTGAGGTGGGAGAGCCGAGTCCAGGACACTGGACCACCAGAGACCTCCTGGCCCCATATAATATCAATCAGCAAGAGCTCTCCCAGAGATCTCCAACTCAACACTAAGATCCAGCTCAACTCAACGACCAGCAAGCTCCAGTGCTGGACACCCCATGCCAACCAACTAGCAAGACAGGAACACAACCCCACCCATTAGCAGATAGGCTGCCTAAAATCATACAAGTTCACAGACAGCCCAAAACACACCATCAGACAGAGCCCTGCCCACCAGAAAGACAAGATCCAGCCCTACACACCAGAACACAGGCACTAGTCCCCTCCACCAGGAAGCCTACACAACCCACTGAACTAACCTTACCCACTGAGGGCAGACAACAGAAACAGCAGAAACTACGAACCTGAAGCCTGCGAAAAGGAGACCCCAAACACAGTAAGTTAAGCAAAAATAGGAAGACAGAGAAATATGCAGCAGATGAAGGAGCAAGGTAAAAACCCACCAGACCAAACAAATGAAGAGGAAATAGGCAGCCTACCTGAAAAAGAGTTCAGAGTAATGATAGTAAAGATGATCTAAAAGCTTGGAAATAGAATGGAGAAAATACAAGAAATGTTTAACAAGGACACAGAAGAACTAAAGAGCAAACAAACAATGATGAACAACACAATAAATGAAATTTAAAATTCTCTAGAAGGAATCAATAGCAGATTAACTGAGGCAGAAGAATGGATAAGTGACCTGGAAGATAAAATAGTGGAAATAACTACCACAGAGCAGAATAAAGAAAAAAGAATGAAAAGAATTGGGGACAGTCTCAGAGACCTCTGGGACAACATTAAACACACCAACATTCGAATTATAGGGGTCCCAGAAGAAGAAGAGAAAAAGAAAGGGTCTGAGAAAATATTTGAAGAGATTATAGTTGAAAATTTCCCTAACATGGGAAAGGAAATAATCAAGTCCAGGAAGCACAGACAGTCCCATACAGGATAAATCCAAGGAGAAATACACCAAGACATATATTAATCAAACTATCAAAAATTAAATACAATGAAAAAATATTAAAAACAGCAAGGGAAAAGCAACAAATAACACATAAGGGAATCCCCTTAAGGTTAACACCTGATTTTTCAGCACAAACTCTACAAGCCAGAACGGAGTGGCAGGACATATTTAAAGTCATGAAAGGGAAAAACCTACAACCAAGATTACTCTACCCAGCAAGGATCTCATTCAGATTCGATGGAGAAATTAAAACCTTTGCAGACAAGCAAAAGTTAGGAGAATTCAGCACCACCAAACCAGCTTTACAACAAATGCTAAAGGAACTCCTCTAGGCAGGAAACAAAAGAGAAGGAAAAGACCTACAAAAACAAATGCAAAACAATTAAGAAGATGGTAATAGGAACATACATATCAATAATTACCTTAAATGTAAATGGATTAAATGCTCCAACCAAAAGACATAGACTGGCTGAATGGATACAAAAACAAGACCCATATCTATGCTGTCTACAAGAGACCCACTTCAGACCTAGGGACACATACAGACTGAAAGTGAGGGGATGGAAAAAGGTATTCCATGCAAATGGAAATCAAAAGAAAGCTGGAGTCGCAATTCTCATATAAGACAAAATAGACATTAAAATAAAGACTATTATAAGAGACAAAGAAGGACACTATATAATGATCAAGGGATCAATCCAAGAAGATATAACAATTATAAATATATGTGCTCCCAACATAGGAGCACCTCAATACATAAGGCAAATGCTATGTAACAGCCATAAAAGGGGAAATTGACAGTTACACAATCACAGTAGGGGACTTAAACACCCCACTTTCATCAATGGACAGAGCATCCAGAATGAAAATAAATAAGGAAACACATGCTTTAAATGACACATTAGACAAGATGGACTTAATTGATATTTATAGGACATTCCATCCAAAAACAACAGAATACACTTTCTTCTCAAGTGCTCATATGAGGAACATTCTCCAGGAATGATCATATCTTGGGTCACAAATCAACCCTTGGTAAATTTAAGAAAACTGAAATCGTATTAAGTATCTTTTCTGACCACAACGCTATGAGACTAGATATCAATTACAGGAAAATAACTGTAAAAAATACAAACAGGTGGAGGCTAAACAATACACTACTTAATAACCAAGAGATCACTGAAGAAATCAAAGAGGGAATCAAAAAATACCTAGAAACAAATGACAATGAAAACACGATGACCCAAGACCTATGCGATGTAGCAATAGCAGCTCTAAGAGGGAAGTTTATAGCAATATAATCCTACCTCAAGAAACAAGAAACATCTCAAATAAACAACCTAACCTTGCACCTCAAGCAATTAGAGAAAGAACAAAGAAAACCCCAAAGTTAGCAGAAGGAAAGAAATCATAAAGATCAGATCAGAAATAAAAGAGAAAGAAATAAAGGAAACAATAGCAAAGATCAATAAAACTAAAAGCTGGTTCTTTGAGAAGATAAACAAAATGATAAACCATTAGCCAGACTCATCAAGAAAAAAGGGAGAAGACTCAAATCAAAAGAATCAGAAATAAAAAGAAGTAACAACTGATAGTGCAGAAATACAAAGGATCATGAGAGGTTACTACAAGCAACCATATGCCAAAAAAATGGACAACCTGGAAAAAATGGACAAATTCTTAGAAAAGCACAACCTTCTGAGACTGAACCAGGAATAAATAGAAAATATAAACAGACCAATCACAAGCACTGAAATTGAAACTGTGATTAAAAATCTTGCAACAAACAAAAGCCTAGGACCAGATAGCTTCACAGGCGAATTCTATCAAACATTTACAGAAGAGCTAACACCTATACTTCTCAGACTCTTCCAAATTATAGCAGAGGGAGGAACACTCCCAAACTCATTCTATGAGGCCACCATCACCCTGATACCAAAAGCAGACAAAGATGTCACAAAAAAAGAGAAAACTACAGGCCAATATCACTGATGAACGTAGATGCAAAAATACTAGCAAACAGAATCCAACAGCACATTAAATGGATCATACACCATAATAAAGTGGGGTTTATCCCAGGAATGCAAGTATTCTTCAATATACGTAGATCAATCAACGTGATACACCATATTAACAACCTGAAGGAGAAAAACCATATGATCATCTAATAGATGCAGAAAAAGCTTTTGACAAAATTCAACACCCATTTGTGATAAAAACTCTCCAGAAAGTAGGCACACAGGGAACTTACCTCAATTTAATAAAGGCCATATATGACAAACCCACAGCCAACATCGTTCTCCATGGTGAAAAACTGAAGCCATTTCCACTAATATCAGGAACAAGACAAGGTTGCCCACTCTTACCACTATTATTCAACATAGTTTTGGAAGTTTTAGCGACAGCAATCAGAGAAGAAAAAGAAATAAAAGGAATCTAATCGGAAAAGAAGTAAAACTGTCACTGTTTGCAGATGACATGATACTATACATAAAGAATCCTAAAGATGCTACCAGAAAACTACTAGAGCTAATCAATGAATTTCATAAAGCAGCCAGATACAAAATTAATGCACAGAAATTTCTTGCATCCTATACACTAATGATGAAAAATCTGAACGAGAAATTAAGGAAACACTCCCATTTACCACTGCAACAAAAAGAATAAAATACCTAGGAATAAACCTACCTAAGGAGTCAAAACACCTGTATGCAGAAAACTATAAGACACTGATGAAAGAAATTAAAGATGATACCAACAGATGGAGAGATATACCATGTTCTTGGATTGGAAGAATCAACATTGTGAAAATGACTATACTACCCAAAGCAATCTACAGATTCACTGCAATCCCTGTCAAACTACCAATGGCATTTTTCAGAGAACTAGAAGAAAAACTTTTACACTTTGTAAAGACCCCGAATAGCCAAAGCAACCTTGAGAAAGAAAAACAGAGCTGGAGGAATCAGGCTCCCTGACTTCAGACTATACTACAAAGCTACAGTAATCAAGAGAGCATGGCACTGGAACAAAAACAGAACTATAGATCAATGGAACAGGATAGAAAGCCCAGAGATAAACCTATGCACATATGGTCACCCTCTGTTTGATAAAGGAGGCAAGAGTATACAATGGAGAAAGGACAGCATCTTCAATAAGTGGTGCTGGGAAAACTGGACAGCTACATGTAAAAGAATGAAATTAGAACACTCCCTAACACCATACACAAAAATAAGCTCAAAATGGATTAAAGACCTAAATATAAGGCCAGACACTATAAAACTCTTAGAGTAATGCATAGGCAGAACACTCTATGACACAAATCACAGCAAGATCCTTTTTGACCCATCTCCTAGAGGAATGGAAATAAAAACTAAAATAAACAAATGGGATCTAATGAAAATTGAAAGCTTTTGCACAGCAACAGAAAACATAAATAAGATGAAAAGACAACCCTCAGAATGGGCGAAAATATTTACAAATGAAGCAACTGACAAAGGATTAATCTCCAAAATTTACAAGGAGCTCATTCAGCTCAATATCAAAAAAACAGATAACCCAATCCAAAAATGGGCAGAAGACCTAAACAGACATTTCTCCAAAAAAGACATACAGATGGCCAACAAATGCATGAAAAGATGCTCACCATCACTAATCATTAGAGAAGTGCATATCAAAACCACAATGAGGTATCACCTCACACCAGTCAGAATGGCCATCATCAAAAAATCTACAAACAATGCTGGGGAGGGTGTGGAGAAAAGGGAACCCTCTTGCACTGTTGGTAGGAATGTAAATTTATACAGCCACTATGGAGAACAGTATGGAGGTTCCTTAAAAAACTAAAAAGAGAACTACCATATGACCCAGCAATCCCACTACTGGGTATATACCATGAGCAAACCGTAATTCAAAAAGAGTCATGTACCACAATGTTCACTGCAGCACTATTTACAATAGCCAGGACATGGAAGCACCTAAGTGTCCACTGACAGATGAATCGATAAAGAAGATGTGGCACATATATACAATGGAATATTACTCAGCCATAAAAAGAAACAAAATTGAGTTATTTGTAGTGAGGTGGATGGACCTAGAGTCTGTCACACAGAGTGAAGTAAGTCAGAAAGAGAAAAAAATACCATATGCTAACACATATATATGGAAACAAAAAACAAAACAAAAAGTTCCAAGCAGGACAGGAATAAAGAAGCAGACGTAGAGAATGGACTTGAGGACACGGGGAGGGGGAAGGGTAAGCTGGGACGAAGTGAGAGAGTGGCATGGACATATATACACTACCAAATGTAAAACAGATAGCTAGTGGGAAGCAGCCGCATAGCACAGGGAGATCAGCTCAGTGCTTTGTGACCACCTAGAGGGGTGGGATAGGGAGGGTGGGAGGGTAAGCTGGGACGAAGTGAGAGAGTGGCATGGACATATATACACTACCAAATGTAAAACAGATAGCTAGTGGGAAGCAGCCGCATAGCACAGGGAGATCAGCTCAGTGCTTTGTGACCACCTAGAGGGGTGGGATAGGGAGGGTGGGAGGGAGACGCAAGAGGGAAGAGATATGAGGATATATGTATATGTATAGCAGATTCACTTTGTTATACAGCAGAAACTAACACACCCTTGTAAAGCAATTATACTTCAGTAAAGATGTTAAAAAAGAAAAGTAACTTCTTAATGATGACCCTGCAAATCAGGTTCAAAACTGAAAACGAGCAGTCCTCTCCAACATTTAAGGCTGATCAAAGTATCATAAAGCAATACACGTCTCCCTGAGCTTAGCGTTCACAGGCCCCCAGAGGAAAGAAGTCCTTGCGAGCTGGTGTGGTGATCAGTAACAGGATGCAAAATCAGTACAACCCTCCCAAGCAGACATCTTAGAATAACAATATTCAGAACACAGGAGACAAATTGTAGCTTCTGAAGAGGGCGTAGGGCTTGCAGGTGAGGAGTCTTAGGGACCAAGCTATAAAACCACTGATGTAGAAAATAATCTAAAGAAACTACCCCAGTTTTTAAAAATTATAATTAATGGAAAACTAAGAAACATGTAAATATTTATATATATGTTATTGTATATTTATGTAAATTATATATAAACATATATTATTTATACATCATATATAATATATGTAATATATAAATATTATATTTGTTATACATATATTGTATATAATATATATAATTATATATATGTGTGTATACACACACACCATTAAAGGCTGGTTCAGGAAATAGACCTTGTTTATGTGATATGTTTCAAAAGCCTAAAAATACTTATATTTATAGACAATAAAGCAAAGTTTATCCTAAATATTGGAGGGGAGGAGTATAAGAAAAATTGGTAGTGCTATTTATTTCCAAATCGTAGTACTATCCCAAAATAAAAAACAACTTTAGGGAATTCCCTGGCAGTCCAGTGATTAGGACTCCGCACTTCCACTGCAGGGGGCACAGGTTCGATAGCTGGTCAGGGAACTAAGATCCTGCATGCCGTGCCCTTGGCGAAAAAAAAAAAATTTTTAACATCCAATAACAGAGAAATGATTAAATAAATTTTGAGATACAATGTAGAGGAACATTATCCATTCACTGAAAATATATCCAGGAGGAATTTGTAGCAACATGGACAAGCAATGTAAAAGTAATAGACAAAGAAAAAAAAAAAAGAAAGTAATAAGGATATAAAATCTATGCCTATAAGTTAAAAGAAAAAAAGTTCCTCACTGAAAATCCATCATACACAGTGAAAAATACAAATAAAATTTATCAAAATTTTACAGTTGTTGTCTGTGGTTGCTGAGATTATGAGTTATTACTTTTCTTTCAATTTAACTACATATTTCAAATTTTACAAAAGGATTATATATGATTTCTATAATTGAAATAAAGTAAAATTAGGAAATAATTTAATTCACCGAGGAAAAGGAAAACCAGAAATACATAGTTTAGTCAATGTGTTAAAGAACACATAAACCCAGCATTTTTAAAAAATACAGAAGAAAAAGAAAGTGGTCTTTCAAAATTCATTTCAGCACGGTGACACGCCAGGCCTCCTGCTGCGGCAAACTCAACTTAATCTGGCCAGTAGATGTCGCTGTTACACTTCTCACTTTGAGCACATCTCAAGATGCACAGTTTGCTTTTTCGGGAGAGGCATGTAAACAAAAACTACAAATTTCCATTTCATCTCATGAAGGGCTGTAGATTTTACATCTTACAGCTTCATTCCAAACCTTTTACAATAACTGAGATGTCGAATGCTTTTCTAAAATGACATACGATGACTATGGTTTTTTGATTATGAAAAGTGCACGGTTCTTCTGCTTTTGGTTGCTTGAGAAAATTGCTACCCATATGAACCTTACAGGCCACACTCATCAAAAACATACTTTCAGGGCTTCCCTGGTGGCGCAGTGGTTGAGAGTCCGCCTGCCGATGCAGGGGACATGGGTTCGTGCCCCGGTCCGGGAGGATCCCACGTGCCGCGGAGCGGCTGGGCCCGTGAGCCATGGCCGCTGAGCCTGCGCATCCGGAGCCTCTGCTCCACAACGGGAGAGGCCACAACAGTGAGAGGCCCGCGAACCGCAAAACAAAAAAAAACAACACACTTTCAGGCTTGAAAATAACGAATTGGAAGTCATTCAAAGAAATCAGGGACACAAGACTATCAACAGGCATTAAAGTTAATAGAGCAGAAAAAAAAGAAAAGTGCCGGTTAGATTCCTAATGCTCACCCCCATCTCTGACGGGAAATGGGGAGGTGAGGAAGGGGCGGTGACAATTGTGACAGTCTGGTCAATCCTATCAGGCCACCTATGGTGTGGAAGTAGCTAAAACCCAGCCCACTGCTTTGTACAGATCAGTCAAGGCATCTGTGTCAATGAATCGATGAATGAATGGGAAAGAGAAGGCTGTTTTTCTAATGGGTCATCCTCTATCCCACAGATTTCCTGCCAAATTGTTCACCTGTCATTTGAGCAGCTGCAGAGAAAGAAAGGTTTAGGAATGTGGAAGACAGCCTATTTGAATTTCACTGGAGGATCCAGATCCTATCAGTCAGCTAACACATGTTCTCGAATTTTTAGGAAAATGATATTAAGAGCAGCAAACGGGTTCTCCCACAATGAGGTTTAGGCAGCAAACTGATGTAAGCAGAGTACTCTGTAAATGCTCAGATAAACTGTAAACACAGTCACTTTCTAGTGCACAAATTTCAGCTCACCGATATATAACTGCTTTCTGCCACTGATTGATTTTTAGACGACACTCACACAAATTGTAGCTTCAGCAGCTCTACAAACACACTTTACATTAAATGCATATTAACTGAGCCTCTGTCAATGGCAAAGAATCACAGCGCAAACACAAAGATTTCTACTTACATGGAGATCCAAGCACAACTTGCTTCTGTTGGGCTTCTCTTTTTCTTCATGGAGCAGAAATGGACACGCTGGTCCTGCTCTGTAGGCCAGGACCCATGCACCTCCATCCCTGCTGGGAAGGTCTTTAGCTGCTGTCTGCTCACTGAAGCAGTCCCGGGGGAAGCCCTCAGAAGGGATGCCTAGACCAAACAGAGCAGACCATTAGTGACACGGTGGTGACCAATACATCAAGCCAGCCATATCTGGGGACTCCTACGTGGGCCACTTCATAGCACCCATGACTTCCCTTTCTAGTTAATATTTTTAGAGTTTGCTTTTCTCCAGAAGTGTTTCTCTTGATTACTTTTTCTGGCTCACACTAACAATGAGTTCAAATATATGCCCTCATATCCAATTAAAAAAATTAAGCCTACTGGCTGTACTCCATGCTCCCTGTTCTCGCTTACCAGTCGGGCTCTACAGATCGTTCTCTTTCAGAACAGAATCAGAGGATGAGCTGCAGGACGGAAGTCAGGAGTCCTGACTTGGACTTTACTACTGTAAAGTTGGCTGTTGGCTTTACTACTGAAAGGTCTCACCTGAGCCAAGTCACTAGTGTGTGTTTTTCCAGGGCAGGAACTGCCCCAAGTTCCTCTTCATTTCTGGGGATAGAACTGCCATGCACGATGCGTGCAAATGCATATTGGCGCTTGGTCAGTGTGTTGAATGAGTGACACCGCATGAGTACACTACTTGGAACACACTACTTGGAACTCACTTCCTCATCTCCAGAATGAGGGCATCAGGCTAGTCCTCATCTGAACTATGTTAGGATGATGATAGTCACGTATGTGCCAGGTACTGTTCTTAGCCCCTTTCTTCGGTTTTAAAAAGAACTCTGTAGGTAGGTATCATTAGCGTCCCCATTTTAGTTGGGGAAACTGAAGTCCAAAGAAGTGAAGCGAATCGCTCAAGTTCGTAAGATCAGTAAATGGTAAAGCCAGGAATTGAACCCAGGCAGCTAAACACTAGAGGGCGTGCTCTTAATGACTAGATTCCATGGCCTCTGCCTGGCATTCTCGAGATGGCGGTACCTGTTCTACAATAAAAGGACTTTGTGGTCAAGTGAGTGTGAGAAAAGCAACATGTCGTATCCCCAGAGCCACGATTCATGTTAGCATAGTAAAGACCTTGAGCTGTCCTTTACTAAAGAAACTTAGCTCTGTATAAGAGTGTTTTCCAAACTTACATGACCACAGAATCCATTTAAAGGGACACCCGTTAAACACGTCGCAAGCCACCAGCGTTCCACTTGAATATAGTTTGGAAACCACGAGATGACCTCTAAGGTCCCATAGAGCGGTTGGCTCCGTAGCTCAGGGGTTAGAGCGCTGGTCTTGTAAAGTCCCATAGAGCTCTCAGGTTCCTGGACCTTTTCTAATTCCTGGTAAGCAACCTTGGCAAAATATTAAGCAACCAGGCAGAAGTTCAGGGTTTAGGCTCAGTGCACTTCTGCAACAGAGATGACTGTTGGATATATGATAGGGTGTTTATTACACCTAATCCTTGTAATAGTGTCTCTTTGGCAGGGACCCAAAACCAGCCAACGACTTCCGCCACGATGAACACCTGACTTAAAGCAACTTGAGCTTAGAGTAAGTCCGCTAACAAAAGGACTGTGGGATAACATGCTTCTCCTTTATATTAGAGTAGCATTTCAGAAGAAAGAAAATTTGAAAACAGCCAAGGTTTTGCTTTTTGTTTGCCTGTTCCATGGGTTGGTTTCTAATCACACTTTAAAGTTGAAAGGTGATGCAGGTCACAGTGTCTCTACAGTTGCCCTCTGGCAGGCTGTCCACAAAACACTTTGCTGTGATCACCGAGAAAATGAAGGTCCAGGGCCTTGGGCATCAACTCTGCAGACATGGGTCCCAGAAGGTTACAACCAGGCTCTTTCTTCACCTGAGCGAGATATCTTAGAATGAGGGTCTTTTCAGGAACTTGGCCTCATTTTTTCCATACGCCTCTTTCTAACTACTCTTCTCCAGACAGACTTTCTTCTGGGCTTTTGTTTAGGGCCTCATGTGCTACAGCGTGCCCCCACTCCTGCTCAGAAGACACAGAAAAGGACTAATGCCTAAAGAACCTCAGAGAGGAGGGAGTCTGCTAAGCTCCTCCACTGTGACTTCATGGCGACCCCAAGAGGAGGGCAGTGCTGGCCATGCTTTAACAGACTGAAGAGATTAAAGCTCGGACCCCTCTTAACTTCCATTTATAAAAGCTTATCTCCCCCCTAGAATATTTCTGTTCAGATAACTTCCATTTATATAGCTCATCCCCCCTCCTAGACCATTTCTGATTATCTTTGGCAAGAAAAGAGGAAATAAGCCTTTTAAAATTTATGGTGTACTCTCACCAGGCTACCTCATCTTCAGAAATGTATTAATTACTAATCACATTCCTCGTTTTAAATCCCTCCACTTTTCACTTTCATTTCGGAATAGCTGCTGGCTTTGGGTACAGTTTACACAGATAGATAAAACAACATAAAACATGCTACATACATCACAGAGAACATGCTGTATAACACCTAAGGTAAGATATCTAGATCATCAAAGGCACATTGTCTGGTGAGTAGAAGTTCATCATTTAGGTATAAGAGAGTGGTGAAGCCCCACAATTACAAGGATCTCGTGCCCTTAGATAAAATACAGACACACATGCAAACGTACCCACACACCTGCCGTGGCTGTTCACCACTGCATGGACAGGTGTGGGATGCAATCCAGCTCACTTTATGCAGAGGAAAGACAACGTGAAGTTTAGGCAGAAATGATGAAAAGTAACTTCAGTTTAGAAGTACTCTTAATTTTCAAGAATCAGTTTCTAATACCTAATTTTAACCAGACAATATCCCTATGAAGCAAACACGCAAGGTAAAGCCATGATGCGTAGTTATTTGGGGAAGGATCTTTAGGACAGGAAAGACCAAGGGCAGAAATAAGTAACAAAACTGTTCTTCTCAAAAGTCTGACAAAGTAGGTGAGGGCACTGGACAAATTCACCATTACAAAGGACATAAACTCATAAAGTAAGTCTTTTTAAGTTAATTTTTAAATTGAAGTATAGTTGATTTACAATGTTGTGTTAATTTCTGCTGTACAGCAAAGCGAATATGTATATATATGTACATATATATACATTCTTTTTTATATTCTTTTGCATTATGGTTTATCATAGGATATTGAATATAGTTCTCTGTGCTATATAGTAGGACCTTGTATATCCATTCTATACGTAATAGCTTACATCTGCTAACCCCAACTTTCCACTCCTTTATATATAGAATGGATACACAACAAGGTCCTACTGTATAGCACAGAGAACTATATTCAATATCCTATGATAAACCATAATACAAAAGAATATTAAAAAGAATATATATATTCTTTTGTATTCTTACTATATATATATATATATATATATATATATATATATATATAGTAATAGTAAATCTTTGAATGGAGAGTTTTAATAATACCAACTCAAGTTTTTTGAACAGTAAAAAATAAAGCACATGTCTATGTCTATTAAAATAGGTAGCGGCCACACTGCTCTCTTCAACTGAATACATTTAATAAAGAGAGATAAAAATGACCTGAAGTTAGGTAAGTATATTCTGTCAGAACAGTCAAATGTCATTTAATTTTCTGAGGCAAATAGATTTTGAGGTATTAGATTTTCACTGAACATTTTATGGAAAGCTTAAAACAGTCTTATCAACTTAATCATGTCTTCCCCTTTCATGTGCATATACTATAAATCTAATTTTTCTTGAATATTATTAGTTATTTTGTTTCTCAAAAACATTTCAACAGCTTGATGGACCACACATACATACACGGGTTAATTCCACAGCTGACCACCTGTTAATACAACATACAGCACAGTCACAGTACAGGAAGGGCAACTTACCTCGAGACCACTTTGAAAGTCTGCGCTTTTCCCAGATGAGCTGCACTTCCTGATGCTAACCTACAACATCAGACTAGGATTTTGCTGTCAATTATCAACACAATGGAAGCAGACAGAAAGGAAAGGTGACGAGCCATTTAAAACTGGAGGCAGTCTCCATAGCTCATCTTCCCCCAATGGAATAAGTCTCCCTACCTGAGGCACATTGGTTTATCGTTCCCATGTCTTCACTTCCTTCCTACATTGTGATTATGCACCAAAGGCCTTTTCCAGTTGCCTTTGTAGCTCCTCCCACTGGCACAGACGTTATATATTTCCCCGTGTCCATGGACATTGGGTCCATGGATGTTGGATCTGGCCCTGTGAGGACTGGCTTTGGCCAACTGAATGTGGGCAGTGTGACAGTGTGCCAGTTCTGAGCCAACACCTTAAGAGGTATTGTGTGTTTTTACACCCTGCCTTGTGTTTCTACCATCACCACAAGACAAGCACGTCCTAGAGAGCCTGGACTTAAGACACATAGAGCAGACCCAAACCCAGTCCTGCGGCCTGGAGCCAGACACAGCTGAGCCCAGATCAGATCAAGTGAACCTTGCCAACTCTTAGACCAATGAATGAGAACAATAAATATTTGCTATGAGCCATCAAGATTTGGGTTTTATTTGCTGAAATAGCTGCCTTATACACTCCATCATCTGCCCCCAGAAACACTATACCTATAAAAACTTTAAACCATTTCACCTGAGAGGACTTAAAGGCTACAACAGTTTTATTTTATAATTTGTACTAAAAACAGTTATTCATTATATTAGGTTTTGAAAAAAATCAGGTGAAAATTCACAGCATACCCATTTCCTCATTCATACCACAATCCACACACAAACTACATTTCATTAAAAATAATAACCTTATTTACCAGGCACTGGCTTTAATTATCACACACACACACACACACACACACACACACACACACACACACCACAAACCCCAACTTCCAAAGAGAAGTTTGCAAACATACTGTATAATCAGATTTGGACAAAAGTCCCTAAGGAACAAAATTACAGTGGCTGTCAGCCTTTCTCCTCTAATTTTCCCATCATACTGAGCCCTCACTTGACAGCAGTGATGGAGTGTTATACCTCCAAAAGAAGAGGGAAAAAAAAAAAAACCCTCAGCCTGAAACTCTCATGAGTTTTTGCTCCTAGGCTGTAGCTCTCAAGGCCATCCATCATACTTGACTTAAATCCAAAGAGGTGAAGTTTTCTCAACTGTGAATATCGGAACTGATATGTAAAGGGAGACAGGTTGTCTTCCATTATGTTATTCAAACATGTACTTACAAGCAAGAGAGACAGCAATCTAGATGTGTAGCTAATGGAAAGTGACATTGTTAAGTACTTGTAAAGAGGGTGTGTGCTCGTGTGTAATTATTCATGTCTATATCTAGGAAGACAGAGCTTTGGCAAAAGTAAACTCTCGTGGCTGCTATCTGTCAGTTAGAGACCAACCCTCAGCAATCCCACTGTCCCCATTTTCATTCCTTGTGATATTTAATGATATAATGTTACTAAACCAGCTAGGTAGCTATAACTCTGAGAAAACATCTTATCTATCCATCCCAGCCTCTAACTCTCCTCGTGAGAAGTATGTAGAGAGAGAAATTATGAGCAAGGACAGACAGGTGGAAGGTGTACAGAGGTATGGAGGGCTGTGGGTAGATCCAGAAATAGGACAGACAGGGGGAGTAGGCATGTCAATTTCACAGCCTATGAAGAAAGCATTCAATTCCATCAAACAAATGCAGTGTTATTTGGATTTCTAAAATTATGGGCAAATTCAAATAAAATACAATAGAATTTAGAGTTAGAAGGATCTTATGTATCTCCCCACCTACTGCTCATTTTATAGCTGAGGGAACAGAAATCCAGGAAGATTGCGATAGTTCCAACATACCCAGCTAGTGGCAAAGGCAGAACTAAAATCCAGGTTCCAGGGAAATCTTTCATGCTATTTAGAGAAGGACACTACTGCCAATTCCCAGATGGGAATATTGAGGTCTGAGGAAGTAGGAGATGGGAACCATTTGACAGGTGGGATTGATTCCTAACTGTGACCTTTACTAATTCTTTGACCTTCGTGGAATTACTAAACTTCCCTGAATCATTTTCTCATTAATAAAATGAACATAATAAGAATATGCCTGATATTTGGCTGTGCTCAAAACTGTTTTCCTCCAGAAAACTTTTCCTGGAGTGGGTGTGATGAATTGACGGGGTATGTAAAAAAAAGAGAAAGCTGTTTACAGTGAGGGCATATTACACATCACATACTCATGTTAAGGACTATTTTCTTGTCAAAGAAGATACAGAGAAGAAAAATTAAGCTCATAAGAATTCACAGCAGCACTCCAGTGCAGCAGATCCCAAATCTGTTCAAGTCCTAAAAATAGAATTCCCATCATCAAATGCAATAGCTCCCAGTAAGTGGCTGATCATCTCCAAACAGTGCAGCTCCTCAGGGAACTTCATAGACACTCTATGACACATCTTCCCCGAAGGTCAAACATAGGAGCCTACAGCATGAATGAAACTATTTATAGGCACAGCTGTAAATGAAATCGCTTTTTAAAGAGGTACATCAGTATCTATTTTTATGATTATTACATTAACCTCTTTCCATGATCTTTTCCTATAAAGAATACAAATGTTAGATGAGAGGCAAATAGTACTCAAGCCAGGAGACTGAACTGTGGCTATAGTTATACTGGATATTTTAACACCTGAAAACAGGGGCATGTACTTAAAGTAGCACAAATGCTGCTGAGTCACTCTGCCTTAGAAAGGATACAAGGTAGCAGCAGGTGCACCTAAGTAAGGTTTGGTGCAGAAAAGATCAAGAAAGGATCAGATCTGGAAGGCTGTAATGTTCACTGAGACATTAAGAACCTCTGTCCATTCACAGATAGTAAATGCTGAAGAAACTGATATTGGTACTTCAAATGCCTACGTTATCAACACATTTTGGTATGTTTGGTCATGAGGAATATACTTGCTTATTAACAAAAAATATTGAAGAACAAGAATGAAAACATTTCTTATAGTATTCATTATAAATAAATTTGAATAGCCTTTTTTTCTTTTTATGTCACATTGTTCCAGTTATTATGGGGATAGTTTCACCAATGGGGAACCCAACACTTGAAGAGATATGACATAATTACCAATTATATTAATAGCTAAGGCAGTACAAAATACTAAGCCTTGAATAATAAAATATATAATAAACAATTTTTAAAAATCTCTTTCCAAAAAGAAATGATCTTAAGAAATTCACCAAAAAATGAATATACATAACAAGACTGATACAAAGAAAAAAAGAAGGCACATATGCCCATGTTAAGGGTAAACATTTAAGAGATTAAGAACAAAATATGGCTTTGAGTGTCCTTATAAAGCAAGAATGAAAGAGCATTTAGTTATTTCACCCCTATTATCAGAAGGAAGAAACACTGATCCTATGGGCTGACAAAGGTTTTTCTAATATTAAATTCTGAGAGAAATTGCTATATTACAGAGTTAGTTCCTACTCGAGCCTTAGCCCCATCCCAGCTGTTTGACCAACAACTGACTTCACAGAGCCAATGGGGCTGGTCTAGTTGTCTATCAGTGACCTTTGTCCTTCTAACCAGAAAGGTGTGGAGATTATCTTGACCACTCAGTGATTTGGAACTGAAGTGATGAGTTCTTCAGCAGAGTAGCTAAGTAGTGGCATCCTAGAAACAGCAAGTGTTTTTAATGAACCCTTCTGCCAAGGTGTCTTAGGCAACATAGGCAACAGAGTTTTTCTATCTCCCTTCTTCCCCCAGGCATTAGTACTGAAGAGGAGCCTGGCACTTTATCCCAACAACCTCAGCTGAGGCCTGATTATCACTTTCTCTCTCCACAAATTCATTTTCTTAAGGGTAAGTAACATCCTACAAATGGGACATTTACTATGCATCACACACTTTATATATGTTACACATAACTAAGAATCTTCACAATAATCCTGCAAGTTAGGTGTAAAGTATTAAAGATGAGAAAACTAATGAAATAGAGACATTAACTTTGCCCAGGGTCAAACTATAAGTAGGAGAATTAGGTTCTGAACCCAGAGCCTGGAATTAACCTCCTGCCATAAACAACTGAAAACTAAACAAAATATAGGAAACAACTATTTTTAGATATTTGATAGCAAACAATGCAGTATTATAATCCTGGAAAGAGGTACAACAAATGAAGTGAGCCTCATAAATTGCCTTGGTTTCTAGCTAAGAGGGGACTTCTGGACTGAAAATAATTAATAGGGCCCCAGTGGCCTATGGGGCATTGTCAAGCAGTCTAATATATGTAAAATTAGAAGCAGGGGTCTAAGAGAGACAGAAAAATATTTAAAGAAAAACTGGCCGAAAATTTTCCAAATTTGATAAAAATTACAAGCCCCTAGATCAAAGAAGCTCTATGAACCTGAAGGGAGATAAACACAAAAGAAAACCATAATAAGTAAAATTGCTAAAAACCAGTGATGAAAAATATTGTAAAAAAGAAAAAAATTATGTTTAGAAAACCAAAGAAAAGAATAATTACAGACTTCTTGTCAAAATATGCAAGCATTAAGAAAATGAAATGACAACTTTAAAGTGAAGAAAGGTAAAAAGTGCTGAATGATAAGAGATTTTTAAAAAGTCAACCTAGAATTTTATATCCAGTGAAAATATCTTTAAAATGAAAGAAAAATAAAGTCTTTTTCAGAAACTTAAAAGCTAGACAATTTATCTCCGGTGGACTTAGACCACAGGAAGTATTAATACATTTTTTCAGGCAAAGGGAAAAAATATCAGAAGAAAATTTGGAAAACACCAAAACTGATAAACATGTGAGTAAATACACAAGACGTTTTTCTCATTATTGAAGTTATTTAAAGATATAATTAACTGAAGCAAAATAATGTATTCTGGGGTTTATAACATATGTAGATATAAAATGTTGACAACAGCACAATATCCAAGAGACAGAAATGGAAATATTCTGTTTTAAGAGTCATACATTTATATGAAGTGGCATAATAATATTTAAAATAGATTGTGATAAATTAAAGTTACATATTATGAACTCTACAGCAAACAGTTTTTTAAAATGGTATCTCCAACAGTGGACATGGACACAAAGTGGAATCCTAGAAGTACTTGATCCAAAAGAAGACAAAAGTTATGTAAAAGGGAACCAAAAAAATGGAAGGTAGACTAAAACTCAACCACACTGATAGTTACATTAAATATAAATCACTTAAACTCTCCAATTTAATGCCAGAGTTTATCAAACTGGATAAAAAAAGCAAGACTCAACTATATGCTATTTATAAGAAACTCATTTTAAATGTAAAATTATAAATAGGTTAACAATAGAAGGATGGGAAAAGCTATATCATGCAAACATTAATCACAGAAAGCTTGAGTAGTTATATTAATATCAGACAAAAATAAACTTCAAAGTAAGATACATTACCAGGGATAAAGAGAGAAATTTTATAATGATAAAGGAGACAGTTCATCAAAAAAAGATATTTACAGTCCTAAATTTCTTTGTACCTAGCCACAGAACTTCAAAATACATAAAGCAAAACTATCAGAACTGAACTGAGAAATATATATATATTCACAATTAAATTTGGAGATTTCAACACTCCTCTCTTAGTAATTAACAGGACAGGTTGACAGGAAATTGACAGGAATATAGAAGAATTAAACAACATTGCCTCTGATTTTACTTAATTGATATTTATAAGATACTCCATCCTATAACTACAGTATACATTTTCTTTTCAAGTGCATATGGAATTTACCAAAACAGTCCACATACTGGGCCATAAAATAAGGCAATACATTTAAAAGCATCAAAATATATATTCACTGACCACAGTGGAATTAAATTAGATACTAATAACAGAAAGCTAACTGGAAAATCCCAAATATTTAGAAATTAGACACCATACTTCAAAATAACTTCGTAAGTCAAAGAAGAATCACAAGGGAAATTAGAAAATATTGGGGATGCAGCCAAAGCAGTGATCAGAAGGCAGTTTATAGCCTTACTTACCAACAAGTGACTGCCCCTCTCCCACTTTGGTCAACATCTTAACATTTATTCTCTGGACTGGGGGATATCAGGCAGAATTGATGTATGGTTAACTCATAGAAAACAGAGAACTCCGTAATCATCTGCTTCTTAAATGCTAAATGCTAAGGTTTTAGCTTTTTTCACCCCACTAGGCTCCAAGAAAACGGTTAGTTTCTAACGCTAGGCAGGTACTGGAATATTATTCTAGGAGAAATATGACTAGCTTAAGAGAAAGAACATGGAGATAGTAATATTTGAGGTTCCTTGATAAACAGCTATCCCATATCATCCTAGAGTGAAGCTCAAATCCAGTATCCTTTCACGGGCACTCAGAGCTTCCAAAAAGCTTTTTGATCTCCAGACCTTAAGCATGTACAATCAATGACTATGAGACAGCTGAGGAGAACACCTCACATAAAAAGCAAGAAACTGGACAGCAAAAGGAGAAAGAGGTTGTGTCACTTCAGAACTGCTGGATCAAGATTTTTAAAGGTGGCTTCTTCTTTAGCAACCATATCTTTGCCACCTGGCCCTGTTCCATGCCTCCAGTTCTTGCCAGCTTCCTGTAATTCTGTCTCTGCCATTTCCCCCTTCAGGCCTAGGGCTGGTAATGACTTTTTGCTGCTGCTAGTTTCTGGGAACCTCACAAACTCACACTGGTTTTCTTAATTGGTCTGGACATAATCTCTTCATTAAGTTATTTTCAGTTTAAACCCTTTTGAATATACCATCTATTTTCTGCCAGGACTCTGACTGACAGAGTAATTGGAATCAGGAATGGGGTTTATTTCATACCTTTTAGCATGCTTTTGTATTATTAAGGCATTTGGGGTACTTGCTATCTGATGCTTCCCATACCCAGTTAGCATAATAGCAGCAATGTAATAGGCCAGTATAATATTTTAAGCGCTATCAAAATGATCAAACTCCTTTCGATTTTATGACAGAGAAAAGGTAAACTGTCATACCCTAAAGTAAGCCAGTGACAAGTATACTGCCGTCCCTTCCAGATGAAGATGAATTGATTGGTATGAAAATGAAGCATTTCTGTATCAATAAATGCATATCAGCTCTCAGGGGCTGTGCTGATATACTCAGGAAGTATACCATATCTGAAACAGTGCTTGCAATTTGCATCCCCATGTAATTAAGCTTAGACTAATACAGACATTCTCTGAAAGCCATCTGTTTTCTCACTAGCCAAAAGAGAATTTAAATGGGAGTATGGTATGAATCACCATCCCTGCATCTTTCAAATCTTTGAGGGTGTCACAAATCTCTGCAATTACCCCAAAGATACAGTATATGCTTTCAACTAGAAGGAAAAATTTGGTGCTCATTCTCCCAGAATACACAGGTCTGCGGACCAAAAGTAGAAGTGAGAGAGGCCCCCTCACACTATTACACCTCATTAATCACCTGCATAATTTTTACTTCCTATCCTTGCAACCTTGGGCTTGGTGGGTTCAGAGATCTTAGTGTCCAGAGGAGGGAGGCTTCCACTAGGTAACTTAGTCATGGTTCGTGAGACAGGAAGCTGAGAGTGCTTCCTGACCATTTTAAGTTCTCACACATTAGAAATGGATTTATTTGATTTCAGTGCCTCACCAAATGAATGTCTTTAGTGGAATATTTTGAACTGGACCTAGAGTATTAAACTTCCGCGACCAAAGAAACAGTAATAAATCTTAAAACTGCACATTTTGAAAAATAATCTAGAATGAATGTCCTCATATAAATATTAAAACAATACAAGGAAACTACTGTGAAATAAATACTCTCAAAGATTCCTGGTGAGAGAGTAAGTTGGTACACATCCTTGAAAAGCTATTTGGCAATATATATCTGAAACAGGGGTTGACAAGTCTGGCCCAGCAGCCAGATACAGCACACAGCCTGTTTTTGTACAGTCCATGAGCTAAGAATGGTTTTTGCATTTTTTCCATTTTTGAAGGAGGGGAAAAAGGAGAAAGAGGCGGCGGGGGGGTGAATCAGGAGGGCAATAGGGAAGGGCAGGCAGAGGGGGAGGAGGAAGAAGCCACAGAGACCCTATGGCCTACGAAGTCAAAAATATTTACTCTTTGGCTCTTCACAGAAAAAGTTTGCTGACACCTATTCCAAAATGTTAAATATGTTCTTACCCTTTTTTTTTTTTTTTTTTTTTTGCGGTACGCGGGCCTCTCACTGTTGTGGCCTCTCCCGTTGCGGAGCACAGGCTCCAGACACGCAGGCTCAGGGGCCATGGCTCACGGGCCTAGCCACTCCCCGGCATGCGGGATCCTCCCGGACCGGGGCACGAACTCGCATCCCCTGCATCGGCAGGCGGACTCTCAACCACTGCGCCACCAGGGAAGCCCTGTTCTTGCCCTTTAACCAATAAAAATTGACTTGTGTGACTCTATCCTAGAAGAATAATCATTTTGTTATTCAAGATCTATTATAAAGAAATATTATAAGATGCCCATCAAAGTATAGTTTATAGTTTAAAAAGTGGGAAACTAAATACCATAAACACTATATACACCCTTGCTGTTAGAGTTATTACTCTTTATTCGGTGCTGAATTAGATCCTGTGGAAGGCAAAAAGAAACTTCATTTCTCCAAAGTTCTAGTTCAAATTAACAGTTCAATAATATGTTCTCATATTCTATTTGATTCATTTTGAAATATTTCAGTTGTTTCTCATTCTCCCTTCAGCAAGTATATCTCCAAAGGAAAAAAAAAATTTAAAAAAAGAGAAAAAAGCAAACAAAACCTAAGCCACCAAAAAGAATTTCATGTTTTCCTGCCATAAAGTTTTAGAGGACACAGGGTCTTTACAGACGTTTTGTTCAGCTAAGTTATCATGGTTTCTTCTCCTTTATACTTTGAATCCATTTAGTCAAACATAAAATTAACCCTACTCATCTTCAATTTAATAACTTGTTTTTACATTTTATCACTATTTGAAAATTGCCTTTTTTTCTCCCCCATGAAGGGACTGCTATAATCTCAAATGTGATTTTACTATGTCTTGGGGCTACTGTCTACCAGAAAACACAGCTCCAATTTAAAATGCACGTCAGGGGGCTTCCCTGGTGGCGCAGTGGTTGGGAGTCCGCCTGCCAATGCAGGGCACCCGGGTTCGTGCCCCGGTCCGGGATGATCCCGCGTGCCGCGGAGCGGCTGGGCCCGTGAGCCATGGCCGCTGAGCCTGCGCGTCCGGAGCCTGTGCTCCGCGACGGGAGAGGCCGCGGCGGTGAGAGGCCCGCGTACCGCAAGCAAAAAATAAATAAAATGCATGTCAGTAGAAACATCAATTTACTGGAAGGAAATTAACTTCATAGGCAAATCTTTCAGGAAAGCAATGGATCCATCACGTGAGCTAAATCTATACTAAGAATAGAATTGAGTTCATCAGATATTTTTCAGCCCAGAAGAACTTATCAATACACTCAAGCTCATGATAACTATTCCCTGGAATGATTCCACCAAACAAATAATAGAATAGGAACCTCTGAGTCTAGCATTGCTGAGAAATTACAAACAGGCACAAGACTGTAAATAATGGCTTCACAAGAACAAGGAGGATTAGACTGACTTGTATTGTGCCGACAAGTATTTCAGGTATAAGGTTTTTTACTGTGGGCCTACATATGATTTACGTACAGAGATGTGGACTTTCTTGACAAATGTTCACCATTTATCATTTAAAATATTAGCCTGAGGCACTGCAGTGACTTGTTGCTAATGAAGGGATGCACCAGATAATTTATTTTCTCTTCCCTTATTTGAAATGACAGTCATGTCTATCAGTGACAGCAAGGCAGAAAATTCCTAAGGAGAGCCACGACCACCCTGGTAGGAGGTTAGAGGAAATGATGTATTAGAGAATGCAGCACAATTAAAACATGACATGTACCCAAGATGGGTCTACTGAGAACGAGAGGAAATGAAAACACAATTACTCGGGAAGCTGGTAATATACAGCGGCATATTACCATTACTTTTACATATTACATACATATTTTTACATATTTACATATTACATACATATTACCATTACCATTACATTACAGCGGCATATTACCATTACATTACATTACCATTACCATTACCATTACCACTCCTGCAGCAATGTCTTCCAGCTAACTGTATTCTAAAATAGTTCTATAATTTGCCATGGAATCAAGGATAGTGTGAATTAACTGAAAGGAGGAAACAGTAAAGAGAAAGTTGGATAATTTGATGTAGATTAATAAAGGTGTTACTTTGCTGAAGGGATTTGAGGCCGTTTTCTTTGCAGAAATTTAAAAATAATTTCTAGTTTTAAACCAAGGCTATTTTGAATCTTAATATTTGCTCCACTAAAAGAAAAAACAACAAGAGTGTTGAAATCTCACTGTGATGGCTTCCGTGTTAAGCAGAGTTAGACTGACCCTCTCCGAGGATTCTCAGAGACAGTGGAAGTGCCCTGTGAGCCAGCACTTTGTAAGCTGGGGAGCTCTCCAAAGTCCACGTTCTATTCTGGTGATTAATAAATGATGCTATCTGTCTCACTGCCTGTACAGGGGACTAGAAACTGAGGGGTTAAGAGTAAATGAGTCTAGGACCAGTGGTCTGGGTGCTCAGGATGTTTCATTGCCAAATGCACTGGGCAGGGGTCAGGGGCAGGAGTCATCTCTCAGAATTGGAAACAGATTTCCTCTGGGCTAGTTTGAGCTCCTCCCACCAGGAAAAGAACAGGCAAAAAAGAAAAGGGGGCGGGGCAGGGGTTTTGATTAATAGCTAGCATGATTTATCCCATCAGAGGGAAATAGGATTGTTGAGGATTCTGTGGGTATGAGAGGAATCTGGAGGACAGGTTAGCAGGAGACTCTCATAATCTAGGCTGGACTGGTGAAGGTTGAGACCCCTCAGAAATAAAGGTTCAGACCCCAGAGGAATTCAGACCCACTGAAATGCTGGCTAAAGGCAAGAACAACTTGAAATGGGTAATGAATGGGGAAAGACTCAGTGTAGTTTATAACCTTGCAATTAGGTAAACAGGGAATCTTGACTAAACCTGTATTTTCTTAGATACTCTTGGGATCTAGAGATTGATGAATTCTTCCTATTTATTCCTTCTATTAACTTTTTCTCTTTCTGCCCCCTCCTTGTTTGGGGGGTCTCACTAACATATAGGGTATATTAATTGCAATAAAAATATTCATTTGATTTATAAGTTGCAAAATATTTAAATGGATCATGATGGGACAAGAGGAGAAATGAACACTTTTCAGTGACTGTGAACTCAAAGAACAGGGTCCTCATGATATCACTTCTGGATCCAGTAACTGTACAAGTGTGTTATCTCCTGTAAAGGAAGAAGTGTTATGGTTATACATGGTAAAGTTAGAGCAAAGTTATTGAGGACCTGCTTGGATGTACAGATATGTAGGATAAAGGAGTAAAATCTCTAGTAGCATCTCTAGAATGTTGGCCTGTCCCTTCACTGTTCTCACTTTTCTGGGAACTACTCTGAGAACCTAAGGCAGCAGGGCGGGTGGGGGGAGCTCTGAGCAGCAAATGTGATCTGGACTTTTCAAAATGGATGGGTCGGGCTTCCTTGGCGGCGCAGCGGTAAAGAGTCCGCCTGCCAATGCAGGGGACACGGGTTCGAGCCCTGGTCCGGGAAGATCCCACATGCCGCAGAGCAACTAAGCCCATGCGCCACAGCTACTGAACCTGCACTTTAGAGCCCGCGAGCCACAACTACTGAGCCCGTGCGCCTAAAGCCCGTGCTCCGCAACAAGAGAAGCCACCGCGATGAGAAGCCGGGACTGCAATGAAGAGTAGCCCCCGCTCGCCGCAACTAGAGAAAAGCCTGCGCGCAGCAACGAAGACCCAATGCAGCCAAAAATAAATAAATTTTAATTAATTAATTAAAAGGGTATCATTAAAAAAAAAAAAAGAAGAGACTGGTCATAAAATAGCTATCTGACCCAAGCTAATGCTAATGTATTTCTTTTGCATAAATAAATAAACCAGGAAAAAGAGACTGAGAGTCAATTGTATCCAGGTCATGTAAACGATAGAAAAGGTCCATGAAATCTTGCTTATGAGCAGAGATTTATGGTTGCCACCCGGCCCAACACTCAATTAATCAATTTTTCCTTAACTTCATAAAAATACCATAGTATTTTACAAATAAATTCCTGTTTTGATTAAGCTAACCAGAGTCAGTTGAAATCAGTACTTCACAAAGGCTAAACAATAAAAATACCAAAAATTTCATTTGGTGTTGCCTCTGTGGCTGAAAAAAAAAAAAAAAGTGGGGGTCAGCTTTCTTTAACAAGTACTTGATTTTAGGAAAATGTATAAATCTCATCATTTGACTATATTAGTCTTCAAAGGAATCTTGAATCCTACGGATGCATCCCCAAATCCTCTATCTTACTGAATCCAGTGATCAATTCTCAGTCTTCCTCTCATGCAACTTCTCAGTAGCATCAGGCAGAGGTGAACACGCATTTTTGTCAGTTTTGAAATACCTTTCTAGAAATCCCATCCTTAGCACTCTTCCAATTTTCATCTTAGTTCACCAGTCACTCTTGCTGGCTCCTTGCCCTCCCTACTTCTACAGCAGGGTTCTTAACCTTAGTACTATCGACATTGAGGTCAGATCATTCTACATTATGTGATGATGATCTGTGCACTGTAGGATATTTAGTAGCATCTCTGGCCTCTAACCACTAGTTACCAGTAGCGCCCCGCCCTCCTCCCCCCATCAATTGTAACAACTAAGAATGTCTCCAGACATTGCTAGATGTTACCCCGTTGAGAGCCACAGCTCTCAATGTTTCAACACCCAAAGATCTGTACTGCACCCTCTTCTCCATCTTCACCCACTCCCTTGGTCATCTCATTCAGCCCCCAAATTTTAAATACCACCTAAATTCTAATGGCTCCCAAGTTAATGTATCCAGCCAGACCTCTCCCTCTCCTGTCTCACACAGGCACTGACGATTCACTACATGACTAATACGGATCCCAAACTCGTGATTCTCCTCCAAACCTTGCTCCTTCCTCAGTCTTTCCCACTTCACCAAATGGCATCAATATTCACTCAGTTTCTAAGATTAAGAACCTGCTTCATCCCTGGGATGTCCCTGGTGGTCCGGTGGTTAGGACTCGGTGCCTTCACTGCTGTGGCCCCGGGTTCAATCCCTGGTCAGGGAACCAGGGATTGAAGCTGCACGCCCCCCTCCCCTCCAAAAGAACCTGCTTCATCCTTGAGTCCTCTCCTTCTCTCATATTCCACACCGTTAAGAACAAGACCTATCTGATGAAACACCAAATGGTATCCTGCATCTGACCACTTCGTATGTCATTACCACCCAGTCTAAGCCACTATCTATTCTCATCTGGGCAACTGAAATAACCTCCCAGCTCATCTCACTTTTTCACTCCTGCCCCCCTAATATTATCCCAAAGCATCCAAGGGATCTTTTAAAATGTCACACAATTCCTCAAATCAAAATCCTCCAATGGCTTCCCATAAAAGTTAAAAAAAAAAAAGGCAAACTCCTGGCCTTAAAGGACCTCACCTGACCTGACCTGTCTACCTCTTTCTCCCCATCTCCCTTACTCACTTCATTCATTCTGCCATCTCAACCTTCTTGTCGTTCTGTAAGCTAATCTCACTTGGTGAGATTTATACTTGGTGTTCCTTCTGCTGGAATTCTGTCCCCCAGATCATCATGTAACTGATTTCCTCACACCATTCAGGTTTCTGCTCACATATCCTTCCAGCAGAGAAGCCTTCTTGCCACTGGCCCTCTGCCAACATTTTCTCTCTGAACTATTTTATCCATAACACTTATCATTACCTGAAACATATAACTAAGTCTCACACAAGGTTGGCTATAGCAATGCCAGTTATCAAATCAGATTTTCTTCTCTACAGATGGCATTATGGTAGTCCCTCTTTTAAGAGAAAGAAAAGAAAAATGCTAGTATATTACAGATATTACTTCTGAATTATAGTTAACTCTTAAAGCCCTGGAGGTATGTTTGTGTATCTTACATTAAGAAAATAAAATAGGTTTCAGCTTGGATGCCCTGATACTGGGAGGGAATGGCCAGAAAGCAACACTGGCAAGAATTCTGAGGCCATGTTCAGGCTCAGTAGGAGTCCTGTGATAGAGTAGCACTGTTTTCCCTGACACGGGAGGGGACAGTAGTGGTACGTGTGCCACGTTTTTGCCCATCCTTTGACTAAGCCCTTGAATTCCTCTTTTGTTGGCTCACTTTTTGGCAGTTTTTACTCATTGGCATCCTCGTCAACTTAACGAAACAGGAAACATATGAAACCCAACCTTTGGTAAAAGATTTGATGGCGGGGGGGGGGGGGGGGGGGGGACACACATAAGGCTAAAAGATATGCTGAAATTATCAGTACGTGTGAATCATCTCTATATCTTTTAACTCCTGTTAAGTAGAGAAAGTAGATAATACCATACAAGAGAAAAGGAAATGAATTCAAAGATCTTTTCATAAGAGAATGGGATTATTTTACTTCCCTAGCTGTTCAAGAAAAGAGAGATTCAAGGATGAAATTATGAGATACAATGCTGAATAATTAAGCAAGGACAGGCCTATAGAAACTGAAGATAAGGACAAAAAGGAAGAAAAATGGAAAGGATAAAAAAGGTCACTCTACAACAAAAACTTCCCAAGTATCCAACCTCCTCTCCCCATGCTTAAGAAAGGTCAACTGATAGCCCCTGGCGTATGACATGTAAGCCATGTCATTCCTCTTTTGATCTTCTCACCGAGAGGGATTTAACTGCCCTTTCCTTGATTCATTAGATGGTCACTTCAAAGAGACCCCAAAGAGGCATCATTTGCCCAAACAACTCCCCTGTCTTAGTAAATCCAGACAAAAACCCAAAAGCAATTTATCCTAAATTTCACACATTATTGTCTTCGGCCCCTGTCAGTGACCTCAGCCTACAATATTGATTACCACTCTGCCTTCCAATATGAACCCTTCACATGATCAATCCGTTCCCAGAACAGGAAAAGAGGTATCCAGTCTAATACTGAAGATGTCCTAAGATCCACAATTAGCCCAAGAAGAAACCAAATAACCTAGTAAACTCACCATAACTTTAATACCATTTACATCTCATTTCTTACCTCCAAAGTCAAGAAGGGGTCATTCAAGGAGTACTAATACTCTGGCTAAAGAGGGCTTTAAGCCTCTGTTCAAGATGAAGACGGGTACTCGGTTTAGCAGCAAAAGTACTAAAATATTTTATTGAATTAAGAAATGTCTGGGCTTCCCTGGTGGCGCAGTGGTTGAGAGTCCGCCTGCCGATGCAGGGGACACGGCTTCGTGCCCCGGTCCGGGAGGATCCCACATGCCACGGAGCAGCTGGGCCCGTGAGCCATGGCCGCTGAGCCTGCGCGTCCGGAGCCTGTGCTCTGCAACAGGAGAGGCCACAACAGTGAGAGGCCAGCGTACCGAAAAAAAAAAAAAGAAATGTCTCAGGTGGCGCAGTGGTTAAGAATCCGCCTGCCAATGCAGGAGACATGGGTTCGAGCCCTGGTTCGGGAAGATCCCACATGCCGTGGAGCAACTAACCCCGTGCACCACAATTATGGAGCCTGCACTCTAGAGCTCGCGAGCCACAACTACTGATCCCGCGTGCCACAACTACTGAAGCCCGCACACCTAGAGCCCGTGCTCCGCAACAAGAGAAGCCACCGCAATGAGAAGCCCGTGCACCGCAACGAAGAGTAGCCCCTGCTCGCCGCAACTAGATAAACTCCATGTGCATCAACGAAGACCCAACGCAGCCATAAATAAATAAATAAACAAATAAATACCAAAGAAAAAACCCCACCAAATGTCTCTAATCACTCTAACATGTAAATAAGATTCGTGAGGTCCCTGTGAAAAGACAACATGCAAATCCATGCGTTTCCATGTACTTTTTTTAAGACTTTAATGGATAAATGGGCAAAGAGCAAATACGATAAATGACCACTGAATATGGAGAAATGTTCAACATCACTAGCAATGAAAGAAATGCAAGTTAAAAGAGCAATAAAATATAACATTCCCACATCAAGTCAGAAAGATAAAACTTTGAAAATATGCAATGCTGGTAATAGAGCAGTAAAATTGGCACTCCTCTCTTAAAAAACAGCATAGTGCCTACCGTATTCAATAGGTCAGCCCCAGCAGTTCACATGGTGCCTGGACACAGCAAGTTTCTGTTAAATATTTGTTGAATAAATAAATGAAATAAGTCCATAGTTACTCTGCTGGTGGGAGCATACTGAACAAAATTTGGAGGAATAATTTGATAATAAATATTAAAATGCAGATAACAGTCATCCTTTTGACACTATAATTCTCATAGGAATCCACCAGAAAGAAATTCTTTAAAAATGCAAACTTCCTATGCAAAAATGTTTGTCACATTATTAAAACATTGAAAGATTATAAACAAGGCAAGCACCCAAAATTAGGTAAATGATAGTAAATGGATGGCCCGATTCTCTACACAGAATAGTTCACAATAATTGAAACAATATTTATGAAATGTTAGAAAATATGGGAAAAGGTTCAAAACATGTTAAGGCAAGAAAATTATGTATCAAGTGTAGGAATTTTATTTAAGTATAACAAAAATTGAACAGAAATGTAAATTTTAACAGTAATTTTTCTATGGGTTATGATGATGGAAGGTTTTCTTCTTATAAATCTTTCAATATTTTTCAACAATGATTATAGAATATTTTTATAATTAAAAAAATGAAAATTCTGTATTAACAGAATAGGAAGATCACTGTTTTCTGAGGAGGGTTATCCTGTCACACACCCCACATGACATCTATAGGACAATGGTATCCAAAGCCCTTCACATCACTTCTCTTGTCATCTCTTTTTCATTTTAATGTTTGACTATATTCAGGATAGATTTTTATAAGTGCACATCAATAAGGCATTTTGATGATTAACAAGTCGTTTATTTTAAAATTTATTAAATCTCAATCAAAATCCTTCTGCTACTCGTTTAGCCATTTTCTATTTGCCATTAAAGAATATAGAGGGCTTCCCTGGTGGCGCAGTGGTTGAGAGTCCCCCTGCCGATGCAGGGGACGCGGGTTCGTGCCCCGGTCCGGGAGGATCCCACGTGCTGCGGAGTGGCTGGGCCCGTGAGCCATGGCCGCGGAGCCTGTGCGTCCGGAGCCTGTGCTCTGCAATGGGAGAGGCCACAACAGTGAGAGGCCCATGTACCGCAAAGAATATAGAGACAACCTGTCAGTACTTTCAGTCGATTAAAACTGTCTACATTAAAATAATTTTTAATGCCTTGATATATAGTATATTTTTATTAACCTCAATGAAGTTCTAGAAACAACTTCTTTATATTTTCTTAAAGTTGTCTTTGTATAGCACCTAAAATAAGTTATTCAGAGTAGATGAGATAGTATGTGTGAATAAGTGCTATCTAATTATAAACTGCTATTAAAATGATAGTTTTAAATTTCTTATGGCATGACATTTCTTACCTTATATGTATTTTTTTTTTTCAGGGAAGATAGATGCTTTTTGTTTTATTTTTTCTACATCTTTATTGGAGTGTAATTGCTTTACAATGTTGTGTTAGTTTCTGCTGTAGAACAAAGTGAATCAGCTATATGTATACATATATTCCCATATCCCCTCCCTCTAGGTGTTCACAAAGCACCGAGCTGATCTCCCTGTGCTATGCAGCTGCTTCCCACTAGCTATCTATTTTACATTTGGTAGTGTATATATGTCAGTGCCACTCTCTCACTTCGTCCCAGCTTACCCTTCTCCCTCCCCATGTCCTCAAGTCCATTCTCTACGTCTGCGTCTTTATTCCTGCCCTGCCACTAGGTCCCTCAGTACCATTTTTCTAGACTCCATATATATGTGTTGGCATACGGTATTTGTTTTTCTCTTTCTGACTTACGTCACTCTGTATGACAGACTCTAGGTCCATCCACCTCACTACAAGTAATTCAATTTTGTTCCTTTTTATGGCTGAGTAATATTCCATTGTATATATGTGCCACATCTTCTTTATGCATTCATCTGTTGATGGACACTTAGGTTTCTTCCATGTCCTAGCTATTGTAAATAGTGCTGCAGTGAACATTGGGTACATGTATCTGTTTGAATTATGGTTTTCTCAGGGTATATGCCCAGTAGTGGGATTGCTGGGTCATATGGTAGTTTTATTTTTAGTTTTTTAAGGAATCTCCATACTGTTCTCCATAGTGGCTGTATCAATTCACATTCCCACTTCCCTTTTCTCCATACCCTCTCCCGCATTTACTGTTTCTAGATTTTTTGATGCCAGCCATTCTGACAGGTGTGAGGTGATACCTCATTGTGGTTTTGATATGCATTTCTCTAATGATTAGTGATAGTGAGCATCTTTTCAAGTGTTTGTTGGTGATCTCTATCTCTTTGTTGGAGAAATGTCTATCTAGGTCTTCTGCCCATTTTTGGATTGGGTTGTTTATTTTTTTGATATTGAGCTGCATGAGCTGCTTGTATATTTTGGAGATTAATCTCTTGTCAGTTGCTTTGTTTGCAAATATTTTCTCCCATTCTGAGGGATGTCTTTTCATCTTGTTTATGGTTTCCATTGCTGTGCAAAAGCTTTCAATTTTCATTAGGTCCCATTTGTTTATTTTTGGTTTTGTTTCCATTATGCTAGGAGGTGGGTCAGAAAGGATCTTGCTGTGATTCATGTTATAGGGTGTTCTGCCTATGTTTTCCTCTAAGAGTTTTATAGTGTCTCAGCTTACATTTAGATCTTTAATCCATTTTGAGTTTATTTTTGTGTATGGTGTTAGGGAGTGTCCTAACTTCATTCTTTGACATGTAGCTGTCCAGTTTTCCCAGCACCACTTATTGAAGAGGCTGTCTTTTCTCCATTGTATACTCTTGACTCCTTTATCAAAAATAAGGTGACCATATGTGCATGGGTTTACCTCTGTCTTTCTATCCTGTTCCATTGATCTATATTTCTGTTTTTGAGCCAGTACCATACTGTCTTGATTACTGTAGCTCTGTAATATAGTCTGAAGTCAGGGAGCCTGATTCCTCCAGCTCTGTTTTTCTTTCTCAAGATTGCTTTGGCTATTCCGGGTCTTTTGTATTTCCATACAAAGTGTAAAACTTTTTTTCTAGTTCTGTGAAAAATGCCATTGGTAACTTGATAGGGATTGCATTGAATTTGTAGATTGCTTTGGGTAGTATAGTCATTTTCACAATGTTGATTCTTCTAATCCAAGAACATGGTATATCTCTCCATCTGTTTGTATTGTCTTTGATATCTTTCATCAGTGTCTTAAAGCTTTCTGCATACAGGTCTTTTGACTCCTTAGGTAGGTTTATTCCTAGGTATTTTATTCATTTTGTTGCAGTGGTAAATGGGAGTGTTTCCTTAATTTCTCTTTCTGATTTTTTGTTGTTAGTGTATAGGAATGCAAGAGATTTCTGTGCATTAACTTTGTATCCTGCTACTTTACGAAATTCATTGATTAGCTCTAGTAGTTTTCTGGTGGTATCTTTAGGATTTTCTATGTATAGTATCATGTCATCTGCAAACAGTGACAGTTTTATTTCTTTTCCACTTTGGTTTCCTTTTGTTTCTTTCTCTTCTTTGATTGCCATGGCTAAAAATTCCAAAACTATGTTGAATAATACTGGTGAGAGTGGGCACCCTTGTCATTTTCCTGATCTTAGAGGAAATGCTTTCAGTTTTATGTATTTCTGATGGGATATTTCCCTCCTAATCTATGAGCTGTTTCATTTATGTACGTTTTCCATGGTATCTGCATGGTGTATGCCCTCTACACATTGTATTGATTTTTTTTTTTTAGTATATGTTGTAAAATGCTTTAAACACTACACAGGTAATTTAAAATACCAAAAAATGTTAATGGGCCCTGTGAAATGCAAACCAAAACCGCAGTGAAATATCATTTTCACATCCACTTGGGTAGCTATAATAAAAAAGACAGATAATAACAAGTGTCGGCAACGACGTGGAAAAACTGATACTCATACATTGCTGGTGGGAATGTAAAAGGGTGCATCAGCCTGATATTTCCTCAAAAGGTGAAATAAAGAATTACAATATGACCCAGCAATTCCGCTCCTATATACCCAAGAGAAATAAAAACATATGTCCACACAAAAACTTGTACAAAATGTACTTGTTATGTACAAAATGTTCATAACAGCATAGCTAAAAGGTAGAAAACAACCCAAACGTCCCCTATTTATGAGTAGATAAACAAAACGTGTTACATTTATACAATGACTGTTATTTGGCAATCAAAAGGGTAAATCTTGGAAACATTATGCTAAGTGAAAGAGGCCAGCTACAAAGACCACATGTTGAATGATCTCATTTATATAAAATTTCCAGGCAGGAAAATCTACACAGGCAGAAAGTAAATTAGTGGTAACCTAGGGCTGAAGGGAATTGTGGGGAGAGTGACTGGTAACGAGTATTGGGTTTTGGGGGAATGATGAAATGCTCTGAAATTGATTGTGGTGATAGTTGCACATCTCTGTGAATATACTAAAAACTGTTGAATTGTATACTTTAAATAGGGGCATCATATGGCATGTTATTAACTCTCAATAAAGCTGTTTTTTAAAAAAGACCCTGTGAGTTACCATTTTCTATGAATTGGTAGTATATGTTAGTGTAATTCTGGGGAAAGAACTGTGGCAGTAACAAGATATTCATATCTTTTTACTAATACTTCTATGAATTTACATTAAAGAAAGCATTTAATGGAAGTGAAAAGCTATGTGAAGAAAGATGTTAACCACAATATTTTCTATTTGTTTCAACTTGGAAACAAGTTAAATATCTAACAAGGGATTTGGTATTATGGTTTATCTACATGATAAAATATTATCATCCATTAAAATTATAAAGCTATAATTAATAATACTGTATATAAATATAAAAAGTTCAAAATAATTTTAGGTAGATATGGAAGTATACAAAATATTAAATAAATAAACTTGGTCATTTAAAAAGACCTATCTCTATGGAAAGAGTTGAGGTGGTTGGATTATGGAAGATTTTTATCATTGTCTCTTTGTTTACTGTAGTAGTTTTCTTTTTTTAAAAAATTTTATTTATTTTTTTATTCAGCAGGTTATTAGTTATCTATTTTATACATATTAGTGTATATATGTCAATCCCAATCTCCCAATTCGTCCCACCACCACCACACCCCTGTAGGAGTTTTGTTATATAATCCTTTCAATTTAAAAAAAATCAAAATTGCTCCATGAAACCAGTGGTAAGCGCAGCAACCCAATAAAATTAAAAGGTTCCCTGGAGACGCCTAATGAAAGACCACTTGGTACGTGTGGGGGAGAATTTCAGGCACCAGTGTTTAAACTCTGTCACAAAAAGCAATCCAGTGATATTAGAGGCAACCAGGTGGCTACGAAAACTCCAGTTCATTAAGTGACCGGCACATATTGTAGCTGTACATCTGGTATCTTTTTCCAGTATTTTTCTGGACTGTTTCCAGTACATGGTAACAGTCATCACTCCTCAATCACTAGAAGCTTAAGATGTCATCCTTGTTCTCCTAGAGCTCACACCTGAAAGTTAAGTAATAGCATAAAACTTAATTAATACTTAAGTAATACGAGTGTGCACACAGATGCCATGAACGTGGTTTGCCAGGACGTGGTAGGAAATGAAGGGCACTCAGAGCAGAGGTACACCAACCTCAAAGGCTATTGCGACTGTGTTTACCCTGTCAGAAAGGTTTAGCTTCCTCATCACAGCTGCCCTCAGCAGGTGTACGGCAGGGTATACAAGGAATCAGCTGAAGGCAGAGCTATACTAATGGAACCTTTGCTTTTTCGGCACATTGACAACAGAGATATAAGTATTCACAGTGCCTCAGAGCGTGAAAGGCACAAGGGAACAAAATTCTTACGGGTAAAGTACAATCAAAATGTTTAGCACCCCCAAGGCACATGTACCTCTAAATATGCTATGTTTCTAATGCCTACATTCACTAGTGTACATGCCTCAGTCCCAAAGCTTGTCCTGTATCCTGTGCAATCAGTTGTTAATGGATTATTTACTTTCTGACATAATCTGCCCCAAAGGACAGGTGGTTCCTTGACATGGATTCAATCAACTTCCACATAGGAATTGAACAAAACGAGTATTCCCATGGTTTGTGACTTAGGTCCACTACAAACTTTGAATCGTCTATTGTTTTGAACTATCCAAGCATCTTATCCTTTCAATTAGTAAGTTAATAAAAATGAAGCAAAACTGTGAAGCCAGTCAAATTTAAGATCCCTCCCAACTACCCTTTTCAAAATGTACTGTTTTATTCTTCATTATCAAGGTAGCATTTGCTTATATTGAAGATTTAGAAAATATCTATGAGTAGAAGGAAAAACAGGCAGTCACAGTCACCCTATTCAGAGATATCACACTATCTCAGTGGATTTTCTTCTAGTCTTTCTTTCTATGCATAATTTCTGTTGGTATCCTATTTATTTCTCTAGGCAACTTGGCTAGGAACATAGGTATACACACTTATGAAGCCTCCTGTCTCCAGCGACAGCTTGCATCTCCATGAAGCACAGCCCTGCTCTCCCACCTCCAGTCAACACCTGAGCTCCTGCAGAAAATAGAAAAATCACCCTGTGTCAACACACCGAGGGACCTTCCTCCACAGCCCATGCCCCACTCCAACTTAAACAGCACCACTGCCCACCTGCCGTTATTCCACTCCCCCTTCTAGACAGGAGCCCCTTGGATAAGGACACAAGCCACAATCAAACCCAGTTGTGCCATGCCATGCTGAACACTGTCCACAGCCCCACCACCAGGTCCGTCCCTCCAGCCTGGACTCCTTCCAGACCATCTCCCTGAGGTACCACCTGACTTCAAAGCAGAGCTTTCATTAATAATAAAACCCTCACTGAAAACTGCTTCTACTGTCTGTTTAATTATTCTCATTACGCTTTGACCAACAAGTGTGAGAAATCAGAGAAATAGCCACCCGCCTGCTCCTGAGCTCAGGAATCGCTCCAGGCTTGGCCCTGTGAGGATCAAGTTCCAGCTCCTCCCTGAATGCTCTGCGTGAATGGTCTCCTCAACTGGTTTCCAACTTTCCTTGTCTTCTTGCAGTTCTGTTTTAGAATGTCAACCTGGTTTCACTCTGTACCTGGAGGTCCTGCGGGACCCCACTGCTGGTGCCTGGCCTTCGGCTCGATGCTCTGCCAGTGTGGACAGGAGGCTCCACACCGTCTGCCCAGAGCAGGCCTGTAGAGTATGACTCCTGTGAGTCCCTGCTTGTCCGAGGAGGAGGAATCAAGCAGCCCAGGATGTTAAGTAAAGCACCGTAAGAGCCTGACACCAGGGCGATGACGTAAGAAGGAATGACTGCTCTCTTGCCTCCTGAACATTTGAACCTCAACAGAAATATACAGAAATCACAAAAATCTGAATATTTTCCAAGAAGTGTTCAGAAAAGAGCTGAACACGTAATGTGTGGTCCTTGATCCCCAGACACCTGTCTCTGTCACATCTGTGCTTTTTCTGGAACAAGTCATTGTTGGTTGAACCTTTTGAATCATCCGACTGCTTGTGCGCACCCCAAGGACACCACGCAAACGTGAGTCCCTCCTTGTCTCATGACGAAAGCACTTAGGGTTCCCTTCCCTGACACATGACCAACAATGCTCCCTTTCTTGGACGCAGCTAGTAAATAAAGAGTAATGGCTGCTGCAGTGTCTGACCTACACTACCAAGTCTATATTTCTCATCACCTGACTGAACGCACGTCCCAAATACCTGTAAAGCACCACAATTAAAAGAATGAAAATGATCCTACTTTAGCTGATAAAGGGAAGAAGATCTTTCACTTCTGCAAATTATCCTTTTTATCTCTCCCTTAATTTGCCATCCGTGTTTGATTAAAAAGATGCAAATCTCTACAGCTGCCATTCAACCAGCCACTGAAAAGTTTAGGGGTCTGGTGGCTGAACATACCTTGGAAGGTAAGTGACTCACACTCATCTTTAATTCAATGTAGGATCAGTGTATCGATTTCACAAGTAACGTGTATACCGTCATGGAAACAATAACCCATTCAGTCAAAATACTGATTAAGCACCTACGGAATCTTGTGATACAAAGATAACTAAGACAAGTCCTTGCCTTCAAGGAGTCCAATATCCCACAGGGGAAATGAAGAAGTAAATAAATCCTTGGAATGTGTAAGCGTTAAAAGGAGGGTACTAAGGGAATTAAGGTGGTCCTAAAGGGCTGTGGAGGGCGGGGGCAGTCCTCAGGGATGGGCTACTTTTCAGGGGAAATAATACTTGATACTTGAGGAATGAATAAGATTTAACCTAACAAACCAGAAGGCACAGTATACATAAAATAACATACGTGCTCAGTAGGTGGCACACGTTTCAACGTGACTAGAAGATGTGCCACCTGTGAGAGAGACAGGCAAGGACCAGGTGGAAAAGGCCCTTGCGCAGAGCCTTGCTCAGGAGATTGAATTTCATTCGCAAGTCATGAAAATAAGTTGATCAGGGAGAAACTTGTTTGGCCAGCCCTCCTCACCACCTCACCTCTGCCTTTTATTTGCAAAATGGTTCTCCCACAAGCCACAATGCACTGAGCACCTGACATCCAGCTGTGGACAGCACCTGCATCAGGTAATTGTCTGGAACGGCTTACCTGTTTCCTCCAGACCTGCTGTTCTTCCTCACCCTTCCTTGCCTCTTAGATCCCCAAACTAGTCTCAGTTCCCACTTTGCCGCTTCTGGCCACGCTTTTAGGTACCAATTAGGAGTTCCCTTTCTGCGCGACCGCTTTACTCTTTTCTTTTCTTAACTGAACTATGGTTGATTTACAACATTCTGTTAGTTCAGGTGTACAACATAGTGATTCAGTATTTTTGCAGAATATATTCTATTATAGATTATTACAAGGTAGCGGGTATAATTCCCTGTGCTATACAATATATCCTTGTTGCTTATTTTATAAATAGTAGTTTGTACCTGTTAATCCCATACCCCTTATTTGTCCCTCCCCACTTCCTTCACCCCTTTGGTAACCACATGTGTGTATGGAGGTTCCTTAAAAAACTAAAAATAGAACCACCAGATGATACAGCAATACCATTTCTGAGTATATATCCAGAAAAAATGAAAACACTAATTCTAAAAGATACATGCACCCCAATGTTTATAGGCAGCACTAATTTTTTTTAATTAATTTTATTTACTCTTTATTATTTTCGGCTGCGTTGGGTCTTTGTTGCTGCACACGGGCTTTCTCTAGTTGCGGCGAGCAGGGGCTACTCTTCGTTGCGGTGTGAGGGCTTCTCATTGTGGTGGCTTCTCTTGTTGTGGAGCTCGGGCTCTAGGAGCGTGGGCTTCAGCAGTTGTGGCACTTGGGCTCAGTAGTTGTAGTTCACAGGCTCTAGAGCACAGGCTCAGTAGTTGTGGCGCACGGGCTTAGTTGCTCTGCGGCATGTAGGATCTTCCCAGACCAGGGCTTTAACCCATATCCCCTGCATTAGCAGGCGAGTTCTTAACCACTGCACCACCAGGGAAGCTCAGCTGCACTGTTTATAATAGCCAAGATGTGGAAGCAACCCAAGTGCCCATTAACAGACAATTAGACTAAGAAGATGTATTATACACACAAGAGAATATTGCTCAGCCATAAAAAAGAATGAAATATTGCCATTTGCAGCAGTGTGGATGGACTTAGAGAATACTATGCTTAGTGAAACAAGTCAGACAGAAAAAGACAAATACTATATGGTATCACTTATGCATGGAATCTAAAAAATAATACAAATGAATGTACATACAAAACAGAAACAGGGGCTTCCCTGGTGGCGCAGGGGTTGGAGGTCCGCCTGCCGATGCGGGAAACGCAGGTTCGTGCCCCGGTCCGGGAGGATCCCTCATGCCGCAGAGCGGCTGGGCCCGTGAGCCATGGCCGCTGAGCCTGCGCGTCCGGAGCCTGTGCTCAGCAACGGGAGAGGCCACGGCAGTGAGAGGCTCGCGTACCGCAAAAACAAAAAACAAAAAAACAGAAACAGACTCACAGATATAGAAAACAAACTTGTGGTTGCTCGTAGCTCATTGGGTGCAGGTGATTTTATCCACCCTAGCTTCAGGCATCCCCACCACCTTAACCTGGGGCCCTCAACCAGCAGCTCCATCTGCATTGTTACTCATTTCAGTTGAATTTTCTCACACACTGCTTGTAATAATAATATCAATAAGCTTCTCAGGTGGCTTTGGGGTATGTTAAAGAGCTTTCTTGGGGTGAATGGGGATTACAGTCTCACGTTAAAGGCATATTCAGGAAGACTAGAGATCTAACCATAAAAATGGGGATCCCAAATTTTAGCTATGTCCCTGGTGTCTAGTTAGTGCTATGATCTTCCTTAGCCCTATTAGTAGTCATTTCAATCCTCATCTTATAGAGGAAAAAAATGGAGAGCTAGAACAACTTTCTCACTGGAGTTCTACCTACAGACTAGGAAGCCTAATTTTCTACTTTTCTTTACATCTGGTTGGGAAAACCCTCTAGCTATACTAAAGTATCCGTGGCTCACACCAATTCTTGCTTCACCCACGGACAAAACTTGGCAAAACCTAGATATGCACTCAGTCTCCTAGGATTAAATTATTTCTGCTCATTATTTGGCACTGCATTCCAACCTCTCCCAGCAAAACTGCCTGTGATAAAGCAGTTATGGATGGAGAATTCATATTGAAGACTAAACACGATTATAAGCTGCAAAGACAAATAATACCAGGTATGATTTTTTTCTCACATAGAATGAGAAAAGTACAGACCTTGGACTCAGAAAGGTTACTGTCCATCCATTTGGGTAGGTCCTTCATCTGCAAAATGGAGATAACAGAGATTCCCCAAGAGTTTTGTGAGGATTAAACAAGATGAAATATTTAAAGTATTTTATAGAGCCCTCAGTAAATGGTTGTTAATACTTGTATTACCATCAATCCTACTACTATTACTTTTACTACCACAACAAAATATGGCACTCAAGTCAATGACCCAACTATACGATGAGCTAATGGATGGTACCACAGGGACTGAGAAATAATCTATTTGAAATTAAAGATAGTCTCAGATCCAGGTATATCACTTATACCTGGAGGAGTAAGTACAGTCTAAGGAGAAAATAAAAGATCTAATTTGGGGACTATTCCAGCACTCAAAGGGGACAGGTCTTTATTAGTAGAGTTTCTGGATGGCTAATACATGAAAAATGTTTTAACTATTGAATGCTGGAAAAGAACTTACTACCCTCCACCAGCTCTCACCAGGCCCCACCCCACATTCCCAAAGAGAGAGAAAGAAAACGAACCCGGGTGCCACTGCTGGAAGCTATACGCCCTCAGATTCTGCCAGTACCAACAAAAGCCTTTGTAATTTCCTGCCGTAAAGGAGACAATGCAGAATCCTCCAACTACTTTAGAGAAGTTCAAAATCTGGAGGTTATAGAAATCACAGCCGCATTTTGATCACCGGCATTCTGAGAAATACAGGGGCTGTGAGAATTACAAGGTGCGCTCAATTCTTGGAGTACTCTTATTTCACGAGGATATGCTATTGGACATCTTTTCTCCAAAACAAAGTATTTTACCTTGACAATTGCTGTTGGAAAATCTCAACTACAGATTGAGCTGAGTGTTTGCTCCTGGTACCTCGGGAAATTTATTAAGTCCCCTTCAGAGACCGAAATTTATTGATACATAGAAAAAGAAATTAATCAATGTTTTGCAAATGATTCCAATAAGTAAACAACCTTTATTTCTGATGTGTGTTTCATCTGCATCTACTAGAGATAGTCATCACACTGTAAACAGCATTCTTGCATCATTTTGATGAGATAGGACACACTTTATGTCCTTAAAGGAAGAACCACTAAAGCAAACAATGGTTATAAAACATACTCAGGGCCATATAGCAAATTAGCGTTTGAACTAGAAATAAAATTTGGATTTACCCTGCATTCCAATGCCTATCCTTCATCTATTCTAGGTTATTGGTGCTGAAATGGTCGTAGGGAAGGGGAATGAACAATACTCCTTCCTGTTCCTAAAAAGAAAATCTTTGTTGTCCTAAATCAAAATGATATAACACGTTGTGAATTTGGACAGACTTTTTCTAAAACTGTTTCTGATTTTGTCCTAAGATGAAATCATACGAATTCTGAGTAAATGGGACTACATGTGTGTGTATCTCTTTAAGAAATGCTTAGCTCACAAAACATAGCTTGCAAATTTAAATTATTTGACTCATTTATCCTGTATGGGAAACTTTAGCTTTTTCTGTTTTAATTATCAGTTCGCACTAAGCAATTATAACTAAAGAATTTTCTCATTTGCTTTATTAACAACTTTCCTCATAGTTTAGTACCAACTCCATTTGGAATGATTGGTGATTCCCAATCTAAACACAGAGATTCTCAAGGGCAAACTAAGAAGTCCATCTAAAAGATTAGAACAAACCAGAAAAACAGGGATTATGACGTCAACTAAGCAAGCACCAGCAGATAGAAAGAAACAGAAGAGCAAAAACAAGTCAATATCTCCCTTAAGGCTGAAATTATTTTACATAAATTATCTTTCCTAAGTAATTTCTCTAATTTGAATATAAAAATTAGGAAGTATTTACCTCATTACCACAAAACTTGTTTGATAGGAAAGAGCGACAGTTCTTGTAGGAATGAAGAAATCCAAAACCTCACATCTTAATGTCCATATTCGATATTAAATGCAAAGGGTATTATTTAAACAATGTCCACATTAAGGATTAGATACAAAGTGTTTTCACCTACCTTGGCTAAATAATACAGATTAAATTCTTCCTGATATTGATGCAGCATTTTATTACAGCAACCCATCTTTAAAGAACTGTGTAAAATCTTCCTATTTCAAAAATACAAATTGTCACATTTATACTCCAAAGTCCTTATGATAAAAATAACCTATCTAGAGGAAGACTATTTTTAAACCTTCCTTTACTAAGTAAATTAAAAACAAAACAAAACAAGGAGCTAATCCTTAGTTTTGTTCAACATAATTAAATCAACATATCCAGATTTTATATAGAGATATAAAATTCAGATGGTATGATTTTAACAATTTGAGATCAGCAGCTCTGCAGGTTACAATTGGAAGACACCTGAACCAACTTGTCATGTACCAAACCATGACCTTTCATCAAAAATTCTTCTTTCATAGTTCAGCCCGTAAAAATGAGCAAATTAAAAGCGCCTATTAAGTAAAGAGAAATTTCAATTCTGATCATCTAAATAGGTTTCTCTCTTTCCCCACCTGCAACCAAAAACATGCACTCTTGCTTTCAAGCTTACCTTCTTCTGGGGTTACTGACTTCCAGTGTCGGCACTTCCAAATCTTGGGGACTGAAATTGACTGCCCATGTCTTGGGTTATAGTGTTAGCAGGCACCCATGGTGCCAAAGGGTGGGGACCCTTCGGCAAACATGATGGGTTCTCAGGAGAGCTGGAGACGAAGGACCAGGTAGGTAGAGGGTGTACTTCCCCTGCTCCATCGTAGGAGCAACTGGTACACAGCCATGGGAAGAAACTCTGCCCAGCATAAATAAGTCAACCTTCCCTGCACACAGTGGGCCAGACATGTCTCACCACTTTACAGTCCTATGAATGATACAAAACCAGCAATATTCTTGAAGAGTTTCATTTTATTTTCTTCTTTCAGGGGATAGGAGAAGTGATCCTTTTGCTTTTCAAAAGATGGTTCCAGTTAAACATAGAAACAACTAATTTTTTTTTTTTAACTTTCAAGTTTTGATTCAAAACAAAGTCCTCCTCTTCTAAGAACTAGTGATTCTACTGTATCTGTCTTCAGCATGTGTTAGGGATTTTATTTTCAGATTTTGAAAGCTAATCTCCTTTCCGGGCCCCCATAAAATGACCTTCATCACTACATTTAGCCTTGGATGTAAACCTGAACTATGAAAAAATTGCTGTATAATTATCTTAATGAGACTTTGTGTTTATATTGCGTCTTTTATCTAAAGAGCTCAAAGCATTTTGCTAACGTGATCTTACTAAGCTTCACAACACCCTACTCAGGAATGTGATGGTAAGGATTAATACTATCAGATTTAACAGGTGGGGAAACTGAGAGATTACCAATTAAATGACACAATTTGAGGTCACAATGCTAGCTGTAGGCAGAGTTTGATTCAAGACTCTGACTTGGCTTTCCAAGGACATATCGGACTAACATTTCATTTCATGGTGAAATGAAAATTCAATTTCACTTCTCAGAAAGAATCTGTTCTTTTGTTCTAAGGCTCTACAGAACATAAAAATAAGGCAAATAAATTTTATTTTATCTTTGCAAATTTTGGCACAGGTGTGAAAAACAGCAGATGTGCTAACTCCATTCACTTTATTCCCCTCCTTACCCTTTCCAAGGGTCACCACCATCTTCCCCATCAATGGACTAGGCCACACACTGGTGCTCATACAGAATGTTTATTTAGCCAGTGCACTTTTTTCCATGCACTGGGGGAAAGAAGTTTTCAACGCTGGCCATCCTGTGCACGTTCACTGTGACATAGTCAAACAGTATGGAATTGTACAATGTGAAAGGAAAAAAATCTCATATTGGTACTCCCAGAGGTTACCATTGTTATATGTGGGGATATATGAATATACACATGTAGTGATAACCAGACATAATTGTTCTACAGTTTGTTTGTCTTTTTTTTCCTATTTCCTTTTATTTTTTTTCCTTTTATTATTTTTTAACATCTTTATTGGTGTATAATTGCTTTAGAATGGTGTGTTAGTTTCTGCGTTATAACAAAGTGAATCAGGTATACGTATACATATATCCCCATATCACCTCCCTCTTGCGTCTCCCTCCCACCCTCCCTATCCGCCCCTCTAGGTGGCCAATTTCCCAATATTCCTCGGTCATCGCTCTTTGTCAGTTTGTGTATGTTTACATCATTCTTTTAAGCGGCCACATATCCATTTTTATGGATATATGTACAAGAATACACAACAATTCATTTTACTCAATCCCCTTTTACCGGACATTTGGGTATTTCCTTTGTTTTTCCTTTGTTTTTGTTGTTTTATAAACTGCAATAAATATCCTTGCGTTTAACTTCATGTGTTTTTTGAATATTTCTTTTAGATCTACTACCTACTTTTCACATGATCCAGAACTCTTGCTTATGAAAATATACCTGTCACTCTATACGCTGAGCTGCTGATTGAATTGTGAGCCTGTAGCCTTGAATGGGAAACTCAGTTCCCCTCTTTCTTCCCATCACTGCTTGGCAGAGGTTTTGGCTTTATCTGCAGGATACTGCCCTGCCTTTACCCATATGACCCAGAAAAGTGAACTGGAAAACATTCCACATGGGACAGATGGAAGGAGAGCCATTACAATGACCCATCTCTGATTCACAGCCTGATTTCTCCAAGGCCTTACTTAGTTCAACAGAAATTTAAATCCTGGCTTTTGACCAATAGACAGAGTGGTAAGTCCTATGTCTTGGAACAAAAAAGTACATATTTTATGAATAAGACTTAGATCATATGCCTAAGTCTGAGTTTGAGTGGTCACATGACTGAATACTTCATGCCTCTGTTCCCTCAGACCACATGGGAAATTCAACGTCACATTCAATTCAATACTGATATCATTTCAATGTTTTGGACTGTCTGTAAAGTGAGAGCCCAAAGGGAGTGCTTTATTCCTTCACTTCTAGTGGAGTTTACACTAGTATCACATTTATTTCCACATGGATATCCTGTGTCTATTATCTTACTTCCCAATAAAGCATTAGAGTTGACAAGCATTACTTTTCTATTTTAAAAACTGAAAAAGGAAAAGAAAGCAATAGACTTAGAGCCATAACAAGACAAATCTAGACTATAACTAGATCACCATCATTGTTTTTCCTATGAATTCATTTATTTGTTCACTTACTATGTATTGCAAGCGAACAATGTGAATAAGACATAATCCCTGCTTTTGAGGAGCTGACAGTATAGTCAGGGCCATAGACTAAAGAAAATAGGCAAAAAAGACTAATATTCCGGAAGTTCAGGAAAGGATTCCTGGAAACTTTCATAGCTAACTACACAAAGAAACAAACAACAAAAACACCAAAAAAACTACCTTGCCAACAGAATGAAATGCAATGTTCTTGGTCATATGAATCCTAAAAGATTCTGAGAGCCCTTAGCTCTCATTACCAAAAAAGTGGATAAGCTGAGAAGTCTTATTCCTGTCATATTCCAATTCTAGTTGTTTCCATCGCTTCTTAAAATATTGTTGTGTTCTCTAAGTTCAAGTAACCAAGTAACTGTGCTCTTCAAGAAGAAAAAGAATAATTTTAATTCAGTTATTTATTAACAGTTTTCTCCCCCAAAGGTACATACAATAGTAGGAAGGTAAAGTAGTTCAGAATAGGTATTATAAAATTAATACGGGCTTTAGACTATGCACACACATTAGGGTCACTCTTTAAAAGCTTATTCCACAGTAAATTTCATGCATGCCTTCTGGGCATCCTGAGTTTATAAAAACACAACAGGATAAAAAACCAGGTCAAAGTCCTGATACCACTTAAATAGTTCCACTTGATAATCCAGCAATATTCGAATCTAAGGGCCACTAGCAACATAAACAATGTGTGAGAGGGAAACCTCAACGTCTGTGTGAAATCCACGAATGCTGAATTGACTCCTGCTGGCCTGTCCTGCAAGTATGCTCCTCCAAAGGGCTGAGAATCAGGGTCTGGGTTTCAACTGCTGCCATGATTTTGCTACGTAATCTAAAAGAAGACGGAACCACTTATATTTCTTACCTGTAGGGGTAGTAAAAGATTGGCGTGGTACAAGCTCTCCAATCTTAAGAAAGGAAACTAACATTTATTTAGCATGTACTACGTACCAGACACTGAGCTAAATGCTTTACAGATGTTGCTCAAAACTCGAGATCCAGGAGATCAGCCTCATCCTTACCACATAAAGTGAGAAAGTAAGAGGTGGGTCCGCAAAGGAAAAGTGGGTACTATGACCAGACAGAGGGGAAATGGATGCCATGTGGGAAAACATATTGAAGCTCACTGTAAAAGTTCTCACGCACACACATGAGACAGAGGTAGTCAGCTTCTTGCTTTGCTATTACGGCTTCTCTGTGCCATTCATGGCTTTTGACCAATGAGGGGGGCCCCTCGGCACATTTCACCCACCCCTGTCATTTTGCTTCTTCATCAGCAATGCTTTCCATGGCCCTACCCCTGGGCAGGAGGAGGCAGCTGTAGTGGCCTTTTGACACACCACCTGAGACTGAGCATTGGGATTTCTTTAAAGCTTCCAAGTGATCCTAATGTGTAGCCAGGGTTGAGAATCACCGGAGCAGAAAAGCCCATGGTCTTCACCATGGACACGTACAAACATTACTTAACTCTTATAGTATCTGTTTTGTCTAGTCTGATAATCTGTGTTCTGGAAGACAGATCTGAGACGGTTGCTTTCATTTTTAGAAACTGACCCACAAAGTTTGGAGGGAGAGAGAGTAATACCCATAAATCAGACACTAGACTCAACAGCACTCTTTTGCCCCCTTCATTATGTTCTTTGCACAAGATCAATTCAGCACTAGATGAGGAGAGAAGGGCAAAAGTGGGCTTAATTTTTATTTCTCAGATTTTTGGGGGTGGGGGAGTGGGGAGGAGAAACAAATAACGGAGACTTGCTTGCCACGAGGGAAAATGTTAAAGGTCCTACATGCCACTCTCATCTACTGAGGCTCTGCCTTCTTTGAAATCTGAAGTGATGCAAAGAGGTTATATCTCTGGAATATACCAAATGCCTTCTCAAGCCCACTTCTACCCTGTCATGGAATTCTGAGATAATTTAAAGGGATCATCGAGTTTCTCTGTATCACCCATCTTTCTAAAACAGCATGACAGCATGATGTCATACGAGAAGATTACATCCAGGGAGGCCACATGATACGGTGGAATGCAGAGTTTGAATCCCTGACCCAATACTTACTAGCTGTGGGTACTCAGCTTAAGAAAGTTAACCTAAATCCAATTTTTATCATGCATAAAACAGAGGCAATAAACAACCTTTCTCAAAGACTCCTGAAGGGGTTAGAAACAATACATAGAAAGCATCTGACACATAATAAGCTGTCAATAATTATGAGCTATTATCATTTGGGAAAGAAATTTTGTTTTACAATCCAATCTTGAAGATTAGTTCTAAATGAAGAAAGTCAGATTCTTCCTGGATTACAAAGACAAAGACACTAGGACAATACATGTAAATGATTACTCAAAGGAAATATTAAATGAGGTTTACAAATTAGTAATGTTTGCTAGTCAAACAAATACTTCTCGAATTTAAATATCTAAATTAGAGTTAATTGAGTATAAGATAGGCTCAAGGATGTATTATAACAATACAACGTGGGAAATACAGCCAATATTTTGTATAACTGTAAATGGAAAGTAACCTTTAAAAATTATATAAAAGGGGCTTCCCTGGTGGCACAGTGGTTGAGAGTCCGCCTGCCGATGCAGGGGACACGGGTTCGTGCCCCGGTCTGGGAAGATCCCACATGCCGCGGAGTGGCTGGGACCATGAGCCATGGCCGCTGAGCCTGCGCGTCCGGAGCCTGTGCTCCGCAACGGGAGGGGCCACAGCAGTGAGAGACCCGCGTACCGCAAAAAAAAAAAAAAAGAAAATAAAAATTAAAAAAAAAAAGCTGTTAACTGTTAGAGGCAAATTGACAATCATAAAAAGCACAGAGGATTCTTAGGGCAGAGAAATTATTCTGTATGATACTATAATGGTGGATATGATGGTGTCATTATACATGTGTCCAAACCCACAACATGTACACCAGCAAGGGTGAACTAATGTAATCTGTGGATTCTGGGTGATCATGATGTGTCAGTGTAGGTTCGTCAATTGTAGCAAATGTCCCCCTCCAGCGGGGGATGCTAACAGGTGGGGAGGAGGCTGTACATGCGGGAGGGCAGGGGGTTAAAGAAAAATCTCTGTATCTTCCCCTTGATTTTAATGTGAACCTAAAACTGCTCTAAAAAAACGGTCTGGAAAAAAAATTCAGTACTAAAAGCTGTTACATGTTAGAGGCAAATATGCAATAAATAAATAAATAAATTAGAGTTAAAAAAATACGAACATGGTTCATTAAATGGCCAACTTTGTAGGTGAAATTTTCGTAAAAGCTCCCACAGTTTTAGTGACTGAAGCTTTCTTATCTTCACATGAGTTTATCAAGGAAGTGTTTCATTACCATTAAATGTCTATATGTTTAACTTCTAAAGTGTGATTGATTGGTTATTTATAACCCATTGAAAATGGAAAATTTCTTGCTATAAAACATCTCTCTCTTCTTTTTTTAAATATTTTAACTGTTGATTTTCACTTTTTTTTTTTTTTTTTTTGGCTGCACCATAGGGCATGCAGGATCTTAGTTCCCCAACCAGGGATCAAACCCGCGCCCCCTACAGTGGAAGTGTGGATTCTTAACCACTGGACCACCAGGGAAGTCCCCCAAACCATCTCTTTTTAATAATTCATGGTTAAAGGCTCTCCTTTGCAATAAATCACTAAGCTGGGACAGTGGCTTCTAAAGATCTGCATACAAGATGATAATAATCATCATAATAATACCAAGATCACAGTGCAATTCTGCAAAGCAGAGGAGGTAACATAGATGAGAGGGCTTTACAAATGCTAAAGCCCTGTGTAAATGTTATGTTTCTGCAGCTGCGGCTGCCACAGCTGCTGGCTAAAAGTTCATCCCTGGTCATAAGGAGCATCCGTCCTCATTGGAGACACTGGGTGTGATTAAGCACCAAGGAGAAATACAAAGAGTTCTAGACTCAGAGGAGGACGAGAAGGCAGAGTGATCACGGAGGTAACACCCTGAAGGAGACAGGATGGGGGTTCCGCCTCACCAATGGGCAAGAGTTGGATGGAGAAGAAGCGGACACATACCATGGGCAGGCGGTCTGACAAGCAGCACGGAGTATTCAGAAACAGAGCGCCTTGAGGCACAGAGTCTGTGCAGGGGAGCCGAGTGTGAGATAAAGCTAGAAAGGATGGTGGGTGCAGATGGTGGAGAGTCGATGCCTAAAATGTCCAGAATTTTTTCAAGACAAACCAACGCTACATCTACTCTTATTAGTCGCTGAGTATGTATATTACTTATATTCAATGTGATTATATATCGACCTCCAAAACTCATTAGAAAGGCCCATGGATTCGGCGGAGGGTTCTTACGCTTCTGCTCGTTCTGCGGCGGGCCAGCGAGAGAAAGGGAAGAGAGCCGCAGACCCTGGCAGCACGCCGGGGAGGAGACGGTTCAGCAGACAGGAAGAGAGGGCAAGAGAGGAGCCACGTAGGCTACAGGCAGGTTGGAGCAGAAACCAGGGAAAGGAAGGAAGACAAATGGCATAACCACCGATTTGCAGGGCCGTGAAACCTGAACTCTCCTGGATCCGCCTTCCTGGAGAGTCCTCTGGCTCCGGAACTTTGGGAAGGAAAACTGATACCCATAAATAACTGGCTGTGTAACCGCAGAGTGGGATAGATGCTTCATCTTGATTAAAGGCAAAGTGGTTTTCCTGACAAAGAAAAACTGTGGCTGGGTGATTCTGCAGAGAGGTTACCTGCACGGTCACATGTGGGAGTTTGAGAAAATCGCAAGATGCATGTTGCAAAACGATACATGGAGGGGCTTCCCTGGTGGCTGAAAGTTCGCCTGCCGATGCAGGGGACACGGGTTCGTGCCCCGGTCTGGGAAGATCCCACATGCCGCGGAGCGGCTGGGCCCGTGAGCCATGGCCGCTGAGCCTGCGCGTTCGGAGCCTGTGCTCCGCGATGGGAGAGGCCACAACAGTGAGAGGCCCGCGTACCGCAAAAAAAAAAAAAAAAAAGAAACATGGAGGTTAGGAGCTGGGTGGGGAGAGATAAACAAGATGGAGTGCTGTCAGCAAGGAGGAGATTTCACATCTTATGTTCCCTCAAACAGACAGGAGGTCAGGCTGGACCTGCGTTCCTTTGGGAGTACGGTCTCAAAATAAATCAGATTGTTGCTGGATCATCATTACCCAACCACAGATATCTACTGTTTTCAGTAATGCCATGGTTAATGCTCATCTGGGTCCAACCCGGACCCTAAGACCCTCTAACTCGATTCTGTCCTCACATGGATCATCCACTTAACCACAGTCTCAAAGGATGGACCAGAACAACTAATAAATTGAATTAATAAGTGAATCGAGATCTGTCAACAAAACAATACAAATAAATCAGATTGCTTACTAAATGAAATCCAGTGTAACTGTCTATAAATGGAATCAAGATTTTTTTAAGTACTCGTGAACCTTTTAAAACCGAAGTCAAATCTGCAAGCATCCTAAAGCTACTCGACCAGGATAAAAGTTGAAGTAAAAATGTTTTCAAATCAAACCCAGCTCCATGCCAACCAAAGCTCCCTTCTCATTCACTTGACCGAGCTCCTTATTGGGGCTATGAAGCTTCCTCCTCAGGTCTAGGCTCTGCCGAGCCCAGGAGATGATTTCAGGAAGGTTTTATTGTAGTGATGCTTACGAGGATGCTGCTGCTACGTCCACTAGCAGTCTCTGTGGAGAAGTAGGTGCCACAAATCCAAGACCCTCTCCCAGGTCTCCCTGAAGGTTAATAAGAATGTGCCGCTGAGGGACCTCACACCTCTGCTCATTCTACAGGAGGATTTGGAGGGAGAAGGGGAAGAGGCAGCAACAGGACAGGAGAGAGAGAGAGAGAGAGAGAGAGAGAGAGAGAGAGAGAGAGAGAGAGAGAATGAGAGAGAAGAGATCATGGCAGAATGTCCAGACACGAGGGCAGCTCAGGAGACAGAAGAAAGGTCAATGAGGACAGATGGAGGCTGCAGGCTTATTGGAAGAGAATCCAGAAATGAGGCAGAAGGAAAAAGGAAAAGGAGGGCACGGTGATGGGACCAAGAGAGAAGCATAACTGAAGCAGGATGGAGCAACAAAGAACGCAAAAAACTTGCCCTGGAAAAAGAGAGTAAAAGGCAGGTTAGTGAACAATCAAAGACCATCGTTTCTAACATCCTCAGAGACGGGCGATGAGATGCAGATCAAGTGAAAATTTGGTTCATGGCTGTTGCTCAGACAAGACCAGCAATGAGGGCTCTGACTCTGGGCCACTGGTTCTTGAAGGGTCCTAAAGATTGACCAGCCTCGGTCCGTGCTCTCATAGTCCGCCGTTTGTGCATCAGTGAAAATGCTCTTTCTACCTCCTACACGGAGAATTTATATTCCTACGACATTTCAAGGTCCATTTATAAAACATCTCACTGAAGTTACCATGGTCATTACATGGAGGCATCATGATATTTTATGTAAGGACATATTTTAAAGCTCGAGTAACATAACTCTCAGTGCAAACAGCAATCAGGCAACACCACAGTGTGATCAGCTACTAGAATTTTAGAGCAAGAATTGAAATTACTTAGTGAAATCTGGAAGCTGTTGGTTATAAATAATTGCTTTACACATAAATAATGTCATTTCTTTTTCAAATGAAAAAATATTAGTAAACCACTCATCTTAACTGAGCTGAAATAAATCTGCGGCTGGAGTAGCAGTGTGTATGAATAACCATGGTGAGATCACCGAAACCCTGTTTAAAACTCAGTAACTTCCAGAGTTTTGTCAGTATCTGTGCCCTCCCTCACAGCTAGATTGAAATACTTCTTATTTCTAACATACCTTTCAATTGACAGGTCGAACCAGCATTTTCCGATGTCTTCTTCATGGCACGTATTATTCGAGACACACCCACATGCGTGATCTCATCTAGTCTCACAACTGTACTGCAGTAGGTGTTATTAAGCCAATTTTCCAGATGAGGGGACTGACGCTGGGGGTGGTTAAGGTCACACAGCTGGGAACTGGCAGAGCCAGGATGTGGACCTGGGGCTCTGACCCCAAGTCTGGCACCTCCTGTAAGATACCAGACTGCCTCCGTTCCTATCTCTGGCCAGTAAGGAGTTGACTAGCACCCAGAAAGTAGGATGCTAGAATATAAATGTTATCTTCTTATTCATCTACAAACATCTACAAACATCTATAAACATGTCAAGTATTTCACAATAAAACATATGTATGGAGTAATGTAATGGACTGAATTATGTTCCTCTAAATTCATATGTTGAAGCCCTGACCCCCGCACCCAGTCCCCTCAGAATGGGATTGTATTTAGAGATGGGACCTTTAGGGACTTCCCTGGCAGCCCAGGGGTTAAGACTCCATGCTTCCACTGCAGGGCGTGCGGGTTGGATCCCTGGTTGGGGAACTAAGTTCCCACATGCCGCGCAGTGCAGCCAAAGAGTAAAAAAAAAAGAAAGAGAGAGAGGTGGGACCTTTAAGAGGTGATTAAGTTTAAAAGAGGCCATTAGGGTGAGCCCTAATGCAATCTGATTGGTGCTCTTATAAGAAGAGCTTAGGACACACCAGGGGCACACAGGTGCACAGAGGGATGACCATGTAAAGATGGCAGTCACCTGCAAACCGTGGAGAGAGGCCTGAATACCCTCCCTGCAAGCCCCTTGATCTTGGCTTCCAGACTCCAGAACTGTGAGAAAATAAATGTCTGTTATTTAAGCCACACAGCCTGTGGCATTTTGTTATGGCAGCTGAAGCAGACGAATACAAGTTCCTATGATGCGCCACACACTGTGCTGAGCGCAAGAATGTTACAGTAAGTGAGACAGGGTCCCCACTCTCAAGAGCTTGCAGTCTTGTAGGGGCTTCTCAGAAGCCAGCAGGCAATTAGAATGAACACGCATGGTAAGTGCTACAAATGGGCAGGTGTTGAGTGCTGGGGAGCACGTGAGAAGCTCATGTCATCTGATATACAGTATGTATATGGGAGAGGATGTCTGGCAAAACTTTAAAGAAGGTGATGTCTATGCTGAGATCTAAAAAGATTTCTCCCTTACACCTGGAAGAGCCTCCAATTTCCACTGACTAAATATCTTTCTATTCTTATTCCAATTCCCCCAAATTCAGAAAACATTCCTCTTATGCCAGTCAGCTACTGCTCTGCTAGCATTTTGTTTCTACTTCAAAAACTAAACATATATACGCTTTTTTAAATGCTTAGGTCTAGGAATTGGTTTCATGAAAGCATTTAGAAATGTAAACAAAATTTTAGGTGAAAAGTTGTGTGCTGCACTAGTCTCTGATAACAAAGGTTGACACAACCTAAGAATGTAAGAATAGAATAGTTTAAAAAATTATGGTGAATTTATTCAGTGGAATATATGTGAATATTAAAATTGATTTTAAGAATATTTAGTGGCATGGGAAAATGCTGTGATATAATATAAAGCCATTATAATTTTTGTTAATATAGATATGCAGTTTTAAAAGTTCAAAATATTAAGTGGCTATTTCAGGCTTATAGAATTGGACAGTTTCTATGTATTAGTTTTTAAAATAATTTCTATGTTTCCAAAGTTTTCTAGAATTATAAATATAATTATTATAATTTTATATATATATATATATATATATATATACACACACACACAGACACACACACACACACTTTTTTTTTTTTTTGCGGTACGCGGGCCTCTCACTGTCGTGGCCTCTTCCGTTGCGGAGCACAGGCTCTGGACGCACAGGCCCAGTGGCCATGGCTCACGGGCCCAGCCCCTCCGTGGCATGTGGGATCTTCCCGGACCGGGGCACGAACCCGTGTCCCCTGCATCGGCAGGCGGACTCTCAACCACTGCGCCACCAGGGAAGCCCCACACACATATTTTTAATGAGAGAAAAGAAATGGTTTTTTTCTAGAAGGCTTGGGAAATCATCTGATTCTTTCAACCATACTGTAGCTCTTCTAGTTTTTAGAACCAAACTACCTGCATTAGCTTTATCATACATCAATAAGCTGTTATCAGTTTAAAAAATTATACTTGTACTAAGAAAACCTAGATCTGAGTTTTAGTTCCACCTCTTACTAGCTGTATTTCTCAAGTGGAAGTTACTTAAATTCTGGGCCTCAATTTCTTCTTCTTTAAAGCCAGCAATAATTGCAATGACCATCATAGGGCAGGTGGGAGGATCAAATCAGATGTCTGGGAGAGTGCACTGCAAACTATAAAGAGCTACAGTAAAATGAGGATGAGGATGGTTATTATTTTTATTGACTTATATGGTGCTCTTTTGAACAAGTCAATGTCAGTTGAAGATGAAAATAGGTTTTGAAAAACTTTTAATCATAACTGGTCATCAATATAAATATGTGTTCGTTCTGTGTCAGTGTGGCCCAGACCATGTTAGGTAGGCTCCTATGGGGCAGGGATCACATATATTCGAGATGATTTCTCATAGATTGTGAATGGAATGCCCAATGCCAAGGGCTTACCTCAGAAAATATCCTTCATAGACACACGACCAAAGTGAGCTTTATACAGGCAGCTGATAAGTCATCGTAGGCCACCTCCTCAAAGCCACTGCCTGAGTGGCCAGGAGGCCAGGCCATCAGGAAATCCATGAGGGTGGCAGGTCAGAACATGGAAAAGTGGGAAAAATGCAGTCAACACTTACTAGGTAAAAGCCCCCTGGCTGTGATTCAGCCTCAAGTGACGGAAACACCTGGACCTTGACACTAAGTGTTATTTAAATAGATGTGAGAAAAGCTCTTTCAGATCCTGGGAGAAAGATACTGATCCGATCACATGCAGCATGTTATCAAGATTTTCCCACGCCTGCCTAGACCCTCTCCACAAGAAACAAAGGTTGAAGGTAAGGACACGCAGGTCCTCGGAAGTACCTGAGATGACCTCTGCCCCCAGGGCAATCGTTCAGACCAGGTAGGCAAGGACCTGAAATCATATTTTCCACAGCTGGGTCAGAAGAAAGAAGTCTAAAATTTTCTTTTTCTTCTTTTCTCCCCCCCCCCAAACCCCCCTACCTCTCTAACTCCCAAACTTTCTCCTCCTTCCTTTTCTTCCTCTCCCCATCTCCTTCTTTCCTGGCTGTAAATGTTTGTCTCAATTCTGATAGTCCAAAATATGGAGCAGCTGAATATTTTCAATAAAACAGCATTTCTCCAAAATTGTTCTATACCTTCAGCTTCTCGAACTAATAATATAACGTCTTTTTCTTCCTGCCCTTCCATACTCTGTTTAGGAGAAGTGGGTATTTCATGTTTTTCTTGAGAGTCTACCTTGATCCACAGCGGTCTACCATCTCAAGTAAAGAGGAAAGAATCAGCGGGTCTTTCTATCTCTTCCTAAGGCAGCCTCATTGTGTCATTTGTAAAAGGAACCATACACCAGGACTGGCATGATATGCATACACTACACCCAGGGTACTCATCACACTTAAGAGCAGAGGATAACATGGCAACAGGAACATCCAAAGTTGCAGCTTTTCAGTCTATCATTCTCCTTGGTGTGGCCTTAACCTAAAAAGAATTTCTGGGGCCCTGGCAATCTATTTTCTAGGGCAACCTTTAATTTCCTTAGCTAATTCCAAGCAGCACAGCCACCTGAACTCCTCCACCACTGTCTTCCGCTCCTCCCACGTGGTGTCTTGCCCAGATCTGCATCTCTTTCACGACACCCTAGAGGTGTCTTCACAATAACCCAACCTGGAGGAGCCCAGGGGGCTGTTGGTCTGTGAGCACACACCCCCCTCTACTGGACAAAACACGAAGACATGTACACGGCTGGGAAGGGACCACAGAATTCCCCAACAGGAACATCTAATTCACGGTCCTCACTTTGTACAAGAGAAAGACATGCCATAAATCAACAGATTCACAGAAGGAACTGGAGGCAGAAGCTCTAGCTCTGTCCTTCATGGTAAGCGCCATCATTACTCTGTGTTCTTCAATAGCTTGACTCACAAGAAGAGAGGACTATATGACTGAGTTCATGGCGGGGGGGTGGGGGGTCTCTAGGTTCTGAGTTAAAACACTCTCCAAGGTGCAGCCATCGATGAGGAAGCAAGGTGTTGGTTGAAAGAGTCCTGGGCTGGGAGTCAGAGGACATGGTCTCTAGTCCCAGTTCTAGCACCAACGACCTCTGTGATTCTGGGCAAGACACATAAAAGTCTCTGGAACTCCCTGTCCTCATGTGTGAAGTGAAAGAGTTAGAAGAGATGAGCCTCTAAGGGAGCTTCTCACAATATGAACCCATGAGGTCTATGACTGTACACAAGCAGATGAAAGAGGGCGAAAAGGAAAAGGAAAGAAAAGCACATGAACTGGAATGCTGGAGACCCCATCCTAATCCTGGCTCTGGAAGCAACTAGCTACTTGACCTTAGGAGAGTCACTTCATCTCTCTGGAACTCTGTCTTCTGCAAAGGGATGAAGCTAGATGATCTTGGGAAGAAGATTATAGCTTCTCAACCCCTAAGTTTCTACAATTACGAGTAATGATAACTGTGGGCACCGATGCTGTCTTCAAAGGATCCGGAAGCCACAGGGGCATGTTTATACAGCTTTGGGCAAAGCAGGGAGCCATTAACCTTCCTACTTGTTTTATAATAAGTATAACTAAGAATAAATACATCAAACTACTTGTTTAAGAGTTCACAAGAGCTCAAGCAGATGTGCTTCCTTCCAACCTGTGTGACGGACAAGACATTAGTCCAAGGCACTACCATCAAACAACAAAGCTTATGTAAGCCATGCTACAAAACAGCCAGGAAGCCACTGCTTTCTGTGAATTAATAGTAGACCTAATAAATTACTAAACTAGATCACTAATTCTACTCATTTTATTTATTTTTTTGCGGTACGCGCTCCTCTCACTGTTGTGGCCTCTCCCGTTGCGGAGCACAGGCTCCGGACGCGCAGGCTCAGCGGCCATGGCTCACGGGCCCAGCTGCTCCGCGGCATGTGGGATCTTCCCGGACCGGGGCACGAACCCGTGTCCCCTGCATCGGCAGGCGGACTCTCAACCACTGCGCCACCAGGGAAGCCCATCTGAGGAATTTTAAGTATTAAAATCCAAAGGATGTGCTGGTTGACCTGCACACACCAAGCCCAATAAGCACGTTAGATGTTAAAGAGACAACTGTTTGAGGACCTTATCCCAGAAGCTTTTCAACATATTTATTTTAAAAGGCCAGTGACAAGTTTTGAGAATCTTCTGAATTGCACCCCCTACCCTTAAGTCCTCTCTTGTAGGGCTGTGTCCTTGAACATCAGAATGTTGATTTTAAATCGTGGTACAAACCGAACACCAATGGGAAGATCTCGCGAGAAGATAAGCGGAGCACAGGATAACCCAGTTAGAGAGGAGAATGTGTGCTCTGTCCGTCGGCCTTCCCTGGTGCTGCTTCTTGCTGGCATCAAGTAGGAAAGATTCCTTTCACACCTGACACAAGTATGCACTGTCCTTCTGAAATATGAGAAAGCAATTCCCTGAGGGACAAGGAGGCCTCTTGGCAGTGGTGGGTGAAGCTCAGAAACCGAAAAACTTAGCTGGCAAGGCCTGCCGGAAGAAGTGACTCTCTGTGGAATGCTATTGCAATCGGCTAGTTTACCTTCCCAGGGTGATGCAATATTCTAAAATGTATTACTTAAAACCGGATAGAATTACCGTTGTGCGTTACATACCAATACTAAGTTCCTCTTCTATGGACCATAAAACCACGGAACAGACTTAGGCACTACCTATTCCTGAACTGCCTTGTTTTAGCCCTTCACACATATGCCCTGCAAACATAGTATAGAACCTACTGATGACTTTATATTTTGGTCCTCATCTCTCTAGGATGGATGTGAGCTCTATGAGGACGGGGATGAGACTTTATTTTTGGTCTGTTTTGTCTATCGCTGTGTCCACTCTACCTAGAATGGTGATGAATCCACCATAGGTATTCAATCAATATTGTTAAATGAAGAAATGATTTTTGTGTGCCTCACAGATATAAATACAAATAATCACAGTGACAGAGCTGTGTTCACTGTTACAGTTCAGATAAGAGGGGTCCATGGCCACAGGCGATTCAACATCAGTCTTGCACAATTTCAAATAGGAATGGAAAGTGAGTGCCCACTTCTCAGTGTCTGGAAATAGTTCTTAAACTGCTGCTTCCTAATTGCATACCATGATAGTTCAGGAAGGATACGTCTAAGCAAGTGATTTCCTTGACGAACAATGTTATAGTTATTTCCTTCTGAAAACAGAGCAAGGGTCAATGTTAAAGGCTCCACAGTGTTTTGCATCCGAAATTGGGGAAGGTCAATACAACCCTATCAAAAGAATGCTTTCTCTCTAATTCTTAGCACCTGTGTTGAATGCAGTTTATCTGCTATGCTGAATAAGAGTCCCTTAAATCCTTCCTGGAAGAAGCTAGGAAACAGACAATTAAATAAATAAGTGATATAAAAACAAACAGGTAGAAATATACCCACCCATCTCATGGGGGCTTTTACGAGGCTCTGACGATAACGCATGTGGACATTCTGTGTAAGCAATCACACGTACCCACAGACGTGACTTCAGTTGGTGATTCCTGTCCACGGTTTTCTTTAGCTGACGCCACCCTCGCTTTGCCCATACCCTGCTGCAGTGAGACCCTTCACTGTCGCCACCACCCTGCACCTAAGCCGCTCCCGCACATTTGCCTCTCCTGGTTGAGAGGCAGAGACAGGCAGGGTAGGAGTTTCAGAAGCATTCTGGAATTCTACCTTCTTTCTCTCTGCCCATTTTGAATGAGAGGGGTAGCTCTATATTTCAAAGAAGAAAAAAGAAACCTACGTGATTCTGAACTAATGTCGTTCCCACGGAGTATGACGCTGCTCAGAAAAGTCCTCCATTCATGAGCCGGTGTTTACTGATATTACCAAGGACATGTCCTGGCGTCCACATTTCTCCCCAGGGAGGCTTCTGGTTTTTGGTCATAATTCACTCAATAAATTAATGTTCCTACCGAAAGTGGACAATGTATTTCCTTCCCAGGCACCGTGTGAGATGCTCGCACGTTTCTTTATACTGAGGAATGGCTTCTCTATGTGATCACGGGTCTTAGGGAAACTAGGGGAGCCCCGGGGACTGCAGCCTCTTAAAGGGCCCCCACCACGGGGCCCACTCAACAGGTTACCCTACTGCTCTGATTCCAGTTTTTCAGTCCCTTCCCTGCCACCAATGACAGAAGGGCCAGGGATGAGGGAGGGTGATCAGGGACAACATTTGCAGCTGGTCAGACCTGGGTTTGAGTCTGGGCTCTGCCACTTCCTGGCTGGGTGTCTCTGCCATTGGCTTCCCTTCCCTGACTTTCTGTCCCTCATCTGTAAAATGCAGATAACAGCTATTGCAGAGACTGTGGTTTTAATTAAATGGAATATTTATCAAGTATCCAATTCAGTGGCTGATGCCTAAGTGTTCAACAAACAGCCGTTGTTGCAGTTACTGTTGTTTTTAGCCAGTGTCCATGTTCTCTTTGCTACGGCCCAGGAAGGGCCAAGATCACTAGAGGAAAATGAAAGGAATGAAGGAACATGAGAAGAGAAAATAAGCAAGCACTAACACTCAGAAAAGGCCTCCAGGAATGGCTCAGGCGGTGGGAACGCTATCACTGATCACCGCACTGCAGAATTAGGTTTCTATCAGGCAATCAATCTAAAAAGGAGATACAGGATGCATCACCGCCTGCTGGCGGCTGGACTCTGCAGCTGTTGCTCTTTCTCCCCACGAGCTGCCTCCTGTTTCATTCTTCTTCCCTCTTGCCAATGCAACGTGCAGCCTATGCACACATTATGCTCCTATATCCCCATCACTTCCTCCTTTGCCATCCTCTCCTCAAGACGAACACGTGTGCCCCCCCCCCCCCACAAAGCCTTGCCCAGGGCCATACTGCCTTCCTCTTGTCTCGCCCCTCCATGTGGACACACAGAGCTTGAATTAGCCTGGAAATTCTGCATTTTCATGGTTTACTAGCATGACTCCTCCTAGCCGTGAGGATACCATTGCTGTCTGTCCAACTGGATACACGGCTTTGATGATTCTAATCAACAAGAGTTCTTGAAGTATGAGAGCTACGAATTAGGGCTCCCGAACCCACTCAGAATTTACCCCGCTATGGCTATGTCCCTCCCTGTATGAGGAGGTCATGGGCATAGCAGTGAGGGAGGCAAGAGAACGGGCTCAGGGGCAACGCCAGGAGTGCAGGTCCCAAACTCTGCTGGGGGCCTTCGCCATCTCTCACCTAACCTGAAAGGCACCTCCCATCGCAAGTCCCCAGAGATCTTCTTCAGGAAATGTCACACCCTACTCTACTCTGTTGGAGGGTGAGGTGCTTGGGCTTCAGTCATCCCGGAGAATGTCACTGTCCCCTGAGGTGGCAAATGGATGGAAGCCGGAGAAAATTTAGAGCAGACCACATACTGTACCAGACAAGAACAATGAGGTTCCTGGGAAACTGACTTATCGAGACCCCCCAGCAAAGTGGTCAGTGGCCAGGTCAAGACTAAAACCCAGTTTGCTCTGGGCAAACTGGAAGCGTCTATAAAATTTAAAATCAAGTTTTTGTTTGTTTGTTTTCTCTGAGACAGATTCCTCCTTTTGTGTGTGTGTGTGTTGTAAGGTCTTCAAATGTTTTTCCAGTGAATATCCCCAGATATACACCAAAATAGCGAGGACCGTATGATACAGCCGCATGAACGCATGACCCCAACAAAGCCTCCATCAGGATTTTGCCACACTTGCGTCATAAAAGCCTTATCTTATTTTAACTTAAACCTTGTAAAACCATTCCCAGAATCATTTCACCCAGCACACCCCAGTACGTATCTCTTTAAAAATATGGACATTTTCTCAGACCAGTGATTCTCATAGTTTTGCTGGTCCCCACCCCACAGAGTTTCTTATTTAGTCGGTTGTGGGTGGGGCTGAGGATTCTCATTTCTAACGTATTCCGGGGTGATGCTGGTGACGCTAGTCTGAAGCCACGCCATGAGAACCACTGTCTTATATACTCACAATGCCATTATCATACCTAACAGGTTTAACAGTATACCTCGGTATTATCAAATATCTACCTATATTCAATTTTCCTGCTTGCCTCAGCAACGTCTTTTTTTTTTTAAATTATAATTACCTTTGGAAGGTTTGCTGTATATATATATATATATATATATTTTAGAAGATGTTGGGGGTAGGAGTTTATTTATTTATTTATTTTTGCTGTGTTGGGTCTTCGTTTCTGTGCGAGGGCTTTCTCTAGTTGTGGCAAGTGGGGGCCACTCTTCACCGCGGTGCGCAGGCCTCTCGCTATCGCGGCCTCTCTCATTGTGGAGCACAGGCTCCAGACGCGCAGGCTCAGTAGTTGTGGCTCACGGGCCTAGTTGCTCTGTGGCATGTGGGATCCTCCCAGACCAGGGCTCGAACCCGTGTCCCCTGCATTAGCAGGCAGACTCTCAACCACTGCGCCACCAAGGAAGCCCCAGAAACGTCTTTTTACAGATGGCTTATTTCAATCATTTTTCAAAGTCCATACATTACATTTGGTTGCTATGTCTCTTAAGTTTCTTCTATATATTTGCAGACCAATCAGTCTCCCCTCCCCTTCTTAACCTGTCTCTCTTGTTTACTGCCTTATAAACTTATCAAAGCTGCTAAGAGACTAGATCTTAATTGTTCTCACCACAAAAAAGAAACAATAATTATATGATGTGATAGAGGTGTTAGCTAATACGGTGCTGGTAATCATACTGCAGTATATCAGTGTATCAAATCAACATAATGTACACCTTAAACGTACACAGTTTTCTATGTCAATTATATCTCAATAAAAAGAAGAAGAAAGAACCCAGTACAGTCCCACCTACATACGGACTTAGCTGTTTGCTTACTCATGGTGTTTGCTTCATTTATCCCTCTAGTTTCCATATGTCCTATGAACTGGAAGGTAGCCCTGAATGTCTGATCACCTATAGATTCAGCTCTTTGGCAAGAACACTCCAGAGCCCCACAGACAGGGCTGTGTGTGGTAAAAATCAAGGTTTAAATCTTAAACTCAGATCTGAAACATACATTTCTATCTGTTTGGAACATACATTTAAAAAATCCCACCGTAACTATTTTTAAACCACTTTAAAGTAATTCATGCTCCTTATACTAAAGCAGCTCTTCCTCCCTTGAAACTTTACGGATCCCTCTTTTTTCCAAAAGAAAAGAAATAATTTCTCAGATTCCTCAGTAAGCCACACACCTGGGACCCAGTTCTTGATCACACTGGTCAGTTTAAACATTCAATCCAAGTATAATAAAACCCTACCTAAGTTAACAGTTATTGCATGAAACGCCTGCAATCTGATGAGGAAAATCATTTAGTTTCTAAACAACCAAGGCTGCTATTTGTAGCTACTACTGTCTTGAAACCCACCTCTAAGCGACTCAGATGCCACCAGAAGTGTCCCCTGGCACGCACCAAACAGGAGACGCCTGCCTCTCAAACCAACAGGCGGCTTACCGGTGAGCAGAGGAAAAAACAAAACAGACTGTTTGGGGATGAAATGGGATCTGATGGATAAAACTGACAAAATGAGCCTGCAAGTAGAATTCTTCTCGAGAATAAATCCCAATTCCTAACATCTGACAAGCATGGATGGCATTCTAAGGCATTTAGGCAGATTAGACTTTTATCAAAATGGTTTATATTGACAAAATGACCTTCTCAGTCATGAAAGAACACTTACCTAGTGGAGCAATTTTTAAAAAATTCAAAGGATAAATACACAGAAGACATACTATACTGTCCTGGAGCTGTATCTTCACCTAATCCCATTGCTTTTCACACACAGGTGTGAGACGGTGGGAAAAGCACAGACTCCTAAGGGTTAAATGAAATTCGGTGTAATTAGCCTAGCACAGCTGGGGATGCTGTAATTAATGTTAATTCCTCATGTCTCATTCACTCTATTTTATGAACCTTATTGTTGGATTTTCTAGAATTCTATGCCTAGGGAAGGGAGTAAAGAAGAACTGGGTTCTGGCAGTCAACTGATTATTGAAGAATAGATACTTCTCATCTCTTCTCCTGTTGAAATGGAGGAATAAGAAAGGTGAGAGGACGCATCAGTCAATGTAAATAGAGATACAATAAACTGTGCACACTGGAGAAAGTTTTGTAGTCATTAAAAAAAATAACTTTAAGTTATAATAATCAACTCTGAGCAGTAGTGGGGCATTGATCAAAAACTTCATTTTAAGTAAGAATTTTCGGGGGCTTCTCTGGTGGCACAGTGGTTGGGAGTCTGCCTGCCGATGCAGGGGACGCGGGTTCGTGCCCCGGTCCGGGAGGATCCCACGTGCCGTGGAGCGGCTGGGCCCGTGAGCCATGGCCGCTGAGCCTGCGCGTCCGGACCCTGTGCTCCGCGGCGAGAGAGGCCACGGGGCAGTGAGAGGCCCGCGTACCGCAAAGAAAAAAAAAAAAAAAGAATTTTCATGGGCAGGAATGAAATGCTTCAGTAAGGCAAGGTCATATTTGTTGAACCAGTAAACACTACTGCTGGAGAAAAAAATATTTTGTTATGAGCATTTTTTTAATATTCTTATATTCATTAAAAAAAACTTTGGTACTGATGTAACGCACAACACACTTGGCTGGAAATAATCCTTATTAAAGCAGCATTCTGTAAGAGCTACCGTTTAGTCTGGTTTCACTTGTCCTAGGCATCAAAATATTATTCACAATAATTAGGTAAGGTCTCTTAATCTGTTATAACATTGCCCAGGGCAGGGACTATCCTTTAAGCTATGACTTCATAGTGAAAATAAATTAATTAATTGACAATGAAGAACTATATACAATTCAGTTGCATAAATATATGCAACACATTATAAATGATACAGTGGGTTTTGATGGAAAGTTCTAAATCTTCTTTATAAAAAACCAATTGAAAACCCATTGCCAGTGTGTCTATGAGAACAGTCTCAGTTAAGGTCAAAGCTAGTGGAGAATATACTTTATCCATTGCTCAGGTACTGTGATCATCCCTTGCTGTGGTCCCATGCCAGCCTTTACTGGTTTTAGTTGCTCCTTTGTACGAGAAACATTATAAATATGGGCAGAAAATGATCAGTTTCTGCTTTTGAAATTGATTAAAGTTCTGTTAAGTACCAAATCTTTACCATAATTTGGAAGGAGGTTTTCTCCCTCCCATATGCTCTATAAAATGCTCGCTCACTACCAAATTTATTCACTACTGGATTTATTCATGCTGGTTGGGTACTGGGAATGCAAACATGAAAAAGACAGATCCTGTACTAAAGAAATTCACAGTCTACTGATTCCAGCTTCTAGAGAATCTGCCCATTTTGCTATGCTGTTTCTATAAAGAAGAGTACTGGGGAAAAAAAGGCAGAAGAATTTGTTGTGGAAATGAGAAACATATTCTCCTACCTTCACTGGCACATCAAATTATGACCAACTGTTTTGAATATACAATCAAAAAGTAAGTTTTTTAAAGCACATACTGCAGGACAGTAACAGCAAGGTACTTAAAGCTTCAATTAGATCAATAGGAAACGTAGATGTCAGCACCAAAAAGAAAAATTTCATTAGCTGTCACAGTTTCTTTTGGTATACCCCAGTGGTAGGATGGCTTACGGTGTGCCTGACTGTGCCTCGCATCTTATTTATTCTTCATAAGAACCCTATGAGGTACATTTTGTTACTATTCACAATGCAGAGCAGAGAAAACTGAGACTAAGAGAGGTTGTATAACTTGCTTTAGACCATAGCAGCAGAGTTCAGGCTCAAGCACAGATGTGACTACCCATGTCCTTCCACGATGCCTCCTTCAAACTGTACATCCATTCAATCAAGTATCACATGGTTTGAACAACTATAATTTATTTAGTTTCTATAAAGCATAGTCTTACCAAGTACGTGAAGGAGAGAGAACACATATATGCAGATTAATGAATGAGATTCCCAGGAACCGTTCAGAAAGACAAGACAGCATTTTAGTCACAGATCACTTTTCAAAAAAAAAAAAAATGAAGAAAACCTTCTTTGTTAAGCAATACTTCAAGCATCAGTTAACTTTGCAAGACAAGCAAAGTCTGGGTGAATTCTCAGAGAATCAAAATATTTAGAGGCAAAAGATCCTCAAAGATGTATTGTCCTCAGAGGTTTATTCTAAGTTATTCATTTTTACCAATGAGCAAATGGAACTCCTGGGATACTACTAATTATATTTCAATTATCATATAAGATTATTACATGTAACTAATTCTTTATTATGTTACTTAATTAGCAAGTAAATTTTTAATTGATTTTTCAAACTTTTACCTCTTACTCCATATTGACCCTAAGCCTAAATAATTATAGTGCTCTGGAATTGAGTTGCTTTATCCCTTTGAGTCTAGGTGCTAATGAAAGTTAATTATTGATAGAACAAAGGCCACCAGGCAATTGCTTATTGGGGAAATTTCAAGGGCTCCAAAGTAAATACCTAAGTAGCGATTGTAACAGAAAATCCCTGAAAATCCAAATAAGTTTCTGGTTACCTTCAAATTGGTGGTGGGGACAATATAGGGAGAGAAGGAAAGAACCAAAACCGAAGTTAGAAGGTCTGGACTATTCTATCACTAAACAGTTACAACTCTTCAGATGGAACCTCACTTTCCTTACCTGTACCATGAAAGCACTAGGTCAAAGGATCCTTCCCAACTTTAATATTTTATAATCACTGTTTAGAGGCGACAAATACCAACTAAGTCATATACTCCCTTGTGGAGTTTGTAGAACTGCTCCTGGTTTTTAAAAATGAAATAAGAAATTTTTTCAAATGCCTTGAGGGCATATGATTCCAAAACCTTAGATTTCCTGAGGGAGATATTTTATTTATTAAAATATGTCAACATATTTTATCTCTCTAGGCAAAGTATACTTCTTTCATTTTTTCAGGATTAAAAATAAATCCTGGGGCTTCCCTGGTGGTGCAGTGGTCAAGAATCCACCTGCTAATACAGGAGACACGGGTTTGAGCCCTGGTCCGGGAAGATCCCACATGCTGCAGAGCAACTAAGCCCGTGTGCCACAACTACTGAGCCTGCACTCTAGACCCCATGAGCCACAACTACTGAGCCCATGTGCCACAACTACTGAAGCCTGTGTGCCCTAGAGCCCATGCTCCGCAACAAGAGAAGCCACCGCAATGAGAGGCCTATTCACCGCAACGAAGAGTGGCTCCCACTCTCCACAGCTAGAGAAAGCCCACGCGCAGCAACAAAGACCTGACACAGCCTAAAATAAATAAATTAATTAATTTAATAAATAAATAAATCCTGATAATACCACTAAAGCAGCAATATGCCGGGAAGAAAAGCAATAAGAAACAAAGGAAAATAACATTTAGTTCGTCCCTATGCAACTTTCTACCTATGGTAAAAAGAACCAGCTTATCTGCTATCCTTTTTTTTTTTTTTTTTTTTTCCGGTATGCGGGCCTCTCACTGTTGTGGCCTCTCCCGTTGTGGAGCACGGGCTCCGGACGCGCAGGCTCAGCGGCCATGGCTCACGGGCCCAGCCGCTCCATGGCATGTGGGATCTTCCCGAACTGGGGCACGAACCCGTGTCCCCTGCATCGGCAGGCGGACTCTCAACCACTGCACCACCAGGGAAGCCCTGCTATCCTCTTTAATTAAATTGAGGGTGAGGACCATGGCATGTGGGATCTTCCCGAACTGGGGCACGAACCCGTGTCCCCTGCATCGGCAGGCGGACTCTCAACCACTGCACCACCAGGGAAGCCCTGCTATCCTCTTTAATTAAATTGAGGGTGAGGACCACATTTAACCATATGCTCCACTGCAGGTAATGAGAAATTAAAAACTCTTTTCAAAAGTAGAGTTTATCTGGAATGCATTTTAGTGGATACATCAAAAAGAAAGCAAAGCAACCACTGCAGAGCATTTGACTTTTCAGCCCTCATTTTGAGGGGGTCTGATGTTCAGAAAAAGCCACTGGGGCAAGCAACTTGTTCATTTGTCTGTCTAATCCATACTTACTAGTCAAGTGCTAGACACTATAATAAATGCCAGAGGCACGCAGAGAAACATCCTATGACTCCTGCCATCCAGGGGCTCATAATCTAGTTAGTGCCAGAGACTCACATGCAAATAAATAATTATGACAATGCTAAGTGTTTTGAAATGAAAGAAGCAAAGAGTACTATATGGAATATATAAGAGGAAATGCTTAACTCTAATTAGTAAGGTTAGGAGAGCTTCTTGAAAAAGATGACATCTGTGCTAGGTCTTAATGGGTGAGTAGGTAGTTTCTCACGGAAACAGCACGTGCAAAGGCATAGAAGCAAAGGAAGGAAGGGAGGAAGGAAAAGTATCATAAAATAAATTTAAAATAGTTTTTTTCCAATCGGACGTGTCTGAAATAGGATCTTACTTTCACTGTCATTTTCCTAAACTCTTGTGAGGCTAAGCATATTTTCACTCATTCATAAACTCACTCATCATTCAGATTTTCTCTTAAGTGAATTGACTATTTTCTTCTCCTGGGTAGTTTGCCTTTTACTTACTAATTTACATGAATTCTTTATATAGTCTCCTTGTTAGCCATAAGTGCTGCAAATATCTTCTCCCAGCTTTCCTTATTACTCTTTAAAATTGGTATCATTTGTCATAGTCAAATGATTTTAAATTTCAGATTATTTTAATACAGACAAATTGACCAATAATCTTCTTTATGGTTTGTGCTTTCAAGCAACCCTTTCCTAATCCTTGCATATTTTCTACTAAAAGCTGTCAGGTTTTGCTTTTCACATCTCAGTTCTAAATCCACCTGAAATAGATTCTGTGCACGGAGGTTTATTTTTTTCTTTCCATATGGCTAACCAATTGGCCCAGCATCGTTTATTGAATAATTTATCCTTTCGCAGTCTTTGTAACGTCAGCTGTTGCAGGCAGGAATCTCGGGGTAATGAACTGAGAGATTTCCATGCAGAAGGTTTGGCGGGAGGGTGCTCTTGGGCACACACCTATTAGAGAGCGAGGGATGCAGGGCTGGGCAGAAGGAGATGCAGCCACAACAGAGGCCTCGGCTGGTCACACAGGGAGCACTGAAGCTGGGATGGCTCTTCAGAGATGTTTCCTGCCCAAGTTAAGGATTGGGCTTTGGTACCCTCACACATAGACTGGTCATTGGAGAGGGCTGCCCCTGAGAAGTGGGTGGAATCTCTGGTGAGGCAGCTCCCTAAGGCAGAGGGCATGGCCTGGGGAGGGACTCAGCTGTCAGCCACCAGCCAGCAAGACAGCTAGGTAGCTGAGGGAACTAGGGCTTTGATCTTGACAGGGGGATCTGGGTGTCACACACAGCATTCACTACACGGCCTTTGTCAGGTACCCCCTTTCCAATTTTACTGTCTCACTATTCTTTTGGATCCTTTTTCCTATGAACAAATTTCCAGATAGGTCTCCATCCTGGTCGCCTGCATGTAATCCAATGTGTCAACAGCCCCTTTCAAATGCGGACCTCTAATTACACCAAAACCTCCAGGTTTGTCAGACTCTATAGAGTACAGTAGCACATTTTCTCCCTTGATATGAACATCTATCACTAATGTAGGCTGGCTTTCTATTTTAAACAGCCCCCTTATCCAACTGGTTCAAAATCAATATGCTGTCAGCTGAGGCTGAAACCGAATTCTCCTACGTCCTTTACTTGTAAGTGGATATTTTAAACTAAATGCAGGACGTTTCCAGTATCCTCTTGACTTGAATATTGTTCCATTTAGCTTAGGAAGAATTTAGCACGCCTTGTTCTGTCACCGAACACCTCTCTCCACCTCAGTTTTTCTCCAAAGTTGATTAAGAATGTCAGCAAGGGGCTTCCCTGGTGGCGCAGTGGTTGAGAGTCCGCCTGCCGATGCAGGGGACACGGGTTCGTGCCCAGGTCTGGGAAGATCCCACATGCCGCGGAGCGGCTGGGCCCGTGAGCCATGGCCGCTGAGCCTGAGCGTCCGGAGACTGTGCTCCGCAACGGGAGAGGCCACAACAGTGAGAGGCCCACGTACCGCAAAAAAAAAAAAAAAAAAAAAAAGAATGCCAGCAAGACATTGAAAAGATCTGGACAGGACAGGGGACAGTGATGAGTCTATGACATGCCAGTGCCAGTGATTCCCTTCTACATTTTGACACAGGTCCATTCATCAGCACTCTGTGACTGGTCGCAGACCCAGCATGTTTCAATAGAGAGTTGTCTTCCCAGTCACTTGGGGCAGGAACCTGCCGGTGATCCCTGACTCTGTTTTCTCTTTCAACTGCACATCCAACAAATTTGTCTAGTTTTGAGTCCACAGTACTTTGGAATATACCCCTTGTTGCCATGAGCACCAAGACCATCACAGAGCTCTTTGATTCTTAGCTCTGTTTTCAGCTGATCACGTTCTCACTACTGCCAAACCTATTTGCCTTGAAATACAAAGCTGAGAAAGTCATGACCTTTTACTGGTTCGCCACCTGGAAGAGATGACAGTAAATAGTGTCCCTGGGGGATGAGGAAATAAATGCAGCTTCTCAGGATGTCGTCTGCAGAGAATGTCCATTCAACTTTGGGCCTCTCTGGCATAGAGACTATTAGGACCGCTAAGAATCATTGAAAAGTGATTTCTCTTTTCAAGGCTGCTATCTGTAATCATAAAAGGAATTCCTTATAATTGTAAAGCGCTCTGAGGTATGCTTTCTCGTTCAATTCTCACAGCAACTCTGAAAGAGTGATGGTATTAATCCATCGTTAAGTATGAGACTTGATGAGCTGGTATCTTACAGTCACATTGCTAGTAACTGACAGAGGCAGGATTTGAACTTAGGTTTCCTGATTTCAAGGCAGGGTCTTCTTCCCCAACCCAGCTCAACTGAACAGTCGTGTGAATGATGGCCTATTTAGCCTGAGAAGGAACAAAGGTATCTAAAGGCAGGTGAGTTCTGAAAGGGCAGCCTCCAAGTCTCTAAAAGAAAAATACTGCCCAAAGGACAGAAGGGAGTGATTTTCCTCCAGTCACGCAGAGGCTAAGATTTAACAGCTTCTGCAGCAAAGAGGCAAACGATTTCCTGATTCAGGCTCTTGGGGAGATTAGTCATACATTATCGTGTGATTTTCTAAGATAATTTTCTAAGATAATTTTCTAAGATATTGCTCTTAAAGGAATTAGAACGATGGCAACAAATTAGAACGATGGCTCTTTAGAGTAAAGCGGCAACAAAATAGCACGCTGCTCTTTAGAGTAAAGCTGCAGGGGCGTGATTGTAATATCTTAATTACTTAGCAGATGAAATCCTATAACTCCACCAATATTTGCTGATAACATAAAACTGGTAACAAAAGCTACATACTGAAAGCCTAATGGATGCTTAAATACAATTTGGAGAAGTAGCATCTTAGACCACATGACAGCAGCTGGCACTTGGCAGGGATCAATAGTTATTTGAAGACATCTGCATTGAGGCAAGAATGGTTAATATTATGATTAACAGAAAAAAAGCTGTAATCACAGCAACAAATGTCATACAGGGAAATATTCAAGAATAGCATTCTACCTTCCTGTATGAAATCAATGTGCAAGAATTGGTTGGAAGGACGCTAATAAAAAAATTAAGAAACTTTTCCATGTTTATAGATCCCTCTATCTGATACATTCTATAATAATTATTCAAAATCATCATAGAAATGGCTAAGTGGGAATTCAATTATTTCTCAAGGATAACTCATCTATATCATTTCCCTCTAATAAGTATTTACACCTAAAAGATTCTGAATTCATCTAATGTAGCTAAACATCAGTATAACAATTTATGTTTTTTTAAAAAATATTTTATTTTTTTGGCTGTGTTGCATCTTCGTTTCTGTGCGAGGGCTTTCTCTAGTTGCGGCGAGTGGGGGCCACTCTTTATCGCGGTGCATGGGCCTCTCACTATCGCGGCCTCTCTTGTTGCGGAGCACAGGCTCCAGATGCGCAGGCTCAGTAGTTGTGGCTCACGGGCCCAGTTGCTCCGCGGCATGTGGGATCCTCCCAGACCAGGGCTCGAACCCGTGTCCCCTGCATTGGCAGGCAGATTCTCAACCACTGTGCCACCAGGGAAGCCCCAACAATTTATGTTTTTAATCTTGGTCTTCACTAAAGTGGACAGCTTGGCCTCCAACCTCAGAATTTCTGATTCAGTAGGTCTGGGGGAATGGGGCCCAAGAAACAGCATTTTAACAAGTTTCCAGTTGTGGCTAATAATGCTGCTTGCTCAGGGACCACACTTTGATAACCACTGTTTCTACACCACACTGACTCTCCCGTAAGCTCCTATCGTCACACCTAATTTTGCCATGGGTGAATTTCTTGTGTACAGTAAACAAAAATTCATTCAAGAATTAGTTATTGAGCCAGCATTTATGTAATACGTGCTGTAAGTGATATCAGATGTGATGTCATATATTAGAGATACAAAGATGAATAAAGCTTAGTCTTTGCGTCCGTGGAGTTTATATTCTAGAAAGACACGTAAACAAACAATATGATATAATGTGATACACATCGTGTGTAAAGTTCTATGAGAGTAGAATGAAAGTATTCATTCTACAATGAGAGGAATCAGAAGGCTTTATAATGGAGATAACATTTAGGACTTTTAAAAACTTTTTAGTTTCCAATAATTTTCGACTTATAGAAAAGTTAAAAAAATAGAGTTCCCTATACTATTCATTCAGTTTCCCAGCATTATGCAAACATGGACATTTTGCATAACCAAGGTTAGGATGAATTTTGAAGGATGCATGGGAAATTATCAGGGTATCCCGTTCATAGAAATAATATATGAATAAAACCACTGAGACAGGATATACTAAAAATGATATCTAAACATTTTTGGAGAATTATATGCTAGACACTCTGCCAAGCCCTTTAAATGTTTTATTTCACTTAATTCTTAACAACCCATATCTACTATGTGGATACTATTATCACTCCCTCTATAAATGAGGTAACTGAGGCCATTGCCAATCTTCTAGTAGGTAACAAAACTGGGATTTAACACTAAAATGTTGAACATTAGCGCACACACTCTTAAGCAATATACTATGATTATTATGATCTGGAAATGAGAACAGTCTATTACGGATTAGGTTCCATTAGGGAAAGTTGTAGGGACAGGGTTCTGATAGTGGAAGCAGAAGACAAGACAGAAAGTGAATGGAAACTCCTAGATAATGGAAGGATACTGTGGTAGGCAGAACTCTACAATAGTCTCCTTGACTTCCATCTCCTGGAGGAACGCGCCCAGAATAATCCCCTCTCCTTGAATGAGGGCAGAACCTATGAATATGATGGTATCTCATCATGTCCATGACTCAGTTAAGTTACATGGCAAAGGCAAAGGAATCTGCCGATGTAATGAAGGTCCCTGGTGTTATCACACTGCCCACTGGTTCAGGGCCTCAAATTCTCATGCCATTACCTAGGCCTGCCCATTCCTTTCCTGGCCTTGACTTCTGCGTCCACTCTTGGAACCCTGTTCCATAACTCATTCTTTAAGGGTCCTGCTCTGCTAGGTAATAACAGGAGCTTTGTGGGTAAATGAATATGACTTGAGTTTTGTGCACAGATTTTGGAAATCAATCACCTGGCCTCAATTTACATGTGTATTACGCACAACTATTCCAACAACACTGCTTTCACTATTTGAAGCTTGAAGGCAAACTTCAATGGTGGGCATCAGGTACCCAGCAGGTGAGCCTTTTCAGACCCCCTGAATCACAGCCTAGAAGAGTTCCATGTTACCTGCCCAGCCTTCTAGTTCACCAGTGTGTTGGGTCATAAAGTGTATCTTGGTGCAAACGCGCTGGTCTTTGATCACGCACCATGAAACATGGTTAATCTGTGACCAGAAAAACACACGAAACAGTAAGCTGCCTCTGGCTTCCATTTCAAGTTTGATCACTTGACCACCCCTCAGTGACTGGCTTTGACAAAAGCTAAGCCTCATTTAAGATTTAAAAAAAAAAAAAAGGTCTGTTCTGGTAAAATTGATAATGTTGTAAGGTTATTTCAATGAAAAGAACAGTCTACTTGTTCACAAAAACACTTGGCTTTGAGGACCCAGGTTTCATTTAATATCATTTCCATCCTCTGAGTACATTCAGATTCCTAAGCCTATGCAGAGATTAATGGTTTTAAGGTTACTTTTTTAAAAAAATAAAGTAACCTTAAATAAATAAATAAAAATTATCTACCCCAAACATGATAGTAATCACAACATAGGGCATGAAACCAGTTTCATTCTGTTTAACTTGGGAAAAAATTGCCCCTGTTACCAGTTTGCAGACCAAGTTTTCTCATCTTTCATCCATCCATTTATTCACTCATTCAATAAAAACATTCACTGAATACATGCCATATGTCATTTACTAAACCTGATTCCAGGGAAATAATGATGAATGTGACACCATTCCTGAATCTGAGAGGCCTTTATTAAAAATAAAAATAAGGAAATGTCTATTTTAATTCTGACATGTTCTATCATCAGCAGAAACAGGTTCCAAATGCAGATGAGACAGCAAGAGAATGGCAGGGACCATCCCACTCCACTCTACCGTATGATACGGCATACCAGCTTAAGGAATTGCCCACCATTCTGTCTAACTCGTCTTAGGGAAATTTGTCACTAACAGTCACTGCCTTGTCACTTGTACATTGAAGGCTATTTTTAATTAAAGTCAACAACCATAAAAATCTACCTTAACCAATACATATTGACTACCTGGTGGCATGCTATTTAAGGAACTGCAAATCTTCCAACCAGAATATAAGACAGGAAAAACCTTGATGGGAACTCAAGATTGACAGGCAGAACAATGAAAGAATATTATGGAAAATATGTACTAACATAATAAGATGCAAATAATCGAGGTTCAAGACCCATCGTCTTGACAAAAATATGATATAGAAATCAGGAGAGAAATTGACAAAGCTTTGTAGAGAGAGGCTACGACTTCAGGGGGTTCAGAAATAATCTGTAGAATGAAAGGGGACCTTTATTTTTCTTTTATTTTGCTATATCATTCTTTTTTTTTTTAATTCACCAATTCTGATGTCTTTTTTTTTTTTTTAAGATTTTTGTTTTATTTATTTATTTTTTGGCTGTGTTGGGTCTTTGTTGCTACACGCGGGCCTTCTCTAGTTGAGGTGAGCGGGGGCTACTCTTTGCTGTGGTGCATGGGTTTCTCATTGCAGTGGCTTCTCTTGTTGCGGAGCATGAGCTCTAGGCAAGTGGCCTTCAGTAGGTGTGGCACACAGGATCAGCAGTTGTGGCCCATGGGCTCTAGAGTGCAGGCTCAGTAGTTGTCACGCGTGGGCTTAGTTGCTCCGTGGCATGTGAGATCTTCCCGGACCAGGGCTTGAACCCGTGTCCCCTGCACTGGCAGGCGGACTCTTCACCACTGTACCACCAGGGAAGCCCGCTATATCATTCTTTAATTTACAGTTTCATATTGGAATGACATTAGTATTGGAAATGCAATTCCAATTTCTTTTTAATTACTTTAATTAAAAAAAAAAACTCCCCTGATCCAAAAGCTATTGAGGAGACTAGTTTTAAGCTATATTCTGAAGAGTGCATCAGACGTATCATATATGATCACCACCTTCAACTTTTTTACAAATTAGGTGGAAAATCCAAAATTAACCTACATAAAACAATAAGCGACTGGAGGAGTGGCCAAGATGGCAGAGTTGGAAGACCCTGAGCTCACCTCCTCCCATGGGCACACCAAACTTATAACTATTTATTTACAGAGCAACTGTTGATGAGAAAGGCCAGAAGCCTAGAACTAAAGATAAAAAGAAGGAACCACAATGAGATGGGCAGGAGGCGTGAAGGTTTGATATAGTCAAGACCTGTACCCCCAGGTGGGTGACACACAAATGGGAGGATAATTACAACTGCAGAGGTTCTCTCCAAGGAATGAGGAGTCTGAGCCCCACATTGGGCTCCCCATCCTGAGAGCCCTGCACCAGGAAGATGAACCCCTAGAATATTTGGTTTGAAGGCCAGTGGGGCTTGCTTTGGAGAGAGACAGAGGGCTGTAAGAAATAGAGACTTCACTCTTAAAGGGCACACACAAAATCCAAATGCTCTGAGACCCAGGGAAGAAGCAGTCATTTGAAAGGAGCCTGGGTCAGACCCACCTGCTGATCTTTGAGTCTCCTGGAGAGGCAGAAGGCACCTGGAGCTTACCCTGAGGACACAGACACTGGTGGCAGCCATCTGGGGGAGCTTGTTCTACCATGTGGACACTGGTGCTGACAAGTGCCATTGTGGAGTCCTCCCTCCTCTAGCTTGTTAGCTCTGAGACCTGACCCTGTCCACCAGCCTGCTGGCACCAACACTGGGACATCTCAGGCCAAGCAACTAGCCAGGGAGAGACAGAGCCCTACCTACCAGCAGGCCTGTTATCTTAAGACTCTCTGAGCCCACAGAAACCCCTGGATCCAGCCCTGTCCACCAGAGGACCCAGGACCTGACCCTACACACCAGTGTGCTGGCACCAGCCCTGGGATCCTCTGGACTCTGGTCCCACCCACCAGCAGGCCAATGCAAGCCTTGGGACCCTCAGGGTCCCTGGTGCAGAGACCAGAGAACCCGATTCCACCCATCAGTGAGCAGGCACTAACCCTGGAACCTCCCCCAGCTCCACACACACACACACACACACACACACACACACACACACACACACACACACACACACACACACACACCCTGGCCCCATACATCAGCAGGCGGACAGTAGATCCAGGAACACCAGCCCCACAACCACCTACCCCAGAACCTGATTCTGCCCACCAATGGGCCAGCACTAGCCCTGGGACACCCACCCTGCCCCAGGGCTCAGCAGTTAGCTGCCTCATGACCCAGCCCTGCCACCACCAGCAGCCTCCATACAAGGCAGGGCCTGGCAACCAACCAAACCAGGGGGCCAGAGAGGCCTACCAGATGACCCACAGTAGTCAGTCCACCACATCAGAAGGATCCGCATAGCCCACATTGGGGGCACCCCTGGATCTTATAGCTCTGGAGACCAGAGGGGAGTGTGCTGCTGCGCCCCATAGGACATCTACAAAAGATCACTTCTCCAAGGTCAGGAAACATAATCAACCTACCAAATACACAGAAATAAAAATAGCAAATCAGGCAAAATGAGGCAACAGAGGAATATGTTGCAAATAAAGGAGCAAGATAAAACCTCAGAAGAACTAAGTGACGTGGAGATAGGCAATCTACCTGATAAAGAGTTGAAGACAATGATTGTAAAGATGTTCAAAGAACTCTCGGGAGAAGACTGAATGAACAGAGCCCGAAGTTAGAAGTTTTCAACAAAGAATTAGGAAATACAAAGAAGAACTGAACAGAGACAAAGAAAACAATCAATGCAATGAAAAATACACTAGAAGGAATCAACGGTAAATTAGATGATACAAAGGAATGGATCAGTGAGCTAGAAGACAGAGTAGTGGAAATCACTGAAGCTAAACAGAAAAAAGAATAAAAAGAAATGAGGACAGCTTAAGAGACCTCTGGGATACCATCAAGTGTACTAACGCCACATTATAGGGTTCCCAGAGGGAGAAGACAGAGAGAAAGGGGTAGAGAACATATCTGAAGACATAGTAACTGAAAATTTCCCTAACCTGGGAAAGAAAGCAGACATCCAAGCACAGGAAGCACAGGGAGTCCCAAGCAGGATCAACCCAAAAAGGACCACACCAAGACATATTCTAATTAAAATGGCAAAAATCAAAGATAAAGAGAGCATATTAAAAGCAGCAAGGGAAAAGAAACAGGGGAACTCCCATAAGACTATCAGCTGACTTTTCAGCAGAAACTGCAGGCTAGAAGGGAGTGGCACAATATATTTAAAGCGATGAAAATGGAAAACCTACAACCAAGAATAATCTACCTGGCACGGCTTTCATTCAGATTTGATGAAGAAAGCAAAAGCTTTACAGATAAGCAAAAGCTAAAAGAGTTCAGCATCACCAAACCAGCTTTACAAAAAGTGTTAAAGGAATTACTCTAAGCGAAAAAGAAAAGGCCACAACTAGAAACATGAAAAAAATCAAAGGAAAAAATCTCACTGGTAAAGGCAAATATACAGTAAACGTAGCAAATCAACCACCTACAAAGCTAGTAGGAAGGTCAAAAGACAAAAGTAATAAAATCGTGTATATCCACAGTAAGTAGTTAAGGGATACCCAAAACAATTAGATGTAAAATATATTGTCAGAAACAGTAAACGTGCTGTGAGGGAAGTAAAAATGCATCATATAGGTAGATAGATAGATAACATAGATCAACAGAGAGCTATATATAAACCTCATGATAACCACACACCAAGAATCTGTAATAGACACACAAAAAAGAGAAAGGAATCCAACAAACAAAACAAAATAGAAAGCAGAGTTACAGATACAGAGAACAAACAAGTGGTTACCAAGGGGAGGGGGATGTGGGAGGAAATAAATAGCTGAGGGAGATTAGAGATACAAAATAATGAGTCCAGGGGTATGAAGTGTACAGTGTGGGGAATACAGTTAATAACTATGTAACATCTTTGCATGGTGACAGATCTAACTCATGCTGATCAGTTTGAAGTGTATAGATATATTGAATTGCTATGTTGTGTAACAGGAAACAACATAGTGTTGTAGGTCAATTATACTTCAAAAATAAACAAACTCAGAGTAAGGGGCATTGGAGAAAGGCAGTCAAAAAGTCAAAACTTCCACTTATAAGATAAATAAGTACTGGGGATATTATGTACAACACGATAAATATAATGAACACTGCTGTATGTTATATATGAAAATTGTTAAGAGACTAAATCCTGAGCTCTCGTCACAGGAAAAAAATTCTTTTTTTCTATTTCTTTAACATTGCATAGATGTTCACTAAACTCCTTGTGATAATTTCATGATTTATGTAAATCATTGTGCTGCACACCTTAAACAGTGCTGTATGTCAGTTATACCTCAGTGAACCCGGAAGGAAAAAAAAAACCCAATAAGAGACCAATGTCACTTCAAACATAGCAAGTGACTCAACAGAAGCAAATGTAGAAGCTCTGAGAGCAAATCGAGAAATTCACAATAACCAGTTGTGGCCTATTATTTGTAGCATCATTTCATCACCGGAAAACACCAAAAGGAGTAGATTATTAAAATCCTTTCTGGGGACTTCCCTGGTGGTCCAGTGGTTAAGAATCCGCCTGCCAATGCAGGGGACGCAGGTTCGATCCCTGGTCGGGGAACTAAGATCCCACGTGCCGCGGGGCAACTAAGCCCGCGCGCTGCAACTAAGACCCGATGCAGCCAAAAATAAATAAATAAATATTAAAAAAAAGAATGCTTTCTGACCCAATGAGCCAATAATGATCTGTAATTATAATAAAGCTAACATTTTCTAATGTGTTAGGAAGCATTTTTCGTTGCCATTATTTCATTTGATACTCAAAGCAACCTTGTGAATTTGACAGTCAGGGGAGTAATAACATGGTGCAAAATCAGAATTTCTCTGGCTCTACCAATTTGGGGGCTTCCCTCCCCCTACACACCAATTCCTCCAGATCATTCCAGGAAGCACGTGAACGCATGGATCTAATCTTCCTCATGCCTCATCAACACCGCTGTCCTCACTTCTCTGGCTGCTGAAGGTGTCTCTGGACGCTGCTAGAATTGTCACCGCGTTGCTGCAGCTAAGGCACGAGGTGCGTTGCTTAGGCACTACTGCCTACCTTCCCCATCCCCCCTCTCCTCTCTGGGATGAGGTCAGATCCGGTTCCCTCCACCATGTGCCCTGTCGCACCCCGCCCCGGCAGCACCTGAAGCAGGACCCCTTCACCCACAAGTTCGTTACACTCTACTATGCAGACCCCGCCTTCACTATCTTAAGGACGTTTTAGTCAAATCACTCTTTAAGCTTTCACACTGCTTTCCTACTGCTCTCCTCTCTTCCTACCCTCCAGACACGAGTCAGCAGAAAATCAGGAGGACACAACTTATGCTATTTTCAGTGTCCTCCCTCCCACCCTGACCCCAAAGGTCTGGTAACCTCTCCTGTGCCCCAAATCCTGCTTTCCTCTGGAGGGGCTCTGCCTGGTGACCGTCCTCTGCGCACTCGAGCAAAAGACTCATGACAGGTCTAACCATCTAATGAACCGGATATGCCCAGACCTGTCTGAATCCTGGGGAGACAGTGCTGAGGCTCTAGCCTCCCGTGGTGTTTATTCTCTCCGCAATTTCTCTGGGCTAAACTGGAAACCAACAGCTTTCATCAGCCACAGGATTATTTTGGGGTTCTCCCCCCAAATGCAAAACGCAACCTTAAAACTTTAACCTAAGTTTCCAACAAACAAAAAACCCATATCAGAATATTTTAGGAAGAATACGTGAAACCTGGATGATCCCAAGGTCCCCACAAGTCCCTCTGCATCTTATACATATCTGAATCCCAATTCTAGTTCAAGTTCTGTCCTGTAAGGCTCTGGGACAGATAGCAAGCATCTGGTTCAATGCAGTAGAACAATCCATGACTGGGAAAACCTGCTAGGTCCTTCTGTGAGATGGAAGGAACTCCAGAACTTGCTATGGCAGGAGGCTGAGGTGCCAGGGCACACAGAGGAACTCTAGGGGGGTGGTATGGCCTAAGATCACAGCCCAGAGGCCACGAAAATGTTTCAAACATGGCTTTATGCCCATTGAAGAACTATCTAAGGGAAGCTACTTTCTTGTAAGTGATCAGAAAGAGGATGAAGTAAGATAAGCAGGAACAATCATTTACCTGATACTGTAAAAGCCAGCAAGAGGGAAAGAGTGGCCCCAGGGTGGAGTTTACTGTTTTCAAAATGCACCCTCTTCCAGGAAAGCCCAGGAGGAATGAAATAAAACACACAATCTCAATATTCAGTACTTTGCTCTATCAATTTGATAAAATGCTTCTAATCCAATTACAACTAAAAGTTTGAGTCTTTTTTTTTAATACCCCAACCAATGACGCTATGAGCCAGAATGGTTGAGTTCTGTAAATAAAGTATGCGATAAATTTTTCTTCAAAATTTAATACCTATTTATAAAATTTTTTCCTCTTTTAAGATTTTTCAGTAGCTATAACTTTTAATCGCAGTGTTAATTCTGCCGTTTCTATGCCTTTGGAATTACTTTAGATTGATGGACATGGCCTAGGGCCATAGACCGCCACTGGCGCTTTAAATCTTGTGCTCTGACTCCAAGAATAGAAAAGAAACAAGTAAAAACCATTTCCAAGAAGGTGCTATGCTCAAAGCACAATTGGACATTAATTTGGGAAAAACTTCACATATGTAGAACTGGCTTGGAGTTTTAAAACATCAGATCGTGGTCATGGTCCTGGCCTTTGAAACATATTCCCTTTTAAAAAACAAAAAATGTGAATGAGAGAAACACCATTTATTCTACATGGAAACTGACCTCAAAATACAAATTGTTCATTAGTAGAAAATCTATTTCATATTTCATATGCTAATTAGTTATTCTTAATTTGAGATAATTGTGGAAGATATTTTAAAATTCTTTTTGTGCTTTTCACAAAAAGCCATCGGGTACAATGTGCTATCAATCACTGTTAAATATAAGAGCTTTGTTTTTAAAAACTAGATAATTTTTTCTGAATCCACAGGTTGAAACTGTATCACAAGATCTCCCAATTATTTCTTTTACTTCCTCAAGTTTGTACTTTTAGCAATAAAAGGACAGTCGATCAAATTAAATTTAGAGGTAGAACGGTCATACGACAAAGAAATGAAACACTGCAATAATTTATCAAGATAACCACTGTCCAGTATCAAAACACACCGCACATACACATTCTTTTTTACCCTGTCGTTCTTTTAAAATTCCACTCTTTCTACATTTCTTGTTCTTTGTGGCTCAGCCTATCTGCATCAACTTATACCTCCAAATCTACTCTGACCCTTCTCCATCCTTCCCTGGGCCCTGGAAGGCTGAGCTTGGAAACATCTACCCACTCCCTTTTACTCTGCCTTTTGGCTGGTTCAGTTCGAGAAAGTTTCGAGGCAGAAGACCAAAGGAGAGTGAAGCCAGGGTATTTATTCCCACAGCTTCCTCTCTGATAAGGGCCTCTACCACAAGCCACCGTTCTGCCCTGTGGTCCTCTCCTTTAAGCTCCCCTGTTTGGGTTCACTGACCCCTGCTTCCCTTGCTCCTTCAGGCCTGGGTGTTTGTTCCCTATCAGGACACTGTCTAACCCAGGAGCCTTTCTTTTCTTTTAATTTCTTTTATTTATGTTAACAACATTGTGTTAATTTCTTCTGTACAGCCAAGTGATTCAGTCATACATATGTATACATTCTTTTTCATATACATATATATATGTTCTTTTCCATTATGGTTTATTACAAGATATTGAACATAGTCCCCTGTGCTATACAGTAGGACCTTGTTGTTTATCCATTCTCTGTATAATAGTTTGCATCGGCTAATTCCAAACTCTCAGTCCATCCCTCTCCCACTCCACCTCCCCCTTGGCAACCACAAGTCTGTTGTCTACATCTCTGTTTCTGCTTTGTAGATAAGTTCATTTGTCATATTTTAGATTCCAAACATAAGTGATATCATATGGTATTTGTCTTTCTCTTTCTGATTTACTTCACTTAATATGATAATCTCTAGGTCCATCTATGTTGCTGAAAATGGCATTATTTCATTCTTTTTTATGGCTGAGTAATATTCCATTGTATATATGTACCACATCTTCTTTATCCATTTATCTGTTGATGGGCATTTAAGTTGCTAGCCATGTCTTGACTATTGTAAATCGTGCTGCTATGAACATAGGGGTGCATGTATCTTTTCAAATTATAGTTTTGTCTGGATATATGCCCAGGAGTGGGATTGCTGGATCACATGGCAACTCTAGTTTTGGTATTTTGAGGAAGCTCCATACTGTTCTCCATAGTGGCTGCCCCAATTTACATTCCTACCAACTGTGTAGGAGGGTCAGAAGCCTTTCTTAACTGCCTTCTTCTCTTGGTCTCTGGATACTGCTCCCTCCTTATATACTCCTGCTTCCCTGACTTGTCCTTCTTGGGTGCTGCTTTTATAGCTCTCTAGCAACCTACATATCCCTTTGTAATAATGCTCTAGTCTCAATACTGAGCTTCTTGCTTCATTAAAGGACATGGGGAAGACACAGAAAATTGTGGTTCAGCTATAATCCTACACCCCCCAACACACATACACACACACAACCCCTCTAGGTGGGTTATTTTTTTCTTTAAAATGTAGTTCAGCAACTCTTTAAAAATCATAAAAGTGACACATTTACCACAACCAGTGAAACAATGTAAAAATATGTAAAGAAAAGAAGTTAATGCTCTTCCCCAGTGATTTTGTTTTTTTGTTTGTTTGGGGTTTTTTTTTTTTGGATCCTTCCCCTTCACCTTATTCCCCACCTTCACCCTGTCTAGCCCTAGATAAAGAATGTGAACAGCCTGGCCTGTCTTTCTTTACACCTGTCTCCATGATATTCAAACTTTCAAACCCATACCAAACATATATACTCATATATAGAGAGGGGTGAAACTTGTCTTTACAAAAACAGAGCTTATTCTACATTAACTTGCTAGATAGAGATCTAGTTCCATACTTTAAATAGCCTCATAATATTATGGAGACTAAATATACTCTAATCTATGTAGCCATTTCTCTACTGATTGACACTCCATTTTTTTTTCCCAGCTGCTTTGACCACTATACACAATGCTGCAGTAAACAACCTTATGCATATATTCTTACTAGTGCATCTATTTATGTGACATAAATTCCTAAAATAGGGTTGCTAGGTCAAAGTTACATATAGTTTCAATGACAATCCCCTTACTTTCTCAAAAGTGTGTAGCAACGTATTTCCTGTCAATTTAAGTCCTATATAAGTTTTATATGGATATACTATGGTATATGCAATTTTTAATCTTTCTTTCTTAACATGAATTACAGATAATTGTCTACGCACTATATACTTTCTGTAGTAATCTTAAATGGCTGGGTATAGCCATTAAAGTTGTGGAGCTTCTTTAAAATTTTGGGGGGATTGTATCAAACCTCAATATTAATATAGGGAGAATTTCTATCTACTCCCCATAATACATGCCCAAAGACAAATCAAAGCTTTGACAACAGCATTAGATATAATAAAATCTGTTACAAATATGCCTTTCAACCCTTCATCAGTTGACATTAACTACATCTTTTGACGGGCACAAGCACTGATAACATGATTCACGATATCAAGAGGAACTATGCCTGGGGCATATGTCTCCATCACCATCTCAGTGACTTCAAAGGGGAAAGATCATGAGATTGTTGAGAAACACACTGAAGCACTGGGGATCTTCCTGAGTATGGTGAGCCCAGTTACATGGGATTTTTCTGGCATTAAAAGGGTCTAGGGCTTCCCTGGTGGCGCAGTGGTTGAGAGTCCGCCTGCCGATGCAGGGGACGCGGGTTCGTGCCCCGGTCTGGGAGGATCCCACACGCTGCGGAGCGGCTGGGCCCGTGAGCCATGGCTGCTGAGCCTGTGCGTCCGGAGCCTGTGCTCCACGGCGGGAGAGGCCACAGCAGTGAGAGGCCCGCATACCGCAAAAAAAAAAAAGGGGTCTATTTCAGATCAAAGGTAAAAGTAGGCCAGAAAAAACAGAAGGGAATCCCAGACCCAAGGACACTGCTATTCAGGCTAGCACAACTAGAGTCCTTCAGGCTTGAGAAAATACCACATTCCACAAAGGCTTGGGAACATTCTACAGCTGTTTCCATAAAACCAAGGTGGTGGTCAGGGTGGGGATGGGGAAGTGGGGAGAGGAGGGCCATGAGAAGACAAATCTGGCCACCATTCATTGTTAGCATATTCTCTGTTTGATCACATCACCCCCAGACAAGAAATTCCTGTGCATAAACCTTGGAAAGAAGAGTTAGGAAAATTACAAAGCCAACAGGAGGTAGACCAATAGCCTTCATGCTGTTTCCTGTGTGGATGGCAATGTTGGCTTTCACTGCTTGGTCCTGTGAGAATGAGAAGCGGATTTTACTCTTTCCTGGGAATTACTACTTGCCCATAACACTAAAGAGTCTTCCAACTGGAAATGGATCTGATTACTTTTGCCAGACTTAATCTCTTACTTGAGCAGTTAATGAGTGCTTTCAATAATCTTAATCACATCACTTCAGTAAAATACCTAGACGCTATTTCCACAGGAAATAAACGTCCATAGACCATAAACTCAACCTGGTTAATAGCTAACGTGGGAGAAAGGTGGGAACTGGACTCAGATAAAGGGCTACTGTTGGGTGATGGTAAATGAGTGATCCACCCTTCGTCTGGGACTGTCTGAGGCCAGTGGATGTGGGATGTGGAGGGAGGAGAAATGAATTGAAAGACAAAGGCAGCTGGAAGTAGCAAAATTCTCCCTGTGTGGACCCACCAGCGGCAGGAAGTCCCTGAAGGATCCAGAATAAGATGAGGACTCGTGGCCACAGAGAAGGGGGATTAAAGGAAAAGCAGGAGACAGGAACACAAGATACAGATCAGAGATACTATCTGGAGAACTCCCTCCCTTCATGCTTTTCAAAGAGGGATGATGATAAGAGATAACGTTTGGACGTTCCCGGAGGAAGGTCCCAGCAGAAGAGAACTTATCCATGACAGAAAAAAAGGCTTCTCCTGTTCCTATTTCCCCCCTTCTAATGCCTTCTTTTGTAACATTAGAAGCACAGGCAGCCTCCCTACCAAGGAATCCATGTGATTCTAATGACTGGCTCCTAAAATGCTTCGAAGATCCCAATGGAAGGCTAGGGCCAAAGTAAAGGGAATGGTTCTGTGCAACGGTATGGAGAGGTCACGGGAAAAGGGTGACCATCTGTTGAACGTGCCCCTCAGTGAGCTTAAGGTCAGTCATCAGAGAAACTGAATGTCCTCTGTGTGCCTACCTTGAGCCAGATACGATGGAGCTTTTATAATATTGTTTTGGGTTTTTTTTTTTAATAGAAAAAGGACAATAAAATAAAAAGATAATTCTAAATCGGGGCGGTGGGGGGTGAGCAAAGATTTACTGAAGCTCAATGTATTATTTAATGCACAGTTTCTGGAGGAGCGGCACACCAAGTCGTAGGATCTAGTGTGACTTCTAGAAAGACCTTTCGGAATTGAGGCGGCTCTTGCATGCCCATCTCTCCAGAAGTCTCTAACTAATCGTTGCAGAGAGCTTCCTTTCAAAGTATTTTGAAGGCTCCAGCATTCACAGGGAGAAAGGATTTTCATCACTAGGATTCTATGATACATGATATAAAATCTACAATTCTCGGACTTTCCTGATGAAGCAGTGTGGTTATATTAGGAAGTAGCAAGTCTCATCAAACTAAGAGCAACACATTACAAACACAAAATGAAGAGCATTTACCGCATTTTAAAAGAAACACACCCTGGATCAATGATATAGAGAAATTTATAAAATGGCAAGAGTTCAAAATAAACAGAAGCTTTTGAAATTCCTCTTTCCTAGACAGATATTTTCATCTTAAAAATTGCACATGATGTTTTCTCTAAACTTTAAGAGACTATATATCATATTACGAGCCTAGACAAAGCATTGACCATATGCTGTGAAAGGACCACTGAAAAAGAACCTATTATCTACACAATGGCATACACGACCCTAAACATCTGGCCGTGTTGGCCTGGAAAATGTAGTGAATACAGGAGTGGCACTTTTATACACTGTCTTTTTTAGTCTTATTGATCCTACTTATAGAACCACCAAAATTATTTTCATATAAAATTTTAAATTACATGAAACATACGAGCCAAACTGGCTCTTTAGTACCTTTTGCATAAGACATGATGTTATACCAGTAACAGTAGAAACCCATACATAAAACATAACTTCAGAATAAACATTACTCCGTGTTTGTTTGGGAAATAAAATACTGTTAGAAAAAAGAAAATCTGAATCACGTTTCTTCAAGTGAGAAGGAATTCATCCCTCTTCTAGTATTAAAAAAAAAAAGTTTTTGTCATAAAATAAGGGTGCTTATAAAAGTGATTACTAAAAAAAAAAGAAAAAAAACCCCAAACCTCTAACAACAGACAGATGAGCAAAGACACAGCATGCTTCTGCTCTCCTGCTTACAAATCCGAGGCACCCCAGCAGCATGAACAGCAGAATTTAGGTCAAGGGGCCAATTAGCATCAAAGGCAGCGACAAGTTACTACTTCTCTCTGCCCAGTCCTGTTTCCTTTGAGAGTCCTATATTAAGCAACCATGGAGGCAGCTTTAGAGCATTCCAAAACAAAAAATTTAAAAAGACGTTTACAAAGTATTGCTTCTGGAAGCAACTACAGCCCTGACCCCATAAGTCAACACCATCCTCACCATCCCCACACTCTTGTATACGACTCCCGGCTGTCCTGTTACAAGGTGAATTAACTAACATGCCGAGGAATTTCGATTCATCGTTAATTAGCCAGTGTCTGAATAGCACGGGCATACTGACAGTTTGCGGTCGCCCAGGAACACATGTAAAGCATTTGAAACCGGGACTAACCTGGAGGTGACCGGTGCTGGGGCTGAGCTGCGGTCCTCCCAGGCCCCAAGCTCTTTTCCAAAGGTTCCCCAGGCACCAACCGAGGTTGGCCCGCTCTGAGGGAGGTCGCGTTGGCTCCTTTGGTCTCCGTGACCTTTGCAGAGAGTGGGGGCTCCAAGGTGTCAGCAGAGGGTGACCCAGCGAAAGCACGGCTCTTTCTACCAAGAGAGTCATCAAGAGCGGCTTCCCTCTCAGCAGGCAGTGAAGGGGGCCAGAGGATCCTGTGACGCTGCTGAGGGCTGGGGAGCCTTGGAGAGAGAGGCAAGGGAACAGGTGACATCCATTTGTGCGTGCTGGACGGAAAGGATGAATTATTAAATACCGTGCCGAGAGCTGCCAGTGCTGGGGGTGCTGGCCTCTTCTCATCACCTCCGGGGTCCACACCGCGGGGCAGATCCAGAAACAAGGTTTTGTGGCCACTCAGAAGCAGCCCAGCTCCCCTCTTGCCGCCGGTTTCTGGGAGGGTATGGGTGGCTGTCGTCCCGAAGGGAAATCCCAGCCGTTTCCCCTCGGTGGCTTCATCTAATTTCTCGCTCTCTATCACCTTCAGGAGCACCTTGTTCACAGCCCCCTCAATGCTGGCTAGGGGACACTCCTCAGCGGATGGCTGCCATGACCTGTCCGTTCTCTGCTCCTTGCCCCAGCAGCTGACACCCCAAGCCCCAGCCTCAGCTTTCGGGAGGGTGAGCAAGTCTGCGCTGGGTATGAACTCAGCTTGGGCTGCTGGGCAAACGGCAACCCTTTCCTCACCCTCAGGATGCGTTTTAACTACTCGTTGCACCTGAGCAGACAGATCCTGGACTTTGGCCACCACTTTGGAAACAGGCTTCTTCCTGCAAGTCCGTTCAGCAGCCTTCTCCGTCCGGCCCCCCTCTGCCTCTGGATGTTTCTCGGGCTCCTTGTGACTTTCGGTCGAACCTGTTTGCAGATGCGCCAGCCTGCGAGGGCCCCTCTGGGGCCCCCCGGCACCAGCATCTCCTGGCTCTGTGGAGCTGCATTCGGGGGGCAGCCCGCCTCTTCCATGCCCCGCAACCTCAGAAGCCTTCTTGAAGCTCCCCAAGGCGGAGTCAGCATCAAGTGTCCTGGGGATCTCTGGGGTGCAGCTCCCTCTCCTCTGTAGGGAAGAGGTAAGTGCTCCCTTTGGAAGCAAGTTGCCTCTCTCCTCTAGGAGCCAAAGATGAGGCCTTGTTTGAGAAAGAGGAAGGGCGTTGCTGGAACAGATCTGGTCCTTCCCCATCAGAGGGGGCAATCCCTGGCCCCCATGCCCCTTTCGTCTTGTCCTCTTCTGCAGGGAGTTTTGGGAGAGCCCCTCAAAGCTCTCTCTCCTTCCACCAAACCTCCGGGCCTTTTTGTTCCCGTGGGAGCTCCTCTTATTGAGAGAGCCCACGGGGGGCTCCCCCAGCCAGTGGCCACCACTCTGGAAACAGTCGTCCTCGGGGGCCAGGCTCACAGAGAGCTCCGGCAGCTTCCCCTCCTGGTTCCCCATCGTAATGCCCAGGATGTGGTCTGAGCTCAGCAGATTGGCCAGCAGTCTCTCCCTCTCGGCCGTGAGTTTGTACAGCTCAGTTAGAATGTCTTTGGTGGGAGTTGGCTTGAAAAATATGTCACCTGGATGTTCGGTCGGCTGCCAGCTGAGGCTGTTGATGTCGGACCCCACCCTGACTTGGTAGCAGTTATGAAACGCTTTACTGGATCTGTCTAGAGTTATGGTGCCCTTGTACGAAAATCCTCTGACTTCCCCCCTCGGAAGATAGAAGCTGATGTAGCAGAGTTCGGTAATGGGCTTACGCAATTGGAGGGTGCAGTGAGTGCCTTCCATTATGCCTACCTAATTATTCATGCCTCGGAGATGCTGGTCTGTGGTGAGGCTTCCCAGGCTCCGGTGGTGGGCCATGTGATGGTGGCTAAGCAGGGAAAGCATCTGACAGTCATCTCCAGCAATGAGACGGCCTGTTAGAGGAACAGGGGAAGAAAGAAGCTAGTCTGACGGAGTTCGTGAATCACACAGCGACATAAATCAAAGCATAACTGGACTTATCCTTCCTCTCTGGCTGACCTCAAGCAACTCAAGGCAACAGCCAGGAGGCTGATCGCAACCTCCTCCCCACTCTCAGCTCACCCTTGACTGGCAAAGCTTTGATACAGCTGAGAATGGGAGAGTGCTCTAATTTTAGCCCCAAGACAAAAGTCCCTTCTCCCCGCATGGGAACTTGATGTATACCCTAAGCAGGGTCTCTTGACTTCTCAAGGCTTCAGTTTAGGTTCTTCTATAAAACAGAGCTAACACACCTCCCAGAAATCCTGAGGAAAGGGGACTTTGAGGTCCTTAGAAAACATTACTCTCCAAGAAGTACCTTCTAAGATTTGACATTAATTACCTATTTAACTTAAAGCAGTGGGGGAGGGGGGAAGATAATAGGTCACAAATTTTGAGTCTCTTCTGGACACAATTCATATATTTTGCCAAAAGAGTGAAAAGTGAAAATTTAAAGAAGTAACCCAGAAGCCTTAATCAAGTTTTTTGTTTGTTTTCCTAGTTCTTGCCTATCTGAAGCCAAATGGAATGGCAGAGAAAAAGGAAAAATCTGGAAGCCACTGCTGGTCCTGTATGGATTTCCAATGTCTTCGCCATCAAAGTGGCTGAAGTGTCACATGGGCAGTGAAGGTGTCTGCTCCCTCGTACGATGTGAAGTGTCCCAGGGGTGTCTCTGTGGCTAACATCCCTCCACACAATCATGAGCTTAGAATGCTATATTATGATACTTCATTTCTTAAATGAAGGCATTGCCCAGTCTTCAATATTTCCAAGCTTAAAAGAAATTCCCTGGGAAGGGTAACACAATAACCATTTTGTTAACCATTGATTTCTTTAGTGATATCTCAGGTCTTTCCTAAATGGGTCTAAACAGTCAAAAGATACATAAAAGAACATTTTGAGTGAAGGAAGAGAGAAAGGACGAAGCTTTCCAATAGAAACTTCTTAACGAAGACAGATGAAGATAAAAGTAATAGAAGGTAAAAAGAAAAACATGCAAGAATCTGGTCAACCCAGAAGTTCCAGGAGGACTCAGGGTCCTCACAGAAAGGGTTAGAAGGGCATGAAGAGAGGAAGCACAGAGGAGATGGGAGGCCAGCAGAGGCCTTGCCTCTTTCACAATTTTCTGTGGGATTGTTCTCATTCAACTAGCCTATCTCTAAAAACTTTTCTAAAATGCTCCTTCCTTGCCTTTCCTAAAGACACACATGTATATAGATACCTAATACTTATTGGTACAAACTCTGAATATATCCAAGAACTCACTTTGGAGGTGGTTTTTTATTGGGGGTGGTTTTATAACAACCAGTTATAAAAGCCATTGCACAGCTGCCAATATCCACTGTTCACGATACCAAGCATCACCAGTTCAGTTTAGGGATTGTCAGAAAAGCTGAAGTGAAGCTGCAGAAGCGCTATTTTAAGTTGCAGAAAAATGGGAGAGGCCTAGTTTTGCCTTCAAGCATCATTCTCCTCTAGTATTTCTTATCTTCTCAATTTCCCTGGATTAGGAGAAGTGCGTGATACGGGAGAAGGGGAAGAGTTAAAGTTTTTTATAATCTGTCCAAAGCAGCAGCACGAAGTTGATGCCATGATTTCAGCTGAAAACATGACTGCTTCTTCTAAAAGCTTATTCCCTAAGAGAGGGAATTTTTAATGTATTGAACATATACATGTGCACACTTTTATTTTGTTATCTCATTTAATAAACCCATCTCCCTTTTACAGATGAAGAGATCGAAATTCAGAGACATCAAGGATCTGGTCTAAGGTCATACGGCTTAGAGGAAGCAAGGATGAAAACCCAGGTCTGTCTCATTTCATGGCTTTGTAGGTAAAGTGGCTCCTCATCTACTGCCTTCTACCGATGAACTAGTTTTCCAAGAAATCTGAATAGAAGGGTTCTTTTATTTTGCTAGCTTGGTGTTACTCACATTGTTTCTTCAAATACGTCTCACATCTTGCTACTTGTACCACTCATTGGTTAGTTTCGGCACCTCTGATCAGACAAAATGCTTTTCTCTAAGGCTGTCCCTTAAACAACATAATCTAGGGTCAGGGCAGCAGAAATTCATTACATCTGTACCTGTCAAGCAGAACTCAAGGAAAATTCCAATACAGAAAATAAAGAGGAGACTCATAGGAAGGGTGTATCTTTTGTAAAGATGATAGACATATAGTGCTCTACTATAGGGTTAACTACTATTTTCTCCTTGTCTTTATAAGTCGTGATTATATACATGGAGAAAATGTCATGGTTACTATTAGGTATGTTAGTCATGGTTGGGAAACTAAACCCAAAGTTTAGGAAATTATGAGACTGGATTTTACAGCAATAAAGTCACAATTCAAGGCATGAAACTACTATTAAGAATAAACCGCTTCACTGTATTGCGTCTTCCACACATAAACTTTAATACAAAATGCTCTTTCTGGTGCCATGTCTGGAACCAGAGAGGGGCAGAAGTGAGAGAGAGAAAAAAAAAAACAAAAAACGGGGGTTTGCCCCATGCTCTTAGGACTAAATTTTCTCTGATCAGGGCACCGGGGACCAGAAGTGTGGTAACAGCCTGTACTGAACACAGGCTAAGGAGCCTGAACATCCCAGGAGCCATGGGGAAATCACTGAAGAATCCCAGGCAAGGCATGCTGTTTATTTTGATTTGTATTATAGAGAGATCACTCCAGAAGCAATGTAGAGACTAGACCAACAGGGGATAAGACTAGGTTATAGGTCACTGAAAGACCCTTTCAGTATTTCAGAAAGAATTGTTAATAGTCAGAACCAGGGCAGTGGTAATGTGAATAGAGAAGAGAAAATCAATTTAAGTAGATAGAATTGATAGGACCTAGTGATTAATTGGATATGTGTAGTAGAAAAGAGTTTATTTCCATGATTTTAGATAGGTGATTGGGTAGGAATACGATGCCATTCACAAAGATAAGAAATGCAAGAAGCCTTTGGGGGAAGATGATTCATTCCGTTTTGGAAATTTTGAATTTTAACATTCAAGCACACGTGCACGAAACTGCTAGATGCAACATGGTAGGGCTTAGGAAGGAGATATAGACTAGAGTTACACATTTAGGAGTAACCATATAATATATAAAGAGTTCTAAGTAAGATAAAGTAAACACATTCCATCCTGTCTCAATCACTGAATACAGCTTAAAAACCTATACAGAATGCATGGAGCAGTTATCTGAGTACTCTGAAAAGTAACTAGTAGCAAGTCACTTGGAAAAAAGGACCAAACTTTGAAGTGTCACCCAACAATAAAGCAGTTAAATTTGCCCATTTTGTCTCCAGTAGTCCCCTAGCCTGGACTCAAATTATCCTGAAAGATGGAAGTGAGTATCAGCACAAACAGAGAAAGTTCTAGGGGAAAACTTCTAGTTCAGAATCAGAAGTAGAAAAGACATCTCCTGCCAGTGACAGCAGCAGAAGTAGGAGCCTGTTGGCAACTAAAACTCTAATAGATGAGAATGTTCCTCTTTGATCAGAGGAACTGTAGTCCCAATACCGTGGGGCAAACCCTGTTCCTTTTTTTCTCTCTTTGTCCTGCCCCTCCTTGGCCCCAGATGTCAGCACAGTTGCAGGAAGTTTGAAGCAGAGGTGGATAAATAAAGTCTCGGATTTATGGCTAGAGGACTGAAGACCCCTAGAGAGCCCCCAAATATGCGAAGCTTAGTAAGTGACCCAGTCAGTTGTTTATCAACTCCTGAATTCACCCCCAGGCTGTGTATGTGTGGACCTGATCCTAAGCAGTATTCAAAAGACTTTGAAAAAAAACTAACAGATGGACCTTAGGACTAAGAGATAGACCTCCTACAGTGGCAACTGGGTGGCACAGGAATGTGACAGCTCCAAAGAACCCAGCAAAAGCTCTGAAAATGGAACTGATATTAAAACCACAACAAACAGAAGGCTCATCAGAACTTTCAGCCTGAACTAAACCAAGTTGGCTGCCTGAAAAAAGGGAAAACGAGACTCAGAGTTTAGAATACTCAAAATGTTCAGAATACAACCCAAAACTACTCAGCAATACAAAGAACCAGGATAATCTCAACTCCCCTGGGAAAATTAATCAACAGATGCCACTCTGAGATGACACAGATGCTGAATTATCTGACAAAGACTTAGAGCAGCTGTAACAGAAGTGCTCCAGCAAGTAAGAGTTAACACTCTTGAAATGAGTGGAAAGAGAGAAATTCTCAGCAAAGAAACTGAAGATATAAAAGAGAATCAGATGGAAATTTTAGAACTTAAAAATATAGTAATGAAATGAAAAAACTTATTAGATAGGCTCAATAGCAGAATGGAGATGTAGAGGAAAGAGTCAGTGAACCTGAACATAGATCAATAGAAATTACCCAATCTGAACAACAGGGAGAGAGAAGACTGATAAAGTGAATAATCAGAGTCTCAAGGACCCATGCTACAAAAAAAATGACTACCATTTATCTCACCAGAGTCCTAGAAGGAGAAGAGAAAGAGCCTAGTACAGAAAATATATTTGAAAAAATAATCATTGAAAACTTCCCAAATTTGGTGAAACACACAAACCTACAGATTTAAGAAGCTCAGTGAGCCCCAAGCAGAATATACCCAAATCAGTTTATACCCAGACCCAACCTTCAACCTGCTGGAACCTAAAGACAAAGAAAAAAAATCTTGAAACAGCCAGAGAAAAATGATGCATTGCTTATAGAGAAATGACTTAAGTGACTGAGGATTTCTCATCAGAAACCATCAGGGCCAAAAGGAAGTGGAACATTTTTAAAGTGCTGAGGAAAAAAAGACCTGTCAACCCAGAATTTTATACCCAGTGAAACTATTCTTCAAGAATGAAGATGAGGGCTTCCCTGGTGGCGCAGTGGTTGAAAGTCCGCCTGCCGATGCAGGGGACACAGGTTCGTGCCCCGGTCCAGGAAGATCTCACATGCCGTGGAGCGGCTGGGCCCGTGAGCCATGGCCACTGAGCCTGCACGTCCGGAGCCTCTGCTCTGCAACGGGAGAGGCCATAACAGTGAGAGGCCCGTGTACCGCAAAAAAAAAAAAAAAAAAAAAGAATGAAGATGAAATAAAGATGAAGGAGAAGTAAGAGAATTAGTTGCTGAAAGACCTGCTCTAAAAGAATTGCTAAAGGAAACTCTTCAGACAGAAGAAAAATGTTACCAGAAAGAAACTTGTAACATCAAGAATGAAGAAAGAGTAATAGAAATGGTAAACATCTGTGTAAATATAATATTGTTCTTCTCTTGAGTTCTTTAAAAGACGTTTGACAGTTGAAAGCAAAAAAATATGATATTGTTCAGTGGGGTTGCAATGTATGTACATATAATATACAAGACAACTACAACATAAGAGAGTGGTTAACAGGACCTCCATGGTATGAAGTAAAATAGTATTTTAATTCTAAGTACACTGTAAAGAGTTCAGCATGTATATTGTAATCCCTAGAGAAAACATTTTAAAAAATATACAAAGATATAATCAAAAATACAACTGGTATATTAAAACAGAATAATATTAAATGTTCAAATAACTAAAAATAAAATGAGAAAAAGGAAGTGAAAGAGAGGAACAAAAAAAGGCAACAAACAAAGTAAAAACAAATGGAAAAAATTGGAAAACCTAAATCTAAACATGTCTACAATTACATTAAATGTAGATGGTCTAAACACAACATTAAAAGACAAAGATTATCAGAATGCAAACAATACAGAGTTAAAGTCACTGAGTTGGATGAAGTTACTCAAGAAGAGTACGCAGCCTGAGGAAAGCAAAGGTTACAGAGTACAGTACTGGATATTCAAGGATATAGTATAGATATTCAAGGAATAAATGGAGGAAAGAGAGACTTCAAAAGAAGCTGAGAAAGAAAAAGGTAGTAAGATAATTCCCCATATTTTGTATCTAAAGAAATTAAAGTTAAATAGTTTAATTTCTTATTATGTTTTTATTATAAGTCTGTAAACCCTAGATCTAAAATCTTTCAGTGTAGTCAAACTGAGGCCATGGTTCAGCAGTTCATGTTAGATTAAACCATAGATCTTCCATAATACTAGCAAGCCTTTCTTCCTCCCTCCCCTGAGAGTAACAGGAGTCACATACACAGTTATATCCTTAAAGTCTTAGCTTCAGCCTTATCCATCAACCCTTCTTAAAGACCTGTCACATTTTCCTTCTATAATTTTCTTTGCTACATTTTCTTTGGCAGAGAAATACTGAAAAAATAGTGAAAGTCACAACCATGGTATCATACCATGATGAAGACCATGTCAACTAGGGATCAAACTATAGGATATAAAAGATGAAAAGTGTGACTTTGGGGTCATAGATATTAACATCGGCCATGTGGTTTGTGGCAGGATACTTGGCAAAAATAAGTCCCCATGAACTGTAAAACAAAAGTGTTCCATTCTTAGAATCTTGAAAAATTTTTTTAAATGGCACAGAGGTTTCTCTGCTTCCAAGATGAAATACTATTCTACCAGGTTCTGGGGGTCCAAATCCAGATGCAAATGTTCATGCCATGTGTTCATAATTTCTGAGTTTCCAATGATCGTATAAACAAATAAAGAAGGTACTCCTAGTACTTCTTTCACTGGGCCTTATCATTTAACAAAAAATTTCAAGCAAAAACATTATCTGCAGTGGAAGGTAGGAATTGAGAATTGTAGTTTAATTATAAGGTAGTGTCAGTTAAAAAGAACAAGTTTCTCCTTTGGATGCACAAGAATACAGGTTTTGATACACGAGTGACACAAAGACAGTCCAACTGGCTTGAATTTGGCAACCACGGTGCATCTTAGAGGAAACTTATGGAAAAGAAAAAATGTCATGTTTTCTGGTCCTAGGATGAGTTTTAGAATCATTTGACCAACAAATTTAAGACAGATTACTGCAAACAAATACAAACATTTTCAAACTTATTTCCCCATTCTCTTCCACAGTTTGAAATTATTTTTATCAAAATAACTCATTGTGTACATCCTCCACTGTCATCAATGAATAATTATAGCACTGCCTCTGGAGCATGGAATAACTATCCATGGTTCTTCCCAAATCTCCCTCTCTCAACCAGACAGATTGTCAGAATTCAGCCATCAGTCTAGCATCCTGGCCAGTGTCTGTATCTGTATAAACATACCTCATGTACTTTCATCCTTCAAATTTCAGCTCCTTTGTGACATGAGAAATTTAATCTCTAAGTTTCCAATCCACTAACTCAAAATACTACTTGTTGATACCTACTAGATGACCAAGAAACTATAAAACTCCTCCTCTTTGAAGAAGTCTGCCCTGAGCAAATGAACTTCAACGTCAGCACTCCAGTGTGCTCCACATCAAAAGAAGGCTTCAGAGAAGGGCAAACACTTCTCTGTGACAATCCACTAGCAAGTCAGAGTGCGGTACAGTGCTGAATCATTGCACATATTTTCCATCTAAGAAACCAGAGAAAAAAGAACTGTAAGTCTTAGGAGGAAACAAAGAAAAGCAGAATAACAAGGAAAGCACTATGGAGTGGGGTTAAATATAATTCTATGCTGAGTTCACAGGACTATTTCAAGCAGCAGTGCCTCACTCTGCTTTGACTAAAATGCAGCAGCTCTGCAGGTGCCACATACTAAATTATACATCTTAATTTGCTCTACCAAGTGACCTTCTCTGGTTGTGCTCAGTGTCAAAGCACTTTGCTTCCTGGGAAGTCTTCAGGTCTTTCATTTCCTCTTGCAAATTCCAGACAGACATTCTCTCCAAGACAACACTGCTGGGGTGATTTCTCCTCCGACTCTTTTTCCAGTAAGCAAGTACATGATTTTACTCTATCCCAAATGGAAAGATCTGTTGTGCCTCACCATAATAGGAAAGTATTGCCTTTAGCAGATGGTATTCAATGCTCATAACATATTTCACCAATGCCTAAAATAAGATCCAAGAATTTGCTGCAGTCATTCTATCTGCTTACTATAGATTTCCTAATTGATTCTGGACCTAAAAGGCCAATGCAAAGCTTTTTTGCTCAGCCATTGGCACAGCCATGCCCTGGGACTCCATCTGAGCCCAATACTGCTAAGATAGATTATCTATAACTTCCATTATTTAATGGGAAATTGTCCATCTGTCCATTCAGATTCACACTCTACCCTTCTGCACATCACTAAGCACTAGGAGACTGACTTTTTTGGGCTCAGTCAAGATCAACAAGCTGCCCTGCACTCTGGCTTCTACTGGGTTTAGCCACTGGAAAACACTAGCAGCAGATCAGAAGGTAGAATGGGAAAAGGGTCAGAATACTTACTCCCTGGCTCCTTCCCTCCTAGGCTATGGTATTGCAATAGGTGTGTCCTCTACTAATGAAGACCACAGATCCTCTCGGGGAGCCCTCCTCCAGCTACAGTTCCTTCTTCTGGGTACCAGTTACTGCTCCCTCCCATTGCTCATTCGGGCCTAGGTAGCTTTGAATTCTGCCTCTTACGTGTGATTTTGGACACATTAGTGCCAGCCTGTCTTCCTCCCACCCACCCTAGGATAGAGTGCAGTGTTACTGTTCTTAAGATAGAAGATATAAACACAAAGGTAGGTCTGCAATAGCTTTCTAGCTCTTCTCCCTCTGAAGGATTTTTTCTCCAAAGAATCTAAACACTGCGGGAGTAGGAGTACAGAAGTGATAACTAAATTACTACAATACAAAGCAGAAAGAGACCCATTCAATAGACATCAAACAAAAAATCAGAGAAGGTCAAAGAAAGGACAGAGTATATCATATTTGTAGGATCAGGAAATCCTTCAGGAAAAGCATTTGAAATTGCCCCTCACTAAAGGGTAAGATTTCAACAGGTAGAGATTAAGAAAAGGGAATTGCAGGGCTTCCCTGGTGGCGCAGTGGTTGAGAGTCCGCCTGCCGATGCAGGGGATATGGGTTCGTGTCCCGGTCCGGGAAGATCCCACATGCCGCGGAGCAGCTGGGCCTGTGAGCCGTGGCCGCTGAGCCTGTGTGTCCGGAGCCTGTGCTCCGCAACGGGAGAGGCCGCAACAGTGAGAGGCCCGCGTACTGCAAAAAAAAAAAAAAAAAAGAAAAGGGAATTCCAAGAGGAGGAGCATTATACAAGACTGGGAAATTTGCTAAATTTGTACAAAGGAAAAATTACGCTTCGTCTGTTTTTTAGACACGTGTCAGGAGAAATAAGATAAAGTAATGTCACGTTGTAAAAAAAATTTGAATCCAGGTTGGTGGGAAATTCATGCTTACTTCACAGAAAAACAGGAAACCATTGATGGGTTTTGATCAGGAAGGTAATATGTTCACAACTAAACTTAAGGAAGATGAATTTAGCAGTAATATCAGAACAGAATGGAGTAGAAAGAGATCAGAAAGAGCATCAATAAGGAACTCAGGAAAACTGCAAAGAGATTGAAAAAGAAACAAATTCGAAGGGGAGATTAGAGGAACAGTTTTAGATAGGAATTTTACCAAAGCAATAGAACACCAAAATATATTGCAAAGAGCAAGAGAAAAGGCAGACAGTTAAGAGAAGGTAATGAGTAATAACCTATACTGGTATCAAGGCTTTGACTTTGCTATTAATTTTGTCTTGTTTTTCAAGACAAAGGAAACCTAAGCATGTTTTTATGCTGAGAAGACGTAGTGAAGAAGGAGATATTGATGATACAAGTGAAAGATGGGATAAAATATGGGACAATAGATAAAGGAAGGCCCCAAAGGATGAAGACATGGGCTCAAGATCAAATGAGGAGGGTCAGCCTTGACAAGGAGAGCTGTTGCATGATCAAAGACTAGGGTTAGATAAAGAGAAGAAGACAATTATAAGCAGAAAGTAGTGAAATTGAGAGAGTTTACATATTACCACAATGATTTTTGTTTTCTTCATAAAGACTATCATTTTATGATTTTCTTTGTATTCCTACAATGTCACAAGAAGGAAGCAAAATACTGCAGAAGCAAAATTTCTGCCTTTAAAACTCTGATGTGACTATGAGTCAAAAGCACTCCAAGCTGGGCCTTATAACATACTGGCGAATCGCTAAAATAATTAAATAGAGGCAAAGTTTGGTCGATAGAATTATTTTGGTCAATAAATTTCTAGCCAAAGTCACAGCTGGTTATCAAAGAATAAGAAAAATGGCTCCTTTTTGCATTTGCACTCATATACCCAGACATACTACAAGGTATGAGCATTGACGATTCCCCCAAAGACTTCAGAGAATCCTTTCTTCACCTCTCCCTTACTTCTTCCAAACTTCACTACATAAACAAACATCAGCTTACCACATGATCTCCATGAGAATATAAGATATTGAGATCCTCAACGCATCTCTGGGCTCATGTCACTATCTGGTTTATATCATAATCTATGGGAGATATAGGAGTATACAGAGAGAATAAACCCCTTCCTCATGATTATAAAAAAGAATCTGTGCATACGAGATTCTTACTCATTGAACGCTTAAGGTTCAAAGGTCAGTGTTTGACCGCACAGCATTCCTCAAAAATGGGCTTGGTACAATCTTGGTAAGACAGACAGCTTCCTTTTCAAAAATCAGGAGTGTCTTTTTAAATATGTGAACCCAGTTTGTGGAGTTTCCTTTTAGGAGAACTTTAGATCAGGAACAATCATCGCATATGTTAGGTTGAATCTGCATTTCCAAATTAAGGACTCTGCTCTTGAACAATGACTTTACAATTATGCAGAATAAGGGATTTAAATAGGCTTTTACATTTTATAGAGGAGTAAGGACCCAGGCAAGGTGCTTTGAGGGCACTCTCTTGTTTATAGATCCATCCCAGAGCACAGCCCTCACGAAAGAAGGGAGGAGCATGGTGACTCTCAGGGATGAAGCTACTCTGCTGTTTCCCTTTCCCCTATAGTCCCTCTGTTGGGGGAAAAAAAAAAAAACAACTTAACTGTCTCACATTATGTGTTCTAATTTTATAAAATGCCCCCAATACTTTCATACATCACCATAATACGAGATTTGTATAAAACTTCCACAAGAGAAGTTGTGTGGCTCCAACTTCCTTTTGAGACATACAAACACTCTCTAAGGCCAGTATGACAGATGTTGTCATTGTCACTTACATACAGAGAGGCTAAAGGAGACCAGAAAATTCCAAGTGGCTTGCCCCTGGTCACACAGCAACAGAAGTGGGACTCAAATCCAGGTTTCTGGATTCCTAGCCTGGTGCTCTCTCTACTACACTACTAGAGCTGAAAACCATTAAAAAAAAAAAAAAAAAAGACTAAAGAAACAAAATGCCATAAAAAATTTATTGTTGGATAGAATTTTAAATGCACTGTAGTACTACACAGAATGAAGCAAGTGGGCTCAAAGCCACTCTTTGGTAAGGGTTTCTCATGCAAATATGATCTTTAGAAGAATTCTATGTCTGATTAAATATTCAGAATCCTACAGAGGAGTGTAATTTATAGGCAATGGTTTCATAAGATGCATCTGCTTCCTTTCTGTGTTGTTGCTTTTGTTGAGAAAGACACGTTGGTATCAAAGGTTTTTTGGGGGTTTTTTTATTTTGTGGTACGCGGGCCTCTCACTGTTGTGGCCTCTCCCGTTGCGGAGCACAGGCTCCGAACGCGCAGGCTCAGCGGCCATGGCTCACGGGCCCAGCCGTTCCGCGGCACGTGGGATCTTTCCGGATCGGAGCACGAACCTGTGTCCCTGCATCGGCTGGCGGACTCTCAACCACTGCGCCACCAGGGAAGCCCAGTATCAAAGTTTCACAAATCCTAATGCTTACCATGGGAATCAAGGAAGGCCCTTATTCATCTTAATCTAGTGTCATTTCATAAAATCTGCCATGAGTTAGTTATTTTGAGATGACTTTTGCATCATACCAGTAATTCTCTATGCAGCAATGTTTAAACAAAAGGCTCTCCCAAGAAAGGGACAGGGTAACCCAGCACTGCATTCCAACCCAGTGTTTATGTCTGTTTCAGCAAAGACAGCTGGCATCATCACTACTGTCTGGCAAGCTCATTTTCCTTAGTTGACTAATGAAGAGGCAGGAAGATAACACTTTGCGGACAAGCAGTAAAAATCCACAAAAATTAAAAATAGAGGTGTGGGGCTTCCCTGGTGGCACAGTGGTTGAGAGTCCGCCTGCCGATGCAGGGGACACGGGTTCGTGCCCCGGTCCGGGAAGGTCCCACATACCGCGGAGCGGCTGGGCCCGTGAGCCATGGCTGCTGAGCCTGCGCGTCCGGAGCCTGTGCTCCGCAACGGGAGAGGCCACAACAGTGAGAGGCCCGCGTACCACAAAAAAAAAAAAAAAAAAAAAAAAAATAGAGGTGTGGTAATAAGATAGGTAGATTCATACTCAGTTGAGAAGGAGGAAGATGAGATAAGCCAACATCTCATGAGCTCTTACCCAATGCTAGGCCCTAGTTAAGTGCTTCTATGCCTCATTCATTTAATTCTCACAGATCTATGAGATCTACAGATCTATGAGAGTACTAACAATACTCCCTCTATACCCATGAGAACCACGTAAGCTTAAGTAACTTACCCAAAGTCTCAAGAATTGAAAATTGAATCCAAGCCTGAATGTCTTAAAGGTTTGCATGTAGAAGTTACAAAATATTGCATATTCCAAAACTTCATGGAGAGATGATGAATCTGTTATGGGACACTCGCAGGAGACCTCTAACACCTCTACATAAGTATTATTTCTTTTCTCTTTGTTAAAAGATGGTTAAGAGATTACAGCGATCATGCAAGTTAATGCCATGCCCCTCAGCCAGAATGTTAATTATCCATCTGGCAGAAAGGAAAAAGAGCATGTAAAGTTTGCATAATTCCTACTGAGAATTCTTCTTTGTCCTAAAAGTATGCTACTGTTCATGGTCTAATGTTTCTATTAGGGCCTAGAGAAAGACTTATCCCACAATGCCCCAGAGAAGTTGAGGAAGGTTAAAATTGGACATCACCATTAAATTTGCCTCAGGTGAAGTTAAGAGAATTATGATTGAATGTCAGTAAGTTCTGACTGCAGGAGGTGTAATAAAAAATGTCAGAGCGGGGCTTCCCTGGTGGCGCAGTGGTTGAGAGTCCGCCTGCTGATGCAGGGGACGTGGGTTCGTGCCCCGGTCCGGGAAGATCCCACATGCCGCGGAGCGGCTGGGCCCGTGAGCCATGGCCGCTGAGCCTGCGCGTCCGGAGCCTGTGCTCCGCAATGGGAGAGGCCACAACAGTGAGAGGCCCGCGTACCACCAAAAAAAAAAAAAAAAATGTCAGAGCACCCCCAGACTTTGAAGCAGTCCCCCTTGTGATTAGGAGCTTAGCTGTGGGTATGGACACTTGGAACTATGTCTGCTCAAACATTTAAATCAATCCCACCTTTGGCAGAAGGCTGGAAACTTCTAATGGGACTATTTAAACAATATCTAACTAGTCCCTATTTTCTGACTCCTGAATTTAAAAGAATTAAAGTGTCATCCCTAATTTCAACAGGTCCTCAGACAGAGATTTTCCACATCACAGCAGCTACAGTTGGACCCAAAGGTTTGGCAACGGGAAAAGTACCCTATTGGGCTCAAAACGTATCTTCCTTTAATAAACTGTGTTGCTCTGAGAATTCCCCATTTGATTGCCATTCAGAATTTCACTACTTTATGCAAAACTCTCATGGCCACAGTTCCTACAGCTGGATGTCACACAGGGGTCTAACAGTTTTCACACCATTTGCATATAATTGTAAAAGCATTTCAGGATGATTCCACAAGTTCATTCTCAACCATCTGTCAACTGACCTCAACTGAAAGGCAGAAACATAAAAAGCATATTACTGTATCAGTAGTCAAAGACCACACCTATCCAAATGGCAGGCTTAGAGAGAATAAAGGTGAAGATAAGTATAAACTTATGAAACTGATGGAAATCTAAAGTTTTGAGGTATAGATGGCTGCCCAAAATAACTTGTTACAGCAGTCTCATGCTGCTTCTAGAAATCTCCTGTGTTCCTGGAATTCAAATAACATCCAAAAAAAAAAATCCTTTGGAAAACATAAACAACTTAATAAGACCATTTCTGAATTTGAGATGGCTAAAACGTCAAGGCTGAACAAATAAATGTATGCCACAAAAAACAGAAATTGAATGTTGGGACAAATGGCTAGTGTTCTGATGGGAGTGCTTATGGTTTCATAGTCAAATCAGAGTTTTAAAGGCAGAAATTCTGCTTCTGCAGTGTAGACTAGCCTAGTGCTTTCCTTCTGACATTGTGACACTGTAGGAATACATAGAAAATCATAAAATTATAGTCTTCATGAAGAAAACAAGAAATCTCTCAATTTCACTACTTTCTATCTAACAGAAAGAGTGATAGATCCCTCCGCCTTACCAGCACACAAGGGAACCCCTGGGAACTGAAGGACTCTGAGCACAGTTCTGATGTCAGGAAGAGTTTACATTGTCTGTGACAAGTTTCAAAAACAATTTGAAATAAAAGCAAATATATAATAAGCACGACAAATAGGTCTGTGATGGTAATAAGAATGTAGAATTACAAGGACACAAAGGCCTGGAGTTCCATAATTTTTTTTTGCAGGCTTTTACAAAAATTGCAATTAGCCCAAATTTCTATCTCACAAATTGCAGAGTAAATCTGTGAATCAGATGAGGCCACCAGGGAGCCCACTATTAAATACTCTTTTGTCATCAGATTAAGTAAAAATGTTCTCTAAAGTGGGCATGTACTTTCATGATAAATCAGTTTTACAGTTGGGCGAATTCTGTATGGATTAAGAAGATCAGCGTTTACCAAGAAAATCCTTCTTGGGCTTCCCTGGTGGCGCAGTGGTTGAGAGTCCGCCTGCCGATGCAGTGGACATGGGTTCGTGCCCTGGTCCGGGAGGATCCCACATGCCGCGGAGCGGCTGGGCCCGTGAGCCATGGCCGCTGAGCCTGCGCGTCTGGAGCCTGTGCTCCGCAACGGGAGAGGCCACAGCAGTGAGAGGCCCGCGTACCGCAAAAAAAAAAAGAAAAAAAAAACAAAATCCTTCTTGGGCCTGACATCATCATAAGAAACATCCGCTGGCTGCATGGGGGGCCTACTTGAGACAAATGGATTTACAGCATTCGAGTTATTCTTCTAAAAAGTATGTTTTGGGGCTTCCCTGGTGGCGCAGTGGTTAAGAATCTGCCTGCCAATGCAGGGCACACGGGTTCGAGCCATGGTCTGGGAAGATCCCACATGCCGCGGAGCAACTAAGCCCGTGAGCCACAACTACTGAGTCTGCGCGACGGGAGAGGCCGTGACAGTGAGAGGCCTGCGCACCGCGATGAAGAGTGGCCCCCGCTTGCCGCAACCGGAGAAAGCCCTCGCACAGAAACGAAGACCCAACACAGCCAAAAATAAATAAATAAATATTTTAAAAAAGTATGTTTTGGAACATGAAATATTTCAGTAAATACCAACATTTTTATAATATAAATAACTTCTGGGCATGTAAATTTAATTCCACCAATGGGTCTTGGAATCTAATTATTAATGAAGGGAAAATGAACTATGGGGTTTTCTTAAATCTTGATGTTGGGAGACAGGATGCAACATTTCCCCATGACTCTTCTTCAGTTGCAGCTGCATTCCCAGACCCAAAATGTCACTCTTATAACCATAATTACAGTTAGTTCTTCTTCAATTCTCTGGTGTTTCAGTAAAATCTGTACACTGAACACATGCACAAATGTGGTTAGAAAGGTGGTCGTTTATACAATTGTGTGTTTATATCACTAGCTGTCATCATAACGCACGGATATGTATAGTGTGCAAAACACAGTGATTCAAATGGGAAACATGTATGATGCATCTAAGGTGCTCACGGGTTTTACAGTATCAGTGAAAAACTGACACCACTACTAAGGTACAAAGAGGTGGAACGTGTGGATTTATGGCTAAATGATCAGTGCACATACTAACTCGAGGTTCCATGGCGAACTTCATGCAGAGGCCACTGTATACTTAGTAGCCTGGAAGCAGGATGGCAAGATGAGGAAAGCACGCCACATATCGCGGGAGTGTTATGAGGATTAGCACGCAGCGATGGACCACAGCCAGTGTACAACAAAATGCAACTTGTCACCAAGCGATGGGAAGGAAAAGGGAAGGAGAGGAGACTGACACTGGTTATGTGGTTTGACACTGAGTTAGAAAGTCTGCCTTTGTTATCGCATTTAACTCTAGCAATTATCTTCTGCCTCATTTTCTCATTTTATATTTTCATTTTATACATCATAATAAATGAAGTCCACAGAAGGAGGTGGTAGAGTTGGGCTTCAACACAAGGTCAGTGTAACCCCAAAGTCCACAGTCCTTTCAGTACAGAAAATTCGAGTAGGAGGGGCTTGAAGACGGGCTCTCAATACTCTAGCTTATTAGAAAGGATTTTAAACGTTGGGAAATGGAAAAGAGAAAGCAAATCATTTCAATAAAGCTGGAGGAAAATATAAAGGATGGAGAATGGAAGAATGTGACCTTGAGCAGGAAAAGAATAGTGTGGGCGCGAGGAGCCATATCACTGAAATAACGCAGTTAGTACAAGGATGACCTTCCCAGAGATCTTCCAATAAAAGAGCAACACCACACATCCCACAGGAAAATGATGGAAACATCAGTCTAAAGCTGTCGTGTAGCAGAGTGACCAACCTGCGGCTGGCCTGGGATATCCAGTCTACCTTTTTGTGAAACTGACAGACCAGGAATCCCTCATGCGTTTATTGTATGAGTGGATATACAGAAGAAGTTTTGGGGGTCAGAGGGACAAGAGGCATGAAGGGGACATATTTAGTTATAGGAATCTGGAGAGAGAGGGGAAATTGTAGGTAAGGGGCAGGAGGAGAGGGAGAGAAAGATGAGGACAACAGACAGAAAGGGACAATATCTGACCCACAGAGGAAAGGAGGTAGGAGAATCCTTTGTGTTCATAAAAGACTTTGTAAGACTGTGAAACCAAGCAGTGCTGCTTCAGGGCCCAGGTGAGAGAGCATGGCCAGGGTTGGAAAAGGAGCCATTCTTTCCCATGCACCATCTCCTTCGGTGCCCTGAGAACTCCAGAAGGCCATCACAGAAGCCTGTTGTGTTCATCAGGGTGTCGTTTTAACAGAGGGGACCAGCAGAAGAGGCCAGGACAAGGCTGTGGGACAGTATGACTGGTCTGATGGCCGAGCACACATGAGGCTCCAGGAGGTAACTGGGGATGTTTTAAGAGGTAGAAGAAGTCCTATGTAAACAGGAAAAACTAAGATTCACCATATTAAGGTGTTATCATTGTGGCCTCACTTCAACCCATAAACAAGTGACTGCTGGGTTATTAAGTCCACACAGGGTGAAGAAGGAGGAAATGATACAGAAAGGATAAGGAAGAGAAGAAACTCAATGATAAATATGGCTCCCACCCAAAAGAAGGGAAAATCAAAGTCATCCAAATGGAGTGGGTTTCTTTGGAAGACTTGCTGTAATTGGACATTTTTAAGTACATGTTGATGACTATTTGATAGAGATTCTGAGGAAATTAAACCATTATAAATCCAGTACCACAGACCTATTAGTCGTCCTTAATATCTACCCCTTCTCAGAGTTCAATCCAGTACCTGGTCTTCTTGGTTTTGCCCTCCATGACGACTGGGTACTTGGATGAGTTGGACTTCAGAATATTCCCATCCTGAGCTGTATTATCTTTTTGTATACGTACCGTAAGAATATTACGGTACATATTCTTCTTGGAAAGGCAAAGAGGTTTTGCTCTTTTAAAGCTATATTCCATAATATACGACATCATAAAATTTTCATTTCCAACAGAAACAGTAGATCCCAATAATCATTAAAATGTTCTTGGTTCAGTTAATTAGACCACTGAATTCCATAAAACCCAGAATTTGATCTACTGGTATTTGAGGGATCAATCTAGTATATCTAGATTCCTGTGAGGCATGAGATGAAATGAGCAAATATCATGTAGTTTTGCATGTTCCCAACTCTCATACTATATGAACGTTACCGATGGCAATATCCCTGTGTATGGCGAACTGACCCATATTTGGACTTACAGAATGGTTGGGCAATCAGAAACATTTCCACATTCCACACTGTAGTGCTTCAAAAAGCAAACTGTAACAGTTCTACTGTGTCATGATTTCTGTTTCAAAATCTGGGAACGGACCCATGGGGCTAGATCAGGAGCCTGTGAAACTGAACAGATCTTTCAGATGGAGAGAATTTTTCCTACAACATACTTGGTTTAATTAATAAAACTAGATTACTTTCAAAGAAAGAAGTATTTTTTAAGAACTAGAGTCTCAATCATAGAGATTGTCTAGGTTATTTCTAGGGAGAGAATTGACATTATAGAAGAAAATTCCTCAATCTTCTAAGTGCTTTATATTTCCTTCTTTCATTACTTCTTCTCATAAGAAATTCAAGAAGGCAGGTAGCCCTTATTTTTCCACATCTTCTCCTCTTTCCCTTGATTTTTTTTTTTTTTTTTTTTTTTTTGTGGTATGCGGGCCTCTCACTGTTGTGGCCTCTCCCGTTGCGGAGCACAGGCTCCGGACACGCAGGCTCAGCGGCCATGGCTCACGGGCCCAGCCGCTCCGCGGCATGTGGGATCTTCCCAGACTGAGGCACGAACCCGTGTCCCCTGCATCGGCAGGCGGACTCTCAACCACTGCGCCACCAGGGAAGCCCTTTCCCTTGTTTTTAAATGAAGAAATGAATCCTCAAAAGCTAAGCTTAGAACACTTCACATAGTGCTTGCTATATATCTGCTGGCCTGGGAACTAGAAACCAGAAGATAAGTATGGCCCCAGTGAGGTCAAAATTTAGTTCACACCAAAGCAGAGAGGCCCTGGAAGTACCTACCTGCCTACCCCATACACACATACTTAGCCGTATTCTCCCACAGATGTCAAAAGCATCAAGAAATTCTTACCCATATAGCATCCCCTCAAACGAGAGGTCCTGCCCCAGTTGGAATGTTTATTTATTATTGTCAGAGTTGAGCTGAGGCTACAGTGCCTTAAAATCCCACAGCGCCTTATACTTTTTCAAAGAATCTCACATGCATAATCTTATTTAAATAAGCAACTTATCTGATCAGATGTGAGAGATAAGTGGACTTCGCTGAGGGAGTTTTGAGAGAACTACCTGGCTGGAGGGTCCCCCAAACAAATGGCACATTTTCCATTTAAAAAATCATTCCTTGGAGGCCAACTATATGTCAGACATTTTCCTCTACACCATTCTGGATGGAGACTTTGTCTTTGGCACCTCTAACCACCCTTCTTCCGCTTCCCTTCCCCTCACTCGTAATATATTTTCTTTCCTGTCCCTAAGAAAAGTCACTTTCAAAATAAGACCAGATAGAAATCATTCCACTTTTGACTACATGGGTTAGCCAACACAGTATTTTCATTTGCAGGCTTGCCCTGTCAAAGGTAATGACAGGCTGTAGAGCCAATTTAGGGAATTCAGCTTCACTTAAATAGAAGCGGTATTGATTCGGTCAGAGGTCTTCCCAGCACTGACAAAATCCTAATGCTTCTGCCTGCAGCTAAGACACAACTTAGGAGTACCAAGAGTGTTTGTAAGCTTTGGTTCTCAAGCAAAAGCTTTAGATACCTAAGGTAAATAGCTTTAGCTCTTTCAATAACTAATTACTATTAAATAATTAGTTAATTAAATAGGTAATTAGTTAATTAAATAGGTAATTACTTGTTTAGTGAGCCCCACCACGTGCTGGGCACTCTTAGGGCTTTATCTGTTTTAACACATTTATTTTCACACAGGCAAAAAAGTCTATGAGGTAGGTACTATTATTTATCCCTGTTCTTGTAATGAAGAAACTGAGGCACAGAGAGGGTAGGTAATTTGCTTAAGGTCTCACAGCTGGTAAGTGGCTGAGCTGGGATTTGAACCCAGATGGTTTGCCCCAGAGCCCTAGCTCTGAAAATCCCTTACAGGACTGACCAGGGACACCCAAGCCTCATTCAGAAGACCACTCATTCACTAATTCCTCTTCTTTTAGTCATAGAATATGGAGCACCCACCCCATGGTACAACTCGTCCAGGACTGATCAATCTTCGTGTGAGAGAGTATCCACCCGGGCAGCGCAGACCGAAATAAAAACAGTGAATTCACAGTCAGAAGGCTTGGGCTCAAATCCAGCTTTGCCAGTTGCTAACAGAATGATCTTCTGTAAGTCACTTAAACGTCTCTTCACCTCAGGGTCTTCATCTGTAAAACAGCTTTTTATTCTCCCTATTTTCCATGCAATTTCATAATCCCCCTGCAGAGAAATGGAGCCCACTCTCCAAATTACTTTTCTAGGCAGAATAAATTCAGGGCACATGTGGAATCAGAACCTAGACTTCTGGAGACAAAAGATACCACAGGACGGTAAGGAGTGAAAGTAGGCAAAGGAAATAGAATAAGAAAGTTACAAGTAGGGGGAAAAACGAAACTTCCATCAGTCATGCAAGAACCAGAAGGAGAGCAAGGCAAGTGTGGGAAACAAGTAGGACTGAATGTAAAATTAACATGGGTGAGAAATAGAGGAATTAATCAAGGCTTACTATTTCCACCTCTATTATAAAAGAAAATTCATTATTAGCTTGAGTGAGACCCAGGACACAGTGATGCCTCCACCCAGCACTTATAAAACCTTTTCTCCTTTGGCCCAAACCCTTTACTGGGCATTTAACATGCATCAGCTGAAGAGGTGCTTTAATTGCTCTCTCCTGGCCCACGCACAAAGGCAAAAGTCTTCAACCTGAGGCCCTTCTTGGGCTCTTACCAGACTATGATGTATCCATGGCCTGCACTGGGGCTCAAACCTGTTTGACCTTCTCTGTTAGAATGTCTGGCTTAATCACAGTGGTGCCCATGAACTCCGACTTCAGATGTCCTTAGGTTCCTTGCCTCATAGCTCTAAGTTTCAAGGCATCCCTCCCTTAGCACAGCTTTAGGACCGATACTGCCTTGGTTCAAATCCCAGCTCTTCCACTCAGCATGGGAACCTTAGCTACGTAATCTCTATGTGCTTCAACTTCTCATCCCTAAAGTACAGGTAATAATGACACCTGGTAGACCTACTGGCATTGAGAACCCAGTGTCTGACACTTGGTAGGCACAATAAAAGTAATTGCGATTATTATTTTGTGATTCAGACCCACGTTATCCAGGAATAGGCTCCCAACGCACCCTGCCTCTAATGGCCAATTAACCTTCTGTGACTCATTTTTCCTGTTTGATCAAAAGCTCTCTAAGGGAAGGGACTGTCGTCATCACCATCTTTGTATTCCCTACAGCACATGCCTCAAAGATGGCAGATATTCAGTAAATAGTGGACTAAAGTATCATTATCTGAAGACACAGGTCCAACCCGTGTCTCTGCCTGGAAATTCAAGCACGTTATTATTTGTAGCCAGATAATGATCAATGATGGCTTGAGCTTTGCTTTCCAAAAACACAATTAAAGTGGACCAAAAAAATCCTTATCAGGAAGAAAACTGGCTTTCCATCGTTAAAATGTGTATCAAGAAGAGAAAGATATGAACAATACAAAAAGATTAGAGAGTAAAAGACTAGATTAATACCAAAATTTCCATTAAAGATCAAAGTGACAGTTGGAAATATAAAAAGTGAAGAAAAGAGATTTTTTTTTTGATGCTCCAGGAGTTTAAACAAGGGGGGAAATGAATTCATGAAACCTTGACTAGTGCCTGAGAGAAGAATGAAAGGTATGATTTCAGGATTCCACCATAAGCCATATGTGTGTGTGTGCATGTGTGTGTGTGTGTTTGTGTGTGTATGTGCGTGTGCGTGTGTGTGTATGTATATATATATACACACTTTGTTGTTCCCTTTGCCTGAAATTTTCCAGAGTCTTTATGACTCAGTCTCTGGCTGCCTTCGGGTATCTGCTCAAATGACAACTCATGAAAAGGCTTCCTAGGTGACTCGACATGAAAAAGTGCCCACGGCCAATGTCACTCTCCAGCCCTCACCCAGATGCGTCTCTCCCGTGGAACTTACCATCCGCCACATTACACATCCATCAATGACTCAGTCTCTCCCCACATACCGTAGAACATAACCACCATGAAAGAGGAGTTTGTTCCCGGCTATGTCCTATCCTTGAGTGATTAAGTAGAAAATCATGGGTATTCAATGAAGGTCTGTCCAATGACTGATCCATTTATTAATACAAATATTAGTAACTACATATATAAAGTGTTTAAAAACAGTGCCTGGCACATAGTGGGCCCAGTTAGCTGTTTATAGTGGGAGTAGGAGTAGCAACATTCCTCCCTCAATTCTTTTGGATGTTTTAGTAACAAACATCTTCTGCCTCCAGGGGCTAGAAAAAAGTGGGAAGGGTGAGATAAGGGGGCGGGGGAAGACAACTCTGAAATCTAAGCATGGAGCTCTTTACTTTCTTTAGGGGGCAACTGGGGACCACGAAAGTGCGCTGCAGCACAGCATGGTCAGAGAACAAGCTTTAGTGGGGTTGGGGGGCTAAAAGCATGCGTGGGAAAGCAAGGCTAGAACCAGGAAGTTGGGGGTGAAGAGACGGTGTAGAAGCCCAGGGCAAGGGTACAGCTTGACAGTGAGCAGAGGTTCAAGGTGCAGCAGTGACTTAGCCCCACTTCTTACCTAGATTGACCTTCTCTTGGGCAGGCTCCAGGCTTTGAGATGTCAAAAACGTGATGCCACTCAGCCTGTACAGGAAAAATAATCGAGGCTTACCTAAAGCAATTTGCACATTAGGGATGTGTGTGTGTGTGTGTGTGTGTGCGCGTGTGTGTGTGTATGTGTGTATGTGTGTGTGTGTGTGTGTGTGTGTATTGCTGTGTTGCCTGTATATTTGGGGAGGCCAATTCTAAGGGGCTTTCAGAAATAGGGATTCATGGTGCTGACCTTTTCTGTTCTGATGTGACTCTAGGGAAGAGACGATCCTGCATCTTTCATGAGACACCCGTTCTCTCTCACCTGAACAACTGCCCAGCACTGGGTGACCAGCCAGGTGGACTTGCCCATGAATGGGGGAGTTTCTTGGATACAAGCCTTTCAGTGCTAAACCCAGCCAGGTATCCAGGAAAACCAGCACCAGTTGGCCACCCTCCCACTGCAGTGCCTCGCAACTGGTCTACGCTCACCCCGCAACCAGAGCAATCTTTTGAAAACAAAATCTGACCTCGTCTCCTCCTCAACTAGTCACACAGTCAAAACCCTTCAGTGGCAATCTTTCTCTTAAGACAGATTGCAGCCCTTAACATGGCCGGACAGGCCCTGTGTGAAGAGGACCCCACCTGTTTCTGCAGCATCATTTCATATCCTGCTGCAGCCACAGTTCCCTGCCAGTGGCTCACGTGCCGACCACTCCCTCCCACTGCCTGGGCTCTGCACATGCTGTTCTCTCTGCTCAGACCATGAATGCCATCCCTCTTTCACCCAGTTAACGCATAATCATCTTTCATATCATGGTTCCATCACTGTCACTTGTTCAGAGAAGTCTTTCCTGACTTTGATGAGCACACAAATTCCCTTCTCTGTGCCCTCCAGTATGGTAGCCACTGCTGTCCCTGCTCGCCCATATCCTCAGCCACACCCTCTCAGCGGTCATCCCCACACCCCGAGAGCTCCTTGCTGCAAAACCCTGTGACTTCCTGCCAGATGGCTTTTGTCTGTCCATGAGCGTCCTCCCCCGCACTTGGAGACTGGAGTGCAAGGCAGGAACAGATCAGGTAGATTTTGGGGGCCGTGATATAGAGTCCAGATTTTATTCTTAGTCCAATGGGAAGGTATTTGAGAATTTTAAGCAGAGGACAGAGTGATCTGATTACATTTTTAAAAGGTCACCCGGGCTGCTATATGGAAAATTGACTGTGAAAGGGCACGCGAGGAAGCAGAGAGAGAGACGAGTTGGGAAGCTGGTGCCGTAGGGATCGCTGCGGAAGTACAACTGAAAGCATAATGAAAAATACAGCAGTTAGAGCCTTCAAGTTCAGGGTCAGCTCCAGCCCAGCAGCTTACCTGAGAAGGCCCTCTGAAGTCTGTTTCACACAAGTTGGTTCTTGGGGAGAGGGTCAAAAATCTTACTCTTTTTATGTATGAAGTAGGGAAGAACACATACTAATATAAAACCAGATATGCAGTTATCTGTGCTATTAACATGTCATGGCAGGGGTGGAGAGAGCAATTAGAGAAAAGTCTAAAGGAGAAGGACAATGAAAACAAGGCTGAGGAACACTGTTCCGGAATATCAGACAGGTGGCAGGCTTCTTCTGAGGACCAACAGGTGCTCTTAAGTTGGCCTGGAATGGCCCCTGGCCTCCTGGACCAACAGCCCTGAAACTTCCCTGTCACCTCACATTTCCTCAGAGCTGTACAGACACTGACTAATTCACCTTCTCAATGGGAAGATGGTCCAGTAAGATACAATGGACTAGTTGTAAGTCAGCCTTTCTAAACACAGATACTCCTATTTGGACACTCCTGAGATGTACAAGTGAAGGAAGGAAGTTTCAGGAATTGAATAGGGTAATGCAAATACTCGGCAGGATCTCCAGTCCTATGTTTAACGTTTCTCTTTCTTCCAAGACTCCGCCTACCTCTCCCCCAGTGAATTCCTATGCTGCCAGCACACCCAAGCACAAGTGTCCCCTCCCCTGAAAACCCAGGGGGAAAAAGAAAAAGATTCATTCCTTTGAGCTTCCAGAGCACTTTGTAAACATAATATGAAAGGCTACTTTTTCTCAAGCACTTGTGGCAAGTATTACACTATACATTTGACCTGAATCATTTCATTTAATACTCCCACTCTTAATCCCATTTTACTGATGGGAAACAGAGGCTTAGAGGAGGGAAGGAGCTTGCTCGATGTCATATAGCAAATAGATGGCAGAGTGGAGATTCACCACCAAGCAGCCTCTTAACCTCTGGACTGTATATACACTATTATATTACTCATCCCACTGTATTATAATCAGTAGTTCATATGCCTCTTTCCTCTATGACTTCCAACATAAATGACCAGGTGTCATGAAAAAAGAATGAGTTTTACAATTAAATCCTGTTGTATAACTTTGGGATATTACTGACTGTGACTCAGCTTCCTCATCTATAAAATGGAGACAATAAATTCCTACCTAATAGATTTGTTGTCAAGAAAAAATTAGATATAACTTTTTTTTTTTTTTTTTTGGCCATACGCGGGCCTCTCACTGTTGTGGCCTCTCCCGTTGCAGAGCACAGGCTCCGGACGCGCAGGCTCAGCGGCCACGGCTCACGGGCCCAGCCGCTCCGCGGCATGTGGGATCTTCCCGGACCGGGGCACGAACCCGTGTCCCCTGCATCGGCAGGCGGACCCCCAACCACTGCGCCACCAGGGAAGCCCCAGATATAACTTTTAACTCACCACAGTTTCTGGCACATAAAGGCCCATTTAACTGAACAAGTATTAATTGCGGGCCTATGGAATACCAGGCCATAGGATGGGCTCTGAGGTTAAAGAAGTAATAGAAGCACTTTCAAGGAGCCAACACACTAGGACTTTAAAATACTTTGGTTGCTCTCAATTCTCGAGAGCAGGGAATATGTGGTCTTCAACCCTGAATTTTCAGCATTCAGCAATGCCTACCACCAAACGGTACTCAACGCCTTTTTGGTGATGAGTGATAATGGTTCACACTGCTTTGGAGACCCTAAGTATTGGGGATGATGAATCATTGTGTCCAGTTAGCGGCTGTCGTTTATCAGACAGTAGATAAAATAACTGAAAGTAAAGCACAAAGATATCACTCCCAGGACTTCCCTGGTGGCGCAGTGGTTAAGAATTTGCCCGCCAATGCAGGGGACACGGGTTCGATCCCTGGTCCGGGAAGATCCCACATGCCGCGGAGCAACTAAGCCCGTGCACCACAACTACTAGAGCTCATGCTGCGCTACAGGAGAAGCCCCCGCAGTGAGAAGCCCGTGCACCACAATGAAGAGTAGCCCCCCTCGCCGCAACTAGAGAAGGCCTGTGCGCAGCAATGAAGACCCAAAGCAGCCAATAAATAAATAAATAAATTTTAAACAGAAAAAAAAAAATATCACTCCCAGAGGCTGTATACATTCAATCATTTAAGCACAAAACAACTCTCAAAATACATTCCCATAGCAAAATGGAATATATGACCTGAACAATACAGAAATAATAATAACATCTAATAACACTCTGGAGGTGAGGAAGGGAGGAACTTTCTGAAGTGTTAACCTTTCAAAAAAGGAAGTCAATTGATACTGTCTGAGGAAGAAAGCTCATATAAACGGTAATATAATTAATAACAAGGACTCCGATTTCTTAATACTTTTCATGATACTTTAGCCATAGAGAGATTTTTTTAAAGAAATAATGTCTTTTGAAAAGGGGTAAAATTATTTGAAGCTTGACCATTCTTTAGTTTCAATTGTTTCTTTTAATTGCTTGAAATTTTTTTTTAAATTAATCCTTTTGTTATAAATAGCATCTCTATTCATCTTTTTTTTCTATTCATCTTTATAAAAGTATTTCTACCTAAGTATCCATCCATTCTAATAGATAGATCAATAGATGGACAGATGTCTGAAATGATTTCACTAAGGTTAATGATGGGAATTGTAATTTGGAGATGAGTTTTTAAAACTGTCATCTTTGTAACTTTCTGCCTTATTTAAAATCTTAATAATCAACATATATGATATTTTTTGGTGTGTTTCCTAAAACAGGGGGAGAGAATATACCGAGTGTAGTTAATTCTTCCTGGTGGGAATATGGGTCATTGTTATCTTCTTCTTGGTACCTTTTGTATTTTTTACATTTCCAAATATGAGTTTTAAAAGAGTTGTACAACAGAGTCTACGTTCATGATTATGTTTCTTTCCTTTTAAGTTAGACTCTAAAATAGGTAGAAAGCATGTTTTTTAATTATGTTGGAAACGGTGTCTTTAAAATGACTTGAGAATCCAATTTGCAAAGAGAAAAGACTGGATTCTTTTGAATGTTCTTTATAAATGTAATCCACTTAAATAAACAGAGTAGAGAGCTAACGAATGGTTATATGTGTGTTTACATTTTCAAAGGTTTTTACATGAAGAGTAAGAGATTATGAAAGAGATTATGAAAAGCTTCATGATGTCAGACTATGTCTGATGGAGTCTGTAAGACCAGGATTTCAAACTAAGTGGCTTTCCTTGTCCCTTCTTCTTTAAGACATGATTACTGAATGTCAACATCTGCTGGCTATGGTAAATGATAAACTAGAATAACCCAGTTCTTACCCTCTAGTTAAGAATAATGATCTAAATACACAAAGGGTCACAGAGTTGTGAAAGGAACTAGATTATATGAGTGTTGTGGAGCGTGGTGGATAAAATATCTGAGCTGTTTAGGTTTAACAGAATGTGCTATGGTAACATTTTTTTCATTTCTAAAGGTTTGGGGGGTAAGAGTTGGGATTCTGATTTATTCCCTAAAATAACTCAAGGGATCTACTCAGTTTCTTATAGCTTAGAAATTTAGAGACAATGCAATTCAGTATTCCCTGGATTTTGTATGATTATGTTAATATCACAGAGAGTTTTTTCAATTCAGTGAAGCACCTGGCTGTGAAACCGTTAATCACTGTCAATTCCAATTTAGAGAAGAGAAAATACATTTTTGTTTCTCTTACTTTTTGGAAATGTCTTCCTTCAATGACAGCTTGTAGCCTTTAGGGTTTTTTTTTTAATAAAGGAAGGAAGAAATTTTTCATAAAAACTATATTTGCAAAGTGCTTTAAATCCCACTGCATGCTGTCAAAATGTGGGTTGGCATTTTTCAAGCCGAGGAGTTAATAACATTTACATGGAAAATGATGGAATCTTGGATTTAAAGGAAATTTAGAAGTTACCCATTCCATCCCAATTCTGGTTTCTCTCTTTCATCGTAACCTTTGTGAATGGCCATCCGATCTCAGCTTGAACTCTTCTATGGCAAACTGTTCTCTACCTTACAAGGAAATCTCACAGCATGCCAGACAGCTCTATATGTTAAAAAAAAAAAAAAAAAACCCTTATTCTGAGTTAAAATCCATTTCCATTAATGTCCTTCTGTGGATGCTTGTTCTTACTTCCAGAGCTGAAATGAGTAAATGCAACTTCTCTTCCGATAGTCCTTTAAGCACCTGAAAGCCAGTCCTGTTTCCTGAGACATCTCACCCTGACTAAACCACCCTGGTCTCTTCAAGAAGCCCTCAAATGGAAACACTTTCATCCTTGAAAACCTTGCATACCATCTGACTGTTTTTTAATGTGCCACAGGTTCCACTACAAAGCCGTGCACGCAGTTAAAAACGGCTCCTCAACAAATGCCAAAAGTTGTTCCGGGATTACAAATGTAACTCTTGCAACGGTCACTTTAAATCATTAGATGAACACATCTTAAATACCTAGATTCTATCTTACTATCTCTTTGTCTATCTTGAGTTTCAGTTTCCCCTGCACCATGTTTCTCTGCCTCTGCAATTTTGAAGAGCACTCTTAAATTACTCCTGGTTGCAAGCAACTGAAAGTGATTTTGGCTACCTTAACAAAGAGAAGCATATCCAGTTTCATGAAATTCATGGGCAATTTCACGAAATCAGAGAAACAGTAGAAAAGCCAAGAGCAGGAAGAACAGGAAGCAGAGCCTTCCAACATCCACTGGGACAGCGCTCAAGGGCCATCCTTGGAGCACTTCTCTGTGACTTAAATCCACTCACTCCTAGTCAGTGCCACCTTTCAATCCTAAACTCTAATTCCTGGGGAAGAGACTCCAACTGGGCCAGCTTGGATCAGATTTCTATCCTTGATTTAAGCAGTCCTGACCAGGGACATGGTCTTGTGTATACGGAGCCCCTGCTTGTATATTCATTGGGGTCATTGTCAGAGAAAGGAAAATGAATGAGAACAAGACAGATACCCCAAATTACTGTCCTTCTAAAGGAAAGTAATATTCAGAGATATTAATCTATGTTCCTTTTTCTTTCCTCCTTATATTTTCCCCTTTTGCTTGACCTCCCCCAGTAAGGCAGGTATCAGAATTGGTGTTCACTGCATCAGGAGAGGCACGTGGCAAGGAGAAGAAGAGAAATAGCCTTAGAATACTTCTGGATTTTGTTTTCCAAAATCCCAAACACTTAGAAGAACATAGGGAAGTGCTTGAAGGAGGTAAAAAGGAATGAGGTTTACGGACATGGAGAATCTGGAAGAAACATGGAGGATTAGCCCTGATGGCTGTTGGCAAAGGAGAGAGGTAGGCTTATGCATCCCGAAGGAGGAGGGATCCAGGCCCTGCTTCCTGGCAGTGTCCCCAGGGAGGTGACAAGCCCCTGAGCTGTGTGTGGTACACCTAGGCAGAAGGAACCATACGATTGTCACCAAAATAATTCTGCGAACTAAAGATGACCTGGGCAACAGCAACTGAGGGAACCACGTGAGCAGAAACACTGGGTGCTACAGTGTAACCTGTGTGGTCAGATGCCTCAGTGACCAGAGGGTCCCCTCTCCCCATGCTGCCCCACTGTCAGCTCCCGGGAGCCTTGACACAACTCTGGGAATACGTGTCTAGGACCCTAAGAAGGACTGAGAATAAGCCTTTCACCTTCCCAGAAGGAAGAGGCTTGAAACAGACAGGAATATGGTTTGTAAAAAAAAATAAATAAAGAGATGAGATATTTTTTATACCTGTCTTTGTAGATGGAGATTCCCATCCGCTACACTTGAATGGAAAAGACAGGAGCCAAATGAGAATTGAGTAGCTGTTTCCTCCCTCTCTGTGAAATCTGACCTCATCGTATTCAAGCAGCAGGATCTACACATCATGCACTGACTGCAATGTTAAAAACCTTCTCTCCTAAAAATTGCCTTAGCAATTTTCTTCAGTCCTCGTGTTCATGACCTTCGTTTTTCTGATGCTGTTCTCCTGGGTTCATGCCATACCTCTATATGTGTTGTCTTAGACAACATACCCCTGCTCCCCTCTTCTGTATATTTCTTCCTTCTCAGATGTGATTTGAGCACAAGCTCCCTAGCAACCACTTTGGAGTCTTCAGCTACCTCCCCTTTTGCTTTGTCATTTGCCCAATTTGTGACTATGATACCAGAACTCTGTTTATCTTTTTACAACATTTTCTTTATTTCGATAAGAATACAACGTGAGATCTACCCTCTTAAATTGTTAAGTGTACAATACAGTATTATTGACCACAGATGCAGAATTTTGTTTTTCTTAACTAATTCTGCCTTAGTTAAGATCCTAAATCTTGCTAACAGTGCTGCAATTTAGCAGTTATTGATGTATGTTTTAACCCAAAATAATATTTAAAAAAAGACCAAGCCCCCAAAATTGAGTCCGAGAGTTGTCTATCCTTTCATTTTTGAGGTTGGCAGGGCTATTTCTTCCTGAAGAGAGGTTGAGTGATGTAATGAACAAAGCCCAGGGAGTCAGGTGACCTGGATCTATTCTTGGCTGTGCGACTGACCATAAGTGACCTTGGCCAAGTCACTTTTTATCTCCCTATCTCAGTTCTCTCCACTGTACAACTAGAAAAATATCTTGTCAACCACCTAGAGAACAACTTGGGTACAAGAATTGTAGAGTAAGAAAGAAGAGAATGCTGCTTGAGGAAACAGTAAGTTTATTTTTTTTCAATCTGTCAATTTCCTTAACGACACTAGGGTATCATGGAGTTTCGGTTCTTCAAATCATCGAGAAAATTAACATTAACCTATGTTTTCAGAGCTTAAAAGAAATCAGGACCAGCTTAAGACAAATCAGAAAGTGACCTTAACACAAGGACAATGCCCCTTATTACATGTGATGTACTCTATTCATATTTATTTGGGGGTTGGGTGGGTAGGAAAGAGTGGATTCATAAGCCCGGTTGATCTCCTGTAGTAGAAGATGCTACCTCAGAAACAGAGATAAAAGGAGACGAGGACATTGGCAAATGGGGACAGGACGGATGCCAATTCTGCAGATGAATTCTGTTTTCTGCAGACCTGTGGGCTTTTAAAAAATTATGTGCAAAGCTTTCCAAATATGAACTAGGCTTAGAAAATTTTCTAAAGTGGCTGCCTTTATCTAAAAAGAGAAAGGATAATCATTTTAATGCCTAAAAACAGCAACCCTCGTTTTTTACTAAATCCATACCCAGAATACTGCACTATACTTATGGTTTATTCTGCTCTGAAAGTTTGAAAAATTCTAAAGCCAGGAATGTTCCTTGTGGCTTATGAGGGCACAGACAGAAGGTGGAATGCAAGTCCAGCAGGTAGAGTAAATAGTACCCAGGTTCCATTTACAGCCGTACCCTTAAGCAAGCATGGTAACCTCTCCTAGCCCTGATTCACTCATCTAGCGAAGAGGCATAGTACCACTTACCTACTGCACAGAGATAACCAAGGGAAGGAGCTTAAATCCCCTGTATTAAGCACAGGATGGACACAGAGAAGCACATTCATGTTCACTGCCTGCTCTTCGAACAGACTCTGAGAACAGTTTTCTCAGAATAGAGCATCAACCGGCTATATGGCTCCATGGGGTAATGGTGAGACATTGACTTCATTAGTCCTCACGGGGCTCAGACCACAGGGATGAGCTTTCAGTAAGTCAGCAGATCAGAGCTGCAATGTACCCATTGAAAACACCGACCAATAAAGATTTTAGTTACCACATCCCAGGGACTGAACACATTCAACATAACTACATTTGCCCCGTTGTAATTCTCACAGAAGAAAAAGATCATTCAATGTTAAGACAGCAACTGTCATTCAAAAATACTTTACCCATCCTAGCTCAATCTTTACAACACCGAAGAGCAAAAAAGCAGCTCTGTAGTACTCAGAGAAACCGACACACCGGAAAGAGCTCTCAGGGAGCACGAGGCGGCACCGTGATCATCTATGTGCTGCTCAGAAGGGTATTTTCTTGGCCACAGGTGATGCCGCTCTTTCAGAGAATTTCACCGGAACTTCTTTTGTGCAAATGTCAAAGCTTGGGGAATTTGATGGTTTACCAAAATTACCATGCTGAGTGGATCACTGGGGTGAGCTTCTACCCATACGTAGACGGTTTCTCCCTCTCTCTGAAACATCCATCTTTTTCCTTCTGTGTTTCACAGAGGAAATCACTGAAGAAAGCATCTGAGCATGGAGGAGTGTGGACAGACACTCCTGTGGGCAAAAACAAGGCAACCGCAGCGAAAGACGAGCAGCCATGCCCTGCTCTGTTGGTTGGATTGCTAAATACTGCTCTGCACGTCAGTCATCTCGTGTTCTCTGCGCTTCTTTCACAAAAACATGCACTACAGCGCTCCTACTGGGATGTTGGTATTAATACCTTGACAGTAGCAACATAATGGTGTCTCCTGCCCTACATTTACAGACTTATCTACCCCCTGCCCCTCAGTCAGCCTTCTGATTGCATCTGCTACTTGTCCTTTAATGCCTACATTCTGATGACCCACATGAATATTATTTTTATTTATTTATTTTTTTGCGATACGCGGGCCTCTCACTGTTGTGGCCTCTCCCGTTGCGGAGCACAGGCTCCGGACGCGCAGGCTCAGCGGCCATGGCTCACGGGCCCAGCAGCATGTGGGATCTTCCCGGACCGGGGCATGAACCCGTGTCCCCTGCATCGGCAGGCGGACTCACAACCACTGCGCCAGCAGGGAAGCCCCCACATGAATATTAAAAAGTCCTGCCTAGGCAACTTTCATTCCAGTTGCTGGATAGGGCACTCAGAATGTTCACTGGAAAACCCAGTGCCATCACAGGAGACACTGAAACTGTAAACCAGCAGATTCATCAAATTGCCACTGCCTGTCCTCACTCCACCATCAAGGAGGCTTTGAGCGCAGCATCTAGAAATCTTCTTGACCAACTGCCCGCTGGACTCAAAAACGGGGTCTGTAGTTTGTTCTCACCATGAATCTTTGTTTTCTTTTTGTTCCCAGTGAAATGCCCATTACTAAGTGCCTCATTTCTCACACCACAGGGAGGCCTGACTTAGGGGGCACCTTATTCCCATCTATACCACCGACCCCTGAAATGAGACACAGCTGCTTAACTGGACTGACCTGCTTCAAGACTGAGAGGCTGATTCAATGAGCTAGGGCAATGGCTGAAATCTGTCCTCTGCTGCTTTCCCGCAGGTTGTCCCAATCTATGGTGTTGCTTTTGGTTTCCCGCTCCCTTTGTAGATGTCTTATCTTACAAACCCTAACCAGGATCTCTCTACAGCTACCTGCTCGATTTTGAGATATAAAACTTCCTGGAAAAAGGGAAGTTTCAAAGGGCCGAATGAGGGGTACCAGAATGTGCTACTGCAAAATATGCCTCTTTGGCGTATGGATTATTTTGAGTTGAATACCACTGAGTAGCAGCAGATGCAGGAAAAGCTCTAAAAACAGTGCACACGTTTTCCTTTTGTAAAGGGAATTTACATTTATAAAAGAAATTTCTATTTGTAAAAGCTGTCTCCTTCTCCCATGCCCTAAAGAGAACTCTTAACTCCGATCAATGGAGAAGTCACAGACTGAAATCCACATAACACGCCTTACTAAACAACCCTTGTTTACCACACCTTTCCAGGTCACAGTCCCATAACTTGCCTCCCGCACCCAGAAGCCCCAAACTCCTCTTCCTTTAGCCGAAAACGATTTTAAGCCCAGTTTCTAACCACCGCTTGGAGCTACTCATGTCTGGGGTGCTCCCACATGTAAGCTCCACGCACATGCTAATCAACTTCTGTTTGTTTTTCTCTCGTTAAAAAAAAAAGTTCTGTCTACCTCCAAAATATTTCCCCCAATAGCCTGTGACTCAGAAGACCAAGGTAAAAAGTGCTTAATTTGAAAGATGTTGGTCTTTAACAATGATCTATGACACTTGAGAAAGGAGAAATAGATACAGCCCTAACAAGATGGAATACAATACAGGTCAGTTTTAATTAAGGTAAGGAAATAGATAAATTGGTTTTAAAAAAAAAAAAAGCAAGAACAGAAAACCTAGCCAGTAGCCCACTTCTTGCAGCAGTGAATTACAGAGGGCATTTCAGGAAAGTGGTGAGTTGAAGTGGCCTAAAGAGAGACCAACTCTCGCCCCTCCCCAACCCCCATAGGTAACTATGGTATTAGACATTCAAAGCCTAAAGAAATACAGAAATTCAGATTATTCAGGGACTTGTTATACATCTAGCCAGACATCTTGAGAAACCTAAGTGGGAGGGGATGGTCCATTTCCCAGAGGCTTGATCTCATATGTTGACAAGGCAGCCTCCATGTCCTTGTTCGTAGCCTCCTTCCCATCTTCCCACTTTAGTAATTATATTACAGGACATACAAATGACTGCTTTGTCAGCGCTTCTGTGCAGACACTAAACACAGGAATGTTTCAATTCCCTCCCAAGGCCAGCCTGTTGGTGCAAGCTCGTATTTGCTCCATGAGGATACAATTCCCATGGTTTAGCATCTCTACAAGATCGAGCAAATCAGATTAGTGCCTATAACTTTAAGAACCCACAGGCTGGGACCTGCTGAGAAGAAAGCTGATTTTTAACACAGTGACTCTAAAAATAATGGCTCCTGTTAAACAAAGTCCCAACGAGAGGTTATGAGTAACCTCCAAACATGACCTAACAACAGTGGAATCACTGCATATTATTAAATATCCCTGATAAATTTTCACAATCATACATGTAAGGTTTGAATAGGAAAACCATTAAAGCAAGATCATCTAAAATACCACTGCCTGGGATGACACGCATGAGTCCAAAGCTTTGACATAAAATGACTAAAGCACCGTATGTGAGGTGGGAGAGGAGTGTTTCTGAATCTTCTGTCAAGGATGTTTACCATCATCACATCAAGTCCCAGTCTGCTCCCATTCCACCCATATTCCTCCTTTGGAGACAGCTCTACCAATTTTATGTCTAAAGAGGAGGGAAGGTTAGGATAGGAGGTCCAGCCCCAGACAACCACAGGACCCAGGGGACCCCATCCCCTTAGCCAAAACCTTCATCCTAAACAGAGTTAATCAAGTCTGTGATCGAGGACTGATGGATCACAGTTCTTCCCTGGGATTCACTTTGGAACTAGAGGAGAAGGGGGTTATCCTTAGGTTACAGAGCTAGATGGATGTGAATCTAGAGCTTCTGAAGGCACTGAGAGGACGAGGTCTGTGATGGGAAGGAATAAGGCTAAGACAGAGAAAGAAGAGCAGAAATAAAAGAATCGAAAGAGATAGAGACAAAGAGACAGAAAACAAGCTAGCAACCAGAAAAGCATCTGAATCTCAGGAGCTGGGGCAGACCAGCTTCCTTACTAAAACTAGACTCTGGTTGTGGCTCCGCTACATTAGCCAAAATTGCTCATTTTGCTTAGAATTCTTTCTGCTGGGTTTCCATCCTGCACAACAAAAAATACCATAACTAATATAATTGACAGTACACTCTAAATTTCAAAGTATCCCCAAAGAGCAGATAAGACTGTTAACCTCTCCTTCTATATAAGAAAATTGAACCACATTGATGTTCAGTGACTGCTTGCTGTTTTCTACGTGGGCACAGGAAAACATATTATTCTTAGAGAATGAAAATATTGTAAAACACAAATTCTTCCATGCTGGCAAGCTAGAGTTTCTTCAATTACCAGGGGCATTTTTGATGTAGTTTTGCTTCTCCTGGGCAGAAGCCAATGCATTCACTAGTGATTCTGTAAAAAGCACAATTTACCAAGTCAGCGCACTGAACACCCACGGAGAGAGGAGCCGCCTAGGACAGGCCCAGAGGTCCAGAAACCTTCTCTAAAGCTACATCTTTAATGTATTTTAATAGAGCTTGCTAAGCATTTGCTCAAGCTGGTGAGAGAAATATCTGTCCAAGCACACGCCACCTCTCTGAGTCTTAGGAGGACCCCAAAGACTACCATCCCCCACTGGAATCATCTTTGAGACTTAAAGAGGAGGGAGAAAGACAATGGGGTAAAAATGTACATTTTAAGGACAGAACACTGGACTTTATTATCCTTGTTGGCAAGTGTTATTAATAAGAGTTACCATTCATTCTCCACTTACTATGTGCCAGGAACTACTGAGCATTTCAACTACAACTTCCCCTATGAGGCATGTAATATTATCCCCAATTTATAGACAAGAAGTTAAAATTCAAAAGGGTAAGTGATTTGCCAAAACCCACTCAGCTAGTAAGTGGCTGATCCAGGACTTGAACCCAGGTGACAGGTTTATGAGTTTAACCATTAGGATATATCGCCCTCTGACTTATCCATTGTTTCCCTCCAGTGAAGCCACTGCTCCTTTGTTCCTGCAGATATCTAAAGGCATTTAATTCATGGGTCCTACTGCACTATAAACACAACTGAGAAAAAGGAGACTAACGGTCAGATATCATTGATCAAGGAGACCTGGGACTTTTATATACTTTTGAGGTCCTTCCTTCCATAATGACAGTTAATCTGATACGCAACTCTCAGCCTTACTGTTTTCCCTCCTGAATAAGGGTTAATAAGCCTGTGATCCAAATGATCTTGTAGTAAGCCCTAAGAACAGCTGAGCAACGGCTGTTGAATACCAATGGTGTGCCCATAAGATGCTACTTGCTGTAGACAACACAACCGAATTCTCTCTCCAGGAACTTAGATTCCCCCAAGAAGGCACGCAGCACATGGATGGCACATACCCCATACGCAAACATGGATCACGCTTTAGTACAACTAGAGCCACTGTGGAATAAAGTCAGATGTTAAACTGCTTGACCTGGCCCTCTTAAAGGTTTGGGTCTGGACATTCACCTCTCCATAAATGAAGCACCCATACTGCACAGGGCTGTACCACTGGTCCTGGACTCTGCATTCTGCCCAGCCGGAGTGTATGAATGCCAGTGTCAAACTCTTCAGGAGTCAGCTAGCAGCAGTGTGAATGATTAAAACAAAGGGTTTTCTGTGGCAATCTCAACAGCAAAGGGGGATAAGGAAACTCCTCCCATGCACACCCTGCTCCCAGCTGCCTGTGCTTGAGTTAAAGGAGGACTTGGCTCTGGCCTCAGGGGGGCAAGGTCATTGCTTATTATTTGGGGATCAGCACTTACATGCCTGAACAGAGACTGCTTTTGCAGAACTTGGAGAGCTCTGATGGAGGAAGAGAAATGTTGATGGTGATGGTCGTGGTGTTGTTGTTGATGATGATGATGAAAGAAGAAAACAGTGATGGTGAATGCCACCTATAAATATAAGCACAAAGCAGCAATAGATATCCTTCTGGTCACTGCCATTCATAACCATGAAGCAGCTTCCGTTCCCAAACCAAGCCCACTGAAGTATTCCCCCTCAGCACTAAACACATCCAGCTTCAAAATAAAGCGCTGCATCCCTCCCTCCCCCACCCGCCCTTCCACCCTCCCTGTGCCAAGCTGCGAATGAGACAGCCCTGGCGGGTCAAGAGGGCTGGGAGTTAACAGACAGTTCTGCAGTGAGGAGCGTTAGGAAGACCCGGCTGGGGGGGCCAACAACGCACTTCGGAACCTCTTAGTTGTGGAGCTGGAGGAACGGACGCAGAAGGGGAGGAAGATAAGGTAGCCGGGCAAAACAGATTCGACGCCTCTTTCCGAGAGCCCTGAAGCCCCAGGAGGCGGAGCAGGCAACCTTTGGTCGGGAAGGAGAAGAGGCGGGGCACACCGCCAGCAGGACAGACAAGGTTCTCTTTACCTGACCAGGTGCAGCAGCGGTAGCGGCTGCAGCGAGGATGCTACGCTCGAGTCCAGAGCCAGAACCTGAAGCCGCCGCCGCGCCGGCCTCCGTCGAGGCCCCGCCCCAGTCCCACCCACAACCACGAGGCCCCGCCTCCCTAGCACGCGCCGGCCAGACGGGCTGTTTAGGGGAGGCAAGCTGTGGACTGATCGGCAGGGCTGACGACCAATGGGAATGCACAGCGGCTCCTGGGCGGGCGGATGGTAAAGTAGGGTGGGAGGCGACCGCGCTCAATCAGCAGAGCGGCTGAGCCTGGCTAGGGCGGGGTTAGGTTATTGGGCAAAGCAAATCCAGGCAGCCGGGTAGGAGGTGGTGGTCGCAAGGCTAGGTCTAAGGTAGACAGCCAAGGCAACAGCCAATCCCCGGCCCCGAGCCCCGAGCTTTCCTGCTCCCGGGCGCCTCTCAGAGCACACGCCCTGGACTGCTTCGAAGCGATGCGGGGAAAGGGAGCAGGTCCGTGGCTCCCACGGTTCCTGAGATTCCCACGCCTCGGAGACCCCGCAAGGTTGTGCCACTCCCGTGGTCAGGTCAACGGCCTCTACCCTTGCACCCCCAGCCTAGCCATTTTCGATCATAAGTGCTAAAAGGAGCCAAGGAGGAAAACTCAGGAAACAGAATCCACACGTAAACACAAACTCTTATGTTAGTCTCCCTCACACTCCCAATTCCGCTCCATATAGCTCTTTAGCCAGAACCTATGGCAGGTAAATTACTTTGACTACTTGCAGTTAAGAGCTAAACAGGTTTGAGCGAAAGTGTGAGCTAGGGCCTTGGTGAACCGGGAAAGGAGGTTTGAGTCCAGATGTCAGGAGGCCTGGGCCTCACAATGGAAGCTACCTGCTTGCTGGAAAACCTTGGCGTTCAAGATCTGTTTGCCACTGTTTCTGTGCAGTTAATCGGTGTACAGTTTGATGCCAGGGTAAACTGTTTTTCCCTTAAGGAAGTGTGTAATCGTTACTGGAATGAACTACCTTCAAACATTTCATAAGAGGATTTGAGGCCTTAATGATACAGTGATTTGGTCTGTGATTTGGGTGGCATTTCTGTCTGTTCCAAGTAGGTAAGCAAGAAAGGGCGTTGCCTTCAATCTACTTCCTGATAAATGCAAAACTTATCATCCTTCTGGCACGTAAGAAGAGAAATCTATCCTGAACAGATTCTGCACAAATAATATTCTGTTCAAATCATAAATAAATGTCAAAAAAATGGGTAGATATTTTAAAGTGACCTTTTTCCTCAATTTTTTTTCTAGATAATAGTTTATGGACATTTTGATATATTCTTACTCATATTAGCCAAACACTAATAAGCAGTTTATATATAGTTGTCTCCTTCAAGCCACACATCTATCTCATGTAAATTCCACCTTTTAGATGAGAACACTGAGGCTCAGAGAGGGCAAATAATTGTTCAGGTTCATATAATTAGTTAGGAATAGAGTCAATACTAGATCAATATTTCTGTTTAAAACTCGTTATTATCAATTAGAAGAAGAACAAAGAGCATTAAGACAACGGGTTACTTTGAAGCTTTTTGTTTTGTTTTGTTTTGTTTACCTGAAAAACTATACTAGAGGGACCCAATTCTCACACTTCTTGAAACTGCGACTTCAGAAGCACTTCCAAGAGTGAAGCATCGCCTCTGAAATGTGTTAGGAGCAATTGCAAGTCAGCTTTGCTCATAGGAAAGAGATGTGATTTGATATTGATGGGTAGGAAGTAAATTTTTCCAGGGCTTGAGTCTAACTAGATTTTAACAGAAGTAGGAATCTTTTAAAATAAACCAATAAAATAACATCATGGCCATAAGAGCTTAGTCCTAGAAAGAAAAAAGAAGATATAACCCAAAGTCTTATTTTAGCATTGTTTCTAAAGCTTTCTGAAGAGATTCATAATCCTCTTCTAACCTTCTAATCAAACTTAGAAATATGGAATCGCTCTAAGTTTGGGAGGGAGAGGTGTGTAGGAAGTGGCTTAAAGAGAAAGAGAAGAAAAATATTTTTCCAAAAAGGTTATTTATAAAGACAAAATATAAGTAAGTTAAAGGTCATAGATAATAGATAGGTATATACCAATTAACAGGTTAGTGGTATAGACATTTAGAGTTGTACATCTCACCTGGTTTAATGAACAATTACTAAGTGCCTAATATGTGTTAGTGACTGTCCTAGACTCTGGGGATATCCATTTCAATAAAACCCATTTCATGACCTCGATGAAACACAACTTAGTTGAGGACACACAATTTGGATCAGGCTTGAAGAGCTCACTTTGTAAATATCATCACCAGTCTTCACAGCCACCCAGCAGGGTAGGTATTATCCTCATTCCAAAGATGAGAAACTGAGATTAGAGAGAATGATAACTCACTTGAGGTTACATAGTTGAGAAAGTCTTAATCGCAAATTCTTCTGACTCGGAGGCCCACGTTTTTACAGTACACCATTCTGCCTTCCTAAGGGAAGAAACTAGCTCTTATGATCCCCACCGAATGCACCCCTCTCTGAAATATATGGTATGAATTTTTAAATACTGAATTTGGTCAGTTTGTTTATCAAAGCGCTCTACTTTCTAAATGGAACCAAGAAAATATAAAAGACGATTCCTGCCTACTTGGGCTTCACGTAATGTTTACATGTCCTCTTTTTAAGCCCTTAGTGGTACGTAGAAAATTTTTCATGTAACTCCCCATCTATTCCCAAACTCTCTTCATTACCTCTTAGTTCACTTCTAGTGGAATGAGACAGTGACATTCACTCCAATATGTGGTCAGTAGACCAACAGGATCCACCTCACCTCAAAGCTTATTGAAAATGCAGACTCTCAAGACCACCCCAGACTTACTGAATTAGAATCTGCACTGTAATAAAACATCCCAGGTGATTCCTGTGCACTCAAGTATTGTTTAGCTTGTGTGAAATGCATTTAATAACTCCATCAGCTTACTGCCGGAAGAGGACGGCTCCTGACCTGGGACTGGGGAGGGGAACATCGGCAATGCACATGTTCACTTATGCTTCTACCATGACCTCTAACAGCGAGAAACATTATCTGTGCTCACAGATCATTAACTCTCAACTCCTCTCAAAAGATTAAACCATCCCTTTCCTACAAGAAAGGGAGAAAGAGAGACTTAAGCCAGGCTCTAGGTCTTAGCTGGATCCTCCATATACCTGCAGCTTCTCAGTCCTACTTCTGTGACCTTCTACAGCCAATGAAAACCACGGTTCAACCACTAAGTGCTTCCTTTCAAAGAATGAAACAAACAGGTCCTTCCTCCATTAAGCTCCAGCTCACAAGCCACTTCCTCCCTGAAGCCTTCCCTCCTCCCCTGTCAGAGTTCATTTCCAGCTTTGCGCTTCTGTAGCATGCTGTTTGTACTTCTTTTATCCTCTTGTCCCTCGTAAAGGGCTGCAGACATATTTGTTTCCTCCTTTGGGTTCAAAGCGACTTGAGGGAGAGGATTAGCTGTGGTTTACCACTTTATTCCCATAATGCCTTGCATAAAATAAGTGATCTGCTGTGTTTAATTGCATCTCTGCCCTTCCCTGAAGTAGGTGATTTCAATGTCAGAGAAAAAGCAGAAGAGGTGTTTGAAAAAGAAGCAAAGAAGCCAGACACAGAGAAAAGGACACAGACATTTTGGTGGTTCCCTTTGGAAGGACTCCAACCCAGGCAGGGAACAAAGAGATGAGATGTAGTAGGTGGCATCACCTGTGGCCTCAAGAGTCCCACCTCCCCATTATGTGACCAGACGGGAGCAAGGAGTTTCTTCTATCCAGGAGCTGATGTCAGGGAACGGACATCTGTAGAACCCATGTATGGATATGCCAAGGGGAGACCAGCTGGAGCGAACATGGGAACTAGACACTGCAAGTGAATTCTGGGAGCTGTGATGGGAACATGGATAGGAAGAGCCCCCCAGTGAGCACTCCCAGCGGGGTGGACTTGCCCTCCCACAGAGAAGGACCGTGCTCTGGCAGGATACGACAGCATAACAGATAATTCTAGAAAGGATCCAATATTTCCTTACACTGTGTGGCCCAAATCACCTTAACCAATCTGGACCTCATTGTCATGGACAGGCGATGACACAGTCATCCCAGAGTGCCTGCCATAGGACCACTAATTTTAATGTTGTTTTTTGTCCTGACTGAGCTAAATTTCTACATGCAACGTTCTCCAGGATAGATTTTGTGTTTATTTCAACCCTGGGAAAAGCTGTCCACAGGAAACGTTAAACCAATGATTGCATCCCTCTGAAATGTAGGACACAGGGAGCAAACCTAATCTCCAAGATGTTTCCACCTCATTTGCCCTGGGCTGTGTAATCAGCTTTTCATCTCAACACCGGATAAATGCATTTTGCCCGCTGCCACATTCATCCTAATATAGATGCTACTTTGTCAATCAGTAGCTACTCATCACCCCCAAATTTCCTGAAAATACTTAGTGCTGCTAAGATGCCAGTCTCCCTAGCATATCCAGGGATCTAAGACACAGAAAAACAAGGCTTTGTGCTGCAACTTTGTTACTTAATATAGATGCCCAGTCTGAGAAAGGATTCATCAGACCATGGGAAAGCCCAGAACTCAAATAACAATTGAATGTTACTTAGACGCCCGTTCAGACCACCAGAATAATAGCTATTTGGATTGGGTGGGCTCTATCCCTTCTGATGCATCATCCATATTTATTTATTCTCCAACTCATTCCGAAAAGGATTTGAAATGACAAATTATCCTTGGAATGTTGCAATGTGTAGGTGAGCATTGTGGAGGCTGGTAAAATGTTTGCAGACTGGCAAGATATTTTTAACTTGCCTACAGAAATGTTAAAAATATCTCAGATGCCACCTGAAGCGCCATATGGAGAAATTACTCTCACTAAGATACAACCATTATTGCATTTATGCTGTCAGCGGGTAGGAAGAAAGTAAGAACTTGAGTCTCAAGCTGAAACCATTAAATCTCTTGTATTAATTCCATGGAAAAACTCAGGCTTGACTCAACAGGAAAAGTCATAATGACTATAGTTCTTCTGAATAAAGGGTAGTGGAGTGGAGTAATGTGTGATTGTTTCATGCCAAGAGATACAGCCTCAGACGCTATAGCAGAACTTGCACTCAGTAAAATCCCACTGTCTCATCGTTACCTGGCAAAACAGGCTTACTACACTGCTTTGTCCAAGAGTCATCTGCTGAGTCATGGAAGCCACCAAGCTGTAGCTCTGAGGGCAGGAGAGAGATAACAGCAGGAATCCAAATCCACTGCTTTGTGCCCAGTAACCCAAAGGTGATGGGCTGGGAAGACTGTCCCTAGCTGGGGCAGAATTTCAGACAATGTAGCATAATCCTATTTCATTGCTCAGGCTAGCCTAGAACAGTAGCAGTCAGAGGATCAGTGCCAAAGGCAGCAGGCTCTGCAGAGAACAGCTGTAGGCTCAAAGGAAAGGAGAAGCTTTTTAAAAGTGACTTTCTTTTTATTATAAAAGTATCCCACGATTGTTGAAATTTGAAAAATACAAGAAAGCACAAAGGAGAAAATTAAAATGGATTATAATCTCATCATTCATTTATTTAATTCAGCAAGTATTTATTCATGTATTTAATCCACAAGTATTTCTTGAGCCCCTTCTAAATACCAGGTCCTTTTCTAGGCACGGGGGATGGAAAGGTGAACACAAACCTGCTCTCTTTGAGTGTATAGTTCATGAAGGGAGACAGATGAATAATATAACCACACAAAGGAGACTCTCAGGACTTACTAGGCTAAGTAGCACAAGGAAAGGAATATAGTTCTTAAAAGTAGATCAAAAGAGAGTCTGTCCAGACTTTGGGGGATTGGGGGAGAGGAGTGGTGGTCTGAGAAGGCTTCCCGGGGAGGTGCCTCTTAAACTGGGGTGCGCAGGATGGCAGGAAATGATTAGTGAAAAGGAAGATGAAGAACCACGCAGGCAGAAAGAATAACATGTGGGAAGGAACATGAGGTGTGTTGCAGAACTGAGAGAAGCCAGTGTGGATAGACTCAGAGCTGGAAGGAGAGGGGGACATGAGACTGGAGAGGCAAGCAGGGTCAGACCCCACAGGGCACTGTTGACCTTCATCTAAATTCTTCAAATAGTTTATTTATTCATATATATGTATATGCGTACACATATACGTGTGTATACATGTATGTGTATGTATATACACATATATGTGTATACATATACACGACATGTGTGTGTGTGTGTGCGCGCACGTGCATGCGTGTGTGTGTGTGTGTGTGTGTGTGGTTTAATCATCACCATCAAACCGCCAAACTTCCTTCCAGAGCGTATGCACCAGTTTATTCTCTTGCACTGGATATGAGTGTCAATTTCACTTCATCTTCAGCAACATTCACTATCTTTTTTTTACCTTTAACATTTGATAAGCAAAAAGTATATCATTGAAGTTTTCCTTTAACAGTGAACAAATATGTATTGTCTGCTGTTTCTTTCACTTGCTTCACAGAGAGCGAGACTCTCCTCTCAGTGAAATAAGTATGCTATTGTCAATGTCAGTCAAAGGCAGCCCGAATAGCCCCTCTGTTGGAGATATCTCTTGCAAAGTTTCAGCCTGGGTACCTAATGGACCCACATCAGTCATCCTTGAGCTAAGGAATTAAAATGTGAAAGCAATCCATCAAATTAGTGTTTCCCGTTAGTCTTAGAGCAAATGAAAGCATGAGATTAATTTCCTCCTGGCCAATCACATAGGACAGCCCTGAGGGAAAGAGGGAAGTCAGTTAAGACCTGTTGAGAGGAGAGAAGAGGCAGGTCTGGGCTTGACAGGGAATGAGCCGATCTGAAGGAGAGAACGGAACAGTGGGAATAAAGGGCCCCATGAGGAGGCTGCATGCCAAGGAGAAAAGGATGGCCAGTAGGAGAGTAGGGCAGCAGAGAGAAGCGATTTGGACACAAGTTTGACAGCTTTGCCGTTCACCTAGGGATCACTGCATTCATTACATGCATCACATGCAAAGACCCACTGGCCTCCCTTCTATCCCTAAGTCCCTTCTGCACAGACAGGTCTTGATCCGGGAAGATCAAGACTGTGATTGAGGGTGTGTGAGGGCTGCAGGGGCTCATACATAAATCAGATGTAACATATGTGGCATCTTCTGGGACTGAAATCGTACAGTACGGCTGGCAAAAACCACAGCTGTGGGAGAGGACCAGGGAGGTATAGGGGGGAGGCAGGGAAGTTTACTTATTTTCATCCCGTGGGACACCAGAATCTTGATAGCCGTTGGTCAGGAGGGATTCAGTCCAGAGGACCCACTACCGCAACACTGGAATAGTTGTTTAACTTAAGAACTTTATGAAACAATAAGAAGAGAAATTTAATTTTTTTGTAAGTGAAGTTGCCTTTATTTTGGTTTTTTTTTATTTTTTAATATTTTCAGCTGCGCCGCCTGGTTTGCTAAACAGGTGAGCTCCTGGTGGGCTCAGATTCTGTCTGATGCCATGTCAGAGGGGTTTTACTTGTTTTTGAGTGTGTGTCTGCGGTGATGGAGTGGTAAATAATCCTGCCTCTCTCCCTCTGAGCTCAGAACTGATAGAGGAAATAAGCAAAGGTGTCAGCCAGGCTGCTGGGAGGCACCAGTGGGGCCAGGGATGAGGCAGTGTAAGAGTGGGAGCCCTGGCACACCTGGTCCCTCCTGGAAGGTCCCCTCCTCTCACCTTCTCACTCTGGCCTGTTGCTCCAGGTGCAGCAAGTATCTGAATGTCATGCTCCCACCCAAGACTGGCCCTGTGCCGCAGCAGCACAGCGGCATTACTGGTTCATTATTTCATACCCCAAATGTGTAAGCTCAGACACAGAAGCTTTATTTAAAACACACACATGGGCATGTGCATACTCACACACACCTACACAGACACACACACATACAGAGAAATAAATAAAAATAGATCAAACTAGGGACCAAAAATGAGCAACCAGAAGTGTTTCAGTGGGAGTGTACCAGAATGCATAAAAATTAAGATGGATGGGTGGGTGGGTAGAGGGATGGTGGATGGATAGACATGCGATAAAGCAAAAAAGTCAAAAGTTTCCTGTAGAAACTGGGTGATGAGTGTATGAGTATTCACTGCATAATTCTTTCTTCTTTTCTGTACATTAAAAAATTAAAATAAAATGTTGTCAAGGGGAGTGCAACTTGTCATATTTTGTTTGCATGTGTAGTCTGTTGAAAATCAGGGGATGTAGTAAAATCCAGATTTTTATCTTTCTGTAAAAAAATCTAAATTCCGGTAATACTGAACCTACTTGCCAAGTGGTGGGCTGAGGAGCATCTGCCTCTTCCAGGGGTGTGAGCTCACCAGGTCTCCACACCCTTACCATTTCCATTGCCTTATGTCCTCCCTGAGTCACTCAGTTAGGTTTCCTGCCCGACCCTCAGAGGTAGCTGAGTAGCAATGCCTGTCACAAATAGACACAGCAGTGGATTGATTATGTAAGGATTATTCACTTCATAAAAGTGTTCTTCGGGCTTCCCTGGTGGCGCAGTGGTTGAGAGTCCGCCTGCCGATGCAGGAGACACGGGTTCGCGCCCCGGTCCGGATAGATCCCACATGCCGCGGAGCGGCTGGGCCCGTGAACCATGGCCGCTAAACCTGCATGTCCGGAGCCTGTGCTCTGCAACGGGAGAGGCCACAGCAGTGAGAGGCCCACGTACCGCAAAAAAAAAAAAAAAAAAAAAAAAAGTGTTCTTCCCACAATTCCTCGAGATTTTTGACATGAAGACTTTACGGGTCTCCTAGAAGTATCTATAAATTTCCTGAAATTATATGTGTCTGAAAAATAGTGTGCCTATATCCTTATATTCATTTTTCTGGATAGATTGTTCATAGTTTTTTATTAGGTCCTCAAAAAGATTCATGACTCAAACATAATTAAGAATTTACAAAGACGTTCTACTAGTATATTTTAAATGATTCCAATTAAAAAATGCCTTCTACACAGACCCAATCAGGTACACTGTTACCTTGGGACCCCTGTTATCCTGGGTAATAAAGTACCTGTGCACCCCTTCCTGAACCAGAATGGGTCAGGGATCTGTGTGTATGGGTGTGAGTGGGTGAGTGAATGAGTGTCTAGAGGTAAGGTGAGATTTATTGAAGAGGAAGGACAGCACATAAACAGTCCCGAAATACTGTGATCCCAGCATTTGAAGTCTACCTCATGTGCATTCTTAAGGGCTGGTGATCTCCAGGAAGTTCTGCATCTTATGTGTACATAGTTCCAGTAGAACAAATTAATTTGGTGAATTGTTTCTTAGATATTAACAATTTTAAAACTCTCTCCTTCTCCTCTTCAAGTCCTTTCTCTAAGAACAGCCAACAGTACCTTGCTTCCCCTCCAAACCTTGACACCAGGATTTCTTGGATTTGTATAGACGGTGATAGCTTATTATTCTAAGTCAATGCCTGCTCACTCATCTCTCCTTCCCTGCAAGACTGTGAGAAGAGACAGTTGCAAAAAAAGTTCCTTTTTACACTCAATGATTCTTCCATCAACTTGCCTGATCTTTCCATAATGACTGAAAACAAACCACAGACACAAGTTAGAAATGGATTTCATCTAAAAAAACATGTGTTGTGGGCCTACCGTATTTCATGTAATGTGCTAGTCTCTAGCCCTAAGAGCAAATACGACTCAGTCCCTACATTCAAGAAACGTTTGCTATGAACACTATTGCCTTGTTTTTTGTATAAGTTACAAGACATAAAAGTCCTTAAGACTATATATCTATTTGATATATAGCTTCTTGCCGAGAGTTCTTATATGGATATCAAAATTTAGTTTTACTATCCTGAGGTTTTGCCTTTCAGAACTCTCCCTAGTCCCTTTTTCTTCAGGGTTGGTCACTCTGAACTTGATCTCACGAACATCCTTCCCAGCCAAGGGGGTGTTCAGGCAGCTGTGACTGTTTCCTGGATCCTAGGCTTGGTGACTGTGGGTACAGGGGGAGGCAAGGCACAAGTGATGCATCCAGGGCAAAGGAAACATTGGAGCCAAGCAGAGGTCCAGTAGGGGCATCAGTCAACGGTCCTGAGCGGAGAAGTAGAAAGGGGTTAGGAACCAATAGAAGGATGTAAAGTAGAGGTACCCAGATGGGGAGCATAAGTGGAAATCTAGAGAAGTTCTTATAGGTATTGTACTTGAGAAACTTCTCATAGGGAAAGGGATTTGTGGCACATTTACACTTCGATCTCTTATATAAACAATTCTCTACGCCTTTGGGTACCCCTAAATCAATCATTAATATTTGTCTTCTCTCCATTTCTACTTTTTTGTATAATAAGCTCTTCAATTCTGTCACTGACAATCTTCTGAATAATTCCATCTTATGGATTCTAGCCTCATTGCCTCTGAGCACATCTATAAAAGTCAGAGTCTGGAATCACATGTAGATGAGTTCCCAAAAAAGGATATTGACTTTTCCAAAATTCTTCCAGTGACAGAACCAAGATAAGAACTTATGTCATAAATTTAAACATAACTTTTTAACTTTTGATTTTATATTGGAGTATAGTTGATTATCAATGTCGTGATGGTTTCAGGTGTACAGCAAAGTGATTCAGTTATACATATACATGTATCTATTCTTTTTCAAATTCTTTTCCCATTTAGGTTGTTACATAATATTAAGCAGAGTTCCCAGTGCTCTACAGTAGGTCCTTGTTGGGACTGACATGTATACACTGCTATATTTTAAATGGATAACCAACATAACTTTTAATAAGTGACTCTTCTTTACTTAAATGAGCTGGAAGGGTCCTTGTAAATCCAACAAACTGATAAGACACCAATATATCACCCCATCTAAAGCTTATGCTTACAGCCCAGCCACTCAGAGGGACCTTTTGACATAGGTACCAACTATCTCTGTAAATTCCACAGCAATGCCCTCCCGCTCTATTCATCTACCAACTGGGGAGCTGAGGCCAGTGAAAACTGACAACCAGATCTATATGTAACCACAAGGGACCCAGGTTATCACCTGAATCTGCACTCCCCAACATCCTCTACCCACCCCTCCCCAAATCAGCTACCTATTCTTAGTAAAGCTCTCATTTATCAGTTTCTCTGGGTCAAACAGAACCAAGAAGATGGACCTAGATAGGATTTATCAACCTCAGCACTATTAACCTTTGAGGTCAGATAAGTCTTTGCTTGAGGGCTGCCATGTGCATTGCAGAAATTTTAGGAGCATCCCTGGCCTGTACCCACTAGATAGATGCCAGGAGCACCACTCACCACCCAATTGTGAAAACCAAAAATGTCTCCAGACATTATCAAATGTCTTGTAGAGGCAGGCAAAATCACAAGTGCTTTAACATTAATTCTATCATTTAATCTCACACCAACTCTTTGAAGCTCAGAGAGAAAATCTGGGATAAGATTTCCAAACTGAGACTAGAGCAAAGAACTTCCATTTCCATGACCAGGGTCCTCTCTACCATCCCACCTGTACCCAAAATGAGTGCTAAAATGCAAATGGGCCAAGGTTCATTGGATTTTTCTGTTCAGTGCTAATCCTGCTTTTTAGGAACCAGACGTCACATTCCCAACACTCCAGATGGCTCTCTTCTTGATTTGCTTACTGCTTTAGAAACTCAGCTTCACCTCTGGTAACCGAATTCATTCACCAACAGATATCGCTCCTACTTATTAGATTTTTGGTCTGTTGTGATTTCAAAACAGCCCTTCTCTAGGATAAGCTGTTCAAATTAGTTTTTCTCATTTAACACAGAAGCATCTAATGCCTAGACACTGGAGTCATGTGAGGTGTGAGGATACTCCTAGCCAGGAAGAAGACAATGCTGACTACTGAGCTGGAACTTAACGATTCCCTGTGGAAAACGGAAAAGAGGAGCAAAGGCAAGGCCCGCATAATGGGGATCTGATCTTTCCTTTCGTCCACGCTTGCTCTAGGGCACTGCCACCTCTAAGCCAGCAGGTGGCTTAGCTTTCTGCTATAGTGAAAGGAGAATGTTTGTTCCTGCGATACTGATATGCCAGCTGTTTTACTAAATGTGATCATTAACAAAAATGCAGTTCTTTGTGTGGTATCAACTCTTTTTTTAAAATTGAAGTATAGTTGATTTACAATATTGTGTTAGTTTCAGGTGTACAACAAAGTGATTCAATTATATATATATATATCTTTTTTTCAGATCATTTTCCATTATAGGTTACTGCAAGATATTGAATATAGTTCCCTATGTTATACAATAAATCCTTGTTGCTTATATATTTTATGTATAGTAGTTTGTAACTCTTAATCCCATACTCCAAATTCATCCTCCCCTCTTCCCCCTTTGGAAACCATAATTTATGTCTGTGAGTCTGTTTTTGTTTTACATATAGATTCATTTGTATTTTTTTTTAGATTCCACATATAAGTGATTATATAATATTTGTCTTTCTCTGTCTGCCTTGCTTCACTTAGTATGATATTCTCTCATATTCACTTAGTATGATATTCTCTAGGTCTATCCATATTGCTGCAAATGACAATATTTCATTCTTTTTTTAATGGCTAATATTCCATTGTGTGTGTGTGTGTGTATATATATATATATATATATATATATATATATATAAAACACATCTTCTTGAACCAATCAACTCTTGAGTGTCATGTCTCAAAGTATTAAAAATAAAAGCAAGTTCACACATGGAGCGGGGGTAGGACTAAGGTGATCAGATGTCTCTGCTAATCACTGGATTTATTATCTTCCCTAGTACACATCTGGCTCCATGCTGGAGCAGAGACTCATTGGCTCCTTGCCAGAGGATACGTGACTTGAAATATCCATATCTTACGCAGTTCTAGAATATGAAAGAGGGAGATGAAATTAATTGATAGGAAGATAGTCTTCACCCTTAGAATTTCCTTTCTCATCAAGTTTTATTTTAGAGATTTGTGTATCATTGATTTAGGGCAGCATTCTAGAATTAGTTCATCCTGATCATTTAAGCTATAAAACAAGATCAAGACTTAAGATACTTTATCTTCACTCTATGAAATATATTTACATTCAAGAAAACAGGAAGGCTGGGAGGAAGCTCCTTGTTTTGCCTGGGTTTTTTTGTTTGTTTGTTTTGTTTTTCAGTAATTTCCCTCAATAAGCTAATGGGTTTATATTTGACAAATTACAGAGATTAAGTTAATTTTAAAAGATTTCTTGCAATCTGAGTCCTTGGTAGAAATAGCTGGGGAGGTTTATAAATTTTAAAAAGCCCCATGTAAACAAAAGACATTTACATAATAGTAGGCTGAATCTTCCTAAAAATAAACCTCTCATAATATGTATGTGAAAGATTGGAAAGTTCCACCATTGCCCTAGGAAGAAGTTTTTATTTTGATATAATTGGAATCACTCCTTCTTACTTTCCCTTCACCCTCATAATAATGTGTAAGAGGGGATGCTGCATTTGATCTTTGAGCTCTTGGGAACCTGGGATCTGCCCAGAAGTGAACCTGGTAAAACTGCACGTGCAGTCCTAAGGCCTAGGACATTCAACCACAGCAACAATCAGTGTCCCAGCTGAGCTAGCAAATCCAGTGGAAATTTAAGTCAGCTGTCCCAAATCCTTCACAAACCAGATTCAGAAGTTGGCCCCAAACTGAAATAAAGTCACTTGGGCAAAGACTTATTAGCCAGAATGATACAATTAAGAGGATAGTTGTGCCATGATTTGACTCATTTGGGTGGAGCTAGGCTCAGTTCTGTGTCATTTCTGTGAATAGTTTTGTGTTTTAAAAAAATGGGTTTTCAATTGTAGTTAGAGATAAAAACCTGAGTAACTTTAGATCAGTAAAGTTATGGATTGTACAAGGGCGCAGACAGTGAATATTTATTTGAGAGACTGGGGAGAGGCAATCTCATGGTGGTAACAAAAGCAGTTCCCAGGATCCTCCAGAACCCATGTTCTCACCCAGAGAGCCTGAGAAAATAGCCCCTCAATTAAGATGAATATTAGAACACGTAAAGGATAATGGTTTCATTGAATGTTCAGTTATAAGGAAACTCCTTCTCTCTGATTGGGAACACCTTGTCAATCTCAAAGAATTTGACATCAGAGAGTAAGGGACAAGAAAAAAGTACAGGCTGGACCAATTTATAAGAGCAGAGTGGAGAGGATCCCTGTCATCTTGTGAAGTTGGAGAAGAAATCCAAGGAAAAGGAGCTGGTGTTTGGGTTTAAAAGTGTTACGTGTTTTTTTATATAACCTTCAAATTAGATCATAGCTCATGTAAAAAAATCTTACTTTAGTTGTCTGGGGAGCTCACTGAGTCCATTCCCTTGACTTTGGAAACATTCTGGAAAAAATTTTCCAATTTGGTATCTCTACTTGTCTCCTTTTGAATTTTTAAGTAAATGGTATATGAAGATTAACCTTCTCAGCCACATTTTGTGCGGAGTTTTTTCTCTGCACCTCACATGTATCTACTATGTTTTCAGAAATGTGATTCCATTATAATTTACTTTAGCCATTTCATCATGTGTTCTGCCTTCACATTTCATACTTACATAGTATTAAGAAGAATAATTTTCTACAACAAATTTATTCAGACTTCTAGTTCTTATTTTCTTTGCATTTCATCTACAAATAAGTCAAACACGCCAGAGTTTTCATTTTCCTGGAGCTTGATATCAAGTCCCTGCTAGTGGAATATGTGTACCCGTGACTGAGGGTCTTTGGCTCCTCCATTTATCTCCCCTGAATTTTAACTAGAATTCAACTTAATCATGAATAACAACATGGTCATCAATTATGGCTAATATTTGTTGAAAACCTACCATCAGCCAGACACTGTATTTAATAGAAGAAGCAATTGGCAATGTGCTCTGAGCACGCCTGCATGTTCTTCTGGGTGTGCCAAGAATGCAAAGCTCTGACCACTCTTTAGTCAGGCCATTTCTCAGAGTTGTGCTTGCAGCACATAACCTTGAGGTCTGAGGTAGGGTCTCCCCCTGGACAACAAGCAAGTTTGCTTTTGCTTTTAAGAAAGTGGTAAATCCCCAAACCTAACTTAGTGTAAATCCTGCAACTTAGCCCATTGTGTGTGCGAGTGTCTATCACAGGCCTTCAGTTGCCCCGATGGGACTTGGGGGACATAGAGAACCAGTCCAAATGAGCGGGAAGCTCTGGCTACTATGAGTAATGAAGTTCTTTGTTTTTGACTTAGGAGTCTTGTGTCTTCTGCCAGCATCCTGCAGCACGCTGACTTGGTAGCTTATAAGTAGGGTAAAATTACAGACCCTGCCTGCACAGTTCCCGACAAAGTTTTGTATGTTATCAAATTTAACTCTCAGGAAACCCCTATGAGACTCTTTTCTCCCACTTTCCTGAAGTTATTCTCGACAAAAGAATTAATCAATAGTCAATCTAAGAAAGAAATGGGAAATTTTATTTGCGCCAACCTGAGGATTATAACCCGGGAGACAGTCCTTCAGAAAGCTCTGAGGACCATTCTGAAGAAGTAAGGTGAGGGGGGCAGCATAGACGAGATTTTGGTGAAGGGGTGCGTGCAATCGAGCACACATCTTGGTAGAAGGTCACTGCTATTTGTGAGGAACAGATATGTTAGTTAATGGTTTTACTGCTCTTCTGTGTATGGGAAGATGCAAGAAACTTGGCTCCTAAAATGTTCTCCCGAAAATACCTAACCATCTGAGGGCCGGTTCTGCCAGTTTTCCCAGAGTACAAAGTACCTCATCCCGAACTTTGCCCTGCATTCCTTTCAGGGTTCACTTATTATAGGTCAGCGACTTCAATGAGTTGATAGAACTGGTGAGCAACATTCTTTATTTCACGATCCCTTCCTTTTTGTTCTTAATTTCAACCAAGGTTTGGGAGGCATGTAGTCACCAATTTGTCCCATGGCGCTAAAGTATTTAAGCTAAGAACTTTCATTACGTGCAGCCCAGTATCTCCCCAGATGGTCTGACCCAATAGGTTCCATACCAATTGCTATCTTTGAGGGAATTTATATATCGGCTTTGCACATAAAAAGTTCACAAAGACTTTTGTACATGCAAGGTGAGTGGTTGGTCATCATGACCTCTTACAGGATTGAGAAAGGAGTATTATCTTTTAAGCCATTACATCACTGGCGCCAGAAGAAGAAAAATTGATCTTTAAGGTTGAGCAGCTATGTCTGCCATTGGGGTGGTCTGGTTAACGTATAATGCAGATGCACAGTGCACGCTAGAGGGAAGGGAAGAGGCCCAGATGAGCAGAGAAAAAATTCTGTTTGGATTTTCCTTATCTGGCCTTGAAATATGCATTTTATTTCATCACTATCAACACTCTACTGGTCACATTTTCCTTCATCACTAAGTCTAGAGTCCATTGTCATTCTCTTGTCAGCACCCTCAACTCCATATGCTTCACCTGCAACCACGAGGTAAAACCCACAAAGCTGTTCAATCCCAGGTGAAGTTCTCTACACCTGTGCTGTTAAGAGCAGTCCCTCCATCTGCAGACAGGGAGATTCACCACATCCAGCCTCAGCTGAGTCATCTCTGACTTCTCTTTGCTTGTCTAAGGAGCGTTTCTGCCTCACATTCTCCTCAGATGCTAAAACTTCACTCTTTCCTGAAATCTCTTCCTCTAATTCCTTAACTTCAGCGTCCTATTTCACAGAAAGCATAGATATTCCTGGGAAATAATTTCATCAACTCCCGTACACAAAGACCATTAAAGGTGTGTTTGTGAACATGGTCCCCACCGCTTCCATTCTTAAAAACTCAAGCTTTTCAAATCAAATGCTTCCCTCTAACCCATGCCTTTGATCTAGTCTCTGATCACCCATTGAAACAGCAGATGAAACATTGACAAGCTTAAACTGGTTTTGCCTCCTTAAGTAGGTTGTTGGTTAATCAAACCGTGAGTTATTTTACTGAGACAGCACTGCACATGGGCAAGATGGGAATCCTTGTCTCCAGGATGACCCAGAACCAAGAATCTTCAGTCTATGGGACTCAAAGAATAGAAATGTTAGCACCAAAGCCTTTTGCAAAACAAGTCTGTTGATGGGCATTTAGGTTGCTTCCATGACCTGGCTATTATGAATAGTGCTGCAACAAATATTGGGGTACATGTATCTTTTTGAATTATGGTTTTCTCTGGGTATATGCCCAGGAGTGGGATTGCCGGGTCATATGGTAATTCTATTTTTAGCTTGTTAAGGAACCGCCGTACTGTTTTCCATAGTGGCTGTATCAATTTTCATTCCCACCAACAGTACAAGAGGGTTCCCTTTTCTCCACACCCTCTCCAGCACTTGTTGTTTGTAGATTTTCTGATCATGCCCATTCTAGCGCCACTTAAATTTCTAAGGTGGGTTCAAACCATGTGACTGCAATGTTATTCTTAAATAACCATAAGATGCCAAGTGTTAACTATGGTAAGAGTTGACGTTTGAAGAGGCTGGTAAACTACTAGGTAATTTATAACAAATGACCTGCAAACAGGTTATATCAGATCATTTGCTACATAGAGAAGAGCAAAATATTTTTTTCAGTTTGAGGTTAACTTATTTGCATCATTTTTGACTATTTTTATTGTGTGCTCGTCGTGTATCCTGGGGTAGTGTGTATCATAGCCACCACTGCTGTTTAATTTCTTTAGAAACTTAGATATTTAGCTTAAACTGCAAGAGTCAGATATTCCTTGGCCCCATGACATCCCTTGGCTGTACTCTGTATTTAATCATTTGGCAACACCTTCCCCCAGGATGTCTGCCAAGCACAGACATCAAATGTACGAGTGGAAAGGACCTTGAAGATTACTGAGTTTGACACCAAAATTTTACGGTTGAAACTAAGATCCAGGGATGCCACAGGAATTACCCAAGGCCAAGCAGCAGTTATTAGGAGAGATTAAACCGGAATTCAGTTTCTTTTAAGACTTAACAATAAATCTGCTCTTATTTCTACTTCCCTGGCTTTGCATGGGGCCACTCAAAATGTGGAGCAAATCTTCTCTTAACTGCTGTTCCATTGCCTAGAGCCTCCTTCAGCTGGAAGCAGCGTGGAGAGGTGCCCACTGCAGAGTGCTAAGCATTTGGGCACTGTTGTCAGAACCTGACTTTGATCTAACAGCATATGTGCCCTTGGGCAAAACCCTTCCCTATTGGGCCTAAATTTCTCCTTCAGAAAAAAAAAGGAAGTAAGGGAGTTAGAACAAAAGACTCCTAAGATCTCATTCAAATCTCGTTCTGTGCAAATGCATAAAGTAAAACGTGAGTTACGGCTGTGAAAATTTGTTTTTTGAAAATAGAGATGTGGATATACTATATCCTCAAGGCATTTAAAATCTCTCTACAGATATTCAAGGAGATTTCTAAGAATTACAATTTATTATTTAAGTGAATTATATTCTTATTTCTAAAAACAGGACACTCATTGAACTTTAATAACATCAGATTAGAATCACCAAAATTACTATATATCCACTTCCAAAATGCATTTTCACCCAAGATTTTAGTGACCCCTGAGGACTAAGGACTAAGAGAGATGGAACTGGCTCTGATTTAATTAGGACTAAGAGAGAAGAAACTGGCTCTGATTTAATTAGGACTATTTCCATCATTTGAAATATTTGAAGAAAAAAATGGTAGAAAGGATTGTGTGTCCAGGTCCTCCAAGCAGCAAACACTAACGTGATTAAACAGGCAAAGGCGTTATTAGGTGACATGCCTATGAGAGAAAATGGGGAGGGAGCCAGAAAAAGGTGGGAGAACAATCAGACTATGACACCAGTTTGACCACAACTAAAGGAAAGGGGGGAGGAAGTTTGGGTGGAAGCATCCTGGATTCTCAGACAGTCCCAGGAAGGTTCTGCAAGACCATCAGGGGTCCTTGAACCAAAGCTGGCCATCAGAAGAGTTCTATCTTTAGGAACAGACTTGCCTCAGGCTCCCTCCTGTGTTCAGGGAAGGGGGATAGAGTATGGGAATCCATTTAGAGTTGGGGTCCTTGGTTGATTGTTCCCTTAATTAAGGTCTTTGAAGCCCATGCTCAAGGCCTCCACAAATTTATATTCCTTTGACTTTTTAATATCTTAGAAGTCTTTGCCCTGGGTACCAGTTATCATTTTACTGGCTTCCTCCTATAGGTAATCCATAAAAAGAATATGAATTCTAATTCCATAATTTCCACTTAATCCCTCTGGAATTAACTTTTTCCATACATAATGTTGGCTTTCCTTATCGATCTATCTTTTACAAAATTACTCTGAAACATGATTGAAAGCATCTTGCAGAAAAATTTGTAAGAATGCTTTGGGCTACAGAAATTGTCACAAATATATTCTCACTTATTTAGTAGGTTAAAAGGGAGTGGAGTATTAAGAAAATATTTTCCTTCAGGTCTTAAGAGCTGGACCTGGCCTGATCTTTGCTCACAGCCCGAAAATCTAGGAACCACAGAGGGAAGATGGAGAAGATTCATGAGAAGGATCAAAAAGGATGCATCTTCACATATCCACACTTAGCCCTCCCACATGTCAACCCTACGTGTGTGGGAAACGTTGCCTAAAGGGTGTTAGAGCCTCTTACTTAGATCTGTACTGTTCTTGTGCCATGCCACTCCTGTTCTGGGATAGAGTTTCCTTATATTGGAGAACTTATTGTTAATTGCAGGAAATGTGTATGCTCTCAGGCCATCAGTCATGGGTCAGATTTTAAATCTAGAATTCTCACCTGTATTTAGAGTACATTGCTTTCCTCCAATTGCTCTCTTTTAAATGCCTGCTGCCAGTTTTTTGTCAAATGGGAATATGTTGCAAATGGATGTAAGCCAAATTGGTCGTGTAAACTCTCTTAGGTTCTTTTTTAACAAAACAACAACAACACAAACTGAAAACATAGTCACTGAAAAGTGTGAGGTGGCCGAGGATTAGCAATCCTCAGTGGCTAGAAACAACCAATTTGGAATCAAGCTTGTGGTTCCATATGCAAGGTATAGACTACATGCCTCACTGGATTCTTATAGTCTCTGTTCATGGGAGAATAGGGAGTGATTTAAAATATTTTGGCCAGATTTTCTTTCATTAAAAATAAGGGGGTGGGGACCAGAGGGCAGGCCCAGAAGCAAGAACTACAATCCTGCAGCCAGTGGAACAAAAACCACATTGACAGAAAGATAGACAAGATGAAAAGGCAAAGGGCTATGTACCAGATGAAGGAACAAGATAAAACCCCAGAAAAATAACTAAATGAAGTGGAGATAGGCAACCTTCCAGAAAAAGAATTAAAAATAATGATAGTGAAGATGATCCATTCTCAGAAAAAGAATGGAGGCAAAGATCAAGAAGATGCAACAATGTTTAACAAAGACCTAGAAGAATTAAAAAACAAACAAACAGAGATGAACAATACAATGATTGAAATGAAAACTACACTAGAAGGAATCAATAGCAGAATAACTGAGGCAGAAGAACGGATAAGTGACCCAGAAGACAGAATGGTGGAATTCACTGCTGCAGAACAGAATAAAGAAAAAAGAATGCAAAGAAATGAAGACAGACTAAGAGACCTCTGGGACAACATTAAACACAACAACATTCACATTATAGGGGTTCCAGAAGGCGAAGAGAGAGAGAAAGGACCAGAGAAAATACTTCAAGAGATTATAGTCGAAAACTTCCCTAACATGGGAAAGGAAATAGCCACCCAAGTCCAGGAAGCTCAGCGAGTCCCATACAGGATAAACCCAAGGAAAAACACACCAAGACACATAGTAATCAAATTGGTAAAAATTAAAGAAAAAGAAAAATTATTGAAAGCAGAAAGGGAAAAACGACAAATAATATACAAGGGAACTCCCATAAGGTTAAGAGCTGATTTCTCAGCAGAAACTCTACAAGCCAGAAGGGAGTGGCATGACATATTTAAAGTGATGAAAGGGAAGAACCTACAACCAAGATTACTCTACCTGGTAAGGAGCTCATTCAGATTCAGTGGAGAAATCAAAAGATTTACAGACAAGCAAAAGCTAAAAGAATTCAGTACCACCAAACCAGCTCTACAACAAATGCTAAAGGAACTTCTTTAAATGGGAAACACAAGAGAAGAAAAGAACCTACTAAAACAAACCCAAAACAATTAAGAAAATGGTAATAGGAACATATATATCGATAATTACCTTAAACGTGAATGGATTAAATGCTCCAACCAAAAGACGCAGGCTCACTGAATGGATACAAAAACAAGACCCACATATATGCTGTCTACAAGACACCCACTTCAGACCTAGGAACACATACAGACTAAAACTGAAGGGATGGAAAAAGATATTCCATGCAAATGGAAATCAAAAGAAAGCTGCAGTAGCAATACTCATATCAGATAAAATAGACTTTAAAATAAAGAATGTTACAAGAGACAAGGAAGGCCACTACATAATGATCAAGGGATCAATCCAAGAAGAGGAAAAGCAATTATAAATACATATGCACCCAACACAGGAGCACCTCAATACATAAGGCAATTGCTAACAGCTATAAAAGAGGAAATCAACAGTAACACAATAATAGTGGGGGACTTTAACACCTCACTTACACCAATGGACAGATCATCCAAACAGAAAATTAATAAGGAAACACAAGCTTTAAATGACACAATAGACCAGATAGATTTAACTGATATTTATAGGACATTCCATCCAAAAACAGAAGGTTACACTTTCTTCTCAAGTGTGCATGGAACATTCTCCAGGATAGATCACATCCTGGGTCACAAATCAAGCCTCAGTAAATTTAAGAAAATTGAAATCATGTCAAGCACCTTCTCTGACCACAATGCTATGAGCTTAGAAATCAATTACAGGGAAAAAAACATAAAAAACACAAACACATGGAGGCTAAACAATACACTACTAAATAACTAAGAGATCGCTGAAGAAGTCACAGAGGAAATAAAAAAATACCTAGAGACAAATGACAATGAAAACACGACAATCCAAAATGTACGGGATGCAGCAAAAGCAGTTCTAAGAGGGAACTTTATAGCAATACAATCCTACCTCAAGAAACAACAAACATCTCAAATAAACAATCTAACCTTATACCTAAAGAAACTAGAGAAAGAAGAAAAACAAAACCCAAAGTAGGTAGAAGGAAAGAAGTCATAAAGATCAGAGCAGAAATAAATGAAATAGAAACAAAGAAAACAATAGCAAAGTTCAATAAAACTAAAACCTGGTTCTTTGAGAAGATAAACAAAATTGATAAACCATTAGCCAGACTCATCAGGAAAAAGAGGGAGAGGCCTCAAGTCAATAAAATTAGAAATGATAAAGGAGAAATTACAATGGACACCACAGAAATACAAAGTATCATAAGAGACTACTATAAGCAACTCCATGCCAATAAAATGGACAACCTGGAAGAAATGGACAAATCCTTAGAAATGTATAACCTTCCAAGACTGAACCAGAAAGAAATGGAAAATACGAACAGACCAATCACAAGTAATGAAATTGAAACTGTGATTCAAAATCTTCCAACAAACAAAAGTCCAGGACCAGATGGCTTCACAGGGGAATTCTATCAAACATTTAGAGAAGAGCTAACACCCATCCTGTTCAAAGTCTTCCAAAAAGTCGCAGACGAAGGAACACTCCCAAACTCATTCTATGAGGGCACCATCACCCTGATACCAAAACCAGCAAAGATACTACAGAAAAAAATTACAGACCAATATCACTGATGAATATAGATGTAAAAATCCTCAACAAAATACTAGCAAACAGAATCCAACAGCACATTAAGAGGATCATACACCGTGATCAAGTGGGATTTATCCCAGGGATGCAAGTATTCTTCAATATACACAAATCAATCAGTGTGATACACCATATTAATAAATTGAAGAATAAAAACCATATGATCATCTCAATAGATGCAGAAAAAGCTTTTGACAAAATTCAACACCCATTTATGATAAAAACTCCCCAGAAAGTAGGCATAGAGGGAACCTGCCTCAACTTAATAAAGGCCATATAACACAAACCCACAGCCAACATCATTCTCAATGGTGAAAAACTGAAACCATTTCCTCTAAGATCAGGAACAAGACAAGGATGTCCACTCTCACCACTGTTATTCAACGTAGTTTTGGGGCTTCCCTGGTGGCACAGCGGTTGAGAGTCCGCCTGCTGATGCAGGGGACACGGGTTCGTGCCCCGGTCCAGGAAGATCCCACATGCCGCGGAGCGGCTGGGCCCGTGAGCCATGGCTGCTGAGCCTGTGTGTCCGGAGCCTGTGCTCCACAACAGGAGAGATCACAACAGTGAGAGGCCCGCGTACCGCAAAAAAATAAAAAATAAAAAACACAGTTTTGGAAGTCCTAGTCACGGCAATCAGAGGAGAAAAAGAAATAAAAGGAATCCAAATTGGAAAAGGAGAAGTAAAGCTGTCACTGTTTGCAGATGACATGATACTACACATAGAGAATCCTAAAGATGCCACCAAAAAACTACTAGAGCTAATCAATGAATTTGGTAAAGTTGCATGATACAAAATTAATGCACAGAAATCTCTTTCATTCCTATACACTAATGATGAAAAATCTAAAAGAGAAATTAAGGAAACCCTCCCATTTACCACTTCAACAAAAAGAATAAAATACCTAGGAATAAACCTACATAGGGAGACAAAAGACCTGTATGCAGAAATCTATAAGACACTGATGAAAGAAATTAAATAAGATACAAACAGATGGAGAGATATACTATGTTCTTGGATTGGAAGAATCAACATTGTGAAAATGACTACCAGAGCAATCTACAGATTCAATGCAATCCCTATCAGATGATCACTGGCATTTTTCACAGAACTAGAACAAAAAATTTCACAATTTGTATGGAAACATGAAAGACCCCGAATAGCCAAAGCAATCTTGAGAAAGAAAAACAGAGCTGGAGGAATCAGGCTCCCTGACTTCAGACTATACTACAAAGCTACAGTAATCAAGGAAATATGGTACTGGCATAAAAACAAAAATATAGATCAATGGAACAGGATAGAAAGCCCAGAGATAAACCCACACACCTGTGGTCAACTAATCTATGATAAAGGAGGTAAGGATATACACTGGAGAAAAGACAGTCTCTTCAATAAGTGGTGCTGAGAAAACTGGACAACTACACGTAAAAGAATGAAATTAGAACACTCCCTAACACCATACACAAAAATAAGCACAAAATGGATTAGAGACCTAAATGTAAGACTGGAGACTATAAAACTCTAAGAGGAAAACATAGGAAGAACACACTTTGACATAAATCACAGCAAGATATTTTTTGATCCACCTCCTAGAGTAATGGAAATAAAAACAAAAATAAACAAATGGGACTTAATGAAACTTACAAGCTTTTGCACAGCAAAGGAAACCATAAACAAGACAAAAAGACAACCCTCAGAATGGGAGAAGATATTTGCAAACGAATCAATGGACAAAGGATTAATCTCCAAAATATATAAACAGCTCATGCAGCTCAATATTAAAAAAACAAACAACCCAATCAAAAAATGGGCACAAGACCTAAATAGACATTTCTCCAAAGAAGACATACAGAGGTCAGGAACACATGAAAACCTTCTCAACATCACTAATTATTAGAGAAATGGAAATCAAAACTACAATGAGGTATCACCTCACACCAGTTAGAATGGACATTATCAGAAAATCTAGAAACAACAAGTGCTGGAGAGGGTGTGGAGAAAAGGGAACCCTCTTGCACTGTTGGTGGGAATGTACATTGTTACAGCCAGTATAGAGAACAGTATGGAGGTTCCTTAAAAAACTAAAAATGGAATTACCATATGACCCAGCAATCCCACTACTGGGCATATACCTAGAGAAAACCATAATTGAAAAATTCACATGCACCCCAATGTTCACTGCAGCACTATTTACAATAGCCAGGACATGGAAGCAACCTAAATGCCCATTGACAGATGAATGGATAAAGAAGATGTGGTACATATATACAATGGAATATTACTCAGCCATAAAAAGGAATGAAATTCGATCATTTGTAGAGACGTGGATGGATCTAGAGACTGTCATACAGAGTGAAGTAAGTCAGAAAGAGAAAAATAAATACCGTATATTAACGCATATATGTGGAACCTAGAAAAATGGTACAGATGAACCAGTTTGCAGGGCATAAATAGAGACACAGATGTAGAGAACAAACATATGGACACCAAGGGGGGAAAGTAGTGGGGTGGTGGAGGTGGTGGTGGGATGAATTGGGAGATTGGGATTGACAATATATACACTTATATGTATACAATGGATAACTTAAAAGGACCTACTGTATAAAAATAAATAAATAAAATAAAATTTAAAAATTAAAAAAATAATAAAAAAATAAAATAGTGTTTATTGATACTTAAAAAAAGGGGGAATAATGAAGGGGTGGAATTGAGAAAATGCAGTTTTATTTTATAATTTTTATTATTTCCAGATGACATTTCATCTTGCTTTGCATGTCCCACTTTTATAAATGCATTGTACAGAATAGATAAGGTTTCAGTCACCTTTGTAAAATATTATTATGTATTATATTGCCCTTTGGACTTCAGAAATCATTTGGAAATCCAAAAAAAAAAAAAAAAACCAATTTGGCCAGTCACAAAACTGCATACCCTTATATTAACTAGTCATTAATTTTATAGATAAACTCATTTTTGTAATTTATTTCTTTACCCAAGCTTCTGGTGTTGATTGGGTGATGGATAAGAGAAGTGCATGGAGTTGTTGCCTTTAGAATGTAGACCTTCTCATTAGATGCTTGCTGACCCTCAAGGCCAGCTGCATTATGACCGGAACAGCAGCTAAAGCTGGCTGTAGCTTAACCTAATCTGATACAGACACATCACACCATCCATGCTGAAGTAATCAGATGATTTCCTTCTCTTTATGGAACCCTAAGGCTCTTCTTTCTATCATACTTCTGTCTGCTGCAGGGATATGAGCTGGCCTTAGTGTATTCCCACTGTTGATAAGAAATGCTTTCCCTTCCTTCCCACCTCATCTCCCCCCATCTCTTCTTTCCTCCCAGCTCCACTCTGAGTAAAGCCAGTTGTTTCCTGCCTCAAGGCCTTTGCCCTTGCTCTTCTTTCTTCTTGGAGTGCTTTTCCCTTGGCTTTCAATTGCCTAGCTCCTGCTCATCCTTTAATTCTGAATTTGAATGTCAGAGAATTTAAGGTAGAGGACCTTTCCAGTGTACCCCATCCAATTCAGCTGGCCCTTTTCCCCAGTTACTTGTTATAACATCAGCCAGAATATTTTCTGCATATATCATCTTTCTCATCTGTTTCAATTTGCTTGTTATTTATTGTCTTGTTAATAGTCTGTTGCTTTAATTGTTTCTTATTCATTGTCTTATTTTAAGGGCCAAGAGGTTGGGTACCATGTCTACCTTGTTTACCACTGTCTCCTTGGTAACTAGAGGAATAGTTGCCCCTAGTAGGTGTTCATTAAATATTTGCTGAAAGAACATATATAGTCTCACCCACTGGGCAGGAGAGACGGACCACTAAACACTTTTGCTCATAGCAGCCAGGTTTTCCTGTTAATTCATTTCAGGTTACCAAGGGCATTTTGGGGTCTTCAAAAAACAAATATTCTTTTCCATATCACTAGAGCTTTCTTCCTTCATGCCCAACAAACTCCCTTCACTTCCTGTCTGTGAGACTAGGATTGCTCAGTTTATCACTCTATGGCTTGTATAGGTGTTTTCCCACCACTCATCTAAGCTTTTGTGCCAGTTAAAGATTATTGACTCTGAGCTCCAAATTCATCCTTTTTGCCTGCTCTGTGAAAATAGATCTTGGCTTCTCCAGCATTGTTCCTTTACCAACTGACCAAGTGTCAACTTGTCAAGAGAGGACACCGGAGAGACATTGCAGGAGGAAAAGGTTTTGCTTCCTGGTTCCTGGTTTGCTAGGCACAGATTCAGCAGAGCCTAGTAACCTTGTAGAATGTCTGTTTCCCAAGGCTGCAGACAGGAGGCACTGAATAAATATAGTAGAATAACACTGGGTTCCTCATCTTAAGTTCTAAAATGAGAATTCAACATCTCAATAGAACTGTCTTGTCTGCAAGGCCTGGTGCCAAATCATTTGTTAACAAAGTTTCTTCTAACTTAATGAAATCTATTGACAGTGTGGCAGAGAATATGTACTCCTGGTTCCTTCCCAAAGTGCCCAATTTGTAAAGAGCTCTGAAAAGCACAAATCATTAAAACCAATCTATTAAGAGGTGCTATGCCAGAAGATGTCCAATAGACACTACGAAAGAATATGAGCTAAATCAAAGCTAAAGCCCTTCATCTAAAGTGGAACAGCTATAAGTAACACAGCAAGCGCAAAGTGACATACTGCATCCATGAACAGATGAATGGATAAACAAAATGTGGCATATACACAAATGGAACCTTGAGGACACTACACTAAGTGAAATAAGCCAGATACAAAAGGACATAATAGTATAATTCTAGTTATACAAGGCATAAAATCAAATGCACAAAGACAAAAAGTAGAATGATGGTTGCCAGAGGCTGGGAGGACAGAAAATGGGGAGTTATTGTTTAATGGGGATAGAGTTTCAGTTCAGGAGGATGAAAAAGTCCTGGAGATTAAGATAGTAAATTTTATGTTGTGTACATCTTCATGAAATAAAAAAAATTTAAAGTGAATTCCAAAATGAAAACCTAAAAGGTCATCTTGTCCTGACACCTTCTACTTCCAGCAACACACACACACACTCACTTCACCCTGATTTTGTGAATATCATACTTTTTCCTCTGGAAGAAGGCACAAAATAGCTCCATAACTGTGGGAAGCAGTCAGCCTTGAGAGCAGGCTGCAGACACGCCAGGCATGCCGCCGCTGCTTGAAGGGACTGTCCCTACTTGTCCCCCTCCTTGTGCTATTCCATGGGAGATAAATCACCAGGGCCCAGAGATCAGAGAGAATGTAAAATGAGGCAAGCAAAGCTGTCTCCCCCCTGGACATCTAAAGACCAAATGGTCAGATGTGCAGGTTATTTTTGATGATTCTGGGTTTATGGGTTTTCTCCCAGGGAAGTTAACCTTGAGCCAAGACAGTCTTCAGATGATGTAAACCACCGTCCGTCAACCTTCCCTTTTCTAGTCTATATAATCTGCAACTGTAGCGCAATAAAATTTGCCTTGCAACCATCAGTTGTCTTGGTCCATCTGACCCCATTCGTCGGTGCTGTTTCAGTTCCTCACCCCTTCCCTTCTGGCTCTGGTCGGTTTGGTCTTCTTCGTCCGGCTGGTCCGCGGCCAGTGGCGCCTGAACAGGGACCTGAAACGTGAAGGCAATTAAAAGAAAAAGAAAGTGCAGGTAAGACAACCTTATGCAAAATAAGTGTGGCCACGAGTAAAAGTGAAACTAGTAGCGGCATAAGGCAATAGTCAGAAGTAAGATAAGATGGGACAAAAGGGCTCAAAGGAGCATGAATTATTTGCTCAGGTTTCATTTTCGATGCTTAAAGCTCGGGGTAATAAAGTTTCTACCTCACAGTTGACTGAGTTTTTACAGCATATTTATGATGTATCTCCCTGGTTTCCTGATGGCGGCTCTGTTGACATAGAAATCTGGCAGAAAGTTGGAGAAGATTTAAAAAATTATTACGAGGTTCGAGGGCCTGGTCATACTCCTGTTGTTACATTTAGTTTGTGGAATCTGATAAAAGAATGTTTAGATTCTTCTCATGATAGTGTTGATTTGAATGTAAAGTCAGAAAAACAAAAGCCTTCTTCAGAAGATAAAACTGCCTTAATGGCTTCTGCACCGCCCCTCCCTAAATCTAGGGAACTTATTAATTTTAACATATCAGATGAAGAGGAACATTTCGATTTAACAGATGAGGCTTTTAACACGAAAGACAGAAATATCCTGAGGATGATTTTCTAATGGCTGTGATAGATAAGTCAGTGAAAAAGCTGCAGGTTAATAAGGACTGCCTTCCTCAGAAATCTACATCTGTAAAAATGCTCAGTCCCTTGCAGCACGCTGTACAAGGAGCCATAAAACGAGGAGAAGATCCTATTTTCTGTTGTCCTGTCATAGAAAGACCTGATCCCAATAATTCGCAACAAACTATTAGGGAGCATCAGGCTCTCCCTTTGAAAGTTTTGAAAGATTGAAAATCTGCCTGTGCTCAATATGGGCCCACTGCTCCTTGTACTACTGCTATGGTTGACAGGAGAAGCTATTGCAGGAGAAGCTCTTCCCCCCGCTGATTGGAAGTCTAGTGCACGAGCTTGTTTAGATGGTGGAGATGATTTAATATGGAAGTCTGATTTTTATAAACGGGCTGCTGAACAAGCAGAAAAGAATGCTGCCCATAATATTCCTGTGGATTATCGTATGTTGGTGGGTGAAGGACCGTATATATCGTTTCAAGATCAGTTGTCTTATCCGTTTGTTGCTTATCCTCAAATAAATCATCTGGCGTTGCAAGCCTGGAGGAAATTACCTTCTACTCATAAAACTGAAGATCTTTCAAAAATTAAACAGGGACCTGATGAACCATATGCTGATATTGTAGATAGATTGTTACAGGCGGTGGGGAGACTCACTGGGGATGGACCCACTGGTACAATTGTAGTTAAGCAACTTGCTTTTGAAAACGCTAATAATGCGTGTCAGGCTGCGATTCGACCTTGGAGAAAACGGGGAACATTGGAGGATTATATTCGCCTTTGTGCAGACATTGGGCCTGCTTATATACAGGGTGCTGCTGTGGCTGCAGCATTAACTAAAGTGGGGTTTAAAAACAATCAAAAGAAAACAAAGACTTGTTTTAAATGCGGGAAGGCAGGTCGTTTTGCTAGAGAATGTAGATCTTTTCATTCTAAACCTAGTCCTTCCTTCCCTGTTCAAAAACCTCCAGATGGTCGGGAAATCCCTGGTTTATGCCCTAGATGCAATAGGGGAAAACACTGGGCACGAGATTGTCCTCGCTGACCCACAAGGATGGGACACCACTGTCGGGAAACTCCTCCCGGGCCCTTCCCTGGCCCCAACAAACAATAGGGGTGATGTCTGTGTATCCTCCTCAAATGATCAACCAGACATTAACCAAAAACAAAAACATACAATATCCTCGCTCTCCAGAGCAACACCAGGAAGCGCAGGACTGGAGCTCAGTACCTCCGCCCGATAGGTATTAACTCCTGAAATGGGTCCTCAGGCCCTCTCTACGGGCATCTATGGACCTTTACCCAAGGGTTTGATGGGACTATTATTGGGAAAAAGTAGTGTCACCATGAAAGGTTTAACTATTATGCCAGGAGTCATAGATTCTGACTACAAAGGAGAAATAAAAATCATGGCACAGGGCTTCCCTGGTGGCGCAGTGGTTGAGAGTCCGCCTGCCGATGCAGGGGACACGGGTTCGTGCCCCGGTCCGGGAGGATCCCACATGCCGCGGAGCGGCTGGGCCCGTGAGCCATGGCTGCTGAGCCTGCGCGTCCGGAGCCTGTGCTCCGCAACGGGAGAGACCACAACAGTGAGAGGTCCGCATACCGCAAAAAAAATAATAATAAATAAATAAAAATAAAATTGTCTTCCAGCAAATGCACATCTCTTTAAAAAAAAAAAAAATCATGGCACAAACTATTAACAATATAATAACTATTTCTCCTGGTGATAAAATTGCACAATTGCTACTTTTGCCCTTTGTACCTCATGGACAAATTTTACAACATCAAAAGAGAGAAACAAAGGCTTTTGGATCGTCTAATGCTGCCTACTGGATTCAGAAGATAGGGAAAGAACGTCCAGAAATGAAATGAACCATTAATGGAAAGGTTTTCTCAGGTTTGTTAGACACTGGAGCTGATGTCTCTGTTATGACGCAGATGCACTGGCCTAAACATTGGCCCATTAGTCCTACTATTACAGAACTTCAAGGAATAGGACAAAGTTCTTCTCCTATGCAAAGTAGTCAGTTATTATTATGGCAAGATAGTGAGGGCCATTCAGAATACTTCCAGCCTTATGTTTTACCTGGGCTGCCTTTAAACCTCTGGGGCCTAGATATATTAAAAGAAATGGGAGTATTGCTTTATAGTCCAAACTCTCAAGTCTCTAATATGATGTTGGATCAAGGATTTCTTCCCACAAAAGGGCTGGGAACAAATCAACAAGGAACTGTCTATCCCATTGATGTGAAAATAAATGATAGACAAGGTTTGGGTTTTTCTTAGGGGCCTTGGATTCTCCTCCACTCACTGCTGATCCAATTCCTTGGCTGACTGATGACCCTGTATGAGTGGACCAATGGCCCCTCACAAAGGAGAAATTAGAAACTGCAGAACAATTAGTACTGGAACAATTACAATTAGGGCATTTGGAAATTTCCAATAGCCCTTGGAATACTCCTATTTTTATTATCAAGAAAAAATCTGGAAAATATAGGTTAGGATCTAAGAGCTGTTAATAAAACTGTGCTAATAATGGGAGCTCTTCAACCAGGCCTACCCTCTCCAACAGCCATACCACACAATTATCATCTTTTAGTTATAGATTTAAAAGATTGTTTTTTCACTATTCCTTTGTTTCCTGAAGATAGAAAACATTTTGCTTTTAGCTTGCCTTCCTTAAATTTTAAGGAACCCATGAGGAGATTTCAATGGAAAGTATTGCCTCAGGGCATGGCAAATAGTCCTACGTTATGCCAAAAATGTGTGTCTCAGGCCTTGACTCCTGTGAGAAAAAGGTTTCCAACGTTATATCTCATACATTATATGGATGATATACTTTTAGCCACTGATAATATTCCTTTATTAGAGACTGCTTTTCAATTTTTACAACAATCCTTACGATCATTTGGCTTGGTCACTGCCTCAGAAAAAATTCAAAGACAATCTCCATTTTTATATTTGGGTAAATATATAGATAACACTACTATTAGGCCTCAAAAACTGCAAATTCGAGTTGATAATTTAAAAACATTAAATGATTTTCAAAAATTACTTGGAGATATTAATTGGCTAAGGCCTTCCTTAAAACTTACTACTGCTCAATTACAGCCTTTGTTGGATATTCTTAAAGGCAATTCAGACCCTTCATCATTATGCTGCATGACTCCAGAGGGTTTCCAAGCATTGCAAATAGTTAATAGAGCTTTCAGCTCTGCGCAGTTAACTCGAATACATACTCACCTGCCAATTTCTTTAATTGTTTGTCCAACACCTCATGTACCTACAGCTGTCTTATGGCAAACTGCTGGGATTATTGAATGGATTCATATGAGAACTACACCCTCTAAAGTTATTAACCCTTATTATGAACTTATTAGTAATTTAATAATGCAAGGTAGAACTAGATGCTTACAACTTATAGGAATATAACCTTCTCAAATTATTATCCCTTATTCAGTTAGTCAACAAAATTGGCTTTTTCAACATAGTAATGAATGGGGACTTGCTCTTGCAGGATTTCCAGGAAACCTAAAATATCATTATGCTGCTGATAAGATAATTCAATTTCGTAAAAATAATCTTTACATTTTTCCTTCTATAATCCAACAACACCCTATCCCACATGTACCTTTGGTTTTTACAGACGGGTCCTCCTCAGGAATGGCTATTGGCTATGGACGACGGGACAAAATTGATTGAACAAACTTCATTGACTTCAGCTCAGTGTGTTGAACTACATGCTGTTATTATGGCTTTTGAGCATTTTCCTTCTGTGTCTCTTAATCTGTTTTCTGATAGTAAATACCTTATTGATCTATTCTTTTGGAAACTGCGACCATAGGACATACTAATGACCCTGAATTATCATCCTCTTTTCGTTTGCTTCAACAGCTTATTCGTTCCCATGATGGTCCTGTCGCAGCTCTACATATCCGTGCTCATTCTAACTTGCCTGGTCCATTGACTAAACTTAATGCGACTGCAGATGTTTTAACTCGATCTAAACGTGATCTTTATCCCGTGCATTTTCCTCCCAAGAATAGAGTTGAAGTTACTCCTCCTCCTCAATCTCTTTTCCCTAAAGCAGGATATATCCCGATTTACCGTACTCCTTTCTGTTCATCATGCTGTCAAGAATGGCTAATGTATTGCATTCGCTACTTGCGTACTATAAATAAACATGGTTTATGTCCAGGACGCCCTTACGTTATGGTGAGTTATGATCAAACTCCTTTACAAGCAGCACAACACTCCCATCATCAATCAGCTACCACCTTACGCAAACAATTTTCCCTTACTCGTGGAGCCGCCCGACAAATTGTTAAGCAATGCCCACAATGTCTACCTCACCTTCCCGCTCCACATTATGGTGTCAATCCTCGTGGATTATTACCTAGTCATTTATGGCAAATGGATGTTACTCACATCCCCTCTTTTGGGAAATTGCAATTTGTTCATGTCACTATTGACACTTATTCTGGCTTCCTTTGTGCTACCGCACAAACAGGAGAAGCTACTAAACATGTTATCACTCATTCATTACACTGTTTTGTTTTCATGAACCTTCCCCAAATTATTAAAACAGATAATGGGCCCACTTACACTAGTGCTGCTTTTGCAACATTTTGTAATTCATTACAAATTACCCATATTACAGGCATTCCATATAACCCTCAAGGACAAGGTATTATAGAACGTGCAAATAGATATTTAAAGCTAACTATTGAAAAAAATGAAAAGGGGGGAATTATACAGAACACCACATAACCTTATAAATCATGCTCTGTTTATTTTAAATTTTCTCACTGTTGACAAATTTGGCTGCTCTGCAGGGGAGAGGTTGGTGGCTGAGCCACGATTGGTCTCTCAATCTCCGGAGGTCCTCTGGAAAGATCCGTTAACCAGCACTTGGCATGGTCCTGGTCCTGTGTTGATTTCAGGACGTGGTCACGTGTGTATCTTTCCCAGATCAGCGCCTGGACCTCGCTGGCTTCCTGAGCCCTTAGTCAAGCAAATAGATGGCTCGCCACAGCTCACAACTAGCTCAGAAGATGAAGAAGCTCTGCATCTCTCCCGAAAATTTGACAGTGTTGATTCAGAAAAAGAAGAAGAGGAGATCGCTTGCCAGGACGACTCAAAGGAGTGATGTTCCAACTTGGGGACAAATTAAACAACTGGTTTCATGAGCTCAAGGGTTAGTGAAACAACAGAATAATCCTGTTACACCTGTAACTTTATTTTTGGCTATGTTGGCAACCATTTCATGTGTTCCCTCTGTTAATGCAGCAACTTACTGGGCCTATGTACCTGATCCTCCACTATTACAACCCATATCTTGGTCTGAAGCAGACTTTCCTGTTTTTTATAATGATACGATATTTGGGCCTCTTACTGGGAATATAAAACCGATCAATATATCTGTAAACTATACTAATTGGTTTAATTCGTATCCTGTTTGTTTAAGCCCACTGAATTATGAATCTGGTTGTATGAAAGTTATTGGCTTTGAACACGATGAAAAGTATGGGGGAAAAATTATGTCATATGTCTCTCAAGGCCAACCTACTGTTGTGCAATTCTCTGGTAGTAATATCACTCTTTCTTGCAAAGCCACTAAGACACAGGTGATTTAGCAAATAACATCTATTGGTATACAAATCATCAAATGTTACAAATTTCAGGAAAGATTACTTATGCTAGCCCCAACGATCCCACTAATCATTCTATTGTTATAAGCAATATCACTAAGAGCGATTCAGGAAACTATCTATGCATAAAATTGTCAGTAGAAGGGCAAGGATTGCTTGTCATTGGTCATAAAGTTACAATTGAAAATAAGGTAACTAGAAATCAGTTTCCCTCTTTTATTCCTAACATTTTTCCTGAATCTAATTTTGAACCTTGTAATTTTACATGGAATGATTCCCAAATTTGGTGTACAATTGATTCTAGAAAGGGTTCTTTACTTGTTTCTTCTGTTCCTGTTACTAATGAACATTTAATATTTCACAAAAATTGGAATTTATGGAAATTAGCTTTATCTTACTCCAACGAACCAGTAATAAGTTGTGTTGCACCTCCTTATGCTTCGTTAATTGGTTCTATCAACCTAACGAATTCCTCTAATGGAGGTTATGACATTAGCTGTACTAACTGTATTTTTAATAGCTGCATATTCCCTTCTGCAGAAACCCAATCTATATTAATACTAAAACAGCCTATGTACGTCATGGTACCTGTACATGTAAATGAACCTTGGTATAAAAATACCGGAGTACAGGCATGGGTGGAACTCTCTAAAGCCTTGCAGAGAAGGAGACGCTTTACTGGGTGGCTAATAGTAAGTTGACTTGCCTGGGCTGCTCTGTCTGCTACCACGGCTGCTGCCGGTCTTGCTCTTTCACAGAGTATTAATGATGCTCACTTTGTTAATCAATTATCTCAAAATACCAGTCTTGCTTTATCTTTACAAAGTCACATAGATTTACAGATGAATAACAAGTTAGATGAATTTCAAAACGCAGTTTTGGGGATTGGAGATCAGATGGCAGCATTAAAATTGAGGATGCGTTTAGCTTGTCATGCAAAGTACACATGGATTTGTGTTACTCCTTATAAGTATGATGACTCTATTTGGGAATGGGAAAAAGTAAAAATGCATCTGCTGAGTGTTTGGTCAGATAATAATATTAGTCTTGATCTTAAGAAATTAAATGCTGAAATTCAGGATATGCAAAATGCACATCTTGATGATGTTTCGCCAGAAGATGCAATTCAAACTTTACTGGATCATTTACAGTGGCTAAACCCTCAGTCTTCGATTACTGGAGGGTTGTCAGGATTTATTACCCCGGCCGTAATTTGCCTATAATTGATAATAATCTTCCCATGTCTGTTTCGTATCCTCATGCAACAATATACTACTCTCGACACTAAGCTTCATGGAATAATTTTGCAGCAAAACTTAAAAAATAAAAAAGAGGGACCTGTGGGAAGCAGTCAGCCTTGAGAGCAGGCTGCAGACACGCCAGGCATGCCGCCGCTGCTTGAAGGGACTGTCCCTACTTGTTCCCCTCCTTGTTCCATTCCATGGGAGATAAATCACCAGGGCCCAGAGATCAGAGAGAATGTAAAATGAGGCAAGCAAAGCTGTCTCCCCCCTGGACATCTAAAGACCAAATGGTCAGATGTGCAGGTTATTTTTGATGATTCTGGGTTTACGGGTTTTCTCCCAGGGAAGTTAACCTTGAGCCGGGACAGTCTTCGGATAATGTAAACCACCGTCCGGCAACCTTCCCTTTTCTAGTCTATATATTCTGCAACTGTAGCGCAATAAAATTTGCCTTGCAACCATCAGTTGTCTTGGTCCTTCTGACCCCATTCGTCGGTGCTGTTTCAGTTCCTCACCCCTTCCCTTCTGGCTCTGGTCGGTTTGGTCTTCTTCATCTGGCTGGTCCGCGGCACCTAACATCAGTATTGTGCTGTTTTACCAATAGGTGAATTACTCACATGTTTAAGGCAGTGCTATCTAACAGCAATAGAATGCAAGGCACATGTGAACATTTTAATACTTCAGAGGCCACGTTAAAAGGTAAAAACAAACAGGTAAAATTAATTTTAGTGTTATATATCATCTAATCCAATAAATCCAAAATATTATATCACTGCAGTGTGTAATCAATACAGAAAATTACTAGTGAGATATTTAATTTTTTTTCTTTTTTAACCACTCTAAGCCGTTGAAATCTGATTTATTTTACACTTCCCTCACATCTTATTTTGGACTAGGCGTATGTGGCTAGTGGCTACCATGCTGAACAGTGCAGATGTAAGGGCTCCAGACAGAAACTTTTAAAAGTAAAGCACGTTTTAAAGAATTGGATATTTGATTTTTCTACAATGCAATGTAAAAGTTACCACACGGAAAATCGTATCTCATTTATTTTGTGATTTTTGAATTAGAACTGAAAATGGTGTGTGTTGATGATGTCATAGTTTAATCAGCAGTATCTTTTTTTTTTTTCCTGGTGGCACATGATATAATGGTGCATCTTCTAATTCGTGACATTTCAGATTTTAAGAAATACAAATCTCAACCCTCACAGTCTCTGGCTTTTCCTCCATAAAACAGGGCAACAAGAGGACCTGTGGAATAGGGTTGTTAAGAGCGTTAAATAAGATAATGTGTGTAAAATATTTAGCAGCTTCTAGGTGCTGCCTCTGTTTCTTAGCTCATGGCCCCTCCCATATTTAAAGTCTTTGCTCTGACCTCTGCTTCTGTCATCGTATTTCCTCCAACTATGACTCTCCTTTCCTCTTTCACTTGAAACAACCCTTGTGATTACATCAGGCCCACTTGGAAAATAGAAGATAATCTCCCCATCTCAAGATCTTCAGATATGATCCATTATTCATATCTGCAAAGTCTCATATGAGTCACACATTTATAGGTTCCAGTGAATAGGATGTGGATATCTTGGGGGACATCATTCTGTCTCCCACATTTGGAAAGGGTAAGGTTTTGCTTTAACCCTGATCTCTATACTCTCTCTATGCAATAGAAAAAAAACTCAATGTGCTAAAGAAACTATTCTTATCAATTCGAGGTAGGTGGCAGCAAATGTAGACCCAGTTGGAAGATGCCAGAGCAGCTGTAAATATGAAGAGAGAATGATCAGATGTGTGGCTGCAAATTGAGGTGAACACTGTCTTCCCACATAGAGATGTCCCTGCTTCTTCTCACTTTCCCAATTTGGAAATAGCTGTCCCCACCTTTCTCTTTGCATAAAGAGCCTGGACGCTTACTCTAAATGCTTTTAGACCAGTGGTTCTCAGCCTTGGCTGTATATTGGAATCACCTGGGATGAGGGTGGAGGGCTTTTCAAAACTATCAATGACCTTAAATGAAATCAAGATATCTGAGGTTGGGGCCCAGGCACTACTATTTTAAAATATCGCCGGATGATTCTAAGGTATTACTCTCTAATGGTCTCTAATGGGAGTCTCTGGTGTAAAGGAAGTAACTGAATTGCTCTTCCACAGACTCACAGAATGTTCTTTCCCTTTTTCTTCTCTTTACTAAATGATGTTTCACTTTGGTCTGAGTACCTCTAGAATCACGGGCCTTGAAGGTTTAAGAATTTTAGTGTTGGGGGCTTCCCTGCTGGTGCAGTGGTTGAGAGTCCGCCTGCAGATGCAGGGGACATGGGTTCGTGCCCCGGTCCGGGAAGATCCCACATGCCGCTGAAAGGCTGGGCCCGTGAGCCGTGGCCGCTGAGCCTGCGCGTCCGGAGCCTGTGCTCCGCAATGGGAGAGGCCACAACAGTGAGAGGCCTGCGTACTGCAAAAAAAAAAAAAAAAGAATTTTAGTGTTGGATGAGATCATTGAAACGAGGTGACTACTGATTGACCCATGAGCTGGACCTGGGCAGTCAGAGGCTCCTCACCCCTCCCCTGTCCTTGGAATGTGTATTTCATCTGCTCCCCCGCCCCCCGCTCCCAAACTAGAAGATGCCTCAAGGACATAGTCTTGAAAATGCAAGGTGTTGTTGAGACCATCTGGATGGTATACACGACTGAACCCCTGCTAAAGCCGCTACGTAAACTTTAAGATTCTGGAGGGCGGGTGCGGAGATCTACTCATCTCGTGACCATCCAAGACAAGCCTCATATGTAAATTTCTTGCTTATTAAACTGCCATTTACCAATCTGGAGTGATTCGCCTCTTCGGTCTCTCCTTGCCCTTTGCATACGGGGACGCGCAGGATTATCAGAGAAATTCTCCCTCCAATCTTGTCAATATCTAACCATTGAAGACAAATCCGCTTTGGAACTCTTCCCTGCAAACCAAATGTAAGTGAATCATTAATAACATTTCTTAAACAATTAGTAATCAAGTAAGCTGCTGTTAAGATTTTCCCTCCTGGGAGAATTTTCTTTCCACGTTCAAAGGATTAGTGGCACTCTACCCTCTCCCCGGGCAGTTTAGATCAGTTTATTTAAAAGCCTGGGGAGTATTTGAATCACCATTTCTCATCTTCCCTCAGAAAGCCCTTCCTCCTCTATCTCTGAGGGTAGAAATCCTATCTCTCTTAAAGCTTATATCAAATGACACCTCCCCATCCTTCCTTCCTGCTCTAGATATAACGATCTCCTTTGAGCCTCCTTGACACTCTGTATCCTTTTTTTTTTTTTTTTTTTTTTTGTGGTTCGCGGGCCTCTCACTGTTGTGGCCTCTCCCGTTGCGGAGCACAGGCTCTGGACGCACAGGCTCAGCGGCCATGGCTCACGGGCCTAGCCGCTCCGCGGCATGTGGGATCCTCCCGGACCGGGGCACGAACCCATGTCCCCTGCATCGGCAGGCGGACTCTCAACCACTGCGCCACCAGGGAAGCCCACAGTTGAGTCTTTGAGAGCATGCTTTATTGCTTATTTCTTCAACTGTTCCCACTTCCTTCTCCACATCCCAGTGCACTGATTGTGCAGTGCCTGGCACATAGTAGGAACTCAGTAAATGTTTGTTGAACTAGAACTTTAAACCAAACTTCTTGTTTCAATTAATTTTTATTGGAGTATACTTGCTTTACAATGTTGTGTTAGTTTCTGCTGTACAGCAAAGTGAATCAGCTATACGTATACATGTATCCCCTTTTTTGGATTTCCTTCCCATTTAGGTCACCACAGGGCACTGAGTAGAGTTCCCTGTGCTATACAGTAGGTTCTCATTAGTTATCTATTTTATACATAGCAGTGTATATACGTCAATCCCAATCTAAACCAAACTTCTTAACTCATTCTTAGAGTTAATAGAAACACTGTTTCTTCTCAAGAAGAATTATAGAAGCACCACCCTCTGAAAACTCCTCATGATGAAAAGTGATGGAAGCAATTTGAGGCTTCCAGAGGGATTCCCTGGGGGAGAGGAAAGGCCAGGAAAGGGCTAAGATCACTGGAAGAGCTGAAGCCTGGCAGGCTTGCAGAAGGTTAGGAGGAGGGTTGTTTCCCACTCATGCAAAGACCTGAATGGAATAGTTCGTAAAACCAAAGAATGTCAGCACAATGGTCTCAGAAGGCACTCAGAAATCAGGCCCAGAGAGGGTATGGTGACTTGTAGAAAATCAGCTACATAACAAAAAGGCTGGGACTACGTTCCAAGTCTTGCTTCCTTATTCCGTGCTTCTTTCAAGACAACACTGGGGTTTGCAAAAAGATATTATAAAGTGCATTAAAAAAAAAAAGACATTTTTAATGTTATGTTTGGAACAGGAGAGACGAAAGGGGTAGGCTACTCCTTAGGGCATGGGGTGTAATGTTAAAAGGTAAGAATCCTGTTCCACAGCAGCCTTCTCTATCAAGGAAATTGATACTTAGCATGCTAAAAAAAGATAGTCCAAAATAGTTAACAGGTAATCAGATTTTAAGATAGGTGAGAAGATATAAGGAAAGTGCTTCAAGCCTTCAGACCCAAAGACATTCCATTTCAGAACACTGAAAAAAGAAAACAAAAAACTTAGCAGCTGCTGTAAGTTTCCTGGGGGAGAGTATAATTAGACACTTTAAAGCAAGGGTTAACTAGCTGCCTGGGGTCAACAACCGCTACAAGGCCAAAGGAGATTTCACACTCAAGCCTCTCTCCATCCAAAGTTCAGCAGTTTCTCTTCTACCAGGTGTCTCTGGTCATTAAATGGGCCAGTTAATTCCTCCACAGAATCAGGGTTTTGAATGATTGCAGCAGACTGAAAGGAAGCATCTACACCAACAAATGAAATGTTATAGGGCAAGTGGTTAAGTCCCACATGGTTTTTAATATGGTTTTATCAGTATTGTTTTTAATCTGTACAAACACAAAACAGAGAAGATATAGGATAAAAATAATTCATGTCCCCAAAGGTTAAGCATCTCAGTTGACTCCAAGCTCATATCTTTGTGTGATACAGTTGCCAAAATGGCTAACGAAATCTTAGGCGGCATTAATAAAGTGATACCGTTTAAACTAAAAGGAGAATAGGGCTACTGTACGGTGCCAGTCAGACCTCATCTGTAGTATTCTGTTCAGCTTGGTCGGTGCCAGGGAGGGGTAAATAAGATAATACAAGATCTAGAAGCCATGTCATGTGACAGCTTAGAGGACTTGGGAATGTTCATTTGGAGAACAGAAGGCTGTTCATTTTAGTGACTAAAATAGAAAGGAGGCAGTCAATTTGCTGTGTTGCTATATAAGATTAACTGCTACATGAAGGCAAACTTTAATTTAAGAAAGGAAACTCGTGCTGTGGAATGCTCTGCATGTGCCCTCTGTTGTGCTAGGTGAGTTAATCATTTTGTTAAAATCTTTCAGAAATTGATGGACGTGTGGGGTTTGGGTGTGATAAGCTCCCAGTTGCTGGAAGTGGGATGTTCGGCTTAGCACTGCTCATTTAAAGCAGCAGTAACCTCTCTTCTGCTTCCCAGACTTTTGAGTGTCATCCAGGCCCTTCTGGAGCCAGCTTCCTCCTTGGAGGCAGGCTCTCCGGGTGGCAGAAAAGGCTGCTGTGCTTCTGTAACATGGATTTCCAAGACAACTTTAAGGTTTCAAATCCCCAGTGAAACGGTGACTGCAAGTGAGGGGCTACCTAGTCGCAATCTTCCTAAGCCGGTATTTCTTAGCCAGTCTTGAATGTTGGGACGGACCCACATTTGTCTAGAACGTGTTGGTGGGAAGGGCTGGGTAGTGGAGGAGAGCCTAGGCCTTCCATTTGCTTATGAGGGACTGTGACCAGAGAAGGGAATGACTCAGGAAATAATACTCCGTGGATACATCTCTTGGCCAGTTGCAGGCGTTTTCTTCACATACACCTTTGGTTTAGAATCACGCAAATGCTGAGAGCCTCCAGCCTAAGGCATGCCTCTGACAGTGAACAGTGGATCGGCCAGGGTCTTGGCAGGAACCGGAACTCAGCTCGGAGGATTCCAATGAAGAGAGTTTAATGAGGGGACCATTACAGAGGTGTGATCAGGGAATCAGCAAAGGAACCTCAAACGCACCAAGGGGCACACTCCACGTTCAAGGCCACATACTTGCTCTCTCCCTATTGGCCATACTACCCCCCTGGTATCCATACGCCTCCTTCATCACCTCCAGGTCTTGGTTATAACACTACCTTCTCAAGGGAGCATTGTAACTGTTGCTCATCGTCATTCCCGCCCTCCTCCCCCATCTAACTGTTTAATATATCCTAATATCATCTGATGTTTTTATATTTTAATTATTTATTATCTGTATCTACCCACTACAAGTGCAGAGATTTTTGTCTGTTCCATTCATTGCTATAATCCCAGCACCTGGCATACTGCCTGGCCCAAGGAAGAGGTTCAGTGAATCTTTGTTGAATGAATGAATGAATACTAACTGTACTTATTAGAGCTCAAAGAATTGTCCAAGATCCATCTTTCTGCTTCAACTTGCTGATCACACTCCTGCCCTTTGGAGGGAAGCCTCTGAAATGCACTAGAGCTTGGATTTGGCCACAAGAGGGTGGTGTTGATCAGCTTTTCATTTTTTTAGGAGCCTTCTGAGAACCTTCACCCTTTCCTCCTTAGACCCCCCCCCAAAAAAACGTGGGATAGTGTCATGTCGGCAGCCAAAGCAAACATACAGTATGTCTCTTCCACCCTGACATTGCTGTGCAAGTGAAATTTGGTTAAAACCTTTGTCAGGAATGGTCTTGGAAGGAGAAAAGTCAGCAGAAGGCAAGAACCTCAGGAATGCACAGGAGGAAGGAGCTGCCAAACGAAGGTGCCTCCGCCATTGAGCTCTGGTACCTCCACCATTGAGCTCTGGTACCTCCGCCATTGAGCTCTGGTACCCAGTAGACACCACCAGCTGGTCACACAACCTCGTGTTTTGTGCCACATCCTCCTACCTCCCTTCCCTTTCTTTTTTCCCCCTTCCCTTTCTACTGCCAATGCCCAGTTGGCTATACCGGCAAAAGAAAGAGCTCTCATAATACAGGTCAAGGCTCATGGTTCCAGCTGTTACCCTCCAGATGCCACAGAAGGGACTTACAAATTCTTCAAGGAATCTTTGTAAAGACACGGTTCTTGGGGCCGTGAGGGACGATACAGAATCAAGGGGTCAGAAGCCCTGCCGTCAATACACACAGCAACAACACTACAAGGCACAAGTGGGCAGGGCAGTAAGGGAAGCCCGGAGAAGGTGCATTTGAATTACGATTTGAATTTATTATAGCACTTGAATTTTAGGGTAATTTTCTTCTCAATTGAGAATGAGTAACCATCCAAGGACATGTAAAAGGTCAGCTTTTCAGGATATCCCACTCCTGGAAGGCATAGCATAAGATAAAATAAAAGAGCTTTAGGGAAGATAATGCGTTGTTATCTTCCCTAAAGGACTCACAGACCAAATTCACAGACCCACACAGTGAACTCTGATCAAACATATTTTTTATTTGAAAGAGAGACACTCTGGAGAAAATGCGAGGGACGAGAAAGAAATGAAGAGGTCGGATGTCAAAGCAGCAGCTCTGAGTCAAAGCTCCACTTCCTTCCCGGCCCATCCCCCAAATGGGGCCACAGCCATGGCCCCCTCTCTGCTTGGGTGCAGTGTGAAGCCCTCAGGTCACTCCAGACTAATGTGGTAGAACTTCTTCTACCTCTAGAGTGAGGAAGGGAAATAAGATGTCCCTCAGCCTCTTCAAGGTGTCTCTGCTCATTACCATGGGCAGAGCATCTACAAGGAGGTCTGGGTTTATGTACTGCAGGTAGAAAAGCACATAACCCAGCAGCCTAATGAAGATCATGACCATGAAGACAAGATCCCTGAAATGCCTGCAAAGAGACATCCATCGTTAGCATGGGGGAAAAAGACAGCCCAGGATCCAGCCGCAGGAGGTGAACTTCACACTTATAAATGACTGATGAATTGCTTTCTTCAGGCAAACCTGATGGGGAAGTGGGGAATGGAGACACAAAGGGTGAGGGTAAGGGATAGGTGATAACAGAAAAAGATGGATGTGGTGGTAAGGAATTGAATACAGCCCTCCTGACATTTAAGCCCTCCAACAGAATAGGTGTCCACATAGAAGAGTTGAAGGTGCAGAAGAATAAGACCTTCCAGGTACTATATACGCAGGCCTTTGTGGAGGTTGTCAGAAAAGGTCCAGGACTGTCACACTTGTGAGTCTCATGATCAGTGGCCCTCTTCAGGCCCACTGTAGAAAGCAGTTCTAGAACTTGAAATAAGTCTGGGCCATCTCTGATATTAACATCCACATAAAATGGTTAAGGTTGATTTTTTCTAAACATCAAGTACCAAAAGAAACCAACTTAAATAATAATAGATTGTGTGTGTGTGTGCACCTGTGTGTGTGTGTGTGTCTTCTTGTGTACATCCAAGAAAATTCCACCTGGAAAACTAACCTAAGGCTTTCAGTCTTTAACTATATTGAAATGGCATAAATTGAAGCTTTTCGTTAAAGTGCCACATGGAGTATTTTAGAGTTAGTGTCCTTGTTTCAAAACTTAAAAAAGAAAAGGCCTGGAGAGTTCAAGTAATTTTTTTTTTTAAATTTCAGCCTGCAATAAAAGAGCTAAGAAAATTAATGCACCCTGAACTCTCTTTCCAGCAAAGAGGAGAGCAGATGATCAGATTTAGAATCTGAAAAACAGAAAGGGGCCCTACTATGGGTTGTAAAACAACCCATTGAAATTGAAACAGAAATGCAACCAGCAAGCTTCATCTTGAACTTCTCAGAAATAGCCACTTTCTGTTTTCAGAAAACAAGGAAGGAGGAGTTAGGATAAATCTGGGGCTGCCTGATATTTTCTGGTTGGTGGCTATGTTAATCCTCACGCCATATGCTCTTACCAAGTTACTTACTTCTACGGAGTGAAGATGACCTAGACCAGGAAAAAAAAAACCAAAGAAACCAACAAGATTCTACCACTTACCTGCTATACCAAAAGATTCTCTTCTGTTTCTTAATGATGGTCTTCTCCTGTGAGAAGCAATAAAAGCCACAGGGGTGCCTGTTCATGTGCTCACAGAGAGGCAGTATAGCAGGGTGGTTAGAGAGCTTGACCCAGAAGTCACTGGCTCTGCCACGTCCTAGCTGCCATGGTGTGAAGCAAGGTACTGAGCCTCATTATTTCCTAACTCTGGTTATTGAAAAGAAGGGGACGGGGCAGGGGGCAGGAAGAGCGAAGCCAGGGGAGGAAGGGATAGAGGAGACTCCAGTTTGGGACAAGGAAGACTTACCATGTTGCTTTGGATGGTCTCCACCAGAACTGACCCCGGTTTCACTGTATGGGAGGAGTTGTTCTGGGCTTTGAACCTGGGTGAGAAAAATCAGATCCAAGAATTAAGTAACATAATCCGTGGGACTGATGAAAGGGGATTTTCTAAGTCATGCAACATCTATGATTTGTTTCCTAGATTCTTGATAACATTCACAATGTACAATATTCAAAATTTATAATTGGTCAATGTACAAAGAAACAAGAACTTGTGGTCCATTCTCAAGAGAAAAGACAATCAATGAAAAGTAACATGACACAACCCTGATGTTGGATTCACACTGCAAAATGTCTGTCTTCTGGTGGCAGTTCAAACCTCAGTTCGAGTCTGATATCCTCAGCTGGGCTGTTCACAGAATGCCCTGGGCGTGCGTGGTTTTGGAGGTCAGCCTGCAATTTGGGCCGAGTTTAGATAAAATTTGAGGCTCTCCCTCTCTGGCTCTCTGTTTTTTATCCAGCAGTTTGACTACCCCAAACTCTGTCCTCTATTTTCTAGCCCAGACAGACTAAGTTTTCTCAAGGTATTTTAGTTGACCCTCACACACCAAGTTTAGTTTGCCCTCAGTCTAAAAGTGATAAAATGGGGAAATGATCTCCTGCCTTCCCTTCTTCCAAGTGTCAACCACCCTCCAGAATCTGCTTGGTTTTATTCACTCTCCAGTGCCTTCCAACTGTCCGTTCATTTCTCTTGTTTTGTTGTTCAGAGTTTAGAGCTGTTTCCTGCCGGAGGGTCAGATCCAGTAAAAACTTACTAGGCTTTACATGGGAATCTTTTTGTAATAATCAAATAGAGAAGAAAGGGGAGAAGTGACACAGACTCCACGTTCTGGCCATGATGGAATAGCTTGTATCAGGCTAGTCCAACTCTACAAGCAGCTATAAAAACCGGACAAAATACATAAAAAAGCCATTTGAATGCATTGAAGAATGCAGTCAGAAGACGAGGGGATACAAACCCTGAGCAAAGTAAACTTACTGAGGAAAGCTCCTCATGAGTTCTAGGCTTTTCCCCAAGGGCACTTTGTGGTACAGGGAATAGAGTCCAAGGAGCAGGTGGCAGCATCAGTTGGCTGAGGAGACAGGGATTGGAGTTTAAGACCATAAGGGGAAAAATCCAAGGCAGGGTTGGAGTCCTGAGTCTATCTATTCAAAATGTTTCAGCGTCCTGCCCTTGGGTGAGTCATTCATCGATTCCTTTGTTTTCGAGGGATAGTAGTACATGAATTTTCAACTGTGCAAAGGATTTGTGTCCCTAGCCCCCATGTTGTTCAAGGGTCAACTCAATCTATAAACCAATTGTATTTCTATATACTATCAGTAATCCATTAGAAAATCAAATTAACAAATACCTTATTTACAATAAAATCAAAAATATCAAATACCTAAGAATAAATCTGATGAAAGATGATAAAAGATGCACAAGCACACTACAGAAAAGTATAAAACATGTTTATGAAAAATTAACGAAGATCTAAATACATAGAGGGATGATAATGTTCATGGCTTGGAAAACTCAATGTTGTTTAGATATTAATTAGCCTCCAAATTAATCTGTAGATTCCATGTAATTTCAATCAAGATCTCAGCAAGTTTTTATTTTTTTGGTAGAAATTGAAAAACTAATTTTAAAATTTATATGGAAATTCAAAGGGCCAAAAAATAGGGACTTCCTTGGTTGACGCAGTGGTTAAGAATCTGCCTGCCAATTCAGGGGACACAGGTTGGATCCCTGGTCCAGGAAGATCCCACATACCGTGGAGCAACTAAGCCTGTGTACCACAACTACTGACCCTGTGCTCTAGAGCTTGCAAGCCACAACTGCTGAGCCCACATGCTACAACTACTGAAGCCCACGCGCCCTAGAGCTTGTGCTCCACAACAAGAGATGCCACCACAATGAGAAGCCCAAGCGCTGCAATGAAGAGTAGCCCCTGCTTGCCAAAACTAGAGAAAACCATGTGCAGCAACAAAGACCCAACGCAGCCTAAATAAATAAATAAATAAAATAAACATTTAAAAAACAAAACGAAGAGCCAAAAATAGCCAAGATAAGCGTTCTCTCTGTCCGGGTGTTTTCCCCCCCCCCATTAAAAATCACTTTATTGAGCAATCGCTGACATACAGAAAAGCATAAGTATGCATTTGTAAAACCAACACCACAATCTATGCCATAAACATACGCAGCATCTCCAAAAGTTTCCTCCCACCCTCTTTATTTATTTATTTATTTACTTTTTTACATCTTTATTGGAGTATAATTGCTTTACAATGGTGTGTTAGTTTCTGCTTTATAACAAAGTGAATCAGTTATACATATACATATGTTCCCATATCTCCTCCCTCTTGTGTCTCCCTCCCACCCTCCCTGTCCCACCCCTCTAGGTGGTCACAAAGCACCGAGCTGATCTCCCTGTGCTATGCGGCTGCTTCCCACTAGCTATCTACCTTACGTTTGGTAGTGTATATATGTCCATGCCTCTCTCTCGCTTTGTCACAGCTCACCCTTCCCCCTCCCCATATCCTCAAGTCCGTTCTCCAGTAGGTCTGTGTCTTTATTCCTGTCTTACCCCCAGGTTCTTCATGACATTTTTTTTCTTAAATTCCATATATATGTGTTAGCATACGGTATTTGTCTTTCTCTTTCTGACTTACTTCACTCTGTGTGACAGACTCTAGGTCTATCCACCTCATTACAAATAGCTCAATTTCGTTTCTTTTTATGGCTGAGTAATATTCCATTGTATATATGTGCCACATCTTCTTTATCCATTCATCCGATGATGGACACTTAGGTTGCTTCCATGTCCTGGCTATTGTAAATAGAGCTGCAATGAACATTTTGGTACATGACTCTTTTTGAATTATGGTTTTCTCAGGGTATATGCCCAGTAGTGGGATTGCTGGGTGGTATGGTAGCTCTATTTGTAGTTTTTTAAGGAACCTCCATACTGTTCTCCACAGTGGCTGTATCAATTTACATTCCCACCAACAGTGCAAGAGGGCTCCATTTTCTCCACACTCTCTCCAGCATTTATTGTTTCTAGATTTTTTGACGATGGCCATTCTGACTGGTGTGAGATGATAGCTCATTGTAGTTTTGATTTGCATTTCTCTAATGATTAATGATGTTGAGCATTCATTCATGTGTTTGTTGGCAGTCTGTATATCTTCTTTGCAGAAATGTCTATTTAGGTCTTCTGCCCATATTTGGATTGGGTTGTTTGTTTTTTTGTTATTGAGCTGCATTAGCTGCTTATAAATTTTGGAGATTAATCCTTTGTCAGTTGCTTCATTTGCAAATATTTTCTCCCATTCTGAGGGTTGTCCTTTGGTCTTGTTTATGGTTTCCTTTGCTGTGCAAAAGCTTTGAAGTTTCATTAGGTCCCATTTATTTATTTTTGTTTTTATTACCATTTCTCTAGGAAGTGGGTCAAAAAAGATCTTGCTGTGATTTATGTCATAGAGTGTTCTGCCTATGTTTTCCTCTAAGAGTTTGATAGTGTCTGGCCTTACATTTAGGTCTCTAATCCATTTTGAGTTTATTTTTGTATATGGTGTTAGGGAGTGTTCTAATTTCATTCTTTTACGTGTAGTTGTCCAGTTTTCCCAGCACCACTTATTGAAGAGGCGGTCCATTCTCGACTGTACATTCCTGCCTCCTTGATCAAAGATAAGGTGACCATATGTGTGTGGGTTTATCGCCGGGCTTTCTATCCTGTTTCGTTGATCTATCTTTCTGTTTTTGTGCCAGTACCATACTGTCTTGATTACTGTAGATTTGTAGTATAGTCTGAAGTCAGGGAGCCTGATTCCTCCAGCTCCGTTTTTCGTTCTCAAGATTGCTTTGGCTATTCGGGGTCTTTACTGTTTCCATACAAATTGTGAATTTTTTTGTTCTAGTTCTGTGAAAAATACCAGTGGTAGTTTGATAGGGATTGCATTGAATCTGTAAATTGCTTTGGGTAGTAGAGTCATTTTCACAATGTTGGTTCTTCCAATCCAAGAACATGGTATATCTCTCCATCTCTTTGTATCATCTTTAATTTCTTTCATCAGTGTCTTATAATTTTCTGCATACAGGTCTTTTGTCTCCTTAGGTAGGTTTATTCCTAGATATTTGATTCTTTTTGTTGCAATGGTAAATGGGAGTGTTTTCTTGATTTCACTTTCAGATTTTTCATCATTAGGGTATAGGAATGCCAGAGATTTCTGTGCATTAATTTTGTTTCCTGCTACTTTACCAAATTCATTGATTAGCTCTAGTAGTTTTCTGGTAGCATCTTTACGATTCTCTATGTATAGTATCATGTCATCTGCAAACAGTGACAGCTTTACTTCTTCGTTTCCAATTTGGATTCCTTTTATTTCCTTTTCTTCTCTGATGGCTGTGGCTAAAACTTCCAAAACAATGTTGAATAACAGTGGTGAGAGTGGGCAACATTGTCTTGTTCCTGATCTTAGTGGAAATGCTTTCAATTTTTCACCATTGAGGACAATGTTGTCTGTGGGTTTTTCATATATGGCCTTTATTATGTTGAGGAGAGTTCCCTCTATACCTACTTTCTGGAGGGTTTTTATCATAAATGGGTGTTGAATTTTGTCAAAAGCTTTCTCTGCATCTATTGAGATGACCATATGTTTTTTCTCCTTCACTTTGTTAATATGGTTTATCACATTGATTGATTTGCGTATATTAAAGAATCCTTGCATTCCTGGAATAAACCCCACTCAATCATGGTGTATGATCCTTTTAATGTGCTGTTGTATTCTGTTTGCTAGTATTTTGTTGAGGATTTTTGCATCTATGTTCATGAGTGATATTGGCCTGTAGTTTTCTTTCTCTGTGACATCCTTGTCTGGTTTTGGTATCAGGGTGATGGTGGCCTTGTAGAATGAGTTTGGGAGTGTTCCTCCCTCTGCTATATTTTGGAAGAGTTTGAGAAGAATAGGTGTTAGCTCTTCTCTAAATGTTTGATAGAATTCGCGTGTGAAGCCATCTGGTCCTGGGCTTTTGTTTTTTGGAAGATTTTTAATCACAGTCTCAATTTCAGTGCTTGTGATTTGTCTATTTATATTTTCTATTTCTTCCTGGTCCAGTCTCAGAATGTTATGCTTTTCTAAGAATTTGTCCATTTGTTCCATGTTGTCCATTTTATTAGCATAGAGTTGCTTGTAGTAATCTCTCATGATCCTTTGTATTTCTGCAGTGTCAGTTGTTACTTCTCCTTTTTCATTTCTATTTTCTTGATTTGAGTCTTCTTTCCTTTTTCCTTGATGAGTCTGGCTAATGGTTTAGCAATTTTGTTTACCTTCTCAAAGAACCAGCTTTTAGTTTTACTGATATTTGCTATTGGTCCTTTATGTCTTTTTCATTTATTTCTGATCTGATCTTTATGATTTCTTTCATTCTGCTAACTTTGGAGTTTTTTTGTTCTCCTTTCTCTAATTGCTTTAGGTGTAAGTTTAGGTTGTTTATTTGAGATGTTTCTTGTTTCTGTGGTAGGATTGTATTGCTATAAACTTCCTTCTTAGAACTGCTTTTGCTGCATCCCATAGGTTTTGGGTTGTCGTGTTTTCATCGTCATTTGTGTGTAGGTATTTTTTGATTTCCTCTTTGATTTCTTCAGTGATCTCTTGGTTATTAAGTAGTGTATTGTTTAGTTTCCACGTATTTGTACTTTATACAGATTTTTTTCCTGTCATTGATATCTAGTCTCATTACATTGTGGTCTGAAAAGATACTTGATATGATTTCAATTTTCTTAAATTTACCAAGGTTAGATTTGTGACCCAAGACATCATCTGTCCTAGATAATGTTCCATGAGCACTTGAGAAGAAAGTGTATTCTGTTGTTTTTGGATGGAATGTCCTATAAATATCAATTAAGTCCACCTTATTTAATGTGTTATTTAAAGCTTGTGTTTCCTTATTTATTTTCATTTTGGATGATCTGTCCATTGATGAAAGTGGGGTGTTAAAGTCCCCTACTCTGATTGTGTTACTGTTGATTTCCCCTTTTATGGCTGTTAGCATTTGCCTTATGTATTGAGGTGCTCCTATGTTGGGTGCATATATATTTATAACTGTTATATCTTCTTGGATTGATTCCTTGATCATTGTGTAGTGTCCTTCTATATCTCTCATAATAGTCTTTATTTTAAAGCCTATTTTGTGTGATAGAAAAATTGCTACTCCAGTTTTCTTTGATTTCTATTTGCATGGAATATCTTTTTCCATCCCTTCACTTTCAGTCTGTATGTGTCCCTAGGTCTGAAGTGGGTCTCTTGTAGACAGCATACATATGGGTCTTGTTTTTGTATCCATTCAGCCAGTCTATGTCTTTTGGTTGGAGCATTTAATCCATTGACATATAGGGTAATTATCAATGTATGTGTTCCTATTACCATTTTCTTAATTGTTTTGGGTTTGCTTTTGTAGGTGTTTTCCTTCTCTTGTGTTTCCTGCCTATAGAAGTTCCTTTAGCATTTGTTGTAAAGCTGGTTTGGTCATGCTGAATTCTGTTAGCTTTTGCTTGTCTCTAATTATTTTAATTTCCCCATTGAATCTGAATGATACCCTTGCTGGGTAGAATAATCTTGGTTGTAGGTTTTCCCCTTTCATCACTTTAAATATGTCCTGCCACACCCTCTGGCTTGCAGAGTTTCTGCTGAAAAATCAGCTGTTAACTTTATGGGGATTCCCTTATATGTTATTTGTTGCTTTTCCCTTGCTGCTTTTAATATTTTTTACTTGTATTTAATTTTTGATAGTTTGATTAATATGTGTTTTGGTGTGTTTCTCTTTGGGTTTTCCTGTATGGTACTCTCTGTGCTTCCTGGAATTCATTGACTATTTCCTTTCCTATGTTAGGCAAGTTTTTGACTATAATCTCTTCAAATATTTTCTCAGACCCTTTCTTTTGCTCTTCTTCTTCTGGAATCCCTATAATTTGAATATTGGTGCTTTTAATGTTGTCCCAGAGGTCTCTGAGACTGTCTTCAATTCTTTTCATTCTTTTTTCTTTATTCTGCTCCCTGCCAGTTATAGCCACCATTTCATCTTCCAGCTCACTTATCCATTCTTCTGCCTCAGTTACTCTGTTATCAATTCCTTCTAGAGTATTTTTAATTTCAGGAATTGTGTTGTTCGTCACTAGTTGTTTGCTCTTTAGTTCTTCTAGATTCTGTTAAATGTTGTATTTTCTCCATTCTGTTTCCGAAATTTTGGATCCTACTTTACTATCAGTACTCCGAATTCTTTTTCAGGTAGGTTGCCTATTTTTTCTTCATTTATTTGGTCTGGTACATTTTTTTTTTTTTTTTTCGGTACGCGGGCCTCTCATTGTTGTGGCCTCTCCCATTGTGGAGCACAGGCTCCAGACGCACAGCCTCAGCGGCCATGGCTCATGGGCTCATGGGCTCAGCCGCTTGGTGGCATGTGGGATCTTCCCGGACCAGGGCACGAACCAGTGTCCCCCGCATCGGCAGGCAGACTCTCAACCACTGCGCCACCAGGGAAGCCAGGTCTGGTACCTTTTTACCTTGCTCCTTTGTCTGTAACATTTTTTTTTTTGTCCTTCCATGTTTTTGTTTTTTTGATGAGTGGTGCTGTATTCCTGTCTTACTTGTTGTCTTTCCTGTTATGTCCAGCACAGGAGTTTGCAGGCAGTTGGATAGAGCTGGGTCTTGGTCCTGAGACGAGGACCTCCAGGAGGCCTCACTCCAACTGATGTTCCCTGGGGTCTGAGGTTCTCTGTTAGTCCAGCAGCTTGGACTCGGAGCTCCCACCACAGGAGCTCAGGCCTGACCTGCAGCCTGGGAACCAAATCCCACAAGCCGGTCAAGTGGTATTCCTCCCATCCCCTTAGGTGACTGTGATCCCCCAGTGGTGCCTGGTAGGTGCCCTAGTTGTGAGGAGATGCGAATTCCGCATCCCCCTAGTATGCCATCTTGACTCCACCTCCCATTTTCAGTTAATTTTTGAGCGAGGTGTATGTTGAGGTTCATTTTTTTTGCCTATGAATGTCCAATTCCTCCAGCACAATTTGTTGAAAAGACTAACCTTTCTTCATTGAATTGTTTTTGCATCTTTGTCAAAAACCTATTGGCCAAACCATGGTCTTTCAGTAGGTTCTGCTGGTTAGATCCAGTCGTGGTGATACAACATTTAGCTCCTAGGCAAATGCTGTTGTAATTGAATATTTCTTCTTTTTCAGTGGCAGGGTAGAAATATACAGTTAAATCTATTTTTTTCTGGACTTTTCAAGTAACTCTATTAGCCCTTAGTGAGCACATAGGTATGACTAATTAGTAAGATGTATTTGGATCTTTCTATTTCATATAACATAGCTTGAAGTTGTGGGTCCCCATAGATATAAACTTTTACAAGTATGGCCCATACTTTTTCCTGGCACAGTGTATAATCCATGAATGTGAACCATTTGCTGTTGGATAAATACTCAAATTCATGTCTTCTTGATATAGTTCCATTCATGTGATCCTAGCAAATAGAAAGAATGATATATGTATCAAGATGACAAAGACCTTTTTAACACTTCAATTTTTAAAAAATGAATCTGAAAATGATCAGCTCTTTAGACTTCCTATGGCCCTCCCGACACCTAGCAGTACATTTGTAATGATATGGTGCATCAGCTCCCTAGTGGGAGCTCTAAGCTTCAGCGGCTTAGGGAAACAGAGAACTGATGCCTCTATTTACTGTTTTTTGATTTCTAACTTTTTATTCTCAACACCTTGGTTTTACTGAGAACTGCTCCTGTTTTGTTCCAGTACCTGAGGCTATAGAGGATGTTAATTTGCATGGCTGCAGAACGCAGTTTTAACCTTTTTCTTAGAAATGCCACAAGTCAGTAGGATTTGTGTTGTCATGCTATTTTAGTTCTCTACAAATATCACAACATGGCAAGACAAACTGTTGCAGTGTCAGGAATTAACTTTGTTTTCTGATTAAGGAGTATTCATTCATTGGATTGTATGCCTGAAAGATCAGATATGTAGATTTAATACATTTTAAAGATGTTGCATTCTTCACTTTATATGCAGATAGGCGAAAAATGAAATCTTTTGAGATTTAGAACAGATCCACTTAATTTGCATTTTGTATAACTTTTCATAACATTAAGATTAAGTTGTCAATCAAAACTAATAGAATAAAATAAAAATTTCCTACATCATTAACAGAGAGTTGTTCACAAGGTAATGGTGGATTTGCACAATTTGTAATCAAAATTTATGATACCAGGATGAAAATATAATAAATGACTTGATCACTAAAAAAAAAGTGTGTGTGTGTGTGTGTGTGTGTGTGTGTGTGTGTATGTGTGTGTGTGTATATTCCTTCCAGTCCGTCATGATAAGAAGCTTTTTTCATGATATTCTTAATATATGGGAGTGATCTATTCTCTAAGAATCACTGGGTTATTTTTAGGACAGTGGGATTATTTTAGATCAAAATAATGACGATACCAGATTCTTGAAAACTCCAAGATCTGTTTTCTCCTAAGGAGACCTATAATAATGTGTGTTGTTGAAAACTTTGCTGGTGTCTTGCCTTTTATATTAGCTGGATTCACAGAAAAAATGAAGATCTCAGTTAGCCAATGTTACTTATGGCCTAATAATTTATGTGCAGCAACAAGAATCTTATACACTGCCAGTGGGATGTAAATTGGCGCAAAACCATGGAAAACAATTTGGAGAAAACCACCTCTTCAGCAAAACCACTTTTGGAAAGCCGCAAATGGCAAAATAGAACATTCACTCATCCTACAAGCCAGTAATCTCACTATATAACATATCCTAAAAATTTCTTGTGCATATACTCTAGGGGAGAATGTACAATAATTTTTACACAGCATTGCTAATAATAGCAAAACACTGGAAGCAACCCAATGTCCATCAACAGTATAATGGAGAAATAAAGTTGTGATATACAGCGGAAGAAATAATTTGTGATTATACTCAATAACATGGATGAATCCCCTAAATATAATGTTGACCAGAAGAGACAGATCGCAGAAGAATGTATGCATTCTAATTTGAGATGGACAAAGTTCAAAGTTGATTAAACTAGACAATATATTTTAGAGTACATATGTAAGTAATAAATATATTAAAAGAAACAAGGGGATAGTTATCACTAAAACTAAATAACCTAACTATATAACCACTAAAATTCATAATAGTGGTTAATATTCTGGAGGAGAGAGGGGATGAGTTCAGGATATGGTAGAGGAAAGTTCTGGAGTATATTTTGTTGTCTGGCCTGGGTACATGAGTGTTGACTACTAACCATTCCTTAGACATTACACATGTGTTTGTACACTACATTTATTCTCTACTTCAATAAAACATGTAGAGGAAAGGTACTTTAGTTTCATGTTTTTAGTGTCTCAGTTCCCTATATCCGCAGGAGGTGTAGGGGTTGGAGGATGGAGAGTTCACAGGTAACAGCTGAAGGAAACAGAAATGGCCCTTTCACAAAAGGCAACCCCAAAACAGACTTTCCTTTCATCCAAGTCTAGTCTAGGCCTGTTTGAAACGATCACTCCGGGTCTGCCAAGAGGAGAAAGTAATGGCAGGCATGGGTTTAAGCAGAAGTAGGAAACACCTGTTTCCAAAATGGCGGACTTGGTTCTGGGGCTCAGAGTTTGCAAACTGCCAATGGTGGGGAGGGGCTCATATGGGCCATGGACATGTGTTTATGATTGGACCCACATGTGTTTATGATTTTTAAGCTAGTTGGTAGCAACTTCAAAACGAGGTTTCACATGAGAATCTTAAATTTCAGTTCCTCTTGAAAAATCAAACCTGGTAGCATTGGGTGCCCATTTAGATGGAATATTCACTCTTCAGTTCAGCACGGTTCTCATCACCCCCCATTGGCTGACACCGAACTTGCTTATTTACGTGAGTGGACTGACCGCTGAAGGCATGAGCAGTACCTGCTTTGTGGGTTCTGTGACCACAAAAATGTGGCCCTTTTGCTTCTAGTACTCCAGAAACAAGCCTGGGTACGGCAGAGGCCATAGGAATGCCCATGGAGGCTGGATGCTATGTGATGTGCTCTCTGAAGCAGCCGTGATGAGGGCCCCTGCGTGGATCTGGCATGGATCTGGAGGGATGAGGTTCAGCAGATATGGCTCAGGCCTCACAGCAGCTTGATGGGGGGAATGCCAGCAGGGATCATGATGGATGGCTAACTCTCCTCTCCCATTTTCCTGGATGACGAAAGCGGAGGATCCTGGTATGACACAAGGAAGGGTGGGTGGCGAGGGGAGGAAGCAATAGAAACATACTGGTATTGGCCATATCATTGATCTTGAAAAGGTAGGCTGAGAAACGGATTTGACTTGAAGAAAAAAAAGAAATATGACCTTTTTTGCACCTTGATTACTGTGGGAAAATTCATTCATGCTTTTTATGTGTTTTACGATGACCTTTTTTTTTTTTTTGCGGTACGCGGGCCTCTCACTGTTGTGGCCTCTCCCGTTGCGGAGCGCAGGCTCCGGACGCGCAGGCTCAGCGGCCATGGCTCACGGGCCCAGCCGCTCCGCGGCACGTGGGATCTTCCCGGACCGGGGCACGAACCCGTGTCCGCTGTATCGGCAGGCGGACTCTCAACCACTGCGCGAAGCCCTACGATGACCTATTTTGATGGAAGTTAAAAAGAATATTAACGTCTAAATGTTTCCAGTCCCTCTCTCTCCTCCCATTTAGAAAAGAGAATCTTGTGTTTGCTGGTCTATCTTCTCTCTCTTCCTCACCCTCTGTTTATCAGTCCCAGAACAATTCCTATACTTGCACATGCCAAAGCAGAATCAGAAATGGGTGAGGAAAAAGCCCAGATGACAGGAGGAGAGGGGAAATGAAGGAAAGAAGCCAAATTGAGTTCATAATAAAGCGCGGGAGAGAGGGGAGGGGTGAAAAGGAGAGGGGACTGGGTGGAAAGAGGCTGGGAGGTGGGTTGACAGGTGAATCAGCCTGAGGACCAGGTGGTAAGCAAGAAACCGGTGGAGGACAGGAAGGTAAAGACCAGCATGCTTCCATCGTGAAATAAATAAGACCCCCTCCTTAATATTTAAAATTTATTTGATATTTATAACAGACACAATTTAAAGATTGGAATCACTATTTGGCAGTAGGTGGGGACTGGGGGACTGAATTCTTATTTGAACCTGATGCCGTTACTTACGGAAACAGGGCAATGAGGATCCAGGACTCATAGGGGTTACCCCATAGCATGGAATCCAACAGACCCAGAATCCGTAGAGGAAAGGTAGGGACTTTGAATTAAGGGGAGGGACCTTGGGCTTCCCTGGTGGCGCAGTGGTTGAGAGTCCGCCTGCCGATGTAGAGGACATGGGGTTCGTGTCCCGGTCCGGGAAGATTCCCACATGCCGCGGAGCGGCTGGGCCCGTGAGCCATGGCCGCTGGGCCTGCGCGTCCGGACCCTGTGCTCCGCAACGGGAGAGGCCACAACAGTGAGAGGCCCACATACCGAAAAAAAAAAAAAAAAAAGAGGAGGGACCTGCCCAATTTTAGAACTGGGCGGGCAAATGAGCAGATCCCAGTGGAACAGACAAGATGTGGGCAATGTCTTGAATCCAAAGGGAGTCAGTGAGGCTGGTGCAAACAGGGATGCGATCAATCAGAGCTACAGCAGCAGCTGAGCGCTCTCTCCATTTCTCTACTGCCTGCAGGGGCAGGAGGCTCTCGTGGTTGGGAAGGAGGTCAGATGAAGTCAGGGAAACGCTGAGCTGAGCTGCTGCTGGGTCACTAAAAGGTCCTAAAAGGGAGAATATTTGGTTAAACGTTTTCCACTTATTTGCCTCACCTGACCGTGCCTCACTGTTGATTGATGGGTGTTTATTTATTTGGAATATAAACGTGTTGATTTTTATGATAGCTGTCCTGTCAGTCATGCCACTCTAAGTATTGGAATTCAAATACATTCCAATTAAACTCATTTAAATTCTATGCATATTTGCAAAATGCCTATTGTTTATATAGTATTTGAATTTTGCCAATTGTGCCAACAGTGTTCTTTACAGCATTTTCCCTATATCCAGGATTGCATCCAGGATCACACATTGCATTTAGTTGTCATGTCTCGTTAGTCCCCTTTTTTTGGAACAGCTCTGCCTTCTTTTGTCTTTCATGACCCTGCTATTTTGAAGGGTGTAAGACAGTTGTGGCATAGAATGTTCCTCATAGTACATAATAATCTTCTTCATACTAAGAAAGATACAGAGAGAGAATCTTAGTGCTGAAGGAAGCTGTGAAATTATTCCACATTGCTTAATTTTACAGATGAGAAATCTAGTGTATAAGCTAATTTAAAATTAATTTTAAAAGAGTAATCCAGACATTATAATCTCATTAGGCAGCTGGCACATAAAAAAGGTTTGATGAGGGCTGTAGTATATTCAGAACATTCCATGAAGGAATCAGGAGGCTGAAGGCTGTTGGGACTTGGATAGAGAGAACACAGAGCATCACGTGCCTCATGAACAGGACTCCCCTCAGTGACAGGGACCACTTTGTTACATTCTCCAAAGACGGCCATAATAATAGGTCTTTCTAGGACTTGGCCACTTCCCTATCAAGTGAGGAGTCCAAGTCCCTTCCTCCTCGAAGTTGGCCAAACTTGTGATTGTTTTCATAAATAGAATGCAGTGGCAGTGACATTGAGTGGCTTCCAAGGCTAGGTTAGAAAAGCCCATGCAGCTTTTGCCTGATTCCCCTGGAATTCAGCCACCATGCTTTGAGGAAGCCCAAGTAGCTCACAGAAAGGCTCAAAGTATTAGGCTCACAGGCGTGGTTGAGCTGCTTGGCAACAGCCAGTGCCAACTTTCCAGCCGTGTGAATGAGAAATCTTGAAGGCAGGTCCTCCAGACCCCAGTCAAACAGCCCCACCTAACACCACGGAGAAGAGAATAGCTGTTTCCACGGGCACTTGCCCAAGTTGCAGATTTGTAAGGAAAAAGGAAAATATTGTTGACATGTACACACTGCTATATTTAAAATGGATAACCGGGCTTCCCTGGTGGCGCAGTGGTTGAGAGTCCGCCTGCCGATGCGGCGGACGCGGGTTCGTGCCCCGGTCCAGGAGGATCCCGCATGCCATGGAGCGGCTGGGCCCGTGGGCCATGGCCACTGAGCCTGCGGGTCCGGAGCCTGTGCTCCGCGGCCGGAGAGGCCACAACAGTGAGAGGCCCACGTACAGAAAAAAAAAAAAAAAAAGGATAACCAACAAGGCCCTACTGTATAGCACAGGGAACTCTGCTCAATATTATGTAACAACTTAAATGGGAAAAGAATTTGAAAAAGGATACATGTATATGTAAAACTGAATCACTTTGCTGTACACCTGAAACTAACGCAACATTGTTAAGCAACTTTACTCCAATAAAAAATAAAAAGTTTCAAAACATAAATAAATAAGAATAATTTAAAAAAAGAAAATATTGTAACTGTCTTAAGCATCTAAGCTGTGTTTGTGGTTTTTTGCTGCACAGCTGTAGATAAACAAAATGCTGGCTAACCTTCGGGTGTCCAGTGAGGAGGAGGCAAGAAACCAGGAGTGAGGTGCTTAGAATCCTTCAGACACATGAGCTTCCCTGGTGGTGCAGTGGTTAAGAATCCACCTACCAATGCAGGGGACATGGGTTCGAGCCCTAGTCTGGGAAGATCCCACATGCCGTGGAGCAACTAAGCCCATGTGCCACAACTACTGAGCCCGTGAGCCACAACTACTGAGCCCTTGTGCCACAACTACTGAAGGCCGTGCACCTAGAGCCTGTGCTCCTCAACAAGAGAAGCCACCACAATGAGAAGCCCATGCACCGCAACAAAGAGCAGCCCCCACTCGCCACAACTAGAGAAAGGCCACGCACAGCAACGAAGACCCAATGCAGCCAAAAAATAAACAAATAAATAAAATTAAAAAAAAAAAAGAATCCTTCAGACACAAAAGCAAATATAGGGTTCCAGTTCAAGCATACTACAACTGCAGGGACCCGACCAAAAGAATTTAAACAGAGGGCTCTTTGCATCCACTGGACCTCATAATCAAGACACAGAAGCCACCCCTGAAAGGCTGCAGCTGAGAAACTCTGAGTGTCATCCCAGGCTCCCTGCATGGCCCCAAGGAGCTTTGCTGGATTAACCATTCAGCTTCCTACACTCCATCCTCATCCTTGACACTAAACGCCACATCTCTTCCATCCGCTCTCTGCCTCACCCTAAGTGCTTAACTCCAGGTTTTTGAAACTGGGGCACTTGAAAATGTGAATGGTGAGCAGGCCCAGAGCCTGCAAAGGCAGTCAGAGCCATTGTGCCTAAGACCAACCCACTGCCACAAGAGCCATTACACCAAGAACCCAAGTCCTAAGGCTATCTCAGGAAAATAAGAGCTACTCTACAGTAAAGACTTCCCAAATGCAGGGTGGGATTTTTCTCCCACAGGTCAATAGTGGGCCCCTTGACAGCCATAGAAAGAGCTTTCAATCTTTTCTAAAATTTATTAGCGACTCATTTTCCTTTTCTCTCCGTCTAGGGAGTAGTTGAAAGACTTCATTGCAACTGATAAGCTGTAATTAGGGACTTATGGTTTCCCTAGAGTTTAGCTACAGAATCTTATTAGAAAATGTAATTAATGTATTCCCATTACATTTTCACTTACTAGTGGGGAAACTAGAATAGTGATGGGAGGCTTTTCACAAAAATGAAAAAAGTGAGGTAAATTATCATTTTTTAAGCCTCCTTACAAAAGAAAAACACTCTTTTAATGCAATCTTGTTCAGCTAAATGAGTAAAATGCTTCTCTGCATTAAAAACAAAATGTCATCTCTCTTCCTCATTTTAAAACAAATTAAGTCTGAATAAGATATTACAGCTTCCAGTGAAATCAGTTCCTCCTGGATTGGGAAAAATATAATCTTGGTTATAAAGGGCAAATGAAACAAACATTACCATGGCTAAGAGACAACGTTAACATCTCATTATTGAAGGGAGGGATAATATTTCACACAGTTCTGTCCATGCTGTGAGAGTAGACATTAAAATTACTGTACTAAGACATATCCCCACCCATCTACCAAAATGACAAAAATTCCACAAATGAAGATTCACTAATTTTCAGTAAACCTTTTTGCATTTAGAATCAACCTGTTAAACTACTATTATTCCTGGAAAGAGTACTACAACGGTTATGACCACTTTTTGAGGTTTTATCTTGAACCTTTTGAAATAAAGAATTGCTGCCTTAAAAAGCTAAAGCAAATGTCCTGAGTGAATGAGCGCGCAGGACAGATACTTTGGATGTGAAAAGGAGTTTAACAGCTTTTCAGGAGAGCTGGTCTGTGTGCGATGCATAAAGTCAAAGTCGAAGAGCGAGTCTTCTCGTCTTCCAGGGTTGGCCCTCATCTTTGGTAGTAGAACTGTAGTAAACTAGATTCTAATGACTTAAAAATAATGACGAAATTAAACGTAATAAAAGTTTACCCCTCTATGTCTTTTCTCTTTAGCTGAAAGTCTTCTGCACTTGTTTCCCTGGCAAATGCCTAGTGTTTTCTCAAGGTTTAGCTCCTTTGTGAAGCCTTCTAGAAACCCCCAACCCCTAAAGCAATTAATTACCCCATCTTATTTAATCTCACAGAATGTTGTGTATACCTCCATTATAAATGTATAACTCCTGTTAGAACATGAGCTCCTAGAACTTTGATGGTGCCTAAACAGAAGGGTGTCTAAAGGTTAACATATGCAGGGCTTCCCTGGCGGCACAGTGGTTGAGAGTCCGCCTGCCGATGCAGGGGACACGGGTTTGTGCCCCGGTCTGGGAAGATCCCATATGCCGCAGAGCGGCTGGGCCCATGAGCCATGGTTGCTGAGCCTGCACGTCCAGAGCCTGTGCTCCACAATAGGAGAGGCCACAACAGTGAGAGGCCCGCGTACCGCAAAAAAGAAAAAAAAAAGATATGTAATAAGCACTGTGACACCTGTAATTTCTGTGCAGTAGGAGAATTCTTTTCCAATTCAAATGCAACCCATATGTTATTTTTCCTACAGAGGCTTCAGGAACATTCAGAATAGAGATAGAAAGCACCAGCAATATGTAAATCGAGAAACTATTCCCAGTTAATGAGTATATATTGGCAAGCATTTTGCCAAGCTTACTTAACAAAGCAAATCTCCTAAGAAATAAAATCGACGAGACACTGTTTTATAACATCTGAACCTGTACATCTGCAAATCAAAAAACAGAACTCTGAAATTGGCAACAAGTGCCTTGATACAAGGAAGCAGCTGTTTAAGGCCAGAGCTGCAAGGAGCAGGAATAGCTCCCAGTAGAATCTGAACAAGCAGAAAAGGGTGCAGAGCCAAAAAGGAACAATTCACTAATTTGCAGTAAGGATAGATTGAAGTTAATCCCCAAACACCACAATATAGCGTTTTTACTTATTCTGCCTATCGATCTATCATTTAGCTATTGAGTTAAAGGAATGGTAAGTTATTGTTTATCAGTGTGAGTTCAGGCATTCTCAATCCTTTGATTAACTTTACAAAAATTAGAAAAAATTTCTCAAATATTATAGACAGCTACCTCAATCGATTCTGTCTACAAATTGCAAAGGTAATCACTATCCTGGTGCTCAGAATGAGCCCACCAGATAAGCATTTTTCCTTATAGAATTTTCCCTTAACAGGTTCATTTCTGTCTGAGTGTGCTATACACACTACAAGCACACATTCTCCCTTATTTTATATTCCCAGGTACTGGTACAATGGCTGACATAGGTTAGGCATTCCATAAGTCTTCTATCCTGTGAGTGAGTCAAAAGGATGCCATATCTCCTTTCAGCTAAACCCTAAAAGTGAAGTAGTTGAGTGTTTTAATGGTGGGTACATAGGGAGGGTGGGAGGGAGGGAGACACAAGAGGGAAGAGATATGGGAACATATGTATATGTATAACTGATTCACTTTGTCATAAAGCAGAAACTAACACACATTGTAAAGCAATTATACTCCAATAGAGATGTAAAAAAAATGGTGGGTACATAATCTATCTTGCTGTTGGTGATAAATGTCATACAATAAAATTATTGATACAACACATTTAAAAAATGTGTTCTTGCAGAGCAGATGGATCTAAGTGGAGTCAAAGAGAACTCTGAGATATTCTTTTCTCACTTCTGGTTTAGCTTGGAATCCAGAAAATAATGGTAATGAAGAGAAAAGGTGTGGGGTTTCGGTTCATGCAAAAGAGCATTCTTTTCCAAAGGCACATCGGGTTAAATTTGCACACCTTATTTGTCAGAAACTGCCGATGCTGTATCTCTAGGCCAAAGTGAGCCAAAAAACACTTTTCCTAATCAAATTCAGATTGATTTGGGTCGATATCTCAAAACTAGCATCTGAATGAGGGCTCTTTGTGTCAGATTTTAGTTAGGCTATTTAAGCCATAAAGTACTTACTATCTTTCCTCATGTATTCCTCCCAAAACAGAAAAGTAGATATTTCCTTTTCTGATAAAGACATATGCCAAAGTCATAATGGTTGCTTAAAATGGGGAAGAAGGCAGAAAAAAGATTATTTTAATTAACACTTGGAAGATATGCATCGTTACACTTTTTTTTTTTTTTTTTTTGCTGTACACGGGCCTCTCACTGTTGTGGCCTCTCCCATTGCGGAGCACAGGCTCTGGACGCACAGGCTCAGCGGCCATGGCTCACGGGCCCAGCCGCTCCGCGGCACGTGGGATCTTTGCGGACCGGGGCACGAACCTGCGTCCCCTGCATCGGCAGGCGGACTCTCAACCACTGCGCCACCAGGGAAGCCCCCACATATTTTTGATCAAAGTATTTGGAGGCTTCCCTGGTGGCGCAGTGGTTAAGAATCCGCTTGCCAATGCAGGAGACATGGGTTTGAGCCCTGGTCCGGGAAGGTTCCCCATAACACGGAGCAACTAAGCCCGTGCGCCACAACTACTGAGCCTGAGCTCCAAAGCCCGCGAGCCACAATTACTGAGCCTGTGCTCCTAGAGCCGGTGCTCCGCAACAGAGAAGCCACCACAATGAGAAGCCCAGGCACCGCAATGAAGAGTAGCCCCTGCTCGCCGCAACTAGAGAAATCCCGCGCGCAGCAGTGAAGACCCAAGGCAGCCAAAAATAAAAATAAGTTAAAAAAAAAAAAAAGTATTTGGAACTAGACTGAATGTCAACACAATCAGTAGTTGTCACCATTTGTATTGACACAGCAAGGTAAAATTGTCACTCTGGGATCAAGGAAAAGTAATGAATAGTGACAGTAAAGTCTTTTATTATTTGGTAAGTTGAATTATACAGAGAAAACTCTTTTCAAATTAGACTCAGAGAGGTGGCACATGCAAACATGATCAACTTGAAGGACTGAAATGATAATATTCGAACTCTCTTTAATTTGATTAAAATACCCTCTTTTAGTCCTTAGGAAAGATCTGGTCTTTGAGAGACCATATTTATCATTCTCAGGCAATGCTTTTGTGCAGTGACTGCAAGTAACAGAACAGTTCTTAAGCTAGAACCAGAAATATGCTAGCTTGTGGGAAGCCTAACTGAATTCAAACCAAGAGGCAGGAGGGCTCAGAAACGACCTGATAGTTGTAAACAGAACCCCTGCCTGGTGTCATACGGTTTGACTGGCAGACAGAAAGGGCTGGGTCAATTTTCATATTTTATAATACTGTGCTAGTTAGACGCTTTTTATTATATGGGATGGAGCCTCAGTCACTGAGTTTTAAAAAAAATGCCAAATCCTACAGATGCACAAGAACCAAGCCCTGAAAGTCGTCAGGATCTGAGACAGGTCTTTTAACCACGTACGCCTGGCTTTTACTCTTGGCTAGTGAAGGCTGCCTCTCACGAGGTCTTGCTTTACTGGGAGGTATCTGTTTTATCATCCTGCTTCCTTATTTTTAGATGAGGAGACTAGTTCCTCTGCATACCGCTACTGTAATGATTAATGAATGTTACTAAAAAGCACTTAGAGCAAGCATGCATTTCTTTAATCCATTCATCCTCTCTTCTCAGAGTGTTTCTCTTTCTTTAAACCTCCCACGCTTCCTGCCCCAACCTCATTCTCAGCTGATGACTTACTTGCTTTATATTTCACTGCGAATCCAAAAGCAATGAGAAGAGAATGTCCATAAACCCCACCACGACCTCAACTTGCTAACAAGTGTCTGTGCCTGGGTACCCTGCCTGCCATCCTGGTACCACGGAGAAGGTCTGTCTGTGTATCCCTCCGCTCGCACATTAGGCCCCCTCCCTCTCTTCTACACAAGGACACCATCCCAGCGATACTCCTCTCTCTTCCCTGTATCATCATTTCCCCCTCTCTAGTAGATCATGCCCACCAACATACGAACAAAGTGTAATTGATCCTGCCATGAAAAAATCAAAATCAAAAGCCCTCTCTGGACCCTCACATCCGCCTCTGGCTACCACCACATTTATCTCTTTCCCTTTAGACCAGAACTTGCAGAAAGAATTTTCTATTCTGTTTCCAATTCCTCTTCTCACATACTGTCTTGAAACCACTCCCACCGAGCTTTCATCCCCCCACGCCTCCACCAAAACTACTGCTGTCGAGGCTCTTAACAATTCCCGCACCTCCAAACCCAGCTGGTCTCCCCTGGCTATCTGCGGTATCTGTCACGGTCGACCACCCCCTACTCCTTCACTTTGCCTTCCCACTCCTAGTTTCCCCCCATCTCACTGGGTTCTCAACCTCAGTTTCATATCCTGGTGTTTCTTCACCTCCCAGATCTCTAAAGAGTGGTGTTGAGACAGGAAGGGGGCAGAGCACAACCATTGAGGACACCACATAAACTGGTTAGAACCAACCAAGTCCAAGATGGCAGTCGAGTCGACTTCCAGTAGACCTTGAGCCTCAGTATACACTCATTGAAACACATCAGCACAAGCTAAATGACACACCCACAGGCGCCATGACAGTTCCAAGGCCGACCACAAAAGGTCAAAAGGTGGGCGGTGGCCCAATTCCTGGAAATCCCCATCCTTCCCCAAAAGAGCTGGAATACTCTTCCCACTCATTATCCTATGAAATTACCCACCCCCATAAAAACTGACAACCCCTTACCTTGGGGCTTCTAAACTTCCAAGATGGCCCACATTCTGTTTGTGAAGTGTGTATCTCCCTGAATAAATCTTCTTTCACTTAACTATGGCTCACTCTTGAATTCTTTCCTGTGCAAATCCAAGAACCCACACTTGGTGGCCGTCCCAGGGACTCTTTTGAGACCTGAGATGTGACCATCCTTTCTGTCCTGCAACAGCGTGACCCAGGGACAGTCGTTAGACCTTTTTTTTCTCTACCTACTTCTCCCTAGTTGGTCTCTTTGTATGTCACATGCTGGCATTCTCAATTATATGCCTGCAGGACAGTTCTCTCCACTTTTATGCCTAGTAGACACCTCAAACTTATACCCAACTGAACACCTGATCTTCCCCCCTACAACCTGCTTCCCCACGGTTTCCCTTGTCACAGGAAATGGCAACTCTATCCTTCTGGTTGCTCTGTCAGCCTTGGTTCCCCTCCTTCTCTGAACCCTAGTTCTAATTGGTCAGCAAATCCTGACAGATCCGTCTTTAAAACATGTCCAAAACTTGCCACCCGTCAATGGAAATTCTAACAATTTCCATTGCTACTGCCTCCGTCCCAGCTTCCATTGCCTGCCCCCCTGGGGTGTTACAGTAGTTGTTCGGCTACCCTGGGCTCCAACACTCTGCTCTCAGCACAGCAGCCAGAGGGAGCTTCTAAAAAGGAAATCAGAGTATGTCACTCCTCTACTTCCCACACCCAAGGACTCAAGTCACTACATTTGACTTGAGAGGAAAGGCTGAAGTCATGACGGTCGCCTCTAGACAAAACCCAACACAAACTAGCCCTTCCCTCTACCCATTAGCCTCTAACCTCATCTCCTCTATTCTCCTTATTGCCACACTCCAAACCAGCCACTCTGGCTGCCAGGGCCTTGGCACTGGCTCTTCCCTCAGCCTAGAATGCTTTTCCATGTGGCTCACTGCCTGACCTCTCTCTGGTGCTTATTCAAATATCACATTCTCCAAGAGGTCTTCCTGACCGTTTAAAATCCTACTCTCCTCCAGCCCACCCCCCTTTCCTGACTTATTATCCTCCAGAGCATTTATCACTATTTAATATTCTACTTATCTCACTTGTTTGAAAAATTGCCTCCACGTGAGAATGGAAGTTTCGTGAGAGCAGGGTTTTGTTTTGTTTTGTTTCTACATTTTCAGTGTGTGGGAAAGCACTTGGAACAAAGTAGCTCCTCAAGAAATATTCAGTGACTGGCACAAGATAAATGGTCCATGAATGTCATTGATAATTATCACCTGCTCTCAACTGACCAGTTTTGCTTCCCTGAGCAGGGAGAAATTCAAGGGGAAATTTCAGTGACGAGAGAACGTAGGCTAAGCAGACTCCCAGGGTGTCTGTGTTGTGTGGCACACACCGCTGTCTGCTCAAACTGCTGTCGTGGCATTCAGCACATCTGAGTTCCACCCTGAGAAGCCGGTGAACTGTGTGCTCTGCCTGCCCCTCTGCCCTGTCCCCTGTTCCTCACCCAGAGTTAGGACTGACCTCTGTATGGAGAAGGGAGGGGTCAGGGGGCTACCATGCTCAGAAAAGATCAGAAAAACAATGGATGGAAACCGAAGCGTCTGGAAGGATCATCAGGCTGTTAATGGCAGTTTTCTCTGGGAGGGTATCTTTTATGTTGTGTAGTTTGCTTGTCTGAGTTTTCTGTAATAAACAAATAGAAGAAAAAGGTTTGAAAACTTTATTTTATGAAAGTAAGAAAGAAAAGTTACATTTGGAGATTCTTCTGCCAGCAGTGTGTCTCTAAAGTGTCCAGAATGACAAGTGCCCCAGGATTGGAAGCTACTGCCCTGGGGGCAAGTGTGCCCCTAGAGAGGGCCTGAAATGCATCCGTTCCATCCTCAATGGGCAGGAGGCTTGCCTGACTACTTCTGCTTGCTGTGATGCCATGATCACCGAGCAGCATTCTGATAATTTAGTATCCCAGGAAAATTGCCTACTGGGAGAGGCACACAGCATTCGTCTTCTGAGTTACATTTTCTTCAGTAAAAATTAATGTATTCGTTTTCTGGATTTGGTTTTTAAGATGATGACTTTTTTTGCTGAGAACAACCTCAAAGCCATCTTATTCAGAAATCTCGTGTCAGTCTGGTTAACACGTTTGCCCTCATATGTCCCTGGCTGGAGGCGAGCTCTGTGTCTCACCTGGTGGTGAGAAGTGGATCTGCATTTCAGGTAACAGCTGAAACCAATGATGGCTGCCTGGTGAAAGATCAACTATTTTGTTGAAACTATGGTGAGCAAGAGAAGGGAGACTCCACAGAAAGAAGCAAATGTGACTTACGATAACGGGGAAGCAACTAAACCTCACTTTGGTGGATGGCTAACATTTATTTCACGCCTGCGGCTGCACATTTTAATCTTCTCCTTCTTGGAGACGGAACGACATTATTTATGCCTGGCAACGGACTATGTCTCTTCAACTTTATTTGCATAAAGATCTCCTGGGGATGTTATTTCACTTGGAATCCCAGGCCCCACTCTCAGACTCCGCTTTTGGCCAGCACAACGGAGAGTGGCCCTAACTCAGGGCAACTCAGTCACGCACTTCAAATCCAGCAAGGCTCAGCCTCCTCTCCCTGTTCTGCTTTCCTCAGTCTGTTTCTGCTCTTCTTACCTCCTGATCTCTGGTCTATTTGTCCTGTAGCTTCTCCCCCGGGCCCTCAGGACTGATGCCTGTTAAGCCTTCTTCGGCACTGAGCTTAGCTTCTTTCTTTAGTCCATCCTTACTCCTCGGAACCCATGGTTTGAGATCATCCCAACCCTAATCCTAGGCCCATGATGGAATGAGAATAGAGGCTGGGAGCCATTGCCACAGGCAAATGTATTCATGTTCAGAGTCCAGAAAAGAAATAAAGGAATCTGCATGTTTAAATAAGAACCTCAGGAGATTCTGTTATAGTGTGCATTTGGGGGGACGTCTTTGGATCACATTTTGAAAAACATTTTATAAGGCAATATGCATTTTTCAAACTACAGATCATAATCCACTCGTGGGCCATAACATCAATTTAGTGGGTCACTACCAGCGTTAAAAACTAATGAATAGGGGAGGAGCTTCAAGATGGCAGAGGAGTAAGAAGTGGAGATCACCTTCCTCCCCACAAATACACCAGAAATACATCTACATGTGGGACAACTCCTACAGAACACTTAGTGAACGCTGGCAGAAGACCTCAGACCTCCCAAAAGGCAAGAAACTCCTCACGTACCTGGGTAGGCCAAAAGAAAAAAGAATAAACAGAGACAAAAGGATAGGGACGGGACCTGCACCAGGGGAGGGAGCTGTGAAGGAGGAAAGGCTTCCAGACACTAGGAAGCCCCTTCGCGGGCGGAGACTGCGGGTGGCGGAGGGGGAAAGCTTCGGAGCCACGGAGGAGAGCACAGCACAGCAACAGGGGTGCGGAGGGCAAAGCGGAGACATTCCCGCACAGAGGGTAAGGGCCGACCGGCACTCACCAGGCCGAGAGGCTTGTCTGCTCACCCGCCGGGGCGGGCGGGGGCTGGGAGCTGAGGCTCGGGCTTCGGTCGGATGCAGGGAGAGGACTGGGGTTGGCGGCGAGAACACAGCCTGCAGGGGGTTAGTGCGCCACGGCTAGCCGGGAGGGAGTCCGGGGAAAAGTCTGGACCTGCCGAAGAGGCAAGAGACTTTCTCTTACCTCTTTGTTTCCTGGTGCGCGAGGAGAGGGGATTAAGAGCGCTGCTTAAAGGAGCTCCACAGACGGGCGCGAGCCGCGGCTAAAAGCGCGGACCCCAGTGACGGGCAGGAGACGCTAAGGCTGCTGCTGCTGCCGCCACCAAGAAGCCTGTGTGCGAGCACAGGTCACTATCCACACCTCCCCTCCCGGGAGCCTGTGCACCCCGCTACAGCCAGGGTCCCGGGATCCAGGGACAACTTCCCCGGATGAACGCACGGCGCGCCTCAGGCTGGTGCAACGTCACGCCGGCCTCTGCCGCCGCAGGCTCGCCCCGCCCTCCGTGCCCCTCCCCCTGCCCCCGGCCTAAGTGAGCCAGAGCCCCCGAAGCAGCGGCTCCTTTAACCCCGTCCTGTCTGAGCAAAGAACAGACGCCCTCCAGCGACCTACACGCAGAGGCGGGGCCAAATCCAAAGCTGAGCCCCTGGGAGCTGTGAGAACAAAGAAGAGAAAGGGAAATCTCTCCCAGCAGCCTCAGGAGCAGCGGATTAAAGCTCCACAATCAACTTGATGTACCTGCATCTGTGGAATACATGAATAGACAACGAATCATCCCACATTAAGGAGGTGGACTTTGGGAGCAACGATATATATATACATTTTTTTCCTTTTTCTCTTTTTGTGAGTGCGTATGCGTATGCTTCTGTGTGTGATTTTGTCTGTATAGCGTTGCTTTTGCCATTTGTCCTAGGTTTCTGTCTGTCCGTTTTCTTGTTTTTCTTGTGTTTTTGTTTTTTTAGTAGTTTTTAGCACTTGTTACCATTGGTGGATTTGTTTTTTGGTTTGGTTGCTCTCTTCCTTTTTTTAATTACTTTAAATTTTTTTTTAATTTTTAATATTTCTTTTTATTTTAATAACTTAATTTTATTTATTTATTTATTTTCCTTCTTTTTTTCTCCCTTTCATTCTGAGCCATGTGAATGACAGGGTTTTGGTGCACTGGCCAGATGTCAGGCCTGCGCCTCTGAGGTGGGAGAACCGAGTTCAGGACATTGGTCTACCAAAGACCTCCCAGATCCACGTAATATCAAATGGCGAAAATCCCCCAGATATCTCCATCTCAACGCCAAGACATAGCTCCACTCAATGACCAGCGAGCTACAGTGCAGGACACCCTATGCCAAACAACTAGCAAGACAGGAACACAACCCCACCCATTAGCAGAGAGGCTGCCTAAAATCATAATAAGGCCACAGACACCCCAAAACACACCACCAGACGTGGACCTGCCAACCAGAAAGACAAGATCCAGCCTCATCCACCAGGACACAGGCACCAGTCCCCTCCAGCAGGAAGCCTACACAACCCACTAAACCAACCTTAGACAATGGAGACAGACACCAAAAACAACAGGAACTACGAACCTGCAGCCTGTGGAAAGGAGACCCCCAAACACAGTACATTGAGCAAAATGAGAAGACAGAGAAACACACAGCAGATGAAGGAGCAAGGTAAAATACCACGAGACCAAACAAATGAAGAGGAAATAGGCAGTCTACCTGAAAAAGAATTTAGATAATGATACTAAAGATGATCCAAAATCTTGGAGATACAATGGAGAAAATGCAAGAAACGTTTAACAAGGACTTAGAAGAACTAAAGAGCAAACAAACAATGATGAACAAAACAATAAATGAAATTAAAACTTCTCTAGAAGGAATCAGTAGCGGAATAACTGAGGCAGAAGAACGGATAAGTGACCTGAAAGATAAAATAATGGAAAAAACTACTGCAGAGCAGACTAAAGAAAAAAGAGTGAAAAGAATTGAGGACAGCCTCAGAGACCTCTGGGACAACATTAAACACACTAACATTTGAATTATAGGGGTCCCAAAAGAAGAAAAGTAAAAGAAAGGGACTGAGAAAATATTTGAAGAGATTATAGTTGAAAACTTCCCTAATATAGGAAAAGAAATAGTTAATCAAGTCCAGGAAGCACAGAGAATCCCATACAGGATAATCCAAGAAGAAACACCACAGACACGTATTAACCAAACTATCAAAAATTAAATACAAAGAAAAAATATTAAAAGCAGCAAGGGAAAAGCAACAAATTACATACAAGGGAATCCCCTTAAGATTAACAGCTGATCATTCAGCAGAGACTCTGCAAGCCAGAAGGGACTGGCAGGACATATTTAAAGTCATGAAAGGGAAAAAACTACAACCAAGATTACCCTACCCAGCAAGGATCTCATTCAGATTCGACAGAGAAATTACAAACTTTACAGACAAGCAAAAGCTAAGAGAATTCAGCACCACCAAACCAGCTTTACAACAAATGCTAAAGGAACTTCTCTAGGCAGGAAACACAAGAGAAGGAAAAGACCTAGAATAAGAAACCCAAAACAACTAAGAAAATGGTAATAGGAATATACATATCGATAACTACCTTAAATATAAATGGATTAAATGCTCCAACCAAAAGACATAGACTGGCTGAATGGATACAAAAACAAGACATGTATATGTGCTTTCAACAAGACATCCACTTCAGACCTAGGGACACATACAGACTGAAAGTGAGGGGATGGAAAAAGATATTCCATGCAAATGGAAATCAAAAGAAAGCTGGAGTAGCAATTCTTCTATCAGACAAAATAGACTTTAAAACAAAGACTATTACAAGAGATAAAGAAGGACACTACATAATGATCAAGGGATCAATCCAAGAAGAAGATATAACAATTGTAAATATTTATGCACCCAACATAGGAGCACCTCAATGCATAAGGCAAATGCTAACAGCCATAAAAGGGGAAATCGACAGTAACAAAATCATAGTAGGGGACTTTAACACCCCACTCTCACCAATGGACAGATCATCCAAAATGAAAAGAAATAAGGAAACACAAGGTTTAAAGGACACATTAAACAAGATGGACTTAATTAATATTTATAGGGCATTCCATCCAAAAACAACAGAATACACTCTCTTCTCAAGTGCTCATGGAATATTCTCCAGGATAGATCATATCTTGGGTCACAAATCAAGTCTTGGTAAATTTAAGAAAATTGAAATTGTATCAAGTATCCTTTCTGACCACAACTCTATGAGACTAGATATCAATTACAGGGTAAAATCTGTAAAAACTACAGACACATGGAGGCTAATCAATACACTACTTAATAACCAAGAGATCACTGAAGAAATCAAAGAGGAAATCAAAAATTACCTAGAAACAAATGACAATGATGACCCAAAACCTATGGGATGCAGCAAAAGCAGTTCCAAGAGGGAAGTTTATAGTAATACAATCCTACCCTAAGAAACATGAAACATCTCAAATAAACAACCTAACCTTACACCTAAAGCAATTAGAGAAAGAACAACAACAAAACCCCCAAAGTTAGCAGAAGAAAAGAAATCATAAATATCAGGTCAGAAAAAAATGAAAAAGAAATGAAGGAAATGATAGCAAAGATCAATAAAACTAAAAGCTGGTTCTTTGAGAAAAAAAAACAAAATTGATAAACCATTAGCCAGACTCAGCAAGAAAAGAAGGAAAAAGACTCAAATCAATAGAATTAGAAATGAAAAAGGAGAAGTAACAACTGATACTGCAGAAATACAAAGGATCATGAGAGATTACTACAAGCAACTCTATGCCAATAAAATGGACAACCTGGAAGAAATGGAAAAATTCTTAGAAAAGCACAACCTTCTAAGACTGAACCAGGAAGAAATAGAAAATAAAAACAGACCAATCACAAGCACTGAAATTGGAACTGTGATTAAAAACCTTCCAACAAGCAAAAGCCCTGGACCAGATGGCTTCAAAGGTGAATTCTATCAAACATTTAGAGAAGAGCTAACACCTGTCCTTCTCAAACTCTTGCAAAATATAGCAGAGGGAGGAACACTCTCAAACTCCTTCTATGAGGCCACTATCACCCTGATACCAAAACCAGACAAAGATGTCACAAAGAAAGAAATTAGAATACTCCCTAACACCATACATAAAAAGTAAACTGAAAATGGATTAAAGACCTAAATATAAGGCCAGACACTATAAAACTCTTAGAGGAACACATAGGCAGAACACTCTATGACATAAATCACAGCAAGATCCTTTTTGACCCACCTCCTAGAGAAATGGAAATAAAAAAAATAAACAAACTGGACCTAATGAAACTTAAAATCTTTTGCACAGCAAAGAAAACCATAAACAGGATGAAAAGACAACCCTCAGAATGGGAGAAAATATTTTCAAAGGAAGCAAATGACAAAGGATTAATCTCTAAAATTTACAAGCAGCTCATGCAGCTCATTTCAAAAAAACAAACCCAATCCAAAAATGGGCAGAAGACCTAAATAGACATTTCTCCAAAGAAGATATACAGATAGCAGACAAACACATGAAAGGATGCTCAACATCATTAATCATTAGAGAAACGCAAATCAAAACTACAATGAGATATCATCTCACACCAGTCAGAGTAGCCATCATCAAAAAATCTACAAACAATAAATGCTGGAGAGGGAGTGGAGAAAAGGGAACCCTCTTGCGCTGTTGGTGGGAATGTAAATTGATACAGCCACTGTGGAGAACAGTATGGAGGTTCCTTAGAAAACTAAAAATAGAACTACCATACCACCCAGCAATCCCACTACTGGGCATATACCCTGAGAAAACCATAATTCAAAAAGAGTCATGTACCAAAATGTTCATTGCAGCTCTATTTACAATAGCCAGGACATGGAAGCAACCTAAGTGTCCATCAACAGATGAAGAAGATGTGGCACATATATACAGTGGAATATTACTCAGCCATAAAAAAATTGAGTTATTTGTAGTGAGGTAGATGGACCTAGTGTCTGTCATACAGAGTGAAGTAAGTCAGAAAGAGAAAAACAAACACCATATGCTAACATAGACATGGAACCTAAAAAAACAAGTGGTCATGAAGAGCCTAGGGACAGGATGGGAATAAAGACGCAGACCTACTAGAGAATGGACTTGAGGACATGGGGAGGGGGAAGGGTAAGGTGGGACAAGTGAGAGAGTGGTATGGACATATATACACTACCAAATGTAAAACCGGTAGCTAGTGGGAAGCAGCCACATAGCACAGGGAGATCAGCTCAGTGCTTTGTGACCACCTAGAGGGGTAGGATAGGGAGGGTGGGAGGGAAGGAGATGCAAGAGGGAAGAGATATGGGGATATATGTATATGTATAACTGATTCACTTTGTTATAAAGCAGAAACTAACACACCATTGTAAAGCAATTATACTCCAATAAAATTGTTAAATAAATAAATAAAATAATGAATAGTGAATTCCCTAGCAGACCAGTGGTTAGGACTCCGTGCTCTCACTGCCGAGGGCCTAGGTTCAATCTCTGGTTGGGGAACTAAGATACCACAAGCCATGCAGTGTGGCAAAAAAAAAAAAAAGAAAAATAGACTAGGACAAAACAGAATAGATTAGATGTGTTACTGAGTCCAAGCTCATACTTCTCACTGCACAACAGGCCAATAAATCGAGAGATGAGTTGTAGGGGCAAGGCGTGGTGACTTTATCTGGAAAACCAAGAAAATGCTGGACTAATTTTGCAAAGAATCATCTTCCTTGAGTTAGAATTTTAGCTTCTTTTATACTAAAAGGGGAGAAGGTAAAGTCCTGGCTCCTCAGACTCTAGAGGGGATGTATTCATTTCTTTCTTCCTACAGCCATTCATAGCTGGGCCTGGTCAGGATATTTCCTGCGAGCTAAACAAAGGTGTTTTAGCTTAAGGCTCATTACCTGCGAGGCAGTGTTCCCAGAGATGGGCCATTACATATAATTGAAGCTTATAGGCAACATCCCTTTAGTGATTAACTTGTAATAGAATAGAAGGTTCTTCCCTATTACACGAACACATCACGGAAAATAAAATGTATTTCTTATTATGGGTTACAGTTAAAAAATAAAAAAGGTTTAAAGGATACTCATGAATCGTTAACATGAAAATTCCTCATCAAACGCTGATTTTGCTTTCCATACTAGAAAAGTGAGTGATTTCTCTCTTTCTTATGATCATACTCTCTCCTGGGCCCATGGTATCTCAAGTTCTGACGGTGCGTGGGTTGCTATTGCTATGGTGATTTTGATATTGGTTCTATCCCCTTGCAATTCCTTAACAAACATGGCCCTCCTTATTCTCTACACTTAATTTGAGATTTAATTAGACAGGGTTACAGACCCCTCTTCATTTAAGCAGTATATATTCAAAGATTATCTTGTAGCATTTTCAATTTAATTCCTTAATGTGACAGTGGAGAGGAATAGAAATCTGTAAGAATGATTTTAACTGTTTATCAAATCATTAAGGAAGAATTCAAAGGTGATCAAAAAGCCCAGATAACTTGCATTTCTTATCTTGGCAATGGAGCTTCAGAGGAAGCAGAGAATGGGCAGTGCACTCTGTGTTACTGGGTAGCTGGTGGGACAAGCACCCCACCCCCTGCCCCATGTCTCCATTTATTCCCTACTATCGAGTATGGCTAATTATATATATATATTTTTTTTCTTTAAGTCCAGTACTCTGTGGCCTTCTACCTCTAAGCAATCATGACACTTATTACCACACGAGGAAAAAGTTAATTCAGTGTAGAAAGAAAGGCCATTTGAATTTCAAATCTGAAGGGTTTTGCTGAAGCAATTTAATAAGTTCATAAGTCTTAAAAGCAAAGATTTATGGAGGTAGAGACGGGATGTCTGTGGCCCAAACCTTGCTTCCCTAACAGCTCCGTGCCAGGTGGTGTTGATCTCAGAGTCGTAGGTAAGGGGAAACCAGTAGATAAGATGGAGAAGTGATGAGCCTGAACTTTTCAACACCTTCAGGTTTGTGAAAAGAAGAAAGGAGGCGTGGTCTCCTCTTCTGGAGCCCAAGCCTTGAGCGAGTGGGTGTGTGGGCACATTAAGGTGGGTACTGAGGCCTCCATGATCCTGAGACTCAGTGCTGCTTCCTGGGAGAAGCCTGGAGGAGGCTAGGGCTTCTTGGGGAGCCCTGGTCCGCTGCATGGCTCCACGTCCCATGCGGTGAGAGAGTGATGGAATGGGGTGAGCTGATTGGGTCAGTGAGCATGGGGCCCTGCTCCTGGCTCCCCTCTGGTATCATCTTGCCTAGGGAGATGTCACTGCCCTGCTGAAGGGATGGAAAGTGCTGGGGGAGCCAGGGCAGCAGCAGGATGAAGAGGTTCCTATGAGAGGGGTCTTCATGTAGGAGCAGGTGGCTGGGACTGTGGACTCCAGGGATGGGTACCAGGAGGTGACCTGAGGGGGCCATATGGGACCAGCCACACTGCAGTGATTACCAGTCAAAGTGCACATCAGACAAGCCATGTCAGGAACTGGGTCAGGAACCCAGTAAAATGCCTTATAGATCTCTTAGGAAGGAGGACACGTGTAGAGCAGCACTCTGGAACCAGAGAATTTACTCAGAGAGACCAAGTCATCCAAAATGTATGCTTTATACCAGACCCACTAGGAAACTGAACTTTGAATAATCTGATACCTATGAGGGTGGGGACTTCTGGAAAATTAACTACATCTTCTTTGTACATATGAGTATAAAGTCTGAGTTATTTGTAACCCTGCTACGTTGGCTGAGAAAAACACACATGAAAATCACAAGAAAATTCTTTCCTTCAGTTTTGCTTTATTGCAAACTATACTTAGTCAGGGAGGCAAAAGGCTGGGTGGACCCAGGTTACCTAAGTCACCCACCTCCCCATCCATGAGCTCAGGTCACTGTCCACCCTTTAAAGTTATTTGTCTCACCCCCAGCGAATCACTCCCTGGACCTCTTCTTCTTCCCTAACTCCTAGTGACTAAACAGTAAGACCTGTATGACCTTCCATAACTGGAAGTCCAGAGAGCTCAGGCTTGTTTGACTCAGTAGCCCAACCATTCTACAGTCTCTGGTTTTGGTCCAGTCTCTGGTCTATTATTATTAGTGTTGTCTTAACTCTCAGACTGGGAGAAGGTGACTGAGGCAGCTCCAAGAGTCACATGCAGACATAACAGCGTCCTTAGGAAGCAAGACCATTTCTTCCTGTGCTTCCCAGAAGCCCTCAGCAGACTTCTTTCAAGTCTCATTAGCAGAATTTTGTCACCCATCTGTTCCTAGGCAAATGCTGGCAAGGGTGATGGAATTACAAGATGAAATTAAACTATCTTCAATAAAATTGGTATTGTGGGATCAACAACAAATACCCACTCCCTCTTCCCCATATTTCCAGCTTCAGCAATGGATGGTTAATTTCTTCCCAGCCCTTGAAATCTTGGGTATTTTTTTGGAGGGGGTGTCCCCTAATTTCTTCTGAAAACTTCAGGCTGTTAGCATCATACCATCCATGGTGTTGAAGCTTCTGATGCTGAGAGGAAGGAGCTTTAGGTCCTGAGGGTGGAGCAGGGTGGGAACTCCACTGAGGAGATCTGACTCCAGCCAAGAGGTCACCCTACTTATTTCTCTCTTTCTCTTGATACCATGATCATTTAAAAAGAAAGAAAAAGGAATCTCTCAGTGTGGGAGCCAATCTTCCACCTAACATTTGAAGCTTATTGTGCCAAGAGAGTGAGCCTCTGCTTCCTGGGTGCTGGCTTGCATCCCACAGCTGTCTCCGCCTAACTTCCATTGCTTTGCCCGTTTAGCTGCAGGTTGTGATTTCTCCTCAGCAGCTCGACTGAAGCTGGTTGGCGATAGCATCATACCATCACACCAATTGTTAAATATTGACTGGAGTAGAAAATGCAAAGCCTCATAAAACAGGCGGGAAGAAGCAGGATCTGTAAGCAACTGGGGACCACAGAGATCAGTTCAGAAGGAGGGAGAGAGAGCACGATGCCATGTCTGAGGTCTGTGAGGCTCCTAAGCTCCGGACCACGCAGCTTGCCTCAGTTCTTTCTGGTACTTGAACTCTAATAATTTGGAGCCAAAAAGGAAATGACTTGCACTTTATTTGCACAGGGTATATAGCTCACTTTATAGCTACAAACTCCGCTGTAGTCATTAATGGTCAACTGTCATTTTAATTCCAATTACACAGCTACAAAACATTAGCTCTATTAGAAGGTACCTATATTAACTTAATGATCAGAAGAAAACATTCAAAAAAACTTATTTTTTCCAGTTAATAATGTAAAACCTGTACCTTACTGAAAAAGAATAAAATGCAAAACCACACCGAGACAGAACTACAAACGGGCACAACTTTCTGGGGGGAAATTTGGCCTTATGCTTCAAAAACCTTTAAAACGTTCATTTTCTGGGATCCAATCATCTCTATCACTTCTGTGAATTTATCTTAAGGAGATGATTACCTCTCACAGGCTCATACACAGACTAATGCACATGGATTCAATGTGTCTAGTACGAGTGAGAAACTGGTAGTAAACTGCATGTACAGTAATAAAGGATGGATTAAATAAAACAAAACAAAACAAACAAACAAAAAAAAACCAAAAAAAAAACCACACCAAGAGTAAAACAGCAGTAATGCTGATGCCATCACTGGTAATAATGTGCTTTGTCTTAGTATGATAATTTTTCTATATGCGTGAAATTTTTCTATACACATACCCACGCAGACACACAGGCACACACACACACACACACATATGTCCATTATATTCATTGGGAACATACTACATGCCATTTTATAAATTGCTTTTTTCACTTAAAAGTATATCATGGGGCTTCCCTGGTGGCGCAGTGGTTGAGAGTCCGCCTGCCGATGCAGGGGACGCGGGTTCGTGCCCCGGTCCGGGAAGATCCCACGTGCCGCGGAGCGGCTGGGCCCGTGAGCCATGGCCGCTGAGCCTGTGCGTCCGGAGCCTGTGCTCCGCAACGGGAGAGGCCACAGCAGTGAGAGGCCCGCGTACCGCAAAAAAAAAAAAAAAAAAAAAAAAAAAGTATATCGTGAACACTTTCTCATTTCATTATTTCGCTAAAAAATGTATTTTGGTTTTTTTCTTAATAACTCTTAGTCATCATGATGAACATACTATGTTTGGGGAACTTGGGGGAGAGCTGCAGGGAACGTTAGAGACCACCTTGCTCATCTTCCTTGCTTATGAGTAAGGACATTGTGACCCAGGCAGACGCTATGACTTAAGTATACAGAGAAATTAGTGAAAAAAACGGACAAGAGCCCAGACCTGTAGACTTCTAGATTTCATTCTAACAAACTGTTTTACCTGATGCCTTTCATCTTCTCAAATTTTCTGACCTTTTATATAAAATTGAGACCACTCACCTGCCATCAGCAATGGTTGTAAGCCATATATATATTTTTTAAGGATCTTTTTTTTTTTAGATGTTGGGGGTAGGAGTTAATTAATTAATTAATTAATTTTTCCTGTGTTGGGTCTTTGTTTCTGTGCGAGGGCTTTCTCTAGTTGCTGCAAGCAGGGGGCACTCTTCATCGCGGTGCGTGGGCCTCTCACTATCACGGCCTCTCTTGTTGCGGAGGACAGGCTCAGTAGTTGTGGCTCACGGGCCTAGTTGCTCCGCGGCATGTGGGATCTTCCCGGACCGGGGCACGAACCCGTGTCCCCTGCATCGGCAGGCGGACTCTCAACCACTGCGCCACCAGGGAAGCCCAGGGCTGCTTTTGTGCTTACAAATGTTCATGGCACCCCACTCCTGCCCGCACCCATCCAAACCCAGAAAGAAAACACGTAGTGCTTGTCACTTAGTAGGCATTCAACTGACCAGAATTTCATTTCTGGTATGTTTTACTGATAGCATTCCTAACAAACTTAGCTGTACATTGACACTTAGACACCATTAACTTGAGAGTTTTTATTCCCCCCATGAAACAATTATATTCATAGAGCTAAATGCTGGTTTAAAAGAAAATCCCAGTTGTACATCATCTATACTTCAATACAAATAAATAATACTAAAAAAGAAAATCACAGCAATTACTTTAATCTACTATACCACAGAGATGGCCCATGGTACATAGGGACACTTGCCACTGGGCTTTTTGTTTTTTATTAATGTCCCATTTTAATAGGTTTTTATCTCCTCTCTTCCCATGAGATTGTCAGCTGTCCCTCCTCCCAGATGTCGGTGTCCCTGCCTACAGCCCTCCTCCCCTCCTCCAGTCAGACGTGACCTTGAAAACCATATGACCATGTCTGTTAAAAGTGCATGCGCTATAAAAACATATTATTTTTGAGTAAGGAATTCTTCTCTGAATAATACATTTCTGCCCTTGGGAGAAATGAACTTTGGGGGCATTTATGATTTTCACTCTTCCCAATCATTTTTCACTCCTTTTCAGTTGTGTTCTAAAGAGGAAAGCTTTCTAAAGAACTGAATTTCCCATAGGCAAGGACCTTTGTGTTCTGAATACTGCCCACCTCATGTCTATTTCCTGATCTGTGGGCCTGTAAACATCCAGTAGGGCTGCATGTACCAGGGAGTTACCATGATGGGTCAGAGCTGTAAGGGGTGTGGGGACAAGAAACCGTATGATCCACGGATTCAGGGTGGTTTACAGGAGGAGGCCAGAGAGGCCGGAAAAGCCAGAGATCAGCTCTACAGAAGGCTCCTAAAACGTCAAATCCAAGGGGTGAGTGCAAAGCTGCAAACCAAACAGACAAGAGAGTGGTGTTTACTCATCACTTTTTGTTGTGATTATGCTGTGTGATAAACAACCCCCAAATTCAATGGTTGTAACAATAAGCCTTCATTTCTTTGTCGTATGTCTGTTAGGTCGTTTGTGGCTTTGCTTGGGTTGGCTGGACTTGGCTGGGCTTGTCTAGACTTCGGTGCAAGTTTTTGAGTCCCACTGGAGCAGCAATTAGCCAGGGCATTTGGTCCTGGCAGAGGACAGGAGGACAAGAGGGGAAGCAGAAACAGATGATACTTCTGCTTAGAACTTGCACCTGTCATTTCCTCCAGATGGCCCAGTCCATAGTCAACAGGTGGGGGAGTCCATGTGGTGAACAAAGAAGGGAAGGAAGAATTGTGAGCAAAGAATACATTTCACTACGATAGTTGATAAGCGAAGAAACTTTGGGGGAAAACCTAAGAGGGTGGAGCCTTAATATTTCAGGATATCGAAGGGCAAGCAAGAAGGCATCAGCAAGCTCTGGTCGACAGGGACCTCTCTTATTGGGCCTGATCACCTGAGTGGCATGTTAACGACACAGAGGTGGGTGGGATGCCAGGCTCTATGAGATGGCCGTTGAGTCCGAGAGGGATGGCCAGCCCAGCCCAGCACCTGTGCTCTTATGAAAGCTTATCTCACAACGAGGGGGTTTGCTTCTTTCACCTTTCAGCATTCGGTACTCTTTATCTTCTTGGGGATGGATGCAGTTCTTTTCTGGCTTGTTGCACAAATACAAATTTACCAGATGGGCCACAATTAAATTTAATTGGATACTTTAACAACAACAACAAAATGATCAGCTTACCTATGAAGTGTTCAGGAATTATAGTCTCAGTCCAAGTTATGTATTCCCCTTCATGCCTCTTTCCTAAAACTATGGTTTTTATTTTGCAATCTCGTTGGTAACTCTCTACCATGATCATCAAGTAAATGTTTCCAGCTGTGAAGGTGATACCATTCTCTCTGGCACCTTGACGTGAAAATTCCAAGTCATCTGAGCTCCAGCATCCTATCTATTGAGTTGCCAGTATGGGCACCTTTACCTGCAGGATGCTTCTTGCTTCTTCCTCCTTTCTATTCCTGCCGACATCTGGCACGTTATTACGTCTCATGTAGACAATTGCACTAGCCCCTTGGGGGCCTCCTAATCAGTCAATCCACTGTACTCTGTCATTACATTATGGATTTTATTTTTCCTTTAACTTTTTCTTTTTTCCTCCTTTAACTTTTATTTTGACATATTTTTGGTTCTCCAGAAAAGTTTCAAGAAAAGTACAAAGAATTCAAGAATACCTTTCACCCAGATCCTCCAAATATTAATATTTTATCACATTTTAAAATTCTTTCTCTCTCTCCAGATAGATAGATACATACATACATATAATATATACATACACATATACCCCATATATGTGTAGTTGATATATACATGTGCATGTGTGTATATATCTATATTTCTGAACCATTTGTCTGTTGCATTTGGCAGATATATGTCCTTTTACCCCTAAATGCTGAAGTGGACATTTCCTAAAAACACAAATATTCTCATGCATAACCATAATACAAAATCAGGAATTATACTGACACAGTACTATTTTCTAATCTATGAACCTTGTTCAGATTTTGCCAATTATCCCAATAATGTCTTTATAGCTAAAAAAACAAAACAAAACCCAAGTCACCTGTTGCATTCAGTCGTCGTGTTTATTCAGTCTCCTTTATTCTGGAATAATCGTCTTTCTTCACCTTTCATGGTATTAATACTTTAAAGAGTACAGGCCAGTTACTGTACAGAGCACCCTTTATTTGGATTTTTCGTGGTGCTTTCCCACTCTTCACATCATTCTTTTTAAAGCTTCACTGAGGCTCAGTAACCCTCAGTTACTATCTGTTACATCCCCAGCAAAGTTCGTATCCTCTGTCCCAAAGGATCTGACTCTTCTCCTTCCTCCAGTCTACCTTTTTATAACAAGCCAGACTGGACTGTACAGTCTACAGTCCTCTGTGTTCTTAAGCTGCTCCTTCTCTCTACTGTATGACCCTACATCATTCTCTCCACTCCCATTCCACCAACTGATACTACTCTTCCTCTTTCAAGGATGAAATACATACCACCTAGAACTACTCATATTTTCTCCCCAGTCATGGAATCATCTTCTCCCTTTACTGAAATTCTCTAGGCTTTGATTAGAGTTTTATGTTGATCTCCAGCAAAATTAGGATGAATTATGAAACACAGGTCTATGCACACTTAAAGGAAGGAGACAGTATTGCTAGAAGCCAGCTCCCATCAGTGAGGGTAAGCTGCCTCAGCGTAATCTCATTCCCTTTCGTGATAAGGTTGTGAGATGAAGGCTCAGGGGAGCAATAGAGAATCTCCAACTGGGCGATGCACGTGACCAAGTCTTGCAGTGTGAATCAGGGGAAGAAATATGACCTGCTTATTACTATTGACATACAGATTCCTGGCCTCTGGAGCCCTCCTCTCCCTAAACCTGGTGCCACTGATTCCTCACCTGCAGGTTCAGCCTTAGGTGGTCTAGATCAAGTCACACTAGTGACCCGTCCAGCTCTGACTCTGTTGCATTTCAGGTTTGCTCTCTTGCTTCTAAAACTAAGTCCTGACTTGTCCAAGTCCCAGTAACTAGATTCAGTTCTTACTGGCTTTCTATGCCCCAGTACTCATCTTTGCTACATTCTTGGTCCTCTTTTACCTCCGGGACCATGCTTTGATTTTATTATATCTTCCCCTGGGAATTGGAGTACTGCCCATGAGCTTGACTAGTAGCTTGGGTTCTAGTAGATCATAAACTGTATTCCTGATGTTAAATGTTCCCCTGGATTTCCAAATAGCCTCCCTAACACTCTGTCCCACTCACCTTTTAGATAAACCCATTATATTATGTAATTTTCATTCTCTGCCTCCCCTCCCTACTTGACTACTTGTTTGTTGTCTGTTACCACGATTTCCAGATACTGCCTGTTGGACCGGGTTCCCTCCAGCACTGATGTGTGGATCTGTCTTCTGATGCCTGGTCTCCCCTTTGGCAGGTACACTTTTATATCTGGATCCTTTCCAAGTTATCCTAGCCTGACCTTCCTGGCAATAGGTAACCATACTATCTCTCATTACTACAGAGTGTTAGCTAATTAAACAACCATATGTGTAGGCTGTTGATTACTGGATCAATGTCAGTTTGGCAGGAGATCTCTAGAGAATACTGAAGGACTCTAGACTTGGTGCTGCACTGGTCAACGTTTTTTATTATTTTTTAATCAAGGACTAGAGGAAACTAGAAGAAGAATACTCATCAAATTTTCAGATGATCTGTAGCCTGGGGAAAGAGTAATTATAGACCTTTGATATTCTGAGAATATTCTAAGACTACTATGAAAGGGCAAACAAATAATATGAGTATTAAAATGAATAACTGTAATGACTTTTGCTTAGGTTCTAAACGTAACTTCACAAGTACAGGAAAGGACAAATCTGACTTCCAGTGATTTACTCTTGACAATCCAGCAATACAGAACTACAAGTAGCTCCTCTTTCCATCACGCTGGTTCTCACTCTCTGGGCCTACACCTGACTTTTTTCTTCCATCGAGAAAGTCCTTCCCTATTCCTTTCATTCACCCAACTCCTTCTCATCCTATAAGACTCAGACAATCACCTCTTTCAGAAGTCTTACTCCTCTTCTGTGGTTCTTGTTGTTGGTCCATCATTGTACTGATCACATTATGTAGCAGGTAGATGTCCCGTGACCATCTCCCAAAGGAGGCTGTGAGAACTCTGAGATTTGGGTGTAGACCTTCTTTATCATTTATACCTAGTGCTTAGCCCAGGCCATGGCACACAGGAAATATTAAGTGAAGGTGCTGGAACAGTCTTGGTCTTTTTAATAGCTTTCTCTTATTCTCTGGACTTACTCCTGGAAGACCTAAAATTGCTTCGAGTTACCATTGTGGATTCCACCTCTGAAACCTGCTTTGCAACCTTGCCTGTTCCTGCTTGAAGCCATTTCACTATAGATCTTGATTTTCATTTCAACTTGCTTCTTAGATGTTCAATGTCTATTTTTTGCCTTGCATTCTGGCCTGCCCTCATTCAGGACTCCCTTTTCCATTTTCCCCTAAGCCTGGACATCCAACCCCAGGACCAGGGCCAGCCTGATTTACTCCTCTGTCCACATGCTCAGGTTCTGTTCAAGGAACCCAGCAAATGTAAGACGCATTTCCTTAACTAACCCTCCCTCGCTCCCTCTCCCCTCCCACCACACACTATAATTCCCCTGGCCAGGATGGTGGCTGGAGCAGCAAGATCTGGGGCTTTAGTTGACTTCAGGTGCTACAAAACCACATACTTTTATATAGTTCATTAGTATCAATAGAAGTGTAAAAATATCATGAGATGAGGCCCCATTACACGTCGAATAGATCAGATCCAATATGGGCATCACATTTCAAGACAATACAAATTCAGTTCTTCCAAAAGAGGCAAATCAGAGTGCAGAAAGATTTTCAGGCTCTGTCCTGGAAAAGAAACAACCTACGAGGAGGTATATTTAATGTTAAAATATCTATCATGGAAAAAAAAATTTTTAAGAAATAGTATAGCTTTCCAAGTAAAGATTAAATTAAGTGAAGATTTTTTTGCTTAATATCAGGAGGATTTTTTTCTCACTTAAAACTGTTCAGGGGCTTCCCTGGTGGCACAGTGGTTAAGAATCCGCCTGCCAATGCAGGGGACACGGGTTCGAGCCCTGGTCCGGGAAGATCCCACATGCCGCAGAGCAACTAAGCCTGTGCGCCACGACTACTGAGCCTGCACTACAGAGCCCGTGAGCCACAACTACTGAGCCCGGATGCCACAACTACTGAAGCCCGCGCGACTGGAGCCCATGCTCCACAACAAGATAAGCCACCACAATGAGAAGCCTGTGCATCGCAGGAAGAGCAGCCCCTGCTCTCCGCGACTAGAGAAAGCCTGCGCACAGCAACAAAGACCCAACACAGCCAAAAATAAAACCAAATAAATTTATTTAAAATTTTTTTGACTTTTTTTTCAAATTATGGAATTTTATAGCAGACATTTAAGGCTCAGATGCATTTTTATCTAACAGATTAATGTTTTTACTATGCCATATTCCTTGTAAGAAATCTTGAGACATAAAACCTTTTCGTAGCGTGGATCAGAATACATTAACTGAATAATATGGCTTTAGTTCTACTACCTAAAGTCAATGAAATAAATAAAAAAGATTCACTTCCTTGTTAATTATCAACAACAGTAGCCGCAGCGTAAATATGTACATAGCAGGGGTCAAATCAAGAGATCATTCACTTATTTTAGAGTGGTAAGAGTTTGCCCTTGCAGTGGACATCTACTGAGTTATCTGCCCCAGCCCCCAAACCTATCCTGTTCACACTATTGACAGCCACAGTTATGTAAACCTGGATGGGCCCCTGACCAAAGCTCATTTACAGATTCTTCCTTCAAAATCTGAGTTTGAGATGAAACGTTGGGCCCTCTCCTTGTAGCTGTGTCCATAATGTATCCACTTTGATGCTCACTCCCGCCGTATTTCCCACTGTCTTTTAAATAATCAGAGGAAACCTTCCTCATGTATTCATTGTTTTTAATTATCTTTATAATGTGTGTGCACATATTATTGGGTCAATGCTGACTGCAGTCTTCTGGAAAGTATTAACATTGAGTTAACATTACTTTGGTTAATATTTAGGTTGCAAGTAATATTGAAAATATTTTAAGGAAAAAAAGAGGAAATTTATCTTAGGACTGTCAGAGTATCTAACGAAATCCAAGAACACTGAACCAGATAGCGACAGTATCAGGACGAGAAATTCAATTATTATTATTTTTCTTATCTCCTGGTTATTTTCAGTAATCGTTGGCCCTTGTATCTTTTCAGGTTCACTTCAAGTAGGTTTTGAAGTTTGTCCCAGCTGAGAACATCTCTTTCTAAACCAGAGTGTTTTAGTTGCCATCAACAGTGAAACCTCATTTATCAGACTCTGTATCAATCTCAGTAACAGAATCCTATTAATGACACCTCTTTTTAGATAATAGTCCAATGATTATTACTTAGGTTCTTCAAGGTCCCAAACTGCTTCCTGAATTCTTTACAAGAAATTAAACGGGAATCATAATTAGTTTGTATCTTATTATTTCTTCATTCTGTAAAAATTGTGAGTTTGTATTTGCGACATATGAAAACGCTATTTGCCAGAACATTGAACTCAAATCCGAGGGATGGCAGGGGATACACAAACTTTATCCGGAAGCTGGATTAGCTCCTTGCCGCCAGAGGGAGACCTAACCTAATTATGTGGATGCCTGGTCTCAGGAAGGATCTGGAGTGAGCCCCAGATTGTTGACAGGGAATATCACAAACAAGAACACACATCTGGAAAATTAAAATAAACATACACATGCCCACAATCTTCCATTTTTCCCGATGCATACTTCCTTGTTTCTAAATACTTGTTCATTCATTGTTTGCTACTTGATATTTTTATGTCTTGCCTTGGTTATTTTTAAACCCTGCCCTTGCCTCATTGCTGTCTGAGGTAATAACAAAAGCATTTCTTTAGGTCAAAGGATTATGTAGAAAAGAATGCACTATAATATCTGCAACTCACTGCCTAAAATTGAAGGGTGGCCCTGGGGCTACTCCTAATGCATGGGGACTACTCCTTCTTAAAGATGCACTGAGATGTTTGTTCCATTACCTCCCATTACCTCCCGTGTTGTTACAGCAACAGAGTTCTCATGACTTAGCCCAAATTCCTAATTCTAATCAACATCCTCCTCCTCTGTCCAGTAGTGATGGAAACAGCTTGTTAAACACACAGAAAGTTTTGTCATAGCCTTTGCTTGGCTTTTTATTCTTCTAGGTAAATATATGCATTCTTTTTAGCTTCTTTTCAGGCATTACCTGGCATTGCCGCTTTCCAGCTTTGCCCTCTTCTGAAACAAGCGAATTGGTTGATTTCAGGTTCAGCACTCTCTAGTCCCCACCCCCTGCACTAGTTTGCCTCTTAGGGTGCCAAGTGCATCATTGGTCAAGTGGTGGGTGTTTCCTTGTTTACTTTGGTTTTAGTTCAAGAACACACCAGAGCCAGCCATTTGGTGTGAAATCATGCTGCTTCCTACTCCTTCAGCAGAACAGGAGAGCAGTCCCCAAGCCCGTCTCCAGACAAACAGCACATCGTTACCTGAAATCAGCCCTTGGATTCTCAAATGCAACCACCAGGCAAGTCACGGTCCCCTTGCTGCTGAAAGGTCTTTTTTGGGCCGGCTGATGACAGGGCTCAGTCTGTGGCCGCCTGGCGGGGAGGAGCCTTTGAAGCTAGGCGGCTGCCATCCTGTCCAAGGCACGCATGGCTCACGGCAATCATCCCTAATAATATCTCATGAAGACAATCTTTCCTGGGAAACAAATCAGTTGACCACTGCAATCTGTGTAACGGGCTTCCAAGAGGTGTGTCACCCTGCAAATATGTGGGCATTAAGGAGTATGTTTTCCTGGCTCCAGACATGAAAACCAACTCTGTGCTGACAGTTAACGGGCAGTCCGAGGATCCGTGGCAAACATGCTGCACGGTCAACACCGTGCCCTTTCCCTCCCGCAAGAGAAGCTCCTGTTCCAACACAAACAGGATCTTGTTGTATCGAAGGGGATTGTCCCAGACTCACACACACCAGAAGGTCAAATCGGAAGCACAGTTTCTTTAGTGAACCAGTGGCTGGCCTCCTTCTCCTCCATCTTTGGGCTTTTGATAAGAATGAAAAAAGAAGCAAGACAAATCTGTGTTTTCCTTTCCTATCCACAGTAAGCACTGTGGGAAACAATGGGTCTCCTTCGTGCTTAGCATATTAAATATGAACCACAAAGTAGGAACAGAAATTCCATTTTCCAGCCCCTCTACTCTGCCTAACACAAAGAAGTGTTAGATATATAAGAGCAGTAGTAGTTCCCATTTTTTCCAGGTCTTTCGTGGTGGCCGGCCGCTCTGCTAAGCACTTGGCATACATTATATCATTTAATTTCCACCACAACCTTTTCAACTCATATTACTAGTATTCCTATTTTACAGATAGGGAAACTGTAGAGTGTAAGAAATTTACTCAAGATCTCACCATCAGTAGGATGAGCTTTGATTCAGCACTTGTAACTGTACTTTTGTCTGGACTTAAAAACTCTGCAAGATAGGACATGTACACAGGCAATACACCCTGGTTTCTACGTCACCAATCTCTAATCTATAGTTCATCTAAGATCCATGGTGTAAATATTGGTGTCCTGTCCTGCCAGTTTCTTGAACCAAAGGAAAACTTCATGTGACTCCGTGGAATGAGAAAAGGCTGCAGGCTCCAAGCTGGGGTGGGGAAGGGGGACACCGGGGGGAGGGGGTGGAGCTCCCAAACGGCTCATGTCTTAGCTCCTGAGGTCGACATTAAGCTTCTTGAGCTGGATGAGAGACCTCCTTACTCCAAATTAATACATTCTGTACAATTGAAGATCAACAAAAATCAATCAATGCATTTTAAAGAGTGTGTATTGTGTGCTCACTTTCCTGCTAGGCTCTGTAGAAGATAATGAAGGAATATGAAATATGGCCTCTGATGTGGATTTGACCATAAAGGAAAGGGACAGGCTTGAGGCTACATGTCACTCTAAATCGCTCCCTATTCCTGGGGATGGCCAGTTATCCCCAGGGGCACACTGTGCTTCTTGGTCCAGCAGAAACATAATCAGGGATCTATAACTGCGGTTTCTCAAGCATTTTGGTTTTAGAATTCTTTACTCTCTTAAAAATTATTGAGAGCACAAAGAGCTTTTGTTTATGTGGGTTATATCTAATGATATTTCTCATATTAGAAATTAAAACAGATTAAATTTCTAAAAATAGGTACATATTAACTCATTTAAAATAACAATAATAAGCTCATTGCATATAACAGTTTATGCAAAATAACTGTTTTCCCAAAAACTTTCGTGAGAAAAATGCCCTCATTATACATTTTTTTCAAATCTCTTTCATGGATGACTTAATAAAAGAGAACATGATTATTATATATGCTTTTTCATTTAGAACCTGTTGTAATATGTTGTTCCTTTTTCTTTTTTTTCAAGGAGTTGTTATTTTTAATATGCAAAGGCTTTTTATATAATCATAATAATGTATAAATATATATCCATGATACATGTGTTACATACTACTTGACTAATAATCTGGTTGCTGGGACTACCTTGTAATTTAGGTTTCTGTGTGCTTTTCTCTATTTTCCTAATTTTCTTTATTGATATGTTATTTCCCACACATAATGCAATAAGTGTTATTGAAGTTAAAAATAATATCTTAGGTAGTTTCCAAAAATGATTTTTCCATCAATTATGGACACAGAGATGGACTGGATAAATACCAAATATAAAACAGCAAGGCTTGCATTTATATGACTAATGTTACTATGTTAGGTATATCCCCAGGCCATGGAAGCCTGGGGTATGGTTTACTTACAAGATAGTAATAAACCCTTCACACTTGGGAGTGCTTAGGAAATATAACTTTTTCTCAAAGGTTCACACTCTTCTTAGTTTCCAGGTGTTCCATATGCATCTATATTATATAGCTGAGCAGTGCCAGAGCAGCTGTCCAGGGACGTGTATGCCACGTAATGCCTTATTCACTTGCATGTTAATGCCTGGACAGTATGCCTGCAAGAGCAGAATGTTGCATTCTTAACATCAAGAGCCATTCTCGCATTTTGATAATGACTTTAAATATATTAAATATGTTGTTTCAATTGAAGTGTATGAAGAAAATACAGCATCTCATAGATATGTAGGTGGAAACAGAGGACCTAGTAGACTCCCTGAGAGTGTTTTGGGGACCTCTCGGGGTCCTCAGACCACACTTTTTTTTAAAAAATTATTTTAAATTTTTTTTATTTAAATAAATAAAGGAGCTTTTTTTCCTTTAAATTATTAATTAATTAATTAATTTTGGCTGCGTTGGGTCTTTGTTTCTGTGCGAGGGCTTTCTAGAGAAAAAAAGAGTGGCAGGGGCCACTCTTCACCGCGGTGCGCGGGCCTCTCACTATCGCGGCCTCTCTTGTTGCGGAGCACAGGCTCCAGACGCACAGGCTCAGTAGTTGTGGCTCACAGGCCTAGTTGTTGCGCGGCATGTGGGATCCTCCCAGACCAGGGCTCGAACCCGTGTCCCCTGCATTAGCAGGCAGATTCTCAACCACTGCGCCACCAGGGAAGCCCGAGACCGGTGCTTTTTATGTGGAGTTTGGGCACAGGGAGTTTGCATGGTTTAATGTCAGCCTGTGGCCACATATTGGAACAGGCACAGAAATGTAATATGAATATGCGTGGCAGATTAGGCAGCTGAGCGATAGGATTTGAGAAGCATGAAGAGATGCTCCTGTCCCAAAGTATTCCCCTTTCAGTGCCCCTCACGGTGCTTGAACCTGACCATTTGTCTTATCTTTGGGTTAAGACACTGGATGCTCCTATTTAAATGTAAACTTACCAGTCAGCCTTTAAATAAACCTGTATGCAATGGCGTACATTGCAAGACTCAGAGCTAGGAATGTAAATGTGAATAAAACAGAATAATAGAACAATGTATTAGCAACTAGTTCCCTGAGAGAATGGAAAACATGACAAGCAAGTTTTGATGGGACAGGGAATAGTGGCTGAAAAAGTCTGAAGAGGGTGTTACCAAGGACTGATTCAGACCACAGGGGAGGTGGCCAGCATACATAACTTGAGGGACATCGAGAATTCTCATCTGGAAAGAAAAGAAGTATCACCCAAACCTCATTTCTTTGAATTAATCAACTCTTCTTTTAAAATGAACATATGCTTTCCTCTCCCAACCATTATAGAGACAACTTTCAGAACTATTGGACATTCCCACTTGTGTCATTCAGTGTTCTACCAGAGAAAGAGAATCAGTAAGTTCTGTATTTATCTATATATCTATACCCAGATATAGATACAGACGATCCCCAACTTAAGATGGTTTGACTTACGACTTTTTGACTTTACAATGGTGCAAAAGTAATACACATTCAGTAGAAACCATACTTTGAATTTTGATCTTTTCCCAGGCTAGTATGATGCTCTCTTTTGATGCTGGGCAGTGGCAGCTCCCAGTCAGCCATGCAATCAGAAGGATAAACAACTGTTACACTTACAACCATTCTGTACCCATACAACCATTCTGTTCTCCACTTTCAGTACAGCATTCAATAAATCACATGAGATATTCAAGACTTTATTATGAAATAGGCTTTGTGTTAGATGATTTTGCCCAACTGGGGGCTAATGTTAGTGTTCTGAGCCTGTTTAAAGTAGGCTAGGTTAAGCTATGATGTTCAGTAGGTTATGTGTAGTAAATGCATTTTTGACTTAAGATATTTTCAATTTACAATGGGTTTATTGGGATGTGTGTGTGTGTGTGTGTGTGTGTGTATATATATAAATATATATATAAAGAAATTGACTAATGTGGTTGTGGGAACTAGGCAAGTCTATCAGGACAAGAAAGCTGGAAACTCCTGGGCAGGAGTGAGGTTGCAATCCACAGGCAAAATTTCTTCTTCCAGGAAACCTCAGTTTCAACAGATTAGATCAATACAACTCAGACTATACAGGATAATCTCCTTTACAAAAAGTCATCGGACTGTGGATCATAACCACATTGACAAAATATCTTCACAACACCACCAGATTAGTGTTTGATTAAATAACTGGGTACTGTAGTCTAGCCAAGTTGACATAGAACTGACCATTCTAACACATGATGATGAATTTGTTTGATCTCAACTTCTTTCTTCCTAAAACCTTCTTATAAATTAAAATTTAAAAGCAACCTATTAACTCTTGTAAAAATAAAATACAGGGCTTCCCTGGTGGCGCAGTGGTTGAGAGTCCGCCTGCCGATGCAGGGGACACGGGTTCGTGCCCCGGTCCGGGAAGATCCCACATGCCGTGGAGCAGCTGCACCTGTGAGCCATGGCCGCTGAGCCTGCGCGTCTGGAACCTGTTGCTCCGCAATGGGAGAGGCCACAACAGTGAGAGGCCCGCGTACCACAAAAGAAAAAAAAAAAAAAAAAAAAAAAAAGCGGAAAAAATAAAATACAGTATGTGTGAAACTATATATATATATATACACACACACACATTTTATGAACAAAATTTTCTTTAGAAATGCATAGAAATATCTAAATTAAAAGTAATATTGTTAATATTGTTTTTTCCAGTTAAAAATAAATAAATAATAAAAGCAACCAAGGGGGACTTCCCCGGTGGTCCAGTGGTAAAGAACCCACCTTCCAATGCAGGGGACTTGGGTTCGATCCCTGGTGGGGGAACTAAGATCCCTTATGCCCCATCGTGTAGCCAAAAAAATAAAAAATAAAAATAAAAACAACCTAGGGAATAAGAAGGACAAAGGATAAGAAAAACACAGCTCAAGAAGAAAATAAGAGAATAGGAAGAGCAAGCTGGTCAGGTGGGAGGGGAATGGAGAAGAGACACAGTATGGACAGTGAGAAATTGCCACAGAGAGACATACAAAATCAGGGTGGGAAAGACAAAGGACAGGAAGACAGAGAGAGGGAAGAGTGACTGTTCCTGAGTTAAACTGCTCTCATCACTCATTTTAAAGAAGGAATTGGAGAAATGATTATTATTCCCAGCTTTCCATTTTCTTTACCCTTAGAGCTGAATGGCGGAGTTTGCCAGGTAGGGACACATAACTCCCAAACCTGAAGTGATCTGAAAATTATTAACTTTAGATCCTTCCTGGAGCTGGTCCCTGGGCTAGAAATTTCCCATCTCTATGCTCTTCTGAATTTGACTCTAAGGGAAATGTGTCCCTTTCCTCTCTTGATCAGTGCCTTGGGCTCTGCGGTTAGACTGCGTGGAAGGCATCCTTGCAGATGCTCCCACTGATCCTGCCCTCCGGATTATACACAACTTTTGTATTGTACACTCCTTTTGAGAGTGGGTTGGACCTAGAAAATCATTTTTAATGAATAGAATGTGGCAGGGTGGTGGGATGTCACTTCTGAGATTAAGTTACAAAAGATTGTGACTTCCATCTTGCTAGCACTTACTCTCTTCCTCTCTTTCCCTCTGAATCTTCTGGCTTGCTTGTTCTAATGAAGTGAGCTGCCATGTTGTAAACTTCCTTATGGAGAGGCCCATGTGGCAAGGAACTATGGGCAGGCTTTGGCCAACATTCAGAGAGGAGCTGAGGCCCTCAGTCCAATAGGCCACGAGGAATTGAATTCTGTCCATAAACACGTGAGAGACGATGGAAGTCAATCCTCCCCCCATTGATCCTTGATATGACCAGCCCTTGCTGACACCTTGAATGCAGCCTGTGAGGGACCCTGAGTCAGAAGACCCAGCTAAGCCCCACTCGGATTCCTGACCCACATAAAGTATGAGACAGTAAATGTTGTTTTAAGTCCCTAAGTTTTGGGGTAATTTGTAATACAGCAATAGATAACTCATACAGTCTGCCTGTATTTAGATCCCACCACTGATTAGCTATGTAACCTTGGGCAAGTAACTCGAATTCTATGTCTCAGCCAACTCAACTGTAAAATGTAGACAATAATAATAATACTGGGCTTCCCTGGTGGCGCAGGGGTTGAGAGTCCGCCTGCCGATGCAGGGGTCACGGATTCATGCCCCGGTCCGGGAAGATCCCACATGCCGCAGAGCGGCTGGGCCCGTGAGCCATGGCCGCTGAGCCTGCGCGTCCGGAGCCTGTGCTCCGCAACGGGAGAGGCCACAACAGTGAGAGACCCGCGTACCGCAAAAAAAAAAAAAATAATAATAATAATAATAATAATACTGACTGTATAAGACTACTGTAGGACTAAATGATTTAATTCATATAAAAGCCAAATAGTGCCTGGCACACAGTTAATGTGAGCTTACTACGGCTACTGCGATTACTACAATTATCATCATCATCATCATTAAAAGTTTTGGGAAGGACCATTGTGTATATCCTTCTAGAGAAACACACAAGGTCACCAGCAGGCAATGAAGACTAATTGCTGCTCCTTAGGGAGTTATTCTTACATTTTCAGCATTAACTTCCCAAGCTCGGGCTAGCTTCGTGAGATTCTATATTTGGAATGGCATGTCCACATACACAGGTGGTCCCAGAGAGCCCAGTGCCTCCAGGAGCCCAGGATATCCTAAAATATTTCTGAAGTATCTGGGAAATGACCTCTTCAGCCATCTTTTCATATCTGATCCCTTTCATCATGGTGTGAGTTTACCCAAGGATTTTTAGCACACAGTCATGGATTTATCTGATGAAGAAATGGAGAAGACCTCTGGCCTCAGGGATTGGCAAGCCATCCCTTAACCGGAACTCTGAGAAGAGCCTACAACTGCCCTTCCTAAGATTTACTCTGGAATCTTGCAGAACTTCTTCTCTGGGGATGCTGACAGGGAGGTGGGGGAGGGGTGTCTACAAGAGGGAAAGGCCATATTAAAGGATCATTATTGGTCATTTCTCTTTCCTTACCTGTAAATGAAGAATAATGTTTTACTTTCTCTACTTTTCTGAGCTGTCTTATTAGAAATGAATGAATGAATGAATGATGATATCTTTAACACATCTGTTACAGCGAAAGGAGGCTTCAGGTAATGAGTACCTTTGATTTAAAAAAAAAAACTGCCAAAAGGTAACAGATGGAATGTTAAGTACTGGCTGAATGAGCCTTGCAATTTTTGCAGAAATGGGGCTGAACTCAGATCTCAAGGAATTCTTCTTCTCCTAGAAATCCAAGAATGCCATAAAGGCACCATCGGTTGACCAGGGCAAGGAAGTTGTCACTCAAATGGACATCAATCTACTCTTTTTTGTTCCTTCCCAATTTGTTTTCTGTAAGCTTGCAGCAGCTGCTGGGAGAGAAGTAGCCTTAGAAGAGGTGCCCATAGCTGTGCTGACTCTGAGAGAGAAGAAAAAAACCTATCAATATAAGTGCTTTGGATCAATCTGCAGGATCTAATTTGACTCTCCCAAATTTCAAGTAATTAAAAGAGTTCTTTGTCTCCTCTTTGCCTGAACTGGAGGCATCAAGCATAGTGATTTGGTCTGGCTTTGAAATAAGACAGACTAAGACATAAATCCAAATTTAGCTAAAAAGGCATTCCTTAACCCCCAATCTTAATCTCTTCATCTATAAAATGGTGATAAAAATGCCTATCTCACAGAGCTGTTGATAGCTATTATTATGATATGAGAGATAATGTTTAAGATGGAAGATCGGTGCAGGGGCGGAGAGAGAGATTGAAAGCTGGACCTGCCTCTGCGAATGCTGGTTTAGGGAGAATGGCATCGCTGCTAGCATAAAGCACTTTGCATATTCCAGGATAACTGAGGGATGGTGTGAAGCAGCAGTCCCAGCCCCCAGGCCTTCAACAGTGTATTGCTGCCTCCTGGAAATTCTACTCTGCCCTGTTCGTTAAAAGAACTGAAAACCAATCATCGTATAGGGCTGAGCCTAACCCTATTTACTCAATGCAGCCCATTCTGACTGCTCCAGCCCATGGCAATCTCACCCTTCCAAAAAGCTTCTGCTCCGCTCACTGGACACTGAACAAGTCCCAATTTCCATTGCTGCTTACCTTACTGTACTATGTTTATAGTTTGTCTCAGAAACTAAGTTGCAGATCCTTGAGGATGGAAAGGGTCCCAGTAGTAGGCACCGTGAACTGTGCTCCACAAACTGCTCTGTGGATCTCTAAGATTCTGTAGAGGTGACTCAGGTCTATCATCCGGGATGAGAGAACTGGGCTCCCAGTGCAAATCTTGGGCTCATCACCCTCACTGTCTCCTATCAGCTTTAGCCAGAAGACCCTGGCTTTCATCCATTTTGCTTTTGCACTTCAACAGTGATGATGATGATGGCGTATTTATTGAGCATGCGGGTATCTCCTTAGGCCCTACCATTGTAGGGGATTTGCCGGCCCAGTTTCCAACTGCCTGAGGGCTTTCTCTGGCAGCCAGAGAATTCACTCCCCTGGGACAGCCTTCAACACTGATAGTGTTTTATAGTATGTAAATACCTCAGGTTCCTTGACCTTCTGGGGGTGACTCTGAGGTGGGTGTTCCTTACTGACTCCCAGAGTTCCCCAATGTGATTAGGCTCCACTTTCTCACAGTGGAAACTGGCTTGATAACCTACCCCTTACTGGCTTTCTTCCCTTCCCCATCTCACTTCCTCACTTACAGGTATTTCCTGGGATATTCTCCCAAATCCCTGTCTCAGGGTCTGCTTCTGGGAAAGCAGACATTAACTCAGCATCTGTTCATTACCAATCACTGTTCTAAAAGCTTTACAGATACTGACCACTTCAATTCTTCAACCATCCTATTAACAACTTTAAATTGTATTTTTATTTGCAAATATGAAATTGAAGCAAGGAAAGGTCAGGTGTCTCACCTGAGTTCATAAAGCTAATATATGCTGATGCCAGGATTCAAAGCATAGGGTTCCATAATGAAGAGACTTTGAAATTTGCTGATCCACGTTGATATCCTGCCCATTCGAGACGAATCACAGCTTCCTCCAGAAGTCCTTGGCAAAGCTCATTTTCTCCCATTAACTCCTGAATCTTGTCTTTGTTTTTAAATATTTTAAGTCTAGATGACCTTGGTCTGTGGTTTGAAGGTGACTCTATGGGAGTCATTGTTTTTTTTAATTGGAGTAGAGTTGATTATCAATGTTGTGTTAGTTTCCGGTGCACAGCACAGTGATTCCGATATACATATACATATACCTATTCTTTTTCAGATTCTTTTCCCATATAGGTTATTACAGAATATTGAGTAAAGTTCCCTGTGCTATACAGCAGGTCCTGGTTGATTATCTATTATGTATATAGCAGTATGTATCTGCAAATCCTAAATTCCTAATTTATTCTTCCCCCCACCTTTTATTTTGTTTCTGACATACCAAACTCTGTTATGGAGGTCAGGGCAGGGGCGATGCTACAGGGAGAAGCAGTGTGTCCTGATATCTTGACTGAGTGGTGTTTATTATTTCTGCTGGTTCCTTTGCCCGTGTCACTGGAGGAATAAGGCCTTGGTTCTAGAAATCATTCCTCCAAGGATGGTAGTACCAATAACACAGATGTAGATGTTGGGAGGAAGGAGAAGCTAGCTGGTGTGGAAAACGAGGATTCGTGGGGAAGGCTCTTCCTCAGGAGATGAATTCTGTTTTAAGAAATGTTTTGTGTTTGAAGAAATGGTGATACACACAGTTGGAAACATTCAGCATGAGGTTAGAAAAAGTGAGCTTGGAACTTGGAAGAGGTGGTAATAAAGATCTGGGCCTAGAGGTGGTGGTGGATGAAGTCATAGGAGAGGATAAGACTTACATTTATAGAGGATGAAGGAGGTTCAAGGATGGAATATTGGGGAACGCCCATTCCTGATGAAGAAGAGAAGTCATCAAAGGAGGCGGAGAGGTAAGAGAGCCAGGGTAGTGCTTCCCAAGGATGAGGAAGGGGAATAGTATTAGTTTCAAGAAACAGTAACTAATCAATAGGGCCAAATACTACAATGGTCAAGAAGGAGAACAAGGGCCAAAATTAAAATGTCATGCTTGGGATGTCTCTCTTGACCTTGGAGGTCAGAGACTAGAATGTTGAGGTAGAAACTAATGAGAGGAAGGGTTTGGAAAATGTGAAAAGTGGTGTGTAAGTCATGCAATTTAGTAAATCAATCCTTTGCTTTTGTGAACGGTATTCTAGAACCACCCAATCCCCAAACCTCCTCAATACACTGTTTTAATGTATAAGTGTTTAAGTGAGGAATCTTTAAGGTCGACCTCAATCTTAACTGTCTGGGTTTGCTTTGTTTATTTGTTTGTTTGGTTGGTTTTAAAGACTAGTAAATCATTCCTTAGGGAACAAATACTCTAGCTAGCCACTAGAGAATTGCCACACAGGTATTATTGATTTTTAAAGAATTAGACTGTAGTCAATTTACTTAACATCACAACTTAATAGAAGGCAAAATAATTTTATTTGATGATTAAGGAGATATTCCAGGATCTGGCTGTACCTCTGGGACATCACCCTGAAGTCCATTACAAAGACAGCAGGGAAAACAAATGCTAGACAAGGAGCCAGGAGGTCTGGGCCTAGTCCCAGCTTTCATCAATTCAGCTCACCTCAGAGAGCTTCAGTTTTCTTATCTTTGAATGAGGAGGTTGACTTTATCAGAGAGTCCCAGACCAGTACTGGTCTCTGATGATGTTTGCATCTTCTCCTTTCCAGCAAAGGAAGGAGGGAAGTGGAGAGTGGGGAGAGAAAGAAAGAAAGAGAGAGAGAGAGAGAGAGAGAAAGGAAGGAAGGAAGGAAGGAAGGAAGGAAGGAAGAAAGAAAGAAAGAAAGAAAGAAAGAAAGAAAGAAAGAAAGAAAGAAAAGAAAGAAAAATTATGTAGTGAGTGTTACACTGCAACATGAGTTGTTTATGAAGTGAAATTTATTTATTTTTAATTCTAAGATTTGTCATTTCTACTGTATGCTAAAATGTTCTTTTATAAAACAATGTTCTAGGCATTAACAGATTTTTTTAATCTGTTTACATAGCAACATAAAAAGCTAGCAACCTCATGATACTGCTGAAAATTTTCTCTAGATTTTTACTGGTCTATGGACCCACTGGGCTAGAATGCTTATTTCCTCTTCAATTCTAGGTTGAATGTGTCAAGTAGAGTTTAAAATCTCTGACTTTTATTTATTTATTTATTTTCACATCTTTATTGGAGTATAAATGCTTTACAATGTTGTGTTAGTTTCTGCTGTGCAACAAGGTGAATCAGCTATATGCATACATATATCCCCATATCCCATCCCTCTTGAGCCTCCCTCCCACTCTCCCCATCCCACCCCTCTAGGTGGTCACAAAGCACTGAGCTGATCTCCCGATGCTATGCAGCAGCTTCCCACTAGCTATCTATTTTACATTTGGTAGTGTATATATGTCAGTGCTACTCTCTGACTTCATCCCAGCTTCCCCTTTCCCCCCTCAACCATGTCCTCAAGTCTGTTCTCTACACCTGCATCTTTATTCCTGCCCTGCCACTAGGTTCGTCAGTACCACTTAAATTCCATGTATATGTGTTAGCATACGGTATTTGTTTTTCTCTTTCTGACTAACTTCACTCTGTATTACAGTCTCTAGGTCCATCCATCTCACTACAGATAACTCAATTTTGTTTCTTTTTATGGTTGAGTAATATTCCATTGTATATATGTGCCACATCATCTTTATCGATTCATCTGTCAATGGACACTTAGGTTGTTTCCATCTCTGGGCTATTGTAAATAGAGCTGCAATGAACATTGTGGTACATGACTCTTTTGGAATTATGGTTTTCTCAGGGTATTGCCCAGTAGTGGGATTGCTGGGTCATATGGTAGTTCTATTTTTAGTTTTTTAAGGACCCTCCATACTGTTCTCCATAGTGGCTGTATCACTTTACATTCCCACCAAAAGTTCAGGAGAGTTCTCTTTTCTCCACACCCTCTCCAGCATTTATTTTTTGTAGATTTTCTGATGATGGCCACTCTGACAGGTGTGAGGTGATACCTCATTGTGGTTTTGATTTGCATTTCTCTAATGATTAGTGATGTTGAGCATCTTTTCATGCATTTGTTGGCCATCTGTATGTCTTCTTTGGAGAAATGTCTGTTTAGGTCTTCTGCCCATTTTTGGATTGGGTTGTTTGTTTTTGTGATATTAAGCTGCATGAGCTGCTTGTATATTTTGGAGGTTAATGCTTTGTCAGTTGCTTCATTTGCAAATATTTTCTCCCATTCTGAGGGTTGTCTGACTTTTATTTGGATCTCAGATGAGAGCAACAGGAGGCACCCAGCAGCACTGCCAGTGTCTGAACTCTTATCAGAGTCCGGCAGCTATCTGCCATACTTGTCAGCAGCAGTAACATATTGAGAAGAAATTTCAAAAGCAGAGCTCTCATCCCAGGACACTGGAGCTCTGAATGCCAATGAAAAATTGTGCATCCTTGTAGAGTAGAGAGAAAGAAGATGTGTTTTGACAAATTCCTTAATCACTGTAAAGGAAATTTCACCAGCTCAAAGATACTGGAAATGAGACCCGCTCAGCACAGGCTGGAGAGACAAATTAACCCGAAAGTTGACTACAGAAACATTACCTTAGAACCAGAATAAAAGTTATTTATGTCCATTTTTACCTCCTGAAATGTGGGTCTTACCCTGGCACCTGAAATAAATGACACAAAACTCCATTCATCTCCTTCCCACTGTGTACCTGCCTATTTCTGAAGGAACTCTTAAAACTGTAGCAGGTCAGAGCAAATTGTCGCTGGCAGAAGCTTCAATATATCTGTGCCACTAAACTGCAGGCAGGACGAATTAAGATGCAGAAATTAGGAATCAAGGGCATTGAGTTTAATGTAACTGAGACTTATCTAAGTGTAGTTTCATAGATCTCAATCTCATAAAGCCCTAGGCAAAACCTGAGGTGGGCACTGATGATTCTACCAAAGGAGGAAGCCATGAATTTCAATACACCATAGCAACAGAATACATTTCTCATTAAAGATGCGGACATAATACAGTTCAGAACAAAACTCCATAAGAAACAAAGAACGAAAAGCAGTGTTGGTGTTCCCCATGAACTCGCAATGAGTGAGATCTGCCCAGAATGTTTTGTTTATTGGGGCAGGAAATTGTTTTCTGAAATCAGAGGCATTGTGTCTTTTTTGGTGAGTAGAGGCCTCCTGAAAGTCAAATGAGAACGGAACTTTCAGAGAGACAGGCATACAAACAGACCTGAAGGGCAGGCATTGGAAATCAATACAAAGGAAAAGGAAGGGGACGGATCTGCAAGAGAGATCTCAGGATTTTCTTTTTCTTTTTCAGACGTGCGAATTTTTGTTCCCCGACCAGGGATCAAACTGTCACTTCTTGCCGTGGAAGCATGGAGCCTTAAGCACTGCACCACCAGGGAAGACCCTCATGATTTTCTACTGAGCACTTTTACAAGACACTTTGATAAACCTTTGCTAATCACCAAGTCATTTAATCCTTAAAGTAACCTTGAGAAGCAGGTCTTTTCATTCCCATTTTCCAGAAGATGAAATAGGTTCTGAGAGTTTAAATCACTTGCTCAGAGTCATACAATCCTTAAATTGTAGGGTCTTACTCAGGACTCAAACCCTCATCTGCCTAATGTAAACTTTGTGCTATACACTCAGGAGAGTGTAAATTTGAGGTTAAACAGTGGTTGACCTGGAGGCAAATGCAAATGAGCCATGATACTACTGTGGCTTAATCTATTGCTTTAACAAACAGCTCCTGCTGGAGATGCCCTGAGGATGAATCAGCTCAAAGGATGGCATAGGGTGCGAGGATCCGCCTCCCAGGCTTCTGCAGGTGTGCCCAGCTTGCCTCCATCTCTGCTGAGATTCAGTCAAAACGACCCCTGGAACAGAGCCCCCTCTTAATTTTAGGAGACTTTCACCAGAGTGGCATATTAACTCTGACCTTATTATGGAATCTTCCAATCTTAAGGTGTCAGAAAAAGAATAAAATAAAGACACTTTCCATGTGTTAACTGCAGGAGGTCTTCTTAACTGTGAATCCTTGCCTGTGTTAAGCAGTTGTGACATCTGTGACTTTTATGAGAGAGATAGAACAGATATCATCAGAAAAAGACAAATATTTTCCTGCAACTGTCCCCTTGCTAATGAAGAAAGGAATTCAAGTCAAGGCTTTTTGGTATGGCTTCCAATTCTTTGACCAAAGGAATTCATCAACTTAGTAGCTTATCACAAATATCTTAGAAACCAATGATAATCATTACTTAACATTAAAAAAAAGACTAATGTAAGTGTGTACACCATTATTCCTATCAGTGCAGAATCAAAAGCAGGTGTCTTTTTTAGGAATATTTCTGTTCATGGGCTTAATTGGTAACAATACATTCTTGCCCTCCCACCAGTAAAAGACCTTCACAGTTTAAATACTTGAAAACAAGCACAGAAAGGTGGTTTTTTTTTTCTCTTTGCTAATGGAAAAATAAATAAATCTTCAGTCAATATATAGATAGTACTCATGTGTATGGTGTTGGATCAAAAAAGATGGCAGCAGGCTTCCCTAGTGGCGCAGTGGTTGAGAGTCCACCTGCTGATGCAGGGGACACGGGTTCGTGCCCCGGTCCGGGAGGATCCCACATGCTGCGGAGCGGCTGGGCCCGTGAGCCATGGCCGCTGAGCCTGCGCTCCGCAATGGGAGGGACCACAGCAGTGAGAGGCCCGTGTACCACAAAAAAAAAAAAAGAAAAAAAAAAAGATGGCAGCTAGCAGAAGTCAGCCCCCTCCTCACCTCTACAGTTATTCCATCATTGCCTTTTATACTTTCCCCAGGTGGAACGTGAGTCAATGCAGGCCAAAGTCATGAGCATAATTAACTGGAGAAATGTATTTTCAGCAGACGGATGACTCCTGTAGCTGGGAGGTGAGGCTGAAATGGATATTGAAGACAGATTCAATGTTGTGTAGAGTTTAATATATCTCCAATAATAGGGGTGAAGGCTATCTTTACCAAGTGTGGCCTCTTAGTTCCTGTGTCTCCAAGAATGGTAGGTCTTAGATAGTCACCAGGCTTGGGCCTGCCTTCCCTATGGTTAAACCAGCAAAGGTTTATGAGGCTCTTGGCCAGAGTAAAGGGGCCAGGGTCTTTGACCAGCAGATAGAGTGAGACTAACTGGCCCTCCTGGAATTGAATCCACAACCCTGGCCTCATTAACACCACTTGAGCAACTGACCACCATGAGTAATAAAGCATAGCAAATGGGATACTGTGGCCAGATATGACTCTGGCCATTTTTCATTATTTTAAAGCTGTATCAATCTTTCTGGTAAAACACATATAAGAGGCCCTGTTATGTGAGAAAATCCTCAGAACCAATACTTCATGTGAGAATTTGCCAGAGGGAAAAATAAAATACATGAATTTTATTTCAATAATCAGGCTTCAGATTTTGTCAGGCCTTTAAAAAGTATATATGTAAAAGGTACAGAAGTGCTGAAAGGATAAAAATTAGAAATTTCTTGTTTGGCCCTGCAGGCCTAGGGGCTGTTACTACGTGCTTTCCAGCTGCTGGTGATATTGGCTGCACGGTGCCCCACATTCAAATGCTGCTGGTTTCCAGGGCTGGCTCTGAACAACTCAAGCATCCCGATGGTATATTATTGCTCTGTGGGCACCTCACTGGACTTTTAATAAATGGCAGAGAGCTTTCAGGGGTTTAGAAACCTGGGAGGCTTGGCTTTTTCCAATGAGACTATAGTAGCTGCTATGTCCTCTAAGACCTAAAGTCCAAGTCCTCTAGCTCTCTACGAAGAGAAACTGGTTTGGGGAGATACCCAGTTTAAAATACAGGGTGTGGGGCTTCCCTGGTGGCGCAGTGGTTGAGAGTCTGCCTGCCGATGCAGGGGACACGGGTTCGTGCCCCGGTCTGGGAGGATCCCACATGCCGCGGAGCGGCTGGGCCCGTGAGCCGTGGCCGCTGAGGCTGTGCGTCCGGAGCCTGTGCTCCGCAACGGAAGAGGCCACAGCAGTGAGAGGTCCGCGTACCGCAAAATAAAATAAAATAAAATACAGGTTGTGGAGGAGCAAACCTGATATGTGGGGATATAGGGTGGTGGGGAGGGTTCTATCAAACTGATGGTTTCTATTTGGCTGTCCTAGAAGCAAGGCGGCACAGTATAAAAAGTACCGAAAAGTATTAGGCTTGGAGTCAGACAATCCAAGTCTGAATAACAGCTCTGCCACTTACCAGATGTATAAATTGACAAGTAACTTAATCTTAGTTTATTCTCTCCCAGATGTCATGGAAGGACTAACAAAGCCCAGTATCTGAAATCTCTCTCTCTCTCTACCTATCTATCTATCATCTATCTACTCTCCATCTATCTTACCCATACTAGTTTCCTTTCTTTTCACTGTCTTTCAACTAACCCTGCAGACAAGGGCTTCAGCTGTCATATTCAGTGTTATATCTGCAGACCTGGATGAATTAAATCCTAAAGTGGTGAGACAATTTGATCACCTGACTACAGCATCATTACTGGTAAATTTTTGGGAAATCTTAGAGAATGCAAGAGGATTTCACACAGAGGTGAACGTTCTACTCTCCCCCCAATATAGGCTGAAACTATAGGCTGAGCCCCGGAATAAATCCTAGACTGGGTAATTACACAGATCGCTTTTGTGCACACTAAAGCAATGTGAGGACCACCCAGAATCCAAGAGGATGCGCTCAGCGTCAGAGCAAGGAGTGTCGTTCCCACTTCTTTTTGTGGTGGGGTTATTTGACCGATAAAGCAGGTAGTGCCTGTCCTACCCCACGTATCTTGATTTCAGTAAAGTGTGTGAAAAAGGCATTTGTAGTCTCACGGACAAGAAAAAATTGGGGCTGCAAAATAATATATTTAGGTAGGTTCTTTACCTATCAAATAATCACAGACAAAAGTATGAAACTTGACCCAAGAGGGTGTCTCGTGATATGGCAAAGTTATGCCAAACCGTAGTTTAATGATAATTAGCACTTTGGATGGCAAAACCTAGATTCAAAAATGTCTTAAAGGACCATATATGGACAGAAATAAATAAAATGAATTAGAAGAGAAAGAAATATTTTTTAAAGCTGGTACGTAAGTACTGAGACGTGACTAAAGTGGGGAAGTCTTGACTTGAGTGGCTCATGTGGGAAAGAGAAAGAAAACTACAGAAATTCTAGTTAAATGCAGACATAAGGTGTCATTGGTGCTGCTCCAAAGACAATCCAATATTAGGCTGCGTGTACGGACTGTCCAAAACGAGGGAGGAGAGCACTACGAATTAGGAGGAAGAAGACAAACTGGAATGCTTATAACTAGGCCATCAGAGGTGATGGAGGCGCTGAAAACTGTGCTACAGGGGATGGCCAGGGGAGGAGGAATGTTTAGCCGGGAGATGGGAAAAGTGGATGGTGGGTCACAGAGGTGAGCATGACAGGTGCCCTCCCAGTATGTGAAAGGCCACGATGTGCAGATGGTTTGCTTTCCTCTAGGCAGGCTTCAGAAGAGGCACTAGGGCCAAGGGGCAGCCTCTGGAAGGAAGCAGTGTGGGTAAAAAATAAGAAAAAAACACACTATTTTTCTTAGCATCTCTGATGTCCAGTAGAAAATGTGAGACTGGAGTCCAGGAAAGAGGTCTGAAGGTAGAGCCGAGAGAAGGACCATCAACACAGAAGCTGCAAAATTGGTTGGGATTTTCAGTGTCCTCTGCCCCCAGTAGCCCAGAATCGTCACACGTACATCTGCTGGGTTCCTCTTCATCCTAGGGGCACTGCTCTTCGGAGCACCCCTTCTCTTGAAAGCTTCTCTCACCCTGGAACTTCTTGGCCAGCAGACAGAAGGGGGCATCCTGTACCCTCAGCTTTAGAAAGGACCAGTCTGACAGCCTCCTACCTCCGGAAAGTGACCTAAGTCTGGGTGAGATGTCGGCAGTCCAAGGACCTGGAATTGGTCCCACTGTATATACTATTCTCTATCTTTTTTAGAGTTCCCAGAGCTGGCACCCTAAAATGCAGAGTAAGTTTAGGAGATGAGGGGTAGTCAGAGAGAAGGGGTTTTTATGCCACCTGACCTCTGAACTGTGGATGGAATCCCTGGAAGCTCTCTGAGGCGCCGCGAGATGTTACTCTGCCCAGCAACAATGGATAATCAAGGGCTTCGATAAAACAGACTGATTGGATTTTGAAGAGGCGACGGGGCTCTCTTAAGGTGCAGAAAGGGCTATTCAGGGAGTTGCAAACTTTGTTATGAATGGACAGACACCCTCACGGCACCGTTTTCTCCCTGCTGCTCAGACGAGCACAGGCACACGCCTCTCAGCCTTCCGCGGCTGGGGCTCCGAAGGAGGCACTCGGGTCGGAGCAAAGCATTCGTGTCGCCCCGGGCCCCACCGCGCCACACACACACGAGGGGAAAGTGGGCAAAGCGAGGGGGTTGGCGCTCAATCTGGGCACGCAGGAGCTAAGCACCTGGCCTTTGTTTGCGAGTCGGAGCGGGGTAGGGGCACCCTCCCGTCGCCGCGGGGCGCGCGTCTCCGCGGAGCTGGCAGCGCAGCGCGGCGCGGTGCGGGGGAGGCCCCACGGCCCCCGCCCGGGTGCCTGCGCCGTCCCCCGCCCGCTCCGTGCGCCCGGCGCTGCGCTCTACGCGGGCCCCGCGGCCGCCGCACACTTGGCTGGGGCGAGAGGCGAGAGGGTAGGCGGGCTGCCTGGCTGGCGTTGGCGCTCTGCAGTGCAGTGTTAGCCCAGCTCCCTATATGGTCGGGGATTAGCTCGGCGCTGCTGAGGCTGAGCCAGGAGCCGGAGGAGGAGGAGGAGGAAGAGGAGGAGGAGAAAGAGCGCAGCAGCCGCGAGCGCACGCCGAGCGGCTGCCGGGCGAAGCAGAGGCGCCGGAGGCAGGGGCACCGCCGGCGCCTCGGGAACCATGGCCGAAGGGGCAGAAGGAGGCGAGGACGAGATCCAGTTCCTGCGGACTGTGAGTCTCCGCGGCGGGGGCGAGGCGGCGGGCAGGTGGGGAGGAGCGCGGAGCCGGGCGAGGAGGGGCTGCGCTGCGCCGCGGTGTCCGATGCGCGATGCCCGAAGCCAGGAGCCCGGCGCGTTCTCCGCACCAGCGGGGCCGCGAGGGGGCTGCGCGGGAAGGGGCACCTTCTCCCGCCTGTCCCTTCTTCCCCTGACGCCACCCCCACCCCAGACCTCCACCTCCACCTCTACCGCTCTCCGGGCAACTTGCTACTTAATCCGAAACCTTTGATGCCCAAACTTCCAGCCAGGGTTTGCTCGCTGTTGTTCTGACCTGGAGGATCAGAAGTGGAGGCTCTCGCCCCAGAGTCGGCCCCGCTCTTTCACCCCAACACTCCACCCCAGTCCCCTGTCGCCTCCTCCACGCACTGGGGAACCGCCAGAAGGAACCAGCGGGGCAGGGGCGAGCATGGGGCACCGAGAAGTGGGCACAGGCGCTGGGTCAGTCCTGGGATCGCTCGGAAGGGAAATCGCCCGCCACTGCCCCTCGCACGTTCAGCCCCAAGCCGGCAGCTGCTGCTGGAGCGTTGCGTGACTGTGCCGAGTATAAGAGCCGTGGCTTCTGCTACCCGCTCTTCCGAGCCCCGCAGGACAGGGAAACCCCGGGCTCTGGCTCCGCGTCACTCAGGTCCCCTCCCTGGCACCGGAGGGCGCTGCTCCGCTCCAGATTTTAGGGGAAGTGGCGGGGTTGGGGGCTGGGGTGGAGTCTGTCGTAACCACATCCACCTTGCCCCTTAGGAGTTGATGTGAAGGTTTTCGGGTGGGGGTGGACGACAACCAGTAGGGGTGGGGACATTGGGGTGCGTCCCAGCTCTGATTTTCTCCAAGTGACCTTGAGCGAGTCGCATAATCCGCCCTTCCAAGCCTCAGTTTCCTCATGGGTAAAATGAAAAAAATACAACCAGCATTTCAGGGTGATAAGGATTAAATGAGATAGTGAATGTCATGTTTTGTAAACGGTAAATTGCTCTATAAGTGTTAAATCATTTTATATGCGCTGCCTAGCCATCAGGGATTGGAATCCTTTCTCTCCTTCTCTTCAAGTCCACCTTCAAACCTGCTCTCTGGAGATCACAACTTAGCTCTTGTCCATCTTTTGCACCATTCCCTCTCCTTCATGGAGTGCTTCCTTACAATTCCCTTTAGTTTCTCTTCCAAACATGGTTTCTCTTTTGGGAGTGGGACTTGGGTCTCATTTGGGACCCAATACCCTTTGGTACTACCTTCTGGTACTGCAGAATTATCCATCTCTTCATCCTGGCTCTGATCTGCAGACCCAGACCCCATCCTCATCTCTCACACTGCACACAAGACAACCACACATACCACTCCTTACAGCCCTTTTGCTGTAAATCTGCCTGTTCCCACCAAAGCCCTGTGAGATCCTTAGGCTTTCCTTCCAACAGGTGTTCTTGGTATTGCGTGGATGGCAGCTCAGGTGCTTCCTGCCTTGTGCCTTCCTCAATCAGTCATTTCTTCTGCTTACTATTAATGATCTTCTAGGTATTGTTGATTGAAGAAGTTCCATTCTGACAGACAGGCTCAGTGTTGGGTAGATGACCCAGAGGGTCAAGGCGAAATCCTGGTGGTTTTCTTGAGATCCGATCCTATGTGTTTCCCTTGGCTTCTGTGGCCATCTTTCCTGACTTTTCCTCTCCATCAGGCAGTGTCACTGTTTTTTTGGTACATCTGTAACCAAGGCTTACCGTAGAGCAGTGCTTCTTAAACTGTTTGTGTCATGGACATCCTGCCCCTAGATCAGAGCAGGTGGGCCCCTTTTAAAGCCCATTCATGGCCCCCTGTGTGGTTCAAGTATCCAGGTTAAGAACCTGTGTTGCAGAGGTACTGCATGTCAGTTATGGCTTCTACTGAAACCTGCAAGTGACCATGGGGGCTAGTGACTCCAAATGTGACATTGATCCTTTTCCTTCTAGTAATCACCTTAAGCATTTTTAGGTGTGTTCCTCAGTAACCCTATGAAGCAGCTTAACTTCTTCATCTTTGGCTTATTGGGGAGAGAACAGGTGATGAAACTGAGGCACAGGAAATCAAGTGACTTGGCCATGGTTGCCCAGCGAGTTATTGATCACTGTCATTCCATAATGTTAAATTAAACTCCCACTAGAGTGTGACATTGAGCATTACTCCAGAGGTTATAGTCTTAGGAATATACTGAGGGCTTCCCTGGTGGCGCAGTGGTTGAGAGTCTGCCTGCCGATGCAGGGGACGCGGATTCGTGCCCCGGTCCGGGAGGATCCCACATGCCGCGGAGCGGCTGGGCCCGCGAGCCATGGCCGCTGAGCCTGCGTGTCTGGAGCCTGTGCTCCGCAACGGGAGAGGCCTCAACGGTGAGAGGCCCGCATACCGAAAAAATATATATATATACTGAGATGAGAACTGCCGCTTTCTGAACCCTGACACTCTCCCTCTGTATCCATGAATTAGACAAAATTATTTCTCCAAACCTAACTGATGTGAGTTTTTGATCTGCACAAGATTTTGGTTTTATCTTGCTGCTTTTAGAGGTGTCAGGAATCATAGGGCTGTGCTATCAGTGGAAAATTTTCACTTCTGACCAAGACTAGGTTTGAGAACGTAATATTTCAGTTTAAACTCCCCCACCTACCTTTACCTTAGAGTTTCTTTCTTTTCCCAAAACAGTATCTTTGAAAGCATTTTGGCCATACGTTAGTCATGTAATGCCTCTTCGCCTTAACATCGTCCTGGACCAGAAGGTGGTTGATTTTTGACGATGAAATAGAATTCTGTCTTTGCAACCGTGAACTTTAGAGAGTTGCTACTCCAAGAGCAGAGGCTTTCTAAGCTACTTAAAAAAAAATAGACCATAGACTAGTACTGTGTCAAGGACCCTTGTCAAATTGTTGATGGTTACCGTGTCCTGTTTATCATGATAGTGACAAAAATGAAAGCAGCTAGAACTATCGATGACCTGAAATGGACCAGAATTACTGTAGTAATCCCTGTAGGCGTGTGTACTGGGCCTTCAGGCACTAGCTGGGTGGTAGTGTTCGTCTTGGTTGCCTCCTCTGATACATTTGAAGCCCACCCTCTCCTAAGTCGGGGGCAGGTCCTACACAAGGGGTTTGGAAATGTAAGCACATCATGTTAACTAAAAGCTCCTATACCCCAAACTTGAAAACGGCTGTGTGAAACTACTGATTCTCTTCTGGTCTTCCGAAATCATCTAAGTGATTCGTCATGGCAGTCATCTAAGTCAATGAGAGCGAGTCAGCCAGACGGATAGACCTAAGAATTTTCTCGAAGGCTACAATTTTCTCTCCCACTGCTGCTGGCAGTGGCATCATCCTCCCTTCCGATTGCTTTTGCTGACGTAGCCAGTGTCACTGTCACTGTCAGTGGCTCTGAAGCTGCTCAGAAGCAGATAAACCTGCCAGCCACCGATCTGAAAGCCAGAAGTTACGGCGAGAAGAGTGACAATTACCCTATCTCCAGACGGTTGGTGGAGCGGCTGGCACTGCATCATGCTTTGAGAGTGCCAGGAAGAAGATGGTCTCTCCCCCCGATTTTTTTCCCCTTGGACTACAGCATCCGTGAAAAAAGAGAGAAAGGAAAACCTCCAAGCCTCAGCTTGCTGTTTTAAAATGCCACAGCCTTCTCTTTGCCAACGCCCTCTCCACCACAAAGTTAACTTAGACAGAACTCAAAATGAGATGGCATTCGTTTCTATTAGTTTCCATTAAAGATAGGTCATAGCTGCCTCATTTAACCCTCCTCGTAGAAAGTTGTCCTCCTTCATCCAAATTTGCAGCTCTCAAGCGACGGGAGAAGGCACTTGGGCTGAGAACTGAGACTGTTCCCGTGGTCTTGGCTTCCACCCTACAGGGTGACTAGGACAAATCCCTGAATTTGAGCTGCGTGAGCTCACGTCGGTCCAGAGCACGTGCTCGTGCCAGGTTGGGATGACAGTGAACTTTCCTTTGGTGGTTTATAGATTCCTGCTTGCTTCTCCCCTCAGCTGAGTCCATTTACATAACAGGGGCTTGTTGCCAATGGCGTGCTTTTGGTAGCTTTTCCTCAGGGAGGCGGGGCGAGGAGGTGGACAGCAGTGACTTCTGCCTTCAAGCACATCGGCTCTCGGGGCGACGGTGCTTGGTGATGGAGGGAGTGCCAGAGTGCAGACCCAGTACCAGGTGTGTGTGGTTGGAGAGCAGGGCTGGGCTGTGCTGCCGAATCAGATCTAATGGTTAAAATGGCAAAAACGCAGAATATTCCCACGCTCTGGGTCTCCCAATATGGCTTCGCACTTTCTCAGTCTCTTTTCCTTTGGCTTTGGAAAGCTGATCTTATCTAAGGAGCTGTAGCAGGATAGCTGGACACCTGATATCCCCTCCTTTCCAGGGAAATGCCCTGGGTGGATGTAGAAGGAAGCCAGTTCCTTCTCACAGAAATTAACTTGCGTCAGAAGGTCACATCAGCACGGGGGTGGGGGTGGGGGTGGGGGTGGAGCTTCTCCCCGGAGGTACTCATTGCCGTGACCAGGGTTGTCCTGGGGGATTGGGAGGTGCCGCGCTCCAGGGAATGAGGTGATGGTGACTGTGAACCTGGAAAGGTTTGGCATGCGTTGCAGCCCAGTGTAAGAGGAGTGGGACCAAGTACAGTTCTGCAGTTGAATAAGGTGTGTCTGACGTCTGAATATTTTTTCTGATGCGAATATGATTGTCAAGCAGGATGAGGACGCTTCAGGTGAAATACATTTCTTTTCACAATTCTTTATTTCTTTTCCAATACTGAATTAGAGGAAGACAAATATATTTCCTGGCTTCCTTAGGGTTGATCTGAGGGGAAAAATTGTTGGAAAAGAAAGGGTGGGAGGAATTTATCTGGAGAGCAAAATACCCTGGTAATTATGTTTGAAGGATTTGTATTGAAATAGATCTTATTATGAACATCTGTGTTCACTTGCCTCTGTTGCTTTTTTGTGATCACCTGTTTTCACTACTTGCTGGGAAGGATTTTTTTATTTCATCATTTGACTCTTCCTTTACCTTACAACTTAAAGTGGGTTTAGTTTAGAAGTCACTGGCTTCATCATTTTCTAATTGACTTGCATCCTCCTGCCTGATTCTTCCCAGTCTCTTGTGTAGACCCTGGAATGTCTTCAGAAACCAACACACCAGCTCATTTCCCACAACCCTGCATCCGTAGAAACTCTCCTTTATTAGCTCTGTCTTTAAGCTACCCTTAATACAAGATTTATCCAATAGCAGTGGAATGATAGAATAAAAAAATTGAACTCGGAGGCAGGAATTCTTATTTCTAGCCCTAGCTCACTGTGACCTTGAATGAGTCCCTTAAGAAAATGGAGATCTTCCACACTGTATCGAGGTAGAACTTGCTTTAGTCGTTTCACAGAAGTGTCACGAGAGGCAACGGTCATTCCAACAGTACGTCAAAGCGGAGAAGAGGGTGTGTTTCATCGGGTATTATCATTGTGTTTCTCCTGCACGAGGAAATCAACCCTGCCTGTGACTGGATCTTGTCGAAAAGTGCATTTCCCCTTCCTCTAAAATGCCCTCTGTCTCAGGGCCTCGCCTTCATCCCAGAGTCGTTAGACGGTCTCCAATGTTGGTCCAGCCCCAGCATATCTGGGAAATTACTTGACTAAAGCAAACGCCAGCTTCCCTCAAGCTATTTGACTAGAAAACTTGATTGAGAAGACAAGTCAGTTGGTGCAAGAGCCTTCAAAAGGCCAGGTAGGTCCCCAGGATTCCAGCCACCAAACAGAACCTTCAGTTATTTTTCATCTTCTCAGATAATTACCAAAGCTATGATTTCCCATTGGACCACCTTTTCTTATTGAATCCCTTATCTCTTCCCTTCAAAGCTACCCCTCCCGTTTCCTCCCTCCCATTTCTTTTATGAGCCCCATTGTCCTTTCCCGCAGAGCACTGGGACCAGCTTTCTTATAAAGCCCACCCTGCTTTTCCTCCCAGGGATATTGCTGCTTCAGTCACGTCTGTTTGGAGAGTCAGGGCCTTTGAAAAGTTCCTTTCTGGCCGCACCTGGATGAAGCAGATGCTTTTGTGGTGGGATCCCAGCCAATGCTGAGGCTGCAGGGTACCACTTCTCCCCAGGGAGCCACGTCGGGTCCTCGGGCTTCAGGCTGGCATCCTCTCAGCCATCTTCCTGTTTGGAGGCGGTGGGGTATTTTAGGGACAAAGACATTTCCAGCCACTGCAGCCTCCTTTGCTTCAGTGAGTTTTGCCATCATAGCACCTCTTCAACTCAGAGAGAGGGAATGAAAAGTGCTGGCACCTGGGTCCTGATCCCGCTACAGGGATGGGCCGTGTGAGGTGCCAAGATTGTTTTTTTCCCTCCTTGTGTCATTTCTGATTCCTGATTGTTAGAAAACAAAGTTCAGATCAGCTCTGAGACTGATGATGCAGTATTCAAAAATAAAAGAGCTGTGTCTCCTCTCCTCAAATGCACTTCTTCCCTTGTCTAGCTCAGAGCACATTGCTGACTCTACAGGAATGCTCTGGGCTATTGTCCTTTCGGGCCGGACACGGCCTTACCAGTAGGAGACACTGAGGCACGAGGCCCTGTTTTTCTCTTTGTTGGTTTTGTCTTTTTCTTTCACTTTCCACCTCCTTAGACAGTGAACCTCCTTGATTACAGGTCTCCCAGCCCCCATTCAGGCTTGACTACTTGAAGAGGTCTTACTTTATTGGATCTGGTGCCCAAGAAGAAGGACAGCAGACATTATATCCTAAAATCAGATCACAGAGAGACTCAAAGTTTCCCAGGAGCCATCCCCTCCGGGGTGACAGCTGCTGGTGGCTGCTTACTTTTCAGAGTGCCAAGGAGGCAGGAGAGAGCTCTAGAGACAGAAGGCCATCAACAGTTTTCTACTGAGTTTAGTTTACGTGTGGTTTTATGCCATGGGAACCAACCCATGTGATGCGCAAGGCAGCGCAACTTTCAGGAAAGTGTAAGAATGCAAATCTGAGTTGGCATCAGTGTCAGTGTGACCCAGAAGGCTACCTTTTTCCTTAGTCTGCCTCTGGGATGAAGCATTGACTCAAGAAATTCCCTCTATCAAAGTACAGAAATGCAAGATTGTTAGCTCAGCAGGTGCCGTTAATGATTAGCATCATTAGCAGAGCCAGTTTCTGAAGAAATAGCAATTGGATTGGTGACACCTGAGAGCACTTGGGAGCACTCCTGAGAGGAGCAAGCCTGGGTGAGCACTGCACTGGTTCTTGGGGAACCCTGAGTAGGTAGAGGAAGCACCAGGGCATGGAAGTCTGGGTTCTGGGGGTGGTGGCACAGAGACTCCATCTTTATCTATTTATGACCTTTGATCACAGGAGAGGAATCCCTGAGCTGCATGGGAGAAAGTGGCCAACCTCATTTCAGGCATTGGGAAGATCGCTGTTCGCAGCCAGGACTGGTGCTAATAAATACTTTGTTTTAGATAATTCAGCATCAGAGACAACAGTTAGAAAAAGAAAGCCTCAGATTGCTATCAGATGAGGTGACTGTACTTCAAACAGAGTACTAAGGCAGCGGCTTCCCGAAGAAGAAGAGTGTTCAAGTGACAAAACTCCATTGTCAGTTATCATATTTGGTGATGTGTTGCTCATCGTCATACCAAGCAAATGCTCCAGAGTCCCTGAAACCAGATCAGGGACGATTAGAACAATTCCTACAGCAATAAAGGAGAATGCCAAGGAGAGCTGCCTATCCTCCAACAGAGCAAATAGAAAAGGCTCTTACTGGAAGGTACCTGCTTCTCAAACACACCGGTGACAGGGCCTGGCATTTACTCTCTGATCATTTCACAGTTGAGTTCTCTAATGGGCCCGAGCAGAGAGAGCTAGTCAGTGGGACTACAGGAAGAAATGGAAAGTTCTCCATCAATGGCACCTAAATGTTCCACAGTGTAAGAAGTATTGATTGGCACTGCTGTACTGTATGCTGTGGACCAGATCCAGACTGTAAATAACACCGGGGCGGTAAGTGGGATTTAGTTGGCCACAACTTCACATTGAACCAAAAGCTGACCCCAAGCAGTCTCATCAAAACAGGGCAGGCAACCCAGGAAAAGCGTGAGCTCCTCAAGAGCCCCTTCACCTCTATCATCCAGGACACACAGATGTTGCTCTCAACTATAGCAGCGGTCCACCTCCAAGTCGGCCTCTCTTCTGTCCAGGCTGCCTAGAAAAGAGAAGTCCAAGAATAAACCATAGTGAGGTCTTGAGCAAATCTCATTTCTTTGCAAGAGGGATTTTAAGATGAAAAACAGAACAGAATGTACCAGTCAAATGGGTGAACTCAGAGCAAAAGCATTCACTTTATTTGGTGGCATTTCCATCACCAGATACCTGCAGGACTGTCTGCCCTTCCCTAGGTTTTAGTTCATCCATTTCTGAAGACATGGCAATAATGTATATCTCCGGGATGCCTTGAAATAGGAGTGAAGAGATTCTGAGTCTCCTCCGGGAGAATTAGATATGTGTACATGGAAGGAGTAGCTTGGAATAAAAGAATGTTTTGTTGCCCCATTGCCTGAAAAGTTTCCTATCCGCAGATTATAAACTCCAGGAACACAGAGGTCTTAAATTCAGTCTACTCCAAATCCCTAGGTAACAGCATATTAGAGGGCTCACTTTTAAACGCTTTTGGGACCAGGCAGGTAACTAAATGTGTGAATCAGGCTTTATTGGCACAGAGAGATGGGCCTGATCTACACATTCAAATAAAAAAAATTCTTAAACGTGGCCAGCCAAGCAAAACACATCCGCAGCAGGATCCTGAGCTGTCTGCCAGTTTGCAGCCGTGGATGAACCCTCAGATTCTGAGTGAATGTGCTCCCTGGAATGCATGAATATTTTTATGAGTAGGATGGAGCTCACAATACACATCAAGGTCCTTGGATGAAAATGTCAACATAAAAGACAGTGTATCATCTGTTTCAGTGTATAAGAGAGAGATTGGCAGGCAGACAGATTAGTAGGGTTAATAAATGATAGACTGGATCATCAAAATGAATGCAGATTGTGTCAGCCTTTAAACACCCTTTAAAATGGTCATATAGATATAGATATCATGAAATATAAAGTAAGCAGGGTATCCATGCAACCTTTATTGGCCAGCCTGGACCTTGGCAAGTGGCTGGGAATTACATAGATGAATAAGACATAATGTTCCATGCCTCCAACAGCTGGAGGTCACGAGGGAGCTCAGTCTGGTTTTGAGGTAGCGAGGATATCACTTCAGATGCATTTATAACAATTAAGTTCACTTTTCCATACCTCTGTGGTACAAAAAATTTCTTATTAACATCTACGACCTTGGGGACGTTTCTTAACTTCGGCGCTATTTTCTCATGGGTTAAATGAGAGTAGTAATAGTGCGTCTCTCCAAGCGTTGTTGTGAGGATTAAATGAGTTAATCCACGTAAGGTGCTTGGAAGAGTGCCCAAAATATAGTTAAGTCCTCGGTAAATATTAGCTATTAATATCGTCTCAGCAACCAGTGTAAAACAGCGACATTAGTCACACTAGCTACTCCAAATGTCATTGCACATCCATTTTAAAGTTGGAAAGTACAAAGGGACAATGCCCTGGGATTATTCCATGGTCTGGATTGCTGACATTCTGCTTCAGTATAATATGACCAGGCCTTGTGAATGGAAATGAGCCTCGGATGGACACGGCCCCAAGTGCACAGACTGAAAGGTCAGTTCTCAGAGTGTCTACCGTGCACAACCTCTTGATGCAAATGTTGATTGACTCTTCCTCTGGCAAGTTTTGATTACCTGTATCAGCAGCAGCGGGTAGGCAACGTGGCTTGCAGAATCCTAAACACAAGCAACACATTGTCCTTGGTTTGGGGAGATTTCTTTTCAACCGATGTCTTAAGTATGGAAATTTGCCTTTCAGGGAATTCGCTGTATTTTTAGCAATTCAAGGTCATCCCACTGTAAAGATCTGGCTGTGCACCTTACCTGATCCCTTCTCATGTCTGTGGATTCAAAGCTTGAACCTAAAGTAAAGCTTGATTTTTGTTACGTACTTTAGTGCCCTCTCCTCTGAAGGGTCCTGCTGCAGGCAGTGGCCCAAGCTTCTGATTTTTACCTCCCTCCTACTCTACCAAACATCATTTCCATTATTTCTCCTCTGCTTTCCGTGGAATTAATTTGGATAATGTTGGTGATTTAATCTTTAGCAAGAATTTTCCCTTCCCTGGATGAGGGTAGATATTTACCTAGTTAAAATTCTCTCGTCCTTGAGGACTGTAATGGGAGTCTAGGTGTGTAGGCTGGCTGGTGGGTCCTTGTTTTTGATGAGGTTGTAGCCCCTAGCTGGCTCTTTATTTTCATCCATAAAGCTGGTCCCAACAACCGAAACAATTGGGCCAAGTAGATGAGAAGTTATATTTTAAAAAAATAAAGTGAGATTTCCCCCAGCTAATAGAGAATGGACGGGGGGCTTTTGATTTCTTTAAAGAAAGGAGGAGATTTTTTTTTAGTACTGAATCTGGATGTTTCACTAGCCATAAATTTCACTTTTTTAGTGTTGAATAGAAAACTAAACTCTATGGATGAGCTATTTCATTGAATCTAGCCTCAGTTTCCTTCCTAATCTATAGAATGGTGACTGTCATAATTAATTCACAGGAAGGGGTCAGGATGAAATGACCACACCCTGAGTGTCTCCAGAGCCAGGCCCTATTTTGTTACTATTGGCTGCCTCCTTCCCCCCAACATCTGGTAATGTCTGCTGCTTGAGGATGTCCTCAGAAAGCATACTTGATAAAATATAAAATGCTATAAAGATGTCACACATGCACATTAGAACCTGGGCAACAGTGAAGTCTGATTACATATGTCTGGAGCTCACTATTCTAATCAAATACATTTTAGATCAAAGTTATTCTGACATATTTATTTTTGTACATAAATATTATTGTAGTGACTCATAATTAGGCATAATTGTGCATGATTCACATAAATGACTATAATTAGTATAAATTTTGCCTAGCCAGACCAATTTTTTAAAATTGTATGTCTTAGTTCTCTCCTATTATGAGCCTTAAAGTTGATGGTTTCTCTGGTACCCCCGCCATTTTCAGATCACCATTATCATCACTGTCATCAGTGTCAACACCGTCGTCACTTGTAGTCTTTGATAAGAGAGTGTTTAAGAGCTCAAAGGTAAAACAGACCTGAGTGTGAATTCTCGATTGATCATTTGCAGGCTGTAAGACCCTGACTGTTTCCTCATCTCTAAAATGGGAATATTGATAACTTTTCATGTAGCTTTTGAGATCATTAAAGGTGGTAATGTTTGTAGAGCTATAATGAGCACAGTATCTCATACTCTGCATATTTTCTCCTCTGTGCTATAATATATGATGTGATATAATACATATTCTCATGGTAGGTCCTCCTCCCCAGTGGATGGGGATTCCCTTTGCCAGGTCCCCAGCACCCATGCTCAGCCTGTGCTTCTACGAGCCACCTGGGATCCTGAAGCAGCTGCTCTTCAGTGATTCGGGAACTGTTTAGAGGGTAGACAATGTACTTTAAAACTGTTTATTTACTACGATTTCTAACTCAGTTAATTGGAAAAAAAAAAAATCTAAATAGCTCTCCCACCTGCTCCCTAGAAGCCTTTGCCAAATGAAATCCTGTGGGTGTGCACGTGTTCCTGCTTGGGTTTCTGCATGTAGGAAGGTGGCAGTCCCAAATCGTGTTTTTTACGGACAGCAGGAACCTGGGCCTGACTTCCAGCTGCCTTATAGGTGATGAAAAATACATTTACTGATTCTTGGGCTTTGCTCTGGTCTCTGGCTGTGCTAAGTGCATGTCACTCATGTTCATGTCCTGGTGAACCTTCCAGAATACATGTAAGAAGGCACATAACTCACAGAGCCCAAAGAGGCTCTGCATCTAGGTTAAACTCCCCAAATCAAATGAAAATTAAAAGTAGGTTTACTGGGGTTTTAGAGTACAAGAGATTTAAGGTTAACCTCTGTCTCACCCATAGGTTAGGTTACAATATGCTGTTGGGGAAGATATGCTCCTTTGCCCCAGACTTCTCTCTCACCGTCTGACAAGGTGCATGGAATTCCTGACATTCGAGATACTCCTTTAGATTAAGGTATTATCTCCATGGTAAATGGAGTGGTCTGGGAGTGGATTTCGATGTTGCTGTGCCTCCTCTTGGATTATCAGATTACCTAGAAATAAAACCTTGATCTGGGGCTTCCCTGGTGGCGCAGTGGTTGAGAGTCCGCCTGCCGATGCAGGGGACGCGGGTTCGTGCCCCGGTCCAGGAAGATCCCACATGCCGCGGAGCGGCTGGGCCCGTGAGCCATGGCCGCTGAGCCTGCGCGTCCGGAGCCTGTGCTCTGCAATGGGAGAGGCCACAACAGTGAGAGGCCCGCGTACCGCAAAAAAAAAAACAAAAAACAAAAAAACCCTTGATCTGGCATTATGGCATAGGGGGTTGAAAGAAAAGGAATGGTCACCAGAGCACTGGCAGGTTCAATTCCGCAGTTGGTTACACTGGATCTCCTAGGGAAATAGGGGAAAGAGAGGGTATGTTAACAAAAGGAAAAAAATATGGCACCTAAAGGGTAAGGATAAGGAGGAAAGAGGCCAAGCATCACTAACTTCATAATTTTCACCCCAATATTCTTGTGTAGATGTTAATATCTTAGACAGAACTCCGTGTTTTCAATTAAGAGTGACTTGTACGTTAACTGTCTCTTTCGTACTGCTGATTTTTCTTCACCTTTCACACTTATCACCATCTAACATACCACATATTTTATTTTCTTATTCTGTTTGTGTCTCTCCTGCCACTCAAGGATCAGAATTTTGTCCTTTTGTTTTCTTTGTTATATTCTCAGTACTAAGGATGGTGCCTGGCACATTGTAGGTCTCTGAAAATAGTTGTTGAAGGAATGAATACATTCTCACATGCTGATCTTCCAGCCCACGTCCCTACCTCACTGCCTGAGTTCCCCTCTCTGTGCCCTTATAGTTGGTGACACTGATGTAAATGTGTTACAGTGAAGATTAAAAACCCCAAGCATATCATGGAATCTTCCAATCCAGGCTTGGGAATATGGGGACTAATGTCTCAGTTTCTGACCTCCATGACTTACGTGAAGTCAGCTTGTAAAAAATGAGAAATGAGGATGGCTCTGACTTCACATATATATTTACCTGACTCTCAGGACTAAACACACACGGGACATTTCTAGGTCCTTATGGAAATAGAAAATGGGTATGGGACAATTCCATATGTATGGAACATATGTCTGCTGTATATATCATTGATACCAATTTGATGACTATTGATACTTTTATACTTTTTGTGTTTCTCGGTATTTACAAACTGATGCTTATTTGAGTAACTGAAGGCTATTTTGATGTCAGTCTACCTTGGAAAAGATTTCTATGTGCTCTAAAAGTCTCTAATCTATACCAGATAGAAACCAGTAACCACTCTGTGTAGCCCCTTTATTTCCACGTTGAGCGCCAGCAACAGCATGTACCACCATCCTCCACTGGCACGTGAACATGCAGATGTGGAGTAAAACTCAGCCACCATTCATATTTACAGATGAAAGGAAGCCATTCTATTAATAGCTCAAATTATTGATAATTCAAGATTGATTTTTGTTTGGCTTTGAAATGGACTTTAATACTTTCATGTTGCTCAGCTTGTTTCTACTTATATACTATCTCTGTTTCCTCCAAGCTCTAGCCCTCCTTTAGAGCCTAGAGGAACCTGGGCCTGACTTCCAGCTGCTTCTGGACCTTCTTCTGAGATTTCTTCCTGTAGGGTCCTGAATAAGACTATGGTGAGGCTTCTCTTTCTTATGTGAGTCTACTGAGGTGTTTTTTCCCCCCAGTGTCTAATGAGCTAAATCAGAGCTAATAGCTTTCTGAAAGAATCCTAAGACATTTATAGCTAGGTAATGACCCTTGGCAATCATCTGTTAATTTTTCTGTTAGGAAACTGAGATACTATGTTATCCGTCTATCCATCCATCCATCCAACAAATATTTGTTGAGTACATACTATGTGAAAGACATGTGCTAGGAACTGAAGAAGATTTAAAGGGGAGCAAAATACATAATCCTATTCTCAAGCATCTTAAAGTTTAGTGGGAGAGCTTAGACACCTAAAGAACTGACAGTAGATTAGGACAAAGATAGAAGTTACACAGCCTAGAAGGAATCCTTAATTTTGACCAGGGAGTCAGGGACAATTTGAAAAGAGAGGGAGTATTTGAACTGGGTGGGTTCTATAAGGTGTTGGTAGATGGAAAATGGGGTCAAAAGCACATTTCAGACAGAAGGGTCACCATCAAGTAAAACCCAGAGGTGTGAAAATATGTGACACATTCAGGGAACTATGAAGACTAGAGTATAGGGGGTACACGGAAGACTCTTGGGAGATGAAAACTATTCTGCAGGCAAATCAGGGTGAACTGGACTTAATTCTTTAGGTAATGGAGAACCAGCTAACATGAATATAATTGATCCTAAAGATTTCAAAATATATGCTCATGTTAATTCGCTACTGTGTGGCTTTGGTAAAGTAGAATAGATAGATATAGATTCTGTCAGGGTACTCTTTTATACTGGTTTCTTCAGTTCACGACTGTATATCTGATACTTTGAGAATCCAGTTGGCCTTTAAAGGACAGATATAGAAGATCACTTGAACAACGGCATCTGTATAGACGGGACTTAGAGGTCTGAGGCTATTACCAGAGAGAACCTCCACCGACAGGGACCTGGCCTTGCCCCTGGAATGGAAATGAAGGAAGAGTCTCATGCTGCACTAAACTTTTCTTCGTGGAGTGAGAACTACTGCGTAGCTATAGGAGGTGATTCACCTTGGCTTGGGCAAGGGGTTTAAAGTAACAGAAAAAGAAGTAGGCCCTCCAAGAACATCTGGAAAATAGAAACTGATTAGCACTGAAGGGCTGTAGCTGTATTACAGGCCTTCTTGAGGGAGGACTCTGGGTGTTAAAAGTTCAGTATCAGCAGTGTCCCTCATACCTCAAACTGTTAAACTGAGGCTCCTGTACTCCTGCCAGAGGCCATTTCTAGGCCATGGGGCACCTGAGCCCTAAAGTCACAGCAGTAGTGGAATGCAGCCCTTTCTTGAATAGACAATAGGCTTTACTACCCTGGCTCTTTTTGCCTTTGGTGACCTACCATACGGTTACATATAATAGTGAGAAAAAAAATAGGAGATCAAAATTCAAATCAGCACATTCAGATGGTTTGTTTAAAATTTTGCTAAAAGTTTAGTGAGGAATATGACTGGAAAGTACTTGCTAATTATTGTTGTCTGAACTAAATAATCTGGTGGTTGATCATATTGTGCAAACTTGGTTTCATGGGACCTAAATTTCCTTTTCTCCACAAGATTGAATATCTCCCTGGGGGCAAGGTCGTCTTTTATTAGCTAGTTTGATTTCTTACAGCTCTTTCAGTGCCCATATGTGTGTGTACAGTGGCTCAGTGATTTCTCGAACGATTTTTTTATTCAGTGTTTCTGCAAGACCTCATTGCTTAGAGCAAATGGCATGTTTTAATCTAGTTACTTATAAAAAGGGACTCCACCTTCAGAAATTACAGGTTCCATTCTGAATTAGACAATGTGAACTTCTAATAGGACTGAATCTTTTCCCATAAAGTTTAAAAGGGTATGTGTGTGTGTGTGTGTGTGTGTGTGTGTGTGTGTTGTTTGTATGTGTGTGGTGTGACTGTGATTAAGGCATTTTTGTAGTTGTTTCTGATATATCCCCAGTGGCAAACAGAGCAGAGCCTATAGCATGTGCTGAGTAAACACTTATAGAACAACCTAATAAAACAAAATGGAGAAAACAGGAGGAAACTTAAGTTTATTTGAAATCTGATACCTAAACTCAATCCAGGAAATGGAGGTAAGAGTTGGGAGTTAGGAAGACAACCATTGGTAAATCAAGATGGCGGTACAGATGGGCCAAAAGGAAGCGATCCTGGATCTAAACACAAAGACCCGGAGGGTCCTTCAGGGCAACCTTCTTACACAGGCTTGAGGCATTCTGGGCCTAAGTCAGGCTGGTCAGTTTTTACTTGTGCTACATTCTGTGGCAGCACCATTCTGACCAATTAATAGCAAGAGTAACTCATCTCGAGGTGGTGGTTCTTCAGTTTTGGGTAACATTCTCTTCATCCGCAAATTATTGGGGGTACACCATTTTATGGGTTCCCTTGTCTTCCATTCACCAACGAAACCTACTTGTACTCCTTCCTCATGCCCCCTATTTACTCCCAGAACTTATACTAAATAAAGCTAAAAGAAGAGTGTCATGGTTTTTGTTTTCTTTGTCCTGGTATCCCCCTTTCTGAAAGAGTCTCATGGGAACAGTTGCCAGCATGTCATTTTTTGCTCCCCAGCTTTCCTCCCACCGACTGACTGAACCTTCCTACACACATACTTGGGGGTGCTGCTCATAAGCTAGCTCATCCAGCAGGCTAGCTATGCTGTGCTCGAACTGTCCTACTTTTCCTCCCCTCCAAAGTCTGCCTCCCCAGTGTTCCTTTACATCACAATTCTGTTTGGTATCTTGTTACTGTTTCTATGAATTAATTTGAGCTAGGCTATTAAAGATTGACCAATGCTGTACCTAGAGAGTTTTATTTTAAAATCAGTCTTCAATGTTTTGATTCATATAAGTAAATAATAACTGGAATTGTAGGCATACTACTAGCAGGATGGCATAGATTGTAGCTACAATAAGAATAGCTACTCGGAGCTACCCTACTTCCACGGCTATCAATTCCCTTCATCGGTCTTAAGGATATTGTTGCACAGAATTAAAATGAACTAAAGAGCAGTGAAATACTAGTTTTCACGGAATTGTTTCTTGAAAGTACCCACTCATTTAGCATTTGGGTTGTAGTCTGCCACTAATTCTGTAAATTTGGACTATTTCTCATTCATCTCTAAAATGAATGGGGCTAGATAATTTTTAAGTTCAGTTCCGGGTCTAATATTCTCTGACAATAACAGTAACTGACATTTTATTTATGAAGAACTGTACGCCCTGGGGAAGGGTAAGCTGGGACAAAGTGAGAGAGTGGCATGGACATATATACGCTACCAAATGTAAAATAGATAGCTAGTGGGAAGCAGCCGCACAGCACAGGGAGGTCAGCTTGGTGCTTTGTGACCGCCTGGAGGGGTGGGATAGGGAGGGTGGGCGGGAGACGCAAGAGGGAGGGGATATGGGGATATATGTATTTGTATAGCTGATTCACTTTGTTATACAGCGGCAACTAACACACCATTGTAAAGCAATTATATTCCAATAAGGATGTTTAAAAAAAAAAAGAAAAAAGAACTATATGCCCTAGTAAACATTTCATTTATTCTAGTATTCAGTGAGTATTTTTAGTGCCTACTATGTACCAGGCACTGCAATAGGCACTAGGATATGATAGTAAACATGACATATGGAACTCCTTCCCTCATGAAGCTTACGTTCCAGTGAGGGAGACAAAGAACATATAAACAAGGAGTAAATGTGATTTCATATAAGGCTGAAAGCTATGAGGAAAAGTAATACATGATCAGGGGACAGAGAGTGACAGTTTGCAGAGGTCTAGGTGGTTATTTAGGGTGAAATTGTTGTAAGGTTACGTTTGAGTTGTGCTCTGAATGGTATGAGAGAGAAGCCACAGAGAACATTCATTTCTCTCTCAAAGAAAAGAGAGAGGACAGGTCAGAGGCCCTAAGGCTGGAGAGGCTGGTATGGAATGAACAAGGGGAAGATTGCAGGACGTGGAGTTAGAGGTAGGCAGGGGTTGGATCTAACAGGGTCTTGTAAGCCTTGCTAATTGTATGTGGGAATCACATCAACCCTGTATTGTAGGTAGGCATTATTATTATCTCCATTGTACTCAGAAGAAAACTGAGGCTCAGAGAGGACAAGCAACTTCTTCAAGTTCACACATGGTCTGTCTATGCCACAGCCAGGCGGTCTGTCTCCAGGGAATCTACCCTTGACCACTGTGTTCTGTCTTTAAATAGGAAGTTGAGATGAGATTGAGTTGAGATAGTGTTCTGATGAGAAGTGGTTGGGAGGTTTTCAGAAGGGAGTGACATGGTTGAGAGCCCTGGCTTCCATGCAGTAGGAGAGAAGTGGAAGCAGGGAGACCAGTTGGAAGGTGACTGCAATGGTCCAGGTGAGGAGGTAGTGGCTTAGATAGATCAAGGTTTGCTGGAACACTGAGCCATGTCAAAGACCAGTCCATGTGATTAGGTACTTGTGCATCTTTGTGCTTGCTTTTATTTTCAAATAAACATTTAAGCTAAAAAAAAATCCAAAAAACAAAAACAGTTCACCCATTTCTTCTACCCACCACCCCCCGCCTCTGGCAACCATTAATCTGTTCTCTGTGTCTATAAGCATAGATCTATATATACATATATAGATATATAGATATACACATACATACACATACACTATATATATGTATTTTTAAAAGTCCACATTTAAGAGAAAGCATATGTATTTTCTTTCTCTGACTTATTTCACTTAGCATGATGCCCTTGAGTTTGTCACAAAAGGCAAGATTTCATTCTTTTTTATGGCTAAAATCTATCTATCTATCAATCTATCTATCTATCTATCTATATCTGTCTCACAATTTCTTTATCCATTTATCCATCAGTGGACACTTAAGTTCTTTCCATGTCTTGGCTATTGTGAATAATGCTGCAATGAACATGGGAATGCATATATCTTTTTGAGTTAGTGTTTTTGTTTTCTTCGAATAAAAACCCAGAAGTAGAATTGCTCGATCATATGATAGTTCTACTTTTAATTTTTTGAGGAACCTTCATGCTGTTTTCCATAGTGGCTCCATCAGTTAACATTTCCACCAACAGTGCACAAAGTTTCCCTTTTCTCCACATCCTCACCAGGACTTGTTATTTCCAGTTTTTCTTCTTTTTTTTTTTTCTTGATAATAGCCATTCAACAGGGGTGATATCTCACTGTGGTTTTGATTTGTGGCATTTCCCTGATGACTAATGATGTAGAGCATTGTTTCATGTAATACCTGTCTGTCTTCTTTGGAAAAATGTCTATTCAGATCTTCTGGCCATTTTTAAATTGAATTATTTCCTTTTTTGCTGCTGAGTTGTATGAGTTCTTTAGGTATTTTGGATGTTAGCTCCTTATCAGATACATGATTTATAAATATTTTCTCCTATTCAGTAGGTTTCCCTTTTCATTTTATTGATGGTTTCTTTTGCTGTGCAGAAGTTTTTTAGTTTGATGTAGTCCCACTTGTTAATTTTTGCTTTTGTTGCTTTTGCTTTTGGTGTCAGATTCAGAGAATCATTTCCATGACGTATGTCAAGGAGCCTCCCGCCTATGTTTTCTTCCAGGATTTTTTTGGTTTCAGGTCTATGTTCAAGTCTTTAATCCATTTTGAATTAATTTTTGTGTATAGTGTTAAGATAGTGGTCCAGTTTCATTTTTTTGCATGTGACTGTCCAGTTTCCCCAACACCAGGTATTGAAGAAGCTGTCCTTTCCTCACTGTATATTCTTAACTCCTTTGTCATAAATTATTTGACCATATGTGTGGGTTTATTTCTGGGCTCTATTCTGTCCCATTGATCTATGTGTTTTTATGCCAGTACCATACTATTTGAATTTCTATAGCTTGGTAATAGAGTTTGAAATCATGGAGCGTGATGCGTTCGGCTTTGTTCTTTCCCAAGATTGCTTTGACTTTTCAGAAATTTTTATGGCATCTTTGTGCTCAGTATGTCTGTTTTGGTTTGGCCTCTATTTTGGGTGGAGGAGGGTACATGTGATGGTTTAATGTATTCAAATTTATCAGCGCTCTATAAATACAGAGGACTTCATCTCGTTTCCAGGTAGCTGCTCTCCCAAGAGCAGAGCACTCAGGTGACAGTGCCTGTTTTGCAGTTTTATGAGCAGAGTTGAGAGAGCCTATTTTAAAGGTTGGTGTTCAAGGTTTTCAGCCTCTTCATCCTACTGTATCTTTTTTAATACATTAGGGTTAACAACTTTTTTCTAGATAAATATCCTTTGGATGTTTTGAAAGAATAATCTTTTAAAATTGATTCATTCTTTTTCAAATATGTATTAACTTAATATTCTTGATGCCAGGCACCTTAGGGTACATTCACATAGTTAAGGCAAAATAACCTGTCCTTAAATTCATCCCATCCATTATCTTATAGCTGTTTAATTTGTTGACGTTCTTATAAAGTAGATCATTAGCTAATACCACATTCAGGAAGATATACTGAAGCACAGTCAGGTTTAATTAATTTTTGGTAGCAAATTAGAAAGAGACTCTTCACTAGAAAATAAAATAGACTTTTAATAGTTTAACTAGAAATAGACTTCTAGTTTTCTTGATGCACCTGGTGATAATGCTTCTAGCTATTCTGCAGTGACAAAAAATATACACATACGATACATATTTATATGTTACATATAGTAATTATATAATTATTTTAATAAATATATAATTAAATAATTCTGGAGTGACAAAAACATACATATAAATATATATTTATATATTAAGGTCTGAAAAATTAAGATATCCAGTGAAATGATCTTTCAAGTATAAAGACTAAATAAAAACATTTATAGACAAAACTAATCCAAGGAAGTTTGCCACCAACAGGACTTAACTAAAGGACGTATTTTATGTGGAATAAAAATGATCCCAGGAAGAGGGTCTGAGAAGAAAGAGGAAGCAGTAAGAAAAACAAAACAAATAAAAATGGTAAACAAGGTGATATGAAACAGTAACAATAAGAGTGGGGTTTAAAAAATCACTGTATACCCACAATTCTGGACAATAATAGCCTATAAATCAGGAAGGAGGTTATTGATGATAAACAATTCTTTTTTATTGTTGTGGGAAGGTAAAGATATTAATTTGAGACTTAAATATGCAAGTTAAAATTTCTAAATTAGCTTTTAAAAAAGAAAGAAAGAAAAATTATATAACTTTATAGCAAGTAAAGAAAAAAAATATAGTGGGGGAAATGTCAATCAATCTAACGGGAGACAAAATGAGAGATAAAAAATCAGATGATCAAAGTAATCCAGGTACATCAATAATTACGATCAACTAAATGGACTTACCATCCAATTAAAGTTAAAGATTCTCAGAGTGGATACATAAACAAAATTCAACTATTTACTGTTTATAAGAAACACACTTAAGACATGTCATTAGAAATGAATAGGGACAATGCTTATCTTCATAAGAGAATTAGTTCACCTTGAAATTGTAAAAGGTTTAATTGTTATATATCTGAAAAAATAAAGCAAAAATGGACAGTGCTGTAAGTGAAACTGATAAATCCACCCTTTAGGGGGAAATTTTAACACTTTTCTCAATAATTCATTGGTTAAGCAGACGATCAGTAAGGATACAAAAGATTTCAAAGATACGATTAATAAGACACTACATATACATACGTATAGAGACTACACATTATTTTCAAACATACATTAAGAAATTACAAAAGTGATCGTATACTCGGCCAGGAATAAAATGTTTAGAAAATCAGTATCACACAAATCTACTCTCTCATCACAGAACAAATTAGTTAGAAGTGAATTACCAAAAGATAGCCTTGAAAAAAAAACATGTTTGGAAATTCAAGAAACACACTTTCTAAATGACCCATGAGTCAAGTAAATCATACTAGATATGAGAAAACACTAAGTTAAGAAGAGTTTTGAAAACACTATGTAGCAAAATTCATGATGTAACTCAAGCAATACTTAGAGAAAAATCTATATCCTTAAAGCAGAGGTTAGCAAGCTTTTTCTGTAAAGGAATAGATAGTAAAATATTACTAGTTACAGTCACAACGCTGTCACAACTACTCTACTTTGCCACTGTAGCACAGAAGTAGCCGGGACAATAGGAAAATAAATGGGTGTGCCTGTGTCCCAGTAAAACTTTATTTATAAAAACAAGATTCAGTGGGCTCTTGGTTTGCTGACCTCTGCCTTAAAGGCGGATGTTAGAAAAAGAGAATGGTTGGAATAAATGACTAATCATCTAACTTAAGAACTCTTAAAACAAAACAGAAAATAAACCCAGAGAAAGGAGGAGGAAGGAAATGATAAAGACACTAGCAGAAATAAATAAAAAGAAAGACTCCCTAAACCAAAGCCAAACTCTGGTTGTTTTAAAAGACTGTTTTAGCCTGGGTGCTCCAGAAAGCAGAACCTTAGGTCAAGACTAAAGTTACTAGCACTTTTTAACTTAAGCGGTAGAAGCCCAGGGCTATGAGAGTGAGGTAAAAAAAGAGTAGCAGAAAGCACAAGGAGCTATCAAAGGGCACAGCGTGTGGCCCGTCAGCACATTCACTCAGCAGTGTGATCTTGCATCCACGTGACAGTGGAGGGGTGATCCAGTGTGGGTGGGCTCCATGAGAGAGAGAGAGAGAGAGGGGGGGGGGGGAGGGGGGGGGGGAGGGGGAGGGGGAGGGGGAGGATGAATCCAAGAAGGCACATCGATTTGTGTTGCAATATGCAGACTAATAATGCTTCTCAAAGTCTGACAAGACTAATGTAAAAAAGAAAGAAGGGGCTTCCCTGGTGGTGCAGTGGGTTGAGAGTCCGCCTGTTGATGCAGGGGACACGGGTTCGTGCCCCGGTCTGGGAGGATCCCACATGCCGCGGAGCGGCTGGGCCCGTGAGCCATGGCCGCTGAGCCTGCGCGTCCGGAGCCTGTGCTCCGCAGCGGGAGAGGCCACAACGGTGAGAGGCCCGTGTACCGCAAAACAACAAACAAACAAACAAACAAAAAAAGAAGGCGTGAGTAAACAGTATTAGGAATAATATTTTTAAATCTCTGATGCAGCAGAGATTTAAATGATAAGAGAATATCATGAATCACTTTATGCCAATAATTTTGCAAACTTAGATGTTAGGTCAAATTCCTAGAAGAGTATAAATTAGTAAAACTGATTTAAGATGAAAAAGAGAATTGGAATGCTCCTAAAGACTATTAAATGAAATGAATCACTGTATTAGAAAAAGTTTCCTTCGAAAACACAGGACTAGGTAATTTTATAGGCAAATTCTACAACAGCAAAAAAAAAAAAAAAAAATCAAGCAACTGATAATTCCAATCTTGCAAAACCTTTTAAAAGAGTGTAAAGAGAAGAGAGACTCGCAAATTAATGTATGAGGTCAATACAACCTTTACACCAAAAACAGTCAAATATTATTTAAGAAAGGAAAGTTACCAAATTCACTTTTGAACATGGATGCAAAATCTTAAACAAAATATCATCGATTGAATTTATCAATAGATGAAAAAGTTATGACTATCAATTGGTAAAGCCACTTTAGAAAACAAGTTAGCGTTGCCTGATCGCATACACACACCCTGTGGTATGTTCTGGATACAGCCTCTAAACTCATACATATGTATATGAACATGTGTTTAAGCATGTTCATAATATTGTACAAACAACCGCCACACCAATCAACAACAGAATGGCAAAGCGTGTGCATAGCATACATATAAATAAACAGATTTATAGAGAAGAGTGAAATGAATTCTCTCCCTGCAACGATGTGGGTAAATCTTATGAACATCATGGTAAAGAAGCAAGTCCTCGAAAACTACAAACATTTGTTTTCTCTCAAAAACAAGCAAAACCAAACAATATTATTCATGGGTACTTATATACGTGATAAAACTACCAGGGAAATCAGGAGACTGAAAAGCCTGCGAATCAAGGAGAGCTGCTGCCTCCGGCAGATGAAGGAGGGTATGTGGGAGGAGAGGGCTTCCTAAGACGGGTAATGGGTAATATTCTGTTCCTTATACCGGTGATGGGAACGCAAGGGTTGTTGTTATTATATCGTAGATGACATTTCACACACACACACACACACACACACACACACACACACACACACTCAGAGGGAAAAAAAGTAGGTATTTTCTAAAAAAGAGTTAAGGTACCTACTCGGACCCAGCGGAGGAGAGGCTCGTGCTGGGTTCAGGAACTGGAGAGCTGTGAGGTTGCTGTGCCTGCGGAGGTGATGGGCGTGGGGCCGAAGGACAGACTAGAAGGGCAGGTAGCATCATGAAGAGTCTTGTCTGAGATCTGTGTTTTGGGAGGAAGACTTCTGACCATCTTTTGGAGAGGATGTGAAGGGGTGAGGTTGGTGATCAGGGGACCAGTTACAGGACTTCGAGTTTAGCTCAGGCAAGAGATGATGAAGGTATCGTCAAAAGTAGTGGCAGCCGTCTCACCTAGAGTCTGTCATACAGAGTGAAGGAAGTCAGAAGGAGAAAAACAAGTACTGTATACTAATGCACATATATGCAATCTAAAAAAAAAAAAAAATGGTACTGATGGGGACTTCCCTGGTGGCGCAGTGGTTGAGAATCCGCCTGCCAGTGCAGGGGACACGGGTTCGAGCCCTGGTCTGGGAAGATCCCGCATGCCGCGGAGCAACTAAGCCTGTGCGCCACAACTACCGAGCCTGTGCTCTAGAGCCCGCGAGCCACAACTACTGAGCCTGCGTGCCACAACTACTGAGCCTGCGAGCCACAACTACTGAGCCCACGTGCCACAACTACTGACGTCTGCATGCCTAGAGCCCGTGCTCTGCAACAAGAGAAGCCACTGCCATGAGAAGCCCATGCACCACAACGAAGAGTAGGCCCTGCTCACCGCAACTAGAGAAAGCCTGCGCACAGCAACGAAGACCCAGTGCAGCCAAAAATAAATAAATAAAATAAATAAATTTATTAAAAAAGTGGTACTGATGAACCTGGTGGCAGGGCAGGAATAAAGACGTAGACATAGAGAATGGACTTGAGGACACGGGGGTGAGGGGAAGGGGAAGCTGGGACATAGTGAGAGAGTAGCATTGACATATATACGCTACCAAATGTAAAATAGTTAGCTAGTGGGAAGCAACTGCATAGCACAGGGAGATCAGCTCGGTGCTTTGTGATCACCTAGAGGGGTAGGATAGGGAGGGTGGGAGGGAGGTTCGAGAGGGAGGGGATATGGGGATATATGTATGCATATGGCTGATTCACTTTGTTGTACAGCAGAAACTAACACAGTATTGTGCAGCAATTATACTCCAATAAAGATCTGTTTAAAAAAAAAAAAATGTAGTGGCAGCCGGGAGAGAGAGGAGAGGAAGGATTTGAAAGATATCTCAGAGGCAGAATGAGCGGGATCAGATGGTACCTGGTGGATATGAAAGAGGAGGGAACCAAAAGGTCAAGGTGACCTCAGGGATTCTAGCTGGCATCATCAAGGGGTAAAAATGCCATAACCTGAGCCATGGAAACAAGAGGAGGCATGTTTTTGTGGCCCAACGGGGAAGGGAAGGGGAGAGAAAGATGTCAGATTGAGCTTGAGGTGTATCCAGGATTGGCATGTTTGGTCACTGCCCTTCTAGAACCTGTCCTACTACTACTGCCTGCTTCTTCTGGGAAGACAGGGACCTCATACCTTATGTTACTCAATCTTCCTTAACTTTTCCCAATTTAGTGGCCCCTTTAAACCCTCTTAGAAGGACCACAGCTCTCATATGACTGTGGCAAAACAGTTACACAAGTTGCAGGTTTGGAGCACTTACCCTCTGAGCAAGTGTCTGGCCTGTGCACATGGTCAGGGCTCCAGCAAGTCCTCTTCTTGCCATTTGTCAAGCTGACAGAACAGCCATCCTAGGGATTCACTTGTTTCTTTAGGTGTTGGAGACTTATTCCAGAATTCCAAAGTTACTTAACTGAAATAAAAGATTCATGTCCAGAGAATCAGAAGACCTGGTATATTCATTTGCTAGAGCTGTCATAATAGAATACCACAGACTGGGGGGCTTAAACAACAGAAATTTATTTCTCACAGTTCTAGAAGCTAGAAGTCCAAGTTCAAGGTGTTGGCAGGTTTGGTTTCTCTTGCGGTCTCTCTCAGTGGCTTGCAGATAGCCGCCTTCTCTCTGAGTCCCCACATGGCCTTTTCTTTGGGTGTCTGGGCGTCTCTTCCAGAGACATTCTGGGAGTCTCTTCCTCTTGTTATAAGGATGACGGTCCTATTGTACAATACTAGGGCCCCACCCTTCTGACCTCATTGACCTTAATTACCTCTTTAAGGCCCTGTCTTCAAATTCAGCCACATTGGGAGTTAAGGCTTCAACATATGAATTTGGAGGGAGGACATAATTCCGTCCATAACACCTGATTCTAATCAAGGCCTAACCACACACTAGAGGGGCCAGCTTGGGCAAGTGACTTTTCCTGTACTCCTGCCCTCCTCATCTGAAAAGGAGGGTACAAGGACTAGAACAGTGGATCTCAAACATTGGCATGCATTAGAATCACCTGTATGGCTTGGTGAAACACAGATTGCTGGGTCCCATCCCCAAAGTTTCTGATTCAGTGGGCTGAAGTGAGTGAGACTTTGCATTTGAACAAGTTTTCAGGTATTGCTCTTGGTTCAGGGACCACACTTCGAGAACCATTGGGATAGAACGATATATATGGTCCTTTTAGCTTTGCATTCTATGATGATGCTACGGGAAGGTAATATCTTGCAGCCTTTCTCAGCTGGAGTTCCTCATCTGAATCACATAACCTGGAATTTAATCTGAGTGGCTGTTTTCTCAGTTCTCCCAAGGATGGTACATAACTAGTACCAATCTAGATGCATAGAGGGGAAGTTCTTTCATCACAGAGAGGGGACGTCTTTGGACGTGAAATCTTCATCCCCTTGTGGAAACTTTGTTGAAAAGGACTGATATTAGAGGTCCAAGCATACTCAGGGGACTCCTGTGATGAACTTTACTTTTCCCAAGGTGGTGTCCACAGCCTGCAGGAGAGCAGAAACCCTATCTTACCTGTCACTACCTTCTGGCCAAAAAGGATTCTTAAAAAATCAAAAGATGTTAGAACTCAAAGAGATTGTAAATTATTTCTAGACCAGAATTCTAATTTTTTTAGAAGAGGAAACTGAGGTTCGAGGATGACCTACCCAAAGCCACACGGCAAATCAGTGGCCGGGCTGGAACTAGATTTGAGGTCTAATGATTCATCTGGCCAATCCAGGTGCTCCATACCTACTTAGCATGATAAAGAAATGATTCAGCAGGACAAGTGAAAGAAACAGTATGGGAGTGGACGGGCAGGATTTCTGCTTTCCAGTGGAGCAGCAGGTCCTGCCCCAACAGATGTGGTGGGGTGGGTTACTTCAGCATTTAGGAAGGGCGGCATATGTTACATAAACGCTCCTGCGGGGAGGCTTCGCTGACTTATGGCCCCTGCCATCTGCAAATTTCCATAGTGTGGAGATTAGAAAGCTGATAATTTGTTGCATTGCCTCAAGCTCAATTTTCACAAATTAAGAATAAAATACAGGATGATGAAAGTTGCATGCCTAAAAGAAATTTGTACCTGATGAAGGTTGAGAGATGTTCATTCTTCTCAGCTGAGTTGGGATGTAGTGTTCATTTCTTGTACTAAGATCACAGCCCTGATGCCAGTTTTCTGCTTGATGCATTGATATCCATCGACTAAGGATTGAAAATGTATTAATAGGGGAAATTTCCATAACCTGCAATAGTTTAAAAAGTCATTTCAAGGAAAGCGGGTCTTTCATTAATGTACCTGATATTATCCCATGACCTTGTTTAGTGTAGTTACAGAGCCAGTTTGCTTCCTCTTTCAGATTCCTTTTTCCATAACTCAAACTCAGAAGCAAGATGCTTCCCTTCAGAATTGTAGGATTTTGTTAAAATTGTTTTTCTCCAGTTACCGGAATCTATGCCTCAGATTGTGGCTCTTATTACAATTATAATCAAACTATGAATTTCCCAGCCATACTCTGAGACTCAACCTCAAAACCATTTCCAAAGGAAAAAGACATTTCTTATTGATATTAACTCACAGCTCAGAAGTTCTGTTCAAATTCTGGCCCCTAGGTCCCTCCCCATAGGTAATGTCAGAGGACAAGTTGTGATCTGTGATGAGGTATCTAGATATAATATCTCATTTCAGGGGATTCTAAAGGGGCAGAGTATTAGGTTTTGAGCAAAACAGAGTTGGTTGTTCTAAATGTTCTGTCTTGCTCCAGTTAATTAAGACAGAAAAAACATCCACAGCAAAGCCCTTTTTGATCATGGAAATGAGAAATTGGAGTCAGGGAGCATGATTTTCTTACTTTCCCATCTCCCCACTATATATATATAAAAGAGCAGCCATTGAGGTAATGCATGGACTGTCTTTACTAGGAGTGCAGTATTTTATAGCATCATCATGGTGTAAGTAAAATCTGCTTCCACAGGTCCTCTGAAAGTTCTGAGTTCTTTAAAAGCAAGGGGATGGCTCTCTGCTTCCCCACAAGCTCCTAGTTTCCCTAACCTGCCCTTTGTTGTCAAATGAAAAATAAAAAGTAGCCTTCATCTTTTATTCCCTTTCTCTTTTGAAGTCTAACAAACACCTCCTTTTGTGTTTTGTCTTTGTACTGCCTTCTTTGTGGTACCTCCTGCTGAATCACGCAAGAGAATTTATTTTGGGTTATCTTGTCACTGTTTTTTTGCTTTCCCCCAGCCCCTACCTTGACTTCCCAGAAGCTCTCACTTCACTATCTTTTGAATTTTTCTGCCCTTTCCATCTTCACAGTGATTTGTGATCATCCGTGCCAATTTTTCACTGTCTCAGGAAAAGAGATCGCTCCTATAAGTGGAAAAACATTTTTTCCCTTTAGTATTATTTCCTGTCCACCCATTTTGATATTTTCAAAATAGTTGGACGTTTATTATTATCTTCTGTCCCCATTGTTTTGATCTCATTTTTCAGATGAAGTAACCAGGAGATGTCCCATCCCAGGAATAGAAGCAAGTTTTTGCCTTGGTTTCTAATTATCTGGCCCAGTTGCAGACACCTTGACTACTTAGTTATTCAGAAAGATGTCTTGGTCATTTTCATTTTTCCCGTGCAGTAGTAATTCATAGTATCTTCTGCCTATGGAGCAGAGCATGATTAGTGAAATGGAGAAAGGTTAAGGGGATTTCCAAAGATGGCCGCTTCTAGCAATCTTATTTTAAGATTCAGAAAACTCTCTGCCAGAGGAAAAGTCCTGAAATGCTTTTGCAGGTTTGTATTTTAAAATGTTCATTCATGGGCTTCCCTGGTGGTGCAGTGGTTGGGAGTCCGCCTGCCGATGCAGTGGACACGGGTTTGTGCCCCGGTCCGGGAGGATCCCACATGCCGCGGAGCGGCTGGGCCCGTGAGCCATGGCCGCTGGGCCTGCGCGTCCGGAGCCTGTGCTCAGCAACGGGAGAGGCCACAACAGTGAGAGGCCCACGTACCGCCAAAAAAAAAAAAGTTCACTCACTTGCTAGAATTTTTGTTGTTGCTTTTTACAAAGCAGTATTACTGTCGAGTAGTGTGAAGTTACCATGAGCCAGAGACAGAAAACTCTTTGCCTTTATTGAAGGTGAGGTTTCAATCCATCCTCATAAACGTCCACTGGAAAAGGAAACTCCATTGACTTCATTAAACAACGGACCTAGTACCAAAATCTGCCAAATGTCTGAACAGATGTGTCTTGGTAACATTGAGTTGAGTAATGAAAAGTCATTTCTTCCTGGAAAGTATTTCCCAGTACTGACCACTTGCCAATTGAAGGTTAAAATTAGGAAAATTAGACCTCACTGTGGCCGTCTCCCCACTGGCAAGTGTTTCCTGACAAAACTCTCAGTTCTCCATCTGCTTGTTTTTAACTTATTCATTCTTAGAGGACAATTTTTTTTTTTTTTCCGAAAGAAGTTTTAGAATCAGCCAGTTCATATAGAAAAAAAAAAGTGTATTTTCCCGGGCAAAGTGTTTTTTCTGGGTGGTTTTTAAGACCACTGCCTTCAAAACATTTCTCAAATGTTTCAACTCAACTCTAACTTTAAAGACTGGCTCTGGGTGAAAGACTCTTGATGAGTATATAGTACAAGTATTTTGAAAATGGTTTCTTTAGACACCAAGATCTATTTTCAATTAATTCTACTTTCAGTTGAGTTATTAAATCTCCAGCCACTAGAAAGCTGAAGTGGGTGGGGAAGAGGGGTAGGAGATATGACTTAATATACAAAATAAGATACCAAGACATAAAGGTCATTTTTAATAAGTATAATTGAAAAGTCCTGGGCTTAGGCATGACTACTTATATAGGATGGCAAAAGTCTTGATGCTGTAGCTGATTTTCAGAGTTTTATTGTTGAAATCCACCTTCCCAACTCTCCCCATATTTTACAGATATTAAAAAAGAGTTCAAAGGTGTGAAATGACTTCCCTAAATTTGCACAGTTGATAAATAGCACAACCAGAAACAGAACTCATCTTTCTTGGTTTCTAATTCATTGCCTTTTTTGCAATTATTGCTTTTTTCAATACTAAGTAACTGTGTGATGTAGTGGCTAAAATATATGCTGCAAACTCAGGTAAAAGAAGACTAGAGCAGAGTGGAAGCCTATCTCTTCTCAACAATCAACTTACGCATTCAATAACTATTTATTGAGTAGCTGCTATATGTCATGAATTATGCTAGACACAGCATTAAAAATGGCTATGCAGGGTGTCATTGAACAGCTATTCTGTAATTTTGAGTCACATGTAGAATTTTTTGAAAATATCCCCAAACTCCTAAGAATAAAATGGCTGTCTCATGAGGTAGCATGGTCCCAGTGTCCAGCCAGGAGCTGGGTAACCACCTGGTGGAGATTCAGTAGAGCATTTCTGCAATGAATGACTTTACAGCTTAAAAGTCCTAAGGTTCCTGAAAAAGCTTCTATAAATGTTTTCATGACAGGATTTTAGATATGGGTTGAGCAGAGGAGAAGGTAGTGTGTAACCTACATCAGTTATAGGACTGAAGAAGGTCTCAGACTTCATTCTCTGTCAAGCGTGGGCCCAACCTGGGTCCTGGAAGAACTCGAAGGGTTCATAGATCTCTCCAGAATTTCCAGCACCTTGTTGCATCAGGCCACATAATATTCAAGAGGAAATACATAGACATTTTTTAACATTGCAAACATTTCAAATTAAAAAATTAATATGCTCTGTTTATAAAAGTTCAAACATGACAGAAATCCCTACATAAAATCCTTTATCATATCGTCCTCCTATAGAGCAGTTTGGAGTGCATTTCTCCAGATAGTTTCCTCTGAATATACTAACATATATTATTTATACATATTATAACTTATTAACATATTCCCTTTCTTAATAAACATCAAATTATGTTATACTTAGTTTGCAACTTTTTAAACTTAATTATCTTAGATATTTTTCCATGTTAGTATATTTAAGAGGCTATGTAACATTCCATTGAATGGGAGTATCAGAATATAAAACTTTTATATTTTTTTCTATTTCTAAAATAACAATACTATACCAGCTTCTAAAGGATGTTGACCTTTATGTTTTTAAGATAAAGGTGACAGGTGATTTTTGGAATATGAGAGAGAAAACAAAACTTTCTTATTTTGGTGTGTGTGTGTGTGTGTGTGTGTGTGTGTGTGTGTGTTGGGGTGAGAGAGACATAGCTGATGGGGAATCAGTCATAAAAATATATTGAAAAAAAGAAATTGTAATTTCTGGACAAACAATGACATTCTGTTGTTCCTACTTACTGACCTAAAGTGGTTTCAGTGCAGTGCTACCGAAATGAATGAAGTAAATCCTCTTCTAATTATCTGCCCGCATCCTTACATGAAATGTACACCAAAGTGTGGCAGTGCCCTAGGGAGCCACAAGACCAGGAACCCCAGAACCATTTGGGAGGGCACAGTGATTTACTCATGGCTTTACCTTCTAATTTGAAAAACTGTATCCAGGGGAATGTTTCAACTATCGATACCTAAATGTAAGAATTGACATGGGTTTAACTGCATGAGTTCAGAATTCTTCAAAATCCCCTATTTTGGTGTGTGTGGGGATCTTGTCATGATTAGAAATCCTATTGACATCAGAAAAACTGGTAGGCAAGGGTCTCCTGTGACTCCTATAAGAGACCCGAAAGAGTGACTGGTCACCAGCATAATCATGTTGCTTTATTGGTAACCGTCCTAAAAAATAGCACGCCAGAAGACAAACTAGGGTTTGTGGATTTTTTTATTGATAAACTTTATTTTTTAGAACAGTTTTAGATTTACATAAAATAATGAGCAGAGAGTGCAGAGTTCCCCTATTACTCCCCCTCTTTATCATAGTTTCTCCTATTATTAACATTTTACACTAGGATGGTCCATTTTTTACAATTAATGAACTGAGGTTGATACATTATTATTAACTAACATCCATAGTTATTCAGGTATCCTTAGTTTTTACCTAATGTCCTTTTTCTGTTCCAGGATCCCATCCAGGATACCACATTACATTTAGGTGTCATGTCTCCTTAGGTTTCTCATGACAGAGTTTCTTAGACTTTGTTGTTGATGACCTTGACAATTTTGAGACGTACTCGCCAGGTATGCTAATGTCCCTCTACTGGAATTTGTCTGATATTTTTCTCATGATTAGGCTGGGGTTCTGGAGAGGAGGATCTCAGAGGTGAAGGGTGGAGTTCATCACATCATATCAAGGGTACATGTTATCAAGATGATTTATGAGTCCATGAGCTGACCTTGATCACCTGGCTGATGTAGTGTTTGTCAGGTTTCTCCACAGTCAAGGTGCTTTTTACTCCTCTCGCCACACTGCTGTCCTTGGAGGGAAGTCACTTTGCACAGCCTGCATTCAGAGTGGGGAGTTAGGCTCCACCTCCTTGAGGGCAGAACATCTACATAAATTATTTGGAAGTCTTCTGCGTAGGAGATTTGTCTCTTCTCCCCCTTTGTTAATTTATTCAATCATTTATTTATGTCAGTATGAAGTAATGGATATTTGTTTTATACTTTGAGTTATAATCCAATATCACTTTATTTATTTATTTATTTTTTGCGTTGCGCGGGCCTCTCACTGTTGTGGCCTCTCCCGTTGCGGAGCACAGGCTCCGGACGCGCAGGCTGAGCGGCCATGGCTCACGGGCCCAGCCGCTCCGCGGCATGTGGGATCCTCCCGCACCGGGGCACGAACCTGTGTCCCCTGCATCAGCAGGCGGACTCTCAACCACTGCGCCACCAGGGAAGCCCGATATCACTTTATTTTGACGCTCATATTATTCCAGCTCTTGGGAGCTCTTTCAGTTGGCTCCTGTGCCCCTTTGATGTACTCCCATCATCTTTTTTTTTTAGCACTTCCTTACTTTCTCACCCTGAAAGATGCTCCAGGTTCATCTTGCATAGCCCCTGCCCTAGTCCTAGAATCAGCTGTTTCTCCTTTTATTGGAGAATGGTATTAGAAACCAAGTTCTAGGTGCTAAGTGTGCCGGTTGCTACTAGCGTTTTGCTTATTTTAGGTCCCTTTTACTAACAAAGGGATGTACGCATAATAATAACCTTTGTATATACATATATCTATAAATATTCTGAGTGTAATCATCTAGAAATAATCGACGTCTATATTAAGTAAAACATCAGTGCTTATCGATGTCTCCAAACCTAATACCTTACCACGTGGATTGCACTAGGCTTCTCCGCTTGCTTGCCTGTAAATTTCACTCCCAGAGTGAGAAACCTGTCTCCTCCCATCCACCATCCATTTACTTACTGGTTCACTTCCAGTCTACCTGTATCAGAATTGTTGACTCATACCCCTGTGGGAAACAACTGAATCAACTAGAGTACAGGCTATGTGCAGTTCATTTTGCCTTTAGTCTTACCGACTTCATTTATTTTCAAAGTTACATAGGTTAGCATCTTCTCCCTACTCCCCTCAGTGAGGTTGTGTCATACATTTGCAATACAATGAGATTTTCTTTGTCCTCATCTTCATTCTTTCCTGTTGTTTTCTGATCTCCTAAATGATTTTTCCAAATGCGCGTGCATTAAGATTCACTTTTTATGCCATAAAGTTCAATGGGTGTTGACAGATGCTTAGTATCCTATATCCACTATTATAGTATCATACAGGATAGTTTCATCACTCTAAAAATCCCCTATGCTTCATCCCGCCCTTCCTCCCCCTGAATGCCTGGGAATTACCGATCTTTTCACTGTGTCCATAGTTTTGGCTTTTCCAGGTCACATGTGTAATTAGAATCATATAGTGGGTAGCCTTTTCACACTGGTTTCTCTCGCTTAGCAATATGCACTTAAGATTCCTCCATGTCCTTCCGTGGCTTGATAGCTCTTTTACTTTTTTCAGTGAATAATATTCCATTGGATGGACGTATCCTGCTTTGTTTATCCATTCACCTATTGAAGGACATCTTGAGTGCTTCCAGCTTTGGCAATCGTGACTAAAGCTGCTATGAATAATATTCATGTGCAGGCTTTTGTGTGGACATAAAGTTTCAAATCAATTCAGTAAACACCTAACAGCGTGAATGCTGGATTGGATGGTAAGACTGTTTACTTTGTAAGAAGCTGGCAAACAGTCTTCCATAGTGGCTGTACCATTTTGTATTCCCAGCAGCAATGAATGAGACTTCCTGTTGCTTGACGACCTTGCCAGCATTTGGTATGTCAGTTTTCTGGGTTTAGCCATTCTAATAGGCGTGTAGTAGCATCTCATTGTTTTATTTATTTAGTTATCTAGTTATTTATAAAAATGTATTTATTTATTTTTGGCTGCGTTTGGGTCTTCAGTGCTGCGCACGGGCTTGCTCTAGTTGCAGCGAGCAGGGGCTACCCTTCATTGCGGTGCGCGGGCTTCTCATTATGGTGGCTTCCCTTGTCGCGGAGCACGGGCTGTAGGCGCGCGGGCTCAGTAGTTGTGGCGCACGGGCTTAGTTGCTCCGCGGCATGTGGGATCTTCCTGGACCAGGGCTCGAACCCACGTCCCCTGCATTGGCAGGTGGATTCTTAACCACTGCACCACCAGGGAAGTCCCTCGTTGTTTTCATTTCAGTTCCTAATGACAAATGATGTTAAGCATCTATTCCTTTTCTTTTTTCTTTTCTTTGTTTTGGGGGTGGGGGCTGCATCAGGTCTTAGTTGCAGTGCAGGCTCTTTCTTACAGTGCTTGAGCTTCTCTCGAGCTGTGGTGTGCGGATTTTCTCTCTGTATTTGTAGCACGCAGGCTCCAGGGTGCGTGGGCTCTGTAGTTTGTGGAACGCAGGCGCTCTTGCTGAGGCGCATGAGCTCAGCAGTTCTGGTGCACGGGCTTAATTGCTTTGCGGCATGTGGGATCTTAGTTCCCCAACCAGGGATTGAACCTGCGTCCCCTGCATTGGAAGGCGGATTCTCTACCACTGGACCCCCCGGGAAGTCCCAAACATCTTGCTTTTGGCCGTCTGCATATCTTCTTAGGTGACTATTCAGATTTTTTTATCCATTTTCAATTGGATTGTCTGTTTTCTTATTGTTGAGTTTTAAAGTTCTTTGTATACATCTTTAGATACAGGTCCTTGACCAGCTATGTGCTTTGCAACTGTTTTCTCCCATTCTATGGCTTGTCTTTTCATCCTTTTAACAGCGTCTTTCATGTGGTGTTAATTTCATCACCATTTTCTTTAGTCTCAAAGAGTAGCTCTAGGATTGAAGCCTTCTGGTACTACACAGATCAGTTGTTCTGATATAGCCAATGCTTCCTTCCTATCTTGATAACCACTGTTCCAGATTTTCACTGCCAGGCCAAGCCCACCATACTTTGGAGCCTCTCTCAGTGACTTAACTAGATTGAAGCAGTGGGGAAGTAGGTACATAAAAACCTGGGAGACTTGGTGCTTAGTTCTGGCTCTGCTCATTACTAGCTGTGTGACTTTAAAAAGACAGTCGTTATTTCTCTGCATCTCAGTTACTTTGAATCTGATACTCTTTTAGCTAGTAGTTTATGAGATATCATTCACAACAAAAAGCTTTAGTGTCAAAGTACTTGATTACTCTCATTGAGTTTCAAAGTTGGATACTACAATTAGCCTTTTTAAAAAATTGAAGTATAGTTGATTTACAACGTTTCGGTGTACACCAAAGTGATTCAGTTATATATACATACATATATTCTTTTCCAGATTCTTCTCCATTATAGGTTATTACAAGGTACTGAATATAGTTTCCTGTGCTATACAGTAGGTCCTTGTTGTTTATCTATTTTATATATAGTGGTGTGTATCCGTTAATCCCCAATTCCTAATTTATCCCTCCCCCCTTTCCCCTTTGGTAATCCTAAATTTGTTTTCTAAGTCTGTGAGTCTGTTTCTGTTTTATAAATAAGTTCATTTGTATCATTTTTTTTTAGATTCCACATATAAGTGATATCATATGATGTCTTTCTCTGTCTGACTTACTTCACTTAGTATGATCATCTCTAGGTCCATCCATGTTGCTGCAAATGGCATTATTTCATTCTTCTTAATGGCTGAGTAGTATTCCACTCTATATATATACCACATCTCCTTTATCCATTCCTTTGTCCATGGACACTTAGGTTGCTCCATGTCTTGGCTACTACAATTAGCTTTGAAAGCAAGAGTCTGTTCTCACTTCTGTTCACGCATGGTGGTGAGTTAGAGAGTCAATGTTAAAGCTGTAACTGGATCATTTCTAGAAATATGTATATGCAATTCCAAATGTCTCACTTACATATCAGGACTTTGTGGGCCCATTTGCTTTTCTCTTAATATATTATATTTAGTATGGGCTGTGACATCTCCCCTAGGCCTAACATGAGCTCTCCTTTGGAAAGTGCTTCCCAGAATATAGAACCTACCTACAGGGTCTTCTTCAGACATTGTTAGACCAAGTAGAAAAGTTTAGAACAGTAAACCCAGTATTTTTTCATCTTCTTCACTTCTCTAAGGTATATGACTGTGTTTTTTATTTAACTTGAATTTCATTAAGAACAGCCTAAGTTGGCTCTTGAGAAGGTAGCAATGTACAGCCAAGTCTGATTTTTGCCTTGATAAGATATTTCTATATTATTCCATTTGCCAAAGGAAGCAACCGAAAGATTTTAAGGAGGATATTGATGTGATTTGATCTCTTTTTAAAAGAGATCACTCTTGATGGTGTGTGCAAAAGATATTTTATGGGGACAAGAGTGGAAACAGGGAGACACATTAGGGAGTGATTATGATAGGCAAAGCTAGAAAATGTCTTGGACCAGCGGAGTTGGAGAGACGGCATCAGAGCTGAAGCCTGTTTGGGAGGTCAGGCTAAGTAGACTTGCTGAGAGATTGAACCTGATTGGGGGATAAGACCACCAACCACACTGTTTTGCTCAAGACTGTCCCAGTTTTAGCATGGGTCATGCTAGCAGGGGATTATCCACTCTTTAAAATCAGAGATTGGATTCACATATCACGAAGGTTCTTCTTGGCTCTAAAGTTCTATGTTGCTATGATCCTGTGAAATACTCCTGTAGAGCAGTTTTCCCCCAATTAACAGAAGGTCTAACAGCAATCTTGGTATTTTTTCTGCCAGGGCCAGGAAAGGCACTTCAGAAGAAGGCATCCTCTATAAGAATAACATACCCCCCCCCAAATAAAACAGAAACAAAACAAAAACAAACAAACAGAAAAGAATACCATATCCCATCCTTATAACATCTATGTGAAAGAGAGTTCCTTCCCAGTAAGGGAGCGTTAGTATCTATAAAAGAGATAATTTTCCAACTGGATAGCCCTGGAAAATGGAAAGCTGTGACTCCTCCCTTCTGAGAGATCTTTGAAGAGCAGTTTGGACATCCATTCATCTGAAGGCTGCTCAGAATCAAAAGAAAGGTTGCATGACCTTCTGAAGTCACTTTGGGATTCTGGCAAATGGTTTGAGTTCTATAGCAAAAGAAGTTGGGAAATGCAAAAGTTAATGAGTATTTATTGTCATTACCCAAGATAGATGTTTAACATCCCACTTTCTCAGATACAGGTAACATCCGTGAGAGTCCTTAGAGATGCATTTGATCTTGCAGCTGTTCAATTCAGCCTCTCTGCAGCACCTGCCCAGAAATCACTTGTGAAGGAACCATGTAGTAAGATGCCCATTTGTTAGTGTTTCATCCACTCAGTTCTAATTCTCTCCTTGGAATCTGGTCTGCCCCCACCTCTTCTGACACAGCATTGCTTTCGATTTGCTTTTCTTTCTTCAAACTGCACACATCAAGTGCAAACATTGTGACTAATGCCACGTGTGAAGCCCTGAACCTACCCACGGGGAAATATCAAGAGTCTCTTCAAATCCTGTAAATGAGAGCATCGTTACAAAAAAGAAAAACTGCTAACTGTCAAGTATCACTTCCTAAGGCAGCTCTTGACTTCTTCTTATTCAAGAATGCTAGGGCTTTCACCTACTACACAAACCTGCTGCTCGGGAATTGGTTTAATCAGCTTTGCGAGCATGGCGGGAAAGACATGGTCTAGGAATGCGGGTAGAGAGTAGTTTCTCACTAACTCTCACATATACTCTTTATAAAATAAGGAGATCTTTCTTTCAGGGAGGAGTTTCTCGAGGCTGATCTGCAGGTGTACCCCTTTCCTGTGAGCCTCGATTTCCTTAGCAATTCACAAGTAAAGTAGTTGGACTTCATTGGCTAGTCTGTGACAGAACCGCCTTTCAGCACATTCACCACGTACCCTGACAGCCAAGAGCATGTCATTAGCTGCTTTGGGCGGGCTTGCCATCCTTATTTATGGGATTACAGAAAACTGTGTTTTCAATATTTAATCATGAAGGTTTCTAACTTGCAGTCCTTTAATGGCAAGGAGAATAAGACCCATGCTTATAATAACAGCCAATATTTATTTTGCATCGGACAATACCTCAGTTAGCAGCCTCCTACCAGCACTGTGAGGGGTATTATTAACCCCATTGAACAGATGAGGAAACTGAGGTTTGGAAACTTCAAGATGCTTGTGCAGGCTCCCATTGCTGGTAAGCATTAGAGATGGGTTTGCTGCTACTGTGGCTACCGTAAGACAATCGAAGCCATGATTATCTTTCTTCTGCCATATTTCCTCCTGGGATCTTATAGAACCAACCTTTAATCCAGTCATGAGACATCTGGAGTGTCTGGGCCTCCCAGGCTGGTGTTGCTCCAACTGCAGCTGGCTCCGTGGAGGCCCTTTGTCACCTGAGCTGCCGGAAGGAAATGGCTGCCTCTCGCCCCTGGTCTTCTGGGCTGGGCAGCACAGAGGAAGAGAGCTTGGTACCTCCTGGTTCCTACGCTGACCAGGTCCTCACCACCTCACTTAGCTCAGTTGTGGGGCTTTCTTTTTTCCTTTGAAGTCCTTCATTTATTATTCAGTAATTGTTATTAAGTGCCTACTTCATGAAGGTCCCTGCTGTAGATACTGTGAGGGAAACAAGAATAAGACCTACAGCTAGGACACTCGGATGGAGATGCCCAGCAGATGGATAGTAGAGTTGTATTTGAATTTGGGAGATAGATAAGGACTATAGCATAGATCTGTGAATCGTATGTGTAATGAGGTCTGTAATGAGGGCTTACTGGAAAGAGCCCAGAATTTGATGCAAGAATGTCTATGTTACAGTGTCATTTTTGTCTCTTCCTAGATGGTTGACCTCTGGCAATCTATATAATCTCAACTAAACTCAAGACTCCTTATCTCTTAAAACAGAATACTTATCATTCCTACTTCACAGCATTGTCACAAGGATAGCAATGAAGTATTCTGGCATGCTTCTAATGTACTATCAAATTTAAGTTTTTTTTAATTATTATTGTTACTATTATTAACAAGTAAGAAAGACAAAAGTAGGTGGGGGTGAGTCTACATGGAACGAACCTCCTGGTTCCTGGCTGATTTGGGAGGTAGGCTTAGAAGTCTGAAGTTGAATTTGTAGACCCTTCTCTATGGACAGATGCCATAGCACAGACAGAAGAAACAACGGTAGTTAAGAACATATAAAAAAAAATAAAATTATGTATAGAAAAAGGTCATCACATATTTTCTCTAAATCTTGGTTTCTTCCTCAGTAAAATGAAAATGATTATATACATATCATATGTTTACTTTGAAGATTAAATGAGATTAAAAATATACTTTCAAAACCCCTTAGCATAGGCCCTGCCCATAATAACAATGCAAGAAGTTGGCCCAGTGACTATGTAGAACAGTCTGGTGTTACGATGGTTGGTTAGCCCTGCCAGTTGCTTTGACCAGTTAGTCAAGTGTTCATCCCTCTGCTCCCTCATCTGTATATAGATGGTTTATTGTGACAGTGGCTGCCACATAGTAAGCATACAATAATTGGGAGGTACTATTAACAGTAAGTTTATATAATGAGCTAGTAGGAGAGTTGAAACCCATGGAAGCTAAACGTTTAGACAGATGGGACCAAATGGGAATTTCCCATCTGTTTTTCTCATTAGTCAGGATCAGTTGTCTACATTGGTAGGATGTTAAGGCGTACTTCCGACCATTCTAATATTCAACAGAGCCAGAGACAAAGGACCTAGAAAAGACAGGTGGACCTGGAATTGTCACAGGTGAGCTATATAGGAAAGAGTGGGAAGCAGAAGTAAAAGCAGAATTTATTGCCCAAAATTGTGTACGAAAAAGGAAAGATCAGCTCATTTCACTCACTTGCAAGACTGTAAGCAAACACAATTTTAAATTTATGGGCTTATGGATTCATTAACTTCAGTAAGCATCATAGTTAGGCTGTCAAACAAAAGATGTTAACTCCAAAACAATAATTAGAGTGATGGACTGTTATGGTAAGTCACAGTTTGTCAAAAGTAATTTATAAAAGCTACCGTTCTAAGTTTATGTAAGAGTCTTTAGTTGTATTCATTGTATCAGAAGCACTAGGATCTTTCCGGGGGGCTTACTATTAGTGAATCTGAGAATGTTTTCGTTAAAATCTGGTGATTTGGTGATTGCTGAAATTGAAGTGTGTACAATACACCACTAGCATGAACAGCATGAATGATAAAAATATCAGCACCTACATCTAGTCAGTTTTTTTTTTTGAGATCTACCTTGTATAGTCCATTTTATTTCTATGCAACATCCTTAATACTCCATGTCATAAAGCACTTAACATAAAACAAACAGTAAGAGAATCAGTTACAGACTGGAAAAGACATAAAAATAATTTAACATTGTATTTTCATACCAATTAATTTCAAAATGAGTTGCTGAGTTTTTTTTAATGTTTTTTTAATGTGGTAAAGGTCACATAATATAATACATACTATTTTAACCGTATTTAACTGTACAGTTCAGTGGCACTAAGTACATTCACATTGTTGGGCAGCTCCCACCATCATCCATCTCCCGAATTTTTCACTTGGCTAAACTGAAACTCTGCCCCCTTTAAACACTACCTCCCCATTCACCCCACCCCCACCCCCAGCCGCTGGCATCTACCAATGTACTTTTTTTTTTTAAACATCTTTAATGGAGTATAATTGCTTTACAATGGTGTGTTAGTTTCTGCTTTATAATAAAGTGGATCAGTTATACATATACATATGTCCCCATATCTCTTCCCTCTTGCGTCACCCTCCCTCTGACCCTCCCTATCCCACCCCTCTAGGTGGCCACAAAGCACAGAGCTGATCTCCCTGTGCTATGCAGCTGCTTCCCACTAGCTATCTATTTTAAGTTTGGTAGTGTATATATGTCCATGCCACTCTCTCACTTTGTCCCAGCTTTCCCTTCCCCCTCCCCGTTTCCTCAAGTCAATTCTCTAGTAGTTCTGCGTCTTTATTCCTGTCCTGCCCCTAGGTTCTTCATGACCATTTTTGTTTTCGTTTTTTAGATTCCATATATATGTGTTAGCGTACGGTGTTTTTCTCTTTCTGACATACTGCACTCTCTATGACAGACTCTAGGTCCATCCACCTCACCACAAATAACTCAATTTCATTTCTTTTTATGGCTGAGTTATATTCCATTGTATATATGTGCCACATCTTCTTTATCCATTCATCTGTTGATGGACACTTAGGATGCTTCCATGTCCTGGCTATTGTAAATAGAGCTGCAGTGACTCTTTTTGAATTATGGTTTTCTCAGGGTATATGTCCAGTAGTGGGATTGCTGGGTCATATGGTAGTTCTATTTTTAGTTTTTTAAGGAACCTCCATACTGTTCTCCATAGTGGCTGTACCAATTCACATTCCCACCAGCAGTGCAAGAGGGTTCCCTTTTCTCCACACCCTCTTCAGCATTTATTGTTTGTAGATTTTTTTATGATGGTCATTCTGACCGGTGTGAGATGATATCGCATTGTAGTTTTGATTTGCATTTTTCTAATGATTAGTGATGTTGAGCATCTTTTCATGTGTTTGTTGGCAATCTGTATATCTTCTTTGGAGAAATGTCTATTTAGGTCTTCTGCCCATTTTTGGATTGGGTTGTTTGTTTTTTTGATACTGAGCTGCATCAGCTGCTCGTAAATTTTGGAGATTAATCCTTTGTCATTTGCTTCATTTGCAAATATTTTCTCCCATTCTGAGGGTTGTCTTTTGGTCTTGTTTATAGTTTCCTTTGCTGTGCAAAAGGCTTTTAAGTTTAATTTGGTCCCATTTGTTTATTTTTGTTTTTATTTCCATTTCTCTAGGACCTGGGTCAAAAAGGATCTTGATGTAATTTATGTCATAGAGTGTTCTGCCTATGTCTTACTCAAAGAATTTTATAGTGTGTGGCCTTACATTTAGGTCTTTAATCCATTTTGAGTTTATTTTTATGTATGGTGTTAGGGAGTGTTCAAATTACATTCTTTTACATGTAGCTGTCCAGTTTTCCCAGCACCACTTATTGAAGAGACTGTCTTTTCTGCACTGTATATTCTTGCCTCCTTTATCAAAGATAAGGTGACCATATGTGCATGGGTTTATCTCTGGGTGCTCTACCTGTTCCATTGATCTATATTTCTCTTTTTGTGCCAGTACCATACTGTCTTGATTACTGTAGTTTTGTAGTATAGTCTGAAGTCAGGGAGCCTGATTCCTCCAGCTCAGTTTTTCTTTCTCAAGATTGCTTTGGCTATTCGGTGTCTTTTGTGTTGCCATTCAAATTGTGCAATTTTTTGTTCTAGTTCTGTGAAAAATGCCAGTGGTAGTTTGACAGGGATTGCACTGAATCTTTAGATTGCATTGGGTAGTATAGTCATTTTCACAATGTTGATTCTTCCAATCCAATAACATGGTATATCTCCCCATCTGTTGGTATCATCTTTAATTTCTTTCATCAGTGTCTTACAATTTTCTGCATACAGGTCTTTTGTCTCTCCTTAGGTAGGTTTATTCCTAGGTATTTTATTCTTTTTGTTGCAATGATAAATGGAATTGTTTTCTTAAGTTCACTTTCAGATTTATCATCATTAGTGTATAGGAATGCAAGAGATTTCTGTACATTAATTTTGTATCCTTCTACTCCACCAAATTCATTGATTAGCTCTAGTAGCTTTCTGGTAGCATCTTTAGGATTCTCTATGTATAGTATCATGTCATCTGCAAACAGTGACAGCTTTACTTCTTTTCCAATTTGGATTCCTTTTATTTCTTTTTCTTCTCTGATTGCTGTGGCTAAAACTTCCAAAACAATGTTGAATTACAGTGGTGAGAGTGGGAAAACTTATCTTGTTCCTGATCTTAGTGGAAATGGTTTCATTTTTTCACCATTGAGGACAATGTTGGCTGTGGGTTTGTCATATATGGCCTTTATTATGTTGAGGTAAGTTCCCTCTATGCCTAGGTTCTGGCGGGTTTTTAATCATAAATCTGTGTTGAATTTTGTCGAAAGCTTTCTCTGCATCTATTGAGATGATCATATGGTTTTTATCCTTCAACTGGCTAATATGGTGTATCACATTGATTGATTTGCATATATTGAAGAATCCTTGCATCCCTGGGATAAACCCCACATGATCATGGTGTATGATCCTTTTAATGTGCTATTGGATTCTGTTTGCTAGTATTTTGTTGAGGATTTTTGCATCTATGTTCATCAGTGATATTGGCTGTAGTTTTCTTTTTTTGTGACATCTTTGTCTGGTTTTGCTATCACGGTGATGGTGGCCTCAGTAGAATGAGTTTGGGAGTGTTCCTCCCTCTGCTATATTTTGGGAGAGTTTGAGAAGGATAGGTGTTAGCTCTTCTCTAAATGTTTGATGGAATTCGTCTGTTAAACCATCTGGTCCTGGGCTTTTGTTTGTTGCAAGGTTTTAAAACACATTTTCAATTTCAGTGCTTGTGATTGGTCTGTTCGTATTTTCTATTTCTTACTGGTTCAGTCTCAGAAGATTGTGCATTTCTAAGAATTTGTCCATTTCTTCTAGGTTGTCCATTTTATTGGCATAGAGTTGCTTGTAGTAATCTCTCATGATCCTTTGTATGTCTGCAGTGTCAGTTGTTACTTCTCCTTTTTCATTTCTAATTCTATTGATTTGAGTCTTCTCCGTTTTTTTCTTGATGAGTCTGGCTAATGGTTTATCAATTTTGTTTATCTTCTCAAAGAACCAGCTTTTAGTTTTACTAATCTTTGCTATCGTTTCCTTCATTTCTTTTTCATTTATTTCTGATCTGATCTTTATGATTTGCCTCTGTTTGCTAACTTTGGGTTTTTTTGTTCTTCTTTCTCTAATTGCTTTAGGTATAAGGTTAGATTGTTTATTTGAGATGTTTCTTGTTTGTTGATGTAAGATTGTATTGCTATAAGCTTTCCTCTTAGAACTGGTTTTGCTGCATCCCATAGGTTTCGGGTCGTCATGTTTTCATTGTCATTTGTTTCTAGATATTTTTTGATTACCTCTCTGATTTCTTCAGTGATCTCTTGTTTATTAAGTAGTATATTGTTTAGCCTCCATGTATTTGTATTTTATACAGATATTTTTTCTGTAATTGATATCTAGTCTCATAGTGTTGTGGTCAGAAAAGATACTTGATATGATTTCAATTTTCTTAAATTTACCAAGGCTTGATTTGTGACCCAAGGTATGATCTATCCTGGAGAATGTTCCATGAGCACTTGAGAAGAAAGTGTATTCTTTTGGCTTTGGATGGAATATCCTATAAATATCAGTTAAGTCCATCTTGTTTAATGTATCATTTAAAGCTTGTGTTTCCTTATTTCTTTTCATTTTGGATGATCTGTCCATTGGTGAAAGTGGGGTGTTAAAGTCCCCTACTATGATTGTGTTACTGTCGGTTTCCCCTTTTATGGCTGTTAGAATTTGCCTTATGTATTGAGGTGCTCCTATGTTGAGTGCATAAATATTTACAATTTTTATATCTTCTCCTTGGATTGATCTCTTGATCATTATGTAGTGTCCTTCTTTGTCTCTTATAATAGTCTTTGTTTTACAGTCTATTTTGTCTGATATGAGAATTGTTACTCCAGCTTTCTTTTGATTTCCATTTGCATGGAATATCTTTTTCCATCCCCTCACTTTCAGTCTGTATGTGTCCCTAGGTCTGAAGTGGGTCTCTTGTAGGCAGCGTATATACACAGGTCTTGTTTTTGTATCCATTCAGCCAGTCTATGTCTTTTGGTTGGAACATTTAATCCATTTACATTTAAGGTAATTATCAGTATCTGTGTTCCTATTCCCATTTTCTTAATTGTTTTGAGTTTGTTATTGTAGGTCTTTTCCTTCTCTCATGTTTCCTGCCAAGAGAAGTTCCTATAGCATTTCTTGTAAAGCTGTTTTGGTGATGCTGAATTCTCTTAGCTTTTGCTTGTCTGTAAAGGTTTTAATTTCTCCGTCAAATCTGAATGAGATCCTTGCTGGGTAAAGTAATCTTGGTTGTAGGTTTTTCCCTTTCATCACTTTAAATATGTCCTGCCACTCCCTTCTGGCTTGCAGAGTTTCTGCTGAAAAATCAGCTGTTAACCTTATGGGGATTCCCTTGTGTGTTATTTGTTGTTTTTCCCTTGCTGCATTTAATATTTTTTCTTTGTATTTAATTTTTGATAGTTTGATTAATATGTGTCTTGGAGTGTTTCTCCTTGGATTTATCCTGTATGGGACTCTCTGCGCTTCCTGGACTTGATCAACTATTTCCTTTCCCATATTAGGGAAGTTTCTTTTTCTTTTCTTCTTCTGGGACCCATATAATTCGAATGTTGGTGCATTTATTGTTGTCCCAGAGATCTCTGAGACTGTCCTAAATTCTTTTCATTCTTTTTTCTGCTCTGCTGTAGTTATTTCTATCATTTTATCTTCCAGGTCACTTATCCACTCTTCTGCCTCAGTTATTCTGCTATTGATTCCTTCTAGAGAAGTTTTAATTTCATTTATTGTTTTGTTCATCATTGTTTGTTTGCTCTTTAGTTCTTCTATGTCTTTGTTAAACGTTTTTAGTATTTTCTCCATTCTATTTCCAAGATTTTGGATCATCTTTACTATCATTATTCTGAATTCTTTTTCAGGTAGACTGCCTATTTCCTCTTCATTTGTTAGGTGTGGTGGGTTTTAACCTTGCTCCTTCGTCTGCTGTGTGTTTCTCTGTCATCTCATTTTGCTTAACTTACTGTGTGTGGGGTCTCCTTTACGCATGCTGCAGGTTCGTAGGTCCTGTTGTTTTTGATGTCTGTCCCCAGTGGCTAAGGTTGGTTCAGTGGATTGTGTAGGCTTCCTGGTGGAGGGGACTAGTGCCTGTGTTCTCGTGGATGAGGCTTGATCTTGTCTTTCTGGTGGGCAGGTCCACGTCTGGTGGTGTGTTTTGGAGTTTCTGTGGCCTTATGATTTTAGGCAGCCTGTCTGCTAATGGGTGGGGTTGTGTTCCTGTCTTACTAGTTGTTTGGCATAGGGTATCCTGCACTGTAGCTTGCTGGTTGTTGAGTGGAGCTGGGTGTTGGCATTGAGATGGAGATCTCTGGGAGATTTTCGCTGTTTGATATTACGTGAAGCTGGGAGGTCTCGTGTGCTCCAATGTCCTTAACTTGGCTTTCCCACCTCAGGGGCACAGCCCTGACACCTGGCTGGAGCACCAAGAGCCTGTCATCCACACGGCTCAGAATAAAAGGGAGAAAAAGAAAGAAAGAAAGAAGAAGATGAAAGAAAAGAAAAGAAAAGAAAGTTAGTTTAAAATTTTAAAAAAATAAAGAAGAGAGCAACCAAACCAAAAAACAAATCCACCAATTATAACAAGTGCTAAAAACTTTACTAAAAAAACAAAAAACAAAGAAACAAACAAAAAAAACCGGACAGACAGAACCGTAGGACAAATGGTAGAAGCAAAGCTATACAGACAAAATCACACACAGAAGCATACACATACACACTCACAAAAGGAGAAAAAGGGGAAAAACTATTTGTATCTTTGTTCTCAACGTCCACCTCCTCAGTTTGGGATGATTCGTTGTCTATTCATGTATTCCACAGATGCAGGGTACATCAAGTTGACTGTGGAGACTTAATTCGCTGCTCCTGAGGCTGCTGGGAGAGATTTCCCTTTCTCTTCTTTGTTCGTACAACTCCCGGGGCTCAGCTTTGTATTTGGCCCCGCCTCTGCGTGTATGTCGCCTGAGGGCGTCTGTTCTTTGCTCAGACATGACGGGGTTAAAGGAGCAGCTGATTCAGGGGCTCTGGCTCAGTGAGGCCAGGGGGAGGGAGGGGTACGGATGCGGGGCGAGCCTGCTGCGGCAGAAGCCGGTGTGACGTTGCACCAGCCTGTGGCACGCCGTGTGTTCTCCCGGGGAAGTTGTCCCTGGATCACAGGACCCTGGCAGTGGCGAGCTGCACAGGCTCCCGGGAGGGGGGTGTGGACAGTGACCTGTGCTCCCACACAGGCTTCTTGGTGGCGGCAGCAGCAGCCTTAGCGTCTCATGCCCGTCTCTGGGGTCCGCGCTGGTAGCCGCGGCTCGCGCCCGTCTCTGGAGCTCCTTTAAGCAGCGCTCTTCATCCCCTCTCCTCGCGCACCAGGAAACAAAGAGGCAAAAAAAAGTCTCTTGCCTCTTCGGCAGGTCCAGACTTTTCCCCGGACTCCCTCCCGGCTAGCCGTGGTGCACTAACCCCCTGCAGGCTGTGTTCATGCCGCCAACCCCAGTCCTCTCCCTGCACTCCGACTGAAGCCCGAGCCTCAGCTCCCAGTCCCCATCCGCCCCGGCGGGTGAGCAGACAAGCCTGTTCAGCTGGTGAGTGCTGGTCAGCAGCAATCCTCTGTGCGGGAATCTCTCCACTTTGCACTCCGCACCCCCGTGGCTGCTCTCTCCTCCATGGCTCCAAGGCTTCCCGCCTCCGCCACCCGCAGTCTCTGCCCGCGAAGGGGCTTCCTAGTGTGTGGAAACCTTTCCTCCTTCAGAGCTCCCTCCCACTGGTGCAGGTTCCGTCCCTCTTCTTTTGTCTGTTTTTTTTCCTTTTTCTCTTGCCCTACTCAGGTACGTCTGGAGTTTCTTGCTTTTTGGGACGTCTCAGGTGTTCTGCCAGCGTTCAGTAGGTGTTCTGTAGCAGTTGTTCCACATGTAGTTGTATTTCTGATGTATTTGTGGGGAGGAAGGTGATCTCCATATCTTACTCTTCCACCATCTTGAAGCTCCTCCTACCAATGTAATTTTGACTCTGAATTTGACTATTCTAGGTACCTCATATAAGTGGAATCAAACAGTATTTGTCTGCACCTACTGTGTACTGGAATGCATTTTTAAGGTTAACTTGATACATGTCCAGCAAACAGATTGTACCTTCTTTTTTTTTCCTGTGCTGTACAGTAGGTCCTCACCAGCCATGTGCTTCATACATAGCAGTGTACATATGTCAATCACAATCTCTCAATCCATCCCACCCCACTCCCCCGTTGGTGTCCATATGTTTGTTTTCTGCATTTGTGTCTCTACTTCTGCTTTGCAGATAGGCTCATCTGTACCATTTTTCTAAATTCCACATAAGCGTTAATATACAATATTTGTTTTTCTCTTTCTGACTTACTTCACTCAGTGTGACAGTCTCTAGGTCCATCCACGTCTCTGCAAATGGCACAGTTTTGTTTATGGCTGAGTAATATTCCATTGTATATATGTACCAAATCTTTATTCATTCCTCTGTTGTTGGACATTTAGGTTGCTTCCATGTCTTGGCTATTGTAAACAGTATACTACAATGAACATTGGGGTGCATGTATCTTTTGGGATTATGGTTTTCCCTGGGTATGTGCCCAGTTGTGGGATTGCTGGGTCATATGGTAGTTCTATTTTTAGTTTTTTAAGGAACCTCCATACTGTTCTCCAAAGTGGTTGTATCAATTTACATTCCCACCAACAGTACAAGAGGGTTCCCTTTCTCCACACCCTCTCCAGCATTTATTGTTCATAGATTTTTTGATGATGGCCATTCTGACTAGTGTGAGGTCATACCTCATTGTAGTTTTGATTTACATTTCTCTAGTAATTAGTGATGTTGATCATATTTTTATGTGCCTTTTGACCACCTGTATGTCTTCTTTGGAGAAAAGTCTATTTAGGTCTTCTGTGCATTTTTTGATTCGGTTGTTTTTTTTCTTTTTTGATATTGAGCTGTTTGTATATTTTGCAGATTAATCCCTTGTCAGTTGCTTCATTTTCAAATATTTTCTCCCATTCTGAGGGTTGTCTTTTTATATTGTTTATGGTTTCCTTTGCTGTGCAAAAACTTTGAAGTTTAATTAGGTCCCATTTGTTTATTTTTGTTTTTATTTTCTTACTCTAGGAGGTGGGTCAAAAAAGGTCATGCTGTGATTTATGTCAAAGGGTGTTCTTCCTATGTTTTCTTCTAAGAGTTTTGTAGTGTCCAGCATGCATTTAGGTCTTTAATCCTTTTTGAGTTAATTTTTGTGTATGGTGTTAGGGAGTGTTCTAATTTCATTCTTTTACATGTACCTGTCCAGTTTTCCCAGCACCACTTATTGAAGAGACTGTCTTTTCTCCATTGTATATTCTTGTCTCCTTTGTCATAGATTATGTGACCATAATTGCATGAGTTTGTCTCTGGGCTTTCTATCCTGTTCCAATGATCTATATTTCTGTTTTTGTGCCTGTACCATACTGTCTTAATTACTGTAGCTTTGTAGTATAGTCTGAAGTCAGGGAGCCTGAGTCCTCTAGTTCCGTTTTTCTTTCTCAAGATTGCTTTGGCTATTTGGGGTCTTTTGTGTTTCCATACAAATTGTAAAATTTTTTGTTCTAATTCTGTGAAAAATACCATTGGTAATTTGATAGGATTGCATTGAATCTGTAGATTGCTTTGGGTAGTGTAGTGATTTTTACACTATTGATTCTTCCAATCCAAGAACATGGTATATCTCTCCATCTGTTTGTGTCAGCTTTGATTTCTTTCATCAGTATCTTATAGTTTTCTGAGTACAGGTTTTTTGCCTCCTTAGGTGGGTTTATTCGTAGGTATTTTATTCTTTTAGTTGCAATGGTAAATGGGAGTGTTTCTTTAATTTCTCTTTCTGTTCTTTCATTGCTGGTGTTTAGGAATGCAAGAGATTTCTGTGCATTAATTTTGTATCCTGCTACTTTAACAAATTCATTGATTAGCACCAGAAGTTTTTTCATGTCATCTTTAGGATTTTCTATGTATAGTATCATGTCATCTGCAAACAGTGATAGTTTCACTTCTTCTTTTCCAATTTTGATTCCTTTTATTTCTTCTTCTTCTCTGATTGCCATGGCTGGGACTTCCGATACTATGTTGAATAATAGTGGCAAGAGTGGACATCCTTGTCTTGTTCCTGATCTTAGAGGAAATGCTTTCCGTTTTTCCACATTGAGAATGATTGCTTTGGGTTTGTCATATATGGCCTTTATTATGTTGAGGTAGTTTCCCTCTATGCCTACTTTCTGGAGAGTTTTTATCATAAATGGGTGTTCAAGTTTGTTGAAAGCTTTTTCTGCACCTGTTGAGATGATCATATAGTTTTTATTCTTCAGTTTGTTAATGTTGTGTATAACATTGATTGATTTGCATATATTGAAGAAACCTAGTTTATTTTTAAAAGGTGTCATCTTGGACTAGATTATCAGCTCTTAGCCTCGACTGAAGGAATATTTTCTTTAGAAATGAATTTAATAATAGAAGCTTATGCTTCCTTTGTAATGACACTGACATCTGTGATTGTGTTTCTTGACACTGGCAGAGCTCCCTTCTTGGACAAGCAGTCTCATGGGACTCTGGGCTCAGCCTTAGCTCCTGAGGTTCTGGGCTGAGGGTGGGGGTCAGGCAGGGCTGATCACCATAAATCAATCAAGGCGATGTGAGAAGACCCTGGGAGTGAGTTGGAAATCAAAAGCCAGGCAGCCCTTCTGAAGGGGCTCCTGAGAGGGGACAAAGACACAGGATGGAGACAGGGACACAAGCTCAGATCAAGAGAGTGTGTGAACCTGGATAAGGAATGAAGGGGGGAGAGTCCCCTGAGTCACTGGGGTGGAGACAACAGCATATCTTACGACACTTGCAAGCCTCCACAAGCTCTGATGTCTGGAACGAAAAAGTTTCAAGTCCTAAGGAAATTGGTCAATAGATAAGACTGAGGTTTACTCTCTAGGCACCAATGCAACATTTAACTTCCCTCTAACTTGGCGTAAGATAAGCATCTAATAAATGGTAGATAGGAAGAGTTATAACATGGGAAGATGGGACTTTGGGGGCCATAGTTCAGCAAAGTCATTGATTATAAGGTAATCTAGTCCAGATGCTTCTTTGGAAAGGAGTGAGTCCTATGTCTCATGACATTGTCTGACTCTCTTGGACATGTCTTTAGGAAATAGAAGGTGTGTGTCCCATCCTTCCCTTCTGTCCTGCCTGCCTTCACCTGTCTGTTTGCTGCCTCTGTCTTTGAGTTCTCATCATGTCTCCTGGTGCTAGACATGTACAGCAAACAGAAGTCTAACAATGTTGAAAGAGGGTCTAGCCCTCCTTTTCTGACACTTATCAGGCCTAGATTATTTAGGGACTACTGAACTTCTTGAAGATGACATCATCTCTTTTCTTGAATGATTTGAGAACGAACAAACAACAACCACCAAACAAACAAAATCCTCTGCCCTTGTAGGGACTTCCTTGTTTGGGAAAACTTACTTGCCACATTACTCTTACTTACTTGACAAGAGAAAAGGTAAGGCTGTGTAGTCAGAGAGTGATCTGGGTATCACTCTCATCCTCAAGTGACCTACATGTCACTCCGTATCACCCTAATCTGTCATGCAGTCTCCTAGATTTCAGAACTTCTCTGCTGTTCAAACACCTTCAGGTTTTAAAATTTGAATCTAGTTCTCCAGACTAACCCATCCAGATTTCCCAACTTGCTGCATTTTTGTGTTTTAGTTTATTTTATAATGCATATTTAAAATGAGCGATGATCTTCATAAGTATGCTGGAAACTTTAGAATTAATTTATGAATATTTTAATGCATAGCTTCTCCTCTCACTAATTTTTTTCTTTTTTTTCACGGTACGCGGGCCTCTCACTGTTGTGGCCTCTCCCGTTGCGGAGCACGGGCTCCTGACGCGCAGGCTCAGCGGCCATGGCTCACGGGCCCAGCCGCTCCGCGGCACGCGGGATCTTCCCGGACCAGGGCACGAACCCACGTTCCCTGCATCGGCAGGCGGACTCTCAACCACTGCGCCACCAGGGAAGCCCCTCTCACTAATTTTTTTTTTTTTTTTTTACTAATTTTTAATTACCATTTGAAAACAAACATACAGGGTATTTTCCCCCTCCTGCCATTGCCGTTGAACCTGATCGTGTTTGGGATCTTTTAGATGAGAAGTGTTTTACATGAATGGCAAACTTGTATTGGACTAGATGGGAAACTTCACTAGAAGAAGGGCTGTGTCCAAGCTCTTTTTAGACCAATATAGCATCACTGCCTTTCACCTTGGCAACAGCATGGTGGGGACTGTCTTCACCTCTCATTACTTCCTTCTATGCTGGCAGATTAATCAGAAGAGTATGGAGTCAGTTTGGCTCAAATTCTGGCTGAGTGACCATTGGCGGTTCACAGATTTGCACCGCACCTTGCTTTTTTTCCTTGGTGAAATGAGGATAATTATGCTAAGTTCATGGACTTGTGCAGAGCAACCACAGTGGGTCAAACAGGCTGGGGAGCAGGGGTAGCTCTGTGCCGGGCACTGCTGCTCGTCAGTGAGCTCAGACTCAAGCAACAATCAGGGAAACGTACCCAGGGTTTCTCCACTGGAAAATTCTCTTGGCCTCTATTTGGCTTACTCGGAATTTGTTTGACAGTGTCTCGAGCTGACCCATCAAGAGAGGGATTCAGACCTGTCTCCACAAATAAAACGCTCTGTTGTGTTAATGTGAAAAGGGGCTGCAGAAACATGGTGACCTGACATGGTTCAGCCCAGGACCTAGGTGGAGCTCAGGTCCTTAATTCCTGTCCCAGAGTCTAATATTCACAAGAGTTTTTTTGTTTGTTTGTTTTTGCGGTACGCGGGCCTCTCACTGTTGTGGCCTCACCCGTTGCGGAGCACAGGCTCCGGACGCGCAGGCTCAGCGGCCATGGCTCACGGGCCCAGCCGCTCCGCGGCACGCGGGATCTTCCCGGACCGGGGCACGAACCCGCGTCCCCTGCATCGGCAGGCGGACTCTCAACCACCGCGCCGCCAGGAAGCCCCCACAAGGGTTTTGACTTAGTCTTCTTGTAGTGGCTGCTGAAACAGGGTAACAGTCGTGTGGAAAAAGCAGGAATAGTTTTGCCTTAATTTGAACACTTGATTAAATTTTGCGTCTCTCACAGTCCCTTGCACCTTAGCAGTAGTTAAACCAGTGAAGATGAGGCCCTGTCACAGCCCTTCGGCCGAAAACGCAAAGCGCTGCCTTCCCTACGGGGGTGATGACCGTTCTTTGACCACAAAGGAGTGATAATCCTAGCTCACAGGGCTGAGGCCTAACTACGTGCCAGGTGCTATTGTCAGCACTTTTCAGGGGCTTAGCATATTCGAAGCACATTTCTATTCTGTTTTCCTTAGAATGGTCTAAGTACTATTCTAAGCAGCACTTCAAGTGCTCAGAGTATTCTGAGTACTTTTTAGGTACTTAGGTACACAGAGTATATGAAGTTCTTTTCAGGTTTTCCTCAGAGCCACCCCCAAAAGGTAGGTACTGTTTACTCCTCAGTTACCCTGACCGCCTTCTGCCACCTCCACCTACCCTTACACCCTAGTCCCGTCACTGTCCCCTCGTGCCTAGGTACTACACTAGTCTCCTCGTAACTACTGCTTCCATCTTTCCTCCCTTCCACCTCTTCTACACAAAGCAACCAGCATGATGCTTTAAAAAGATAGATCAGATCAGATCAAATCATTTCTTATTTAAAGATACCATAATAACAACAACAATAATAACAAACAGACAAAGGCTTCCACTCACTTTCCAACATACCTTATTCCAAATTCCCTACACAGCTTTCCTGCAGGACCACATCTTTAGTCTCTCACCCTCAACTTTGATCAATTGGCTTCAGTCGTAGTGGTTTCCCAGACACCCCAGACATAGTTCTGCCTCAGGGCCTTTGCACTTCCTGTTCCCAGTACTTGGAATGCTCTTCCCCCAAATGATCTCCCTCTCCTCTTGCTCTCTCTCCCTCTCTCTCTCTCTCACTTCATTGAAACCTCTGCTCGAAATGTAGTCTCTGCAGAGAGGCCTGTCTCTGACCCTCTATCTAAAATAGCACCTCTGTCCCTCTGTATCCCCTTACCTGTCTTTATTTTGATGATGGAACTCATCACAACAAGTTGAATCCATTTTTATGCATTGATTGTCTTGTCTTCCCTCTTTAGAAAGTAAGCTTCATGAGGGCAGACTCTGTGTTTTGTTCATGACTGTATTCTAGCACCTAGAACCGTACCCGGCATATAGTAGTGCCATATATAAATAAATTTTATTACTGAGATGCTATTTAGATATAATAAAATGTACCCACTTAAATGAACAGTGTGATGAATTTTTTTAGTTTATTTATTTATCTATTTTTTGGCTACATTGGGTCTTTGTTGCTGTGCGCAGGCTTTCTCTAGTTGCCCCGAGCAGGGGCTACTCTTCGTTGTGGTGCGCGGGCTTTTCATTGCGGTGGCTTCTCTTGTTGTGGAGCACGGGCTCTAGGCACGCGGGCTTCAGTAGTTGTGGCTCGCGGGCTCTAGAGTGCAGAGCTCAGTAGTGGTGCCCGGGCTTATTTGCTCCTCATCACGGGGGATCTTCCCAGACCAGAGCTCGAACCTGTGTCCCCTGCATTGGCAGGTGGATTCTTAACCACTGCGCCACCAGGGAAGCCCCAGTGCGATGAGTTTTGACAAATGTATAAACCACTACTACAGTCATTGATGGCGCAGTCTCCCAAAAGAGTTCCTCCTGACCCTTTATAGTCAGTACAGTCAGTCCCTGTCCACTGCCCACCCCCTAGTCCCAGGCAAACACTCATCTGCTTTCTATCCCTATAGATTAGATCTGTCTGTTCTAGAATTTCATGTAAATGGAATCCTGTAGTGTGTATTCTTTTGTGTCTGGCTTCTTTTGCTTACATAATGTTATGGATAGGATATATATCTATCTCTAGATCTGTCTATCTATCCACCTATATTATTTCATGTACCAGCAGTTCGTTTCTTTTTTTTGCTGAGTAGTGTTGCATTATACACATGCATCGCAGTTTATCAGTTCACCTGCTGATGGTTGTTTATAGTCTTTGGCTCTGATGAATAAAGTCGTTATGAACATTTATGTAGAAGTCATCTTGAGGATACATGTTTTCATTTCTTCCTACTAAACACCTAGGATTGGCTTAATATATATTTGAATGAATTTTACAAATGGGGAATTGGAGCCGTAGAGAGGGTAGATGACGTCCCAAGAACCAACAGTCGGTGGGGAAGCTGGGGTTTGCCCGAGTGGTTTAACTCTAAAGTGACTTAGTTTTGAATCTTTCCTTGAAGATTTCTATAGCCCCAGGCAGCTAAGGAATCTGGCACGCGCCTCAGAGTGGCCAGCTCTCTACTCTTGGAGACGGAACGGTAGACTGGGGTCTGACTGGACCCTGATTCCCTTCCCTGTCTTCTCCCCTTCCTGCCTCTCTTTCCCAGCCTAGAGCGGTAGTGGCTTTATTAAGGGAAAGATGCTGTGCACAGCAGCTCCTAGTCTAATTGGAGCACACGGCATGTTCCCTGCTAGCTGGAGGCTTCTCAGCCTGCACGCAGCTGGGGCCCACATGGTTCGTGGCCCCGGAGGCAGGTCATCAGCTGGGCTGGTGTAGCTTCGCTACTGCACCCTCATGTGTACGGTGAGAAATACACACTAGATCTCACCTTTCCTGTTGGTGAAGAAGCTCTTTTCTTCCCACCTGGGACTCTTCACTGAGTGCCTGCTAAACATGTGACAATTATTAGAAAGGATAGGACCCCTTGGCAATCTATAGCCTCATTAGAAGGATGGTGAGCAACTATGTAGCATGACAGGAATAAAACTACCTGCCCATGCATGGCTATCTCCATTCTAGCAGCAGGGGAATCCCATGGTGGTATCAACAGGATAGACTTCACAGGAGAGCACGAGGAAGAATGAAGTTCAGGGCTGTTTAGCATCACACCTTTTGAAGAGTCGCCAGAGCACAGAAAAGTAAAAGAAACTGCAAGAATTGCAGGTGCCCAGGCCTCAGGCAGCATCATGAATGCAAAGTACAGGCTAAATGAGCAGCAGAAAGGCCTTGCTTCACCGTGGGGTTAACAGCTCCCAGCCTCGAGGAGCCCCTTTATTCTGTGCTTTTCCCTTCTTGATTGGCAGTGGCTTGGCTGATACAGAAGCCAGTGGTCCCCGGTTCCCAGTATGTGAAAAACCTGGGGCCGTGTTAAAAACACAGATTCCCAGAGCCTACTCTCAGTGACTGGGAGATAATCTATCTGGGATGGGGCCCAGGAATCTGTAGTTTAGCAATTCCCAGATGATTCGGATGCTTGTTGTCCGGGAACCATACTTAGAGAAAGAGTGTTCTAAGCCCAGCATCTTCCTCTGTGAACAGAGTTCAGTGGGAGCCCCGCAAAGGTAACTGCAAGCCAGCTGATGAGGCATCTGGGTCCCAGGAGCTGAGCCACTTGGCCACAGGCCACGTATCCATAGCCAGGCAGGACCCTCTTCCGACTGTCTTCACGGGGTCCCATGGGAGGTGAATCCAACAGGTAGGAGTTGAGTTATTTATAGCACATTGCTTTTGCCTCCTGCAGTGTGTTACTTCTTATTTCTTGTACCAAAGGCTCTGCGGCTCTTGTAACTAAGAACTCCCTGTTGGCTTATGTTGCTGCATTTATTGTTTGATGTTTTCGTCTTCTGTTCCGTTTTGCCTCGCTGTGTTCCAAAATGAACAGCCTGATGTTTGCCCCTCTCCTCTCCATCATTGGGTTGTTGGGGGAATTAAGTGAGATACTGCATGTAAAGCATTGAGAGGAGGGCCTGACTCTCATAAGCACTCAATAAATGTTAGCTGTCATCATCATATCATCATTATGACCATCATTTCACGGGTATAAACCTGCACATTTGTATAAATATATACATATGTTTAAACCCTCTGTTCAGATGCTAGAACAGAGACCCCAGGACTCAACTCCTAGCCTGGCAGCCATGGCTGACCGCGGCATTTCTTGTCAATCGTAGCTCTCTCTTTCACCCAGTGTTTTAATAGAGTTGAATTGCTCAGCATACCCCCCCACCCCCATGCTTTTCCATGTGTCTTCTCACACTTGACTCCAGGCTTGGAAAGTCCTTCCCTGAAACATCGTATTCCATGACCATGCTTTAGGCCCAAGACAAGACACTAAATTTATCCCCTCCCCCACAGTTTCCCTAGCCTTCCTGGACAGTATTAATGTTTCCTCCTGTGAAATCTGTATGATTTATTTCCCTTCCCTTATGCCACCTACACGTTCTACATTATGATAGTATCAGCTGAGCTTGGCTCTTCTCTCCCCTATTAGAGAATAGGGCCGTGGCTTTAGGACAAGGCTGTGAATTATGTCCTTCTTTGTATCCTCACCCTGTCCTAACTTCTTCTTCCCCAACACAGTGATCCACACATGATGGCAGTTCCATGCACATTGATTGAATAAAGAAATAAACACAGAATGAACATCACAAGGGTGCCATGTGTGTCCATCAGCAACAGAGAGAAAGCAGGCAGCTTTTTTGCAGTGCCTGCCCTCCTTGTTCACCTCTCTCCATCCTTTGCAGAGAGGCTTACTTAGCCAGTGTGGCCACTGTTCCGAATTTTCCCTCTTACCTTCCTCCCTCATTCCAGTTAAAATGTCTTGGTTCTGTGTTGATTGTTGGCTTGCTAACATTTGATAATTAATTTTTGTGAGTATGCTAAAGGAGGTTGAAAATAGCTCCAGAGCTTTCTCTTCGATTTTAACCAGTCCAGATCTCTAATGTTCAGTTTTGGGGTACAGGGGAATCCTTTGGCTGGTGGATTCTAGCTGGCAGCATGAGGATTCATAGGTTACAATAGCAGTTACTAAAGTGGGTTTTCAAATCCACATGTGTACTAAAGAAGTGTGTGCTGGCTAAAAAAATCCAGTATATTTATATATATTTTTGCGGTACGCGGGCGTCTCACTGTTGTGGCCTCTCCCGTTGCGGAGCACAGGCTCCGGACGCACAGGCTCAGCGGCCATGGCTCACGGGCCCAGCCTCTCCGCGGCATGTGGGATCTTCCTGGACCGGGGCATGAACCCGCGTCCCCTGCATCGGCAGGCGGACTCTCAACCATTGTGCCACCAAGGAAGCCCCAAAATCCACTCTTTTGAGATATTTATATTAGTATTTTTTTAAATTTAATTTTTATTTTGCATTGGAGTGTAGTTTTTCAAGCCTATGTAGGTATAACTGTGATTATGAAAATGAAATTATTTAAAGGAGTTACTAGATACATCTTTTTTGCCAGTGTGCATTTTCTCAATCATGGGCTGTTAGCTTAAAAATCACTATTATGTGTTGAGCTCAAGAAATTTTTGTTAAAGGAGAGGTTATCACATTCAAAACTTACAGTGTCTCTACACTGTACTGTACAGTGTTGTAGCCACTAGCCCCCTGTGGCTATTAAGCCCTTGAAATGTGGTGATGCAATTGAGGACTGGAATTTTAAAGTTTATTTAAAATTTGAAGTTTAAATTTAAAAAACTGATACTGGATCCAGCTATTGGAAATGTTTTAAGTGTGGTTAGAACAAGGTGGATATAAGAATCTACTTTTTCAACTAAACATTTTATAAAATATAAATACAGATCAGGTATTTCTGATGAAAATTTAGCATCTGAATTGAGGTGTGTAGTAAGTTGGAATTATACACCAGATTTCAAAGACTTAGTATAAAAATATATAATATGTCATAGTGACTTTTTATATTGAGTCTCTGCTGAGGTGACAATATTTTGGATCTATTGGGTTAAATAAAATGTTATTAGTAGTTATTTCACCTTTTTCCACATGCTTAAAATGTGGCTCCTAGAAAGTTTACATTACACGTGTGGCTCACTTTATACATTTGTTGGACAGTGCAGCACTAAACCGTATCTCTCAGTGGTTAACTGTTCACAGCACAAACCTGTTCTTTCTCTTATTCTCTGTGTTTCATATGGAGCAAAGGGGTTCTGCGATTACCTTAAAACAAGTGATTAAGCAAAATTGCTGCCTTCCATGCATACCTCATGAGCATCCCTTTGTAGGTTCCCTCTGTTCCCCATCTGTACCTTTCCTCTAAATTCTCCTTTTAACGAGATCATGATTTTTGTTAGCAGCTTGTAAATCCATGGGCACAATACTGGGAGAAATGCAAGATAGAGTAACAGTGGGAGACTTCAAATATTTGAACCTGTGTAGGCAGACACATTCAGCTGAAAAGCAGAGGGCCAGACAATGCACAATGCATCAACATGCTCTGCAATAAAAGTCCTTTCCTAAGATATTGTAGAAGTGACAAGGTGGACAGAATTCTGTCCAACAGGGAAGCCCCAGATTGATGAGCTGCAGAAGAATGCACTCTAGAAGAAAAGTGATTCCTTAGAGTTCATCGGAAAAAAAAAATTAAGGAAGACTAGACAGAGGAACCCTAGTCTCGAGCAAGGCAGGCTTCAGAAATGTCAGAAAAAGCAGGAGATGTGATTCCATGGTATCTAATTCTAACAGGAAAGAGGGATCAGTACTGTTGGGGCAGTCTCAAAAAGTAACTCAACTACTTTCAAATGATCTCAGCAAGGAAGAAAAGCAGATATTTAAGAACATATATATAAGAACTGACCTTCTTTCCTTCATTCCTGAGATCATTTGCAGTTGCATTATGAATGCTTAGGGAGCTTCTTCAAGAGCTCAGAGGCAGAGAGGACACATACCAAAGATGGACAGAAGAACATGTAACCAAGAGGAGTATGACAAAGTAGCAATGATGTGTAAGAGCAATACCCAGGAGGCTGAGGGTTCAGATTAGCAGATGCTGGTGAATAATAATGGCAATTCTAAGAGACATTTTAGTTCAGTTGGTGCAGAAAGAATAACAAGAAGGGACAGTCCGGATAGACTTCCTCCTTGGGGCCACAGTGCTTATCCTTGTCTTAAGATTGGGAGACTGAACATTAATTAATAACGGGTAATTGAGAGCTCATGGCTTCTAGCCTGGATGAATTACATCCAAGGGAACAGAGAAGCAGTCAGTAAGACCACTGAATTTTCTACAGAATCTTTAAGAGATTGAAAGGGGGAAAGAGGGATATAGAGTTTCTAGATTTAACAAAAAAGGAAGTAGATTGTAAAGACCAGTAGATTGTAAAGAGTGAGTTCTACATCAATTCCATCCGATACTCTGGAATAAGTTATGAAAAAGGTAGTTTGTGAAAATTAGAAAAAGCTATCAGTGATCAGTAGAAGCCAATTTAGGTTCACCAAGTGTACGTCATCTCAGAGAAGTTGATTTTCCTTACTTTGTTAAGATTGAGATAGTATTTTACATATATATCTACAGTTTACACAGCACTTGATAAGGTCTCCTATGAAAGTGTTGTAAACAAAAAAGAGAAATGTAAACTGAATGATGCCAGAATTGTGCTTGGTAACTAATGCTCATGCTTAAAGGAGACTTAACTAGAATGCAAACAATTTTTTCAGTGAATTTGGTAAAGTCTAGTGTATGTGCTGCTGAAGCGAGCTCCAGGTAAAGTCTAAAAAGACATGTTTTTCAATTTGTAGATATCATGAAGATTTCAGGAGTAGTTAATATATTGGATGGCAGAATTAAAAAAAAAATCTTAATAGCTATGAATGATGGGCCCCATCCAAGAAGAATTTTTTAGGAATTAATGTTGGTCTCTGCACTTAGTTTCAAAAAACGAAGAGAACCAGAAGTAGTGGTACACGTGAACAAGACTTAGGGGTTTTAAATTGATTGTAAATTCAGTATGACTTTTCAGAGTGGTGTGCTTGATGAAGAACTAATGTGAACTTGGACTACACTGAGATAGAAAAAGATAAATTGGAGGAGGGGTTTGCTAGGAGAATGACTGGATGTTGAATAGCTTAAGCACTGTGAGCTAGAAGGAGCTATCAGACCCATGGAATCATGGAGCCTGGAGACACACAGTCAATAGCTTTACTCAAAATATGAGAGAGTTTTGCTCTATGTGAGAGACTTGCTATACATAGCCCAAATGCAGAACAATAGGACCAATTGGTAGAAAATGAGGGAGATGGATTTGAGCCCAACAAAAAGAAGCATTTTCTAATAGTGAAGATGGAATGGAATATCATAGGAGGAAACAAGCCACCCCATCTCTAGAGGGATGCAAGGATGCCTGGATGACACTGGGTATGTCTCATATCAGAAAGATTATTCTAGCACTGAGAGTAAACATTTTATTCATTCATTTAAATGCTTCTAAGGACATTGCAGATGATTTAAGAGCTGTGAAAAATAAATAACAAAACGTTATTTTTTTTTGTAAGTACATTATTTTCAGCAGCCAGGGGCTGTGATACCACCAGTGGTTATGTCATAAATCAGAAAGCATGCAGTTTACTACCAGATGTTTAGTTCTGTCACACTGCATTTCTGAAAAGAAGTTCAGAAAGTATAAAGAAACTAAATAACCAAGGAATAACTACAGAGACCTTATATTTATCTCCTCTGAATTCTTACTCTCTTTTTTCATCTCTATCTCCTATTTCTGCCCTTTTTCCTGACCCTGTTGTAGTCTTCAGAGCTTTTAGATAGAGTTGATTTAATTTATTTTAAAATTTATTTATTTTGACCTCAAAGATTTAAAAACATTTTTTTCCACTCCTGGTTATATATCCAAAAACAATAAAAACCACTAATCCAAAAAGATATATGCACTCAACGTTCATAGCAGCATTATTTACAATAGCTAAGATATGGAGGCAACCTATGTGTCCATCAACAGATGAATGGATAAAGAAGATATGGTAAGCAAATACGATGCAATACTACTCAGCCACAAAAAATAATGAAACTTTACCAGTTGCAACAACTTGGATGTTCTTTAAGGGTATTATGCTAAGTGAAATAAGTCAGACAGAGAAAGACAAATACTGTATGATATCACTTATATGTGGAATCGAAAAAATACACCAAATTAGTAAATATAACAAAACAAAAACAGAATCACAGATTTAGAGAACAAACTAGTGGTTACCAGTGAAGAGAGGGAAGGAGGGAAGGACAAGATAGGGGTAGGGGATTAAGAGGTACAAACTATTATGTATAAAATAAGGTATAAGGATATATTTCAAGCACAGGGAGTATAGCCAATATTTTACAATAGCTGTAAATGGAATATAACCTTTAAAAATTGTGAATCACTATGATAAAAATGTGTAACTTACATAATATTCTACATCAACTACACTTCAATAAAAATAAAAAGATAAATGAATCACACAACAAAAAAATTCTAAAAACGTTTTTTTCGTTTAAAGTGTACAGCATGATGATTTGATGCACGTGTGTCTTGCAAATTGATGACCACAATTAGGTTAGTTAATACCTCCATTTCCTCACATAATTATCACTTGTGTGTCTGGTGTTAACATTTAAGATGTACTCTCTTCACAACTTTCAAGTATATAATACAATATTGTTAAGTGTAATCGTCATGCTATAGGTACATTATATCTCCAGAACTTATTCGTCTTATAGCTGGAAGCTTGTACCCTTTGACCAACAACTCCCCATTATTCCCACTCCCTAGTTCTACCCTGGTAACCATGATTCTACTTTCTATTTCTGTGAGTTTGGCCTTTTTGGAGTCTATAAGTGAGAACAAGGTATTTGTCTTTTCTCTGTCTGACTTATTTCACTTAGCATAATGTCAAGGTCCATCAAAAGGCAGAATTTTCTTCTTTCATGTGGCTGAATAATAATATTATTATTTTTTAATCCATTCATCCATTGATGGAAACTTAGGTTGTTTCCATATCTTGGCTATAGTGAATAGTGCTACAATGAACTTGGGGGTGCAGTTATCTCTTCGAAATAGTGATTTCACTTCTTTTGGATATATACTCAGACATGGGATTGCTGGATCATACAGTAGTTCTAGTTTTAATTTTTTGAGGAATTTCCATACTGTTTTCCATAGTGGCTGCACCAATTTACACTCCCACCAACAGTGCACAAGGGTTCCCTTTTCTCTACATCCTCACCAACACTTGTTATTTCTAGTCTTTTTGATACTAGTCATTCTAACAGGGGTGAGATGATATTTCATTGTGGTTTTGATCTGCATTTCCCTAATGATTAGTGATATTGAGCACCTTTTTATGTACCTGTTGGACATTTCTATGTCTTCTTTGGAAAGATGTCTATTCAGATCCTCTGCCCATTTTAAAAGCAGATTAATTTTGTTGTTGTTGTTTTGTTTTGTTATTGAATTTTATGAATTCCTTATATATTTTTGCTATTAACCCCTTATCAGACAGATGGTGTGCAAGTATTTTCTACTATCCCATAGGCTGCGTTTTCACTTTCTTGATTGCTTCTTTTGCTCTGCAGAAGCTTTTCAGTTTGATGTAGTCCCACTTCTTGATTTTTGCTCTTGTTGCTTGTGCTTTTGGTGTCATATGCAAAAATTTGTCTCCAAGATCAACGTCGAGGAGCTTTTTCCTTACCTTTTCTTCTAGTAGTTGTATAGTTTCAGGCCTTACCTTTAAGTCTTCAGTCCATTTCAAGTTAATTTTTGTGAGTGGTGTAATACAAGGGTCAAATTTCATCCTTTTGCATGTGAATATCCAGTTTTCTCAACACCATTTATTGAAGAGACTGTCCTTTCCCCATTGAGTGATCTTAGCTACCTTGTCAAATACTAGTTGATCATATATGCATGGGATTTTTCCTTGGCTCCCATTTCTGTTTCATTGGCCTATGTATTTGTTTTTATGCCAGTACCACACTGTTTTGATTACTATACCTTTATAGTAAAGTTTGAAATCAGGAATTGTGATGCCTCTAGTTTTGTTCTTCTTTCTCAGCATTGCTTTGGGTATTTGGGTCTTTTGTGGTTCCATATGAATTTTAAGGTTGTTTTTCTATTTCCGTGAAAAATGCCATTGGAATTTTTATAAGGATTGCATTGACTCTATAGATGGTTTTTGGCTATGGACATTTTAACAGTATTAATTCTTCTGATCTATGAACACAGATATCTTTTCATTTATTTGTGTCTTCTTCAATTTCTTTCATCAATGTCTTATAATTTTCAGTGTAAAGATTGTTTACCTCCTTGGTTAAATTTATTCCTAAGTATTTTATTATTTTTGATGCTATTGTAAATGGGGTTGTTTTCTTTATTTCTTTTTCAGATCGTTTGTTGTTAGCATATAGCAATGCAGTTTAGTTTTGTGTATTGATTTTGAATGCTGCAGATTTACTGAATTTGTTGATTAATTCTAACAGTTTTTTGGTGGAGTTTTTAGGATTTTCTCTGTATAAGATAATATCATCTGCAAACGGAAACAGTTTTACTTCTTCCTTTCCCATATGGATGGCTTATGTTTCTTTTAGTTGCCTAGTTACTCTGGGTAGGACCTCCAGTACTATGTTGAATAGGAATGTGAGAGTAGGCACCCTTGTCTTGCTCCTAATCTTAGTAGGGAAGCTTTCAAACTTTCACTGTTGAGGATTATGTTAGCTGTGGGTTTGTGATATATGGCCTTTATTATGTTGAGGTACGTTCCTTTTATACCGAATTTTTTGAGTTTTTTATTATGAAAGGATGTTGAATTTTGTCAAATGCTTTTTCTGCATCTATTCAGATGATCATATCATTTTATATTTCATTCTGTGAATGTGAAAATATATCACATTTATTGATTTGTGGGTTGAACCATCCTTGCGTCTCAGGGATAAATTCATCATGATGGCGTGTGATCTTTCTAATGTGCTATTCAATTTGGTTTGATAGTATTTTGTTGAGAATTTTTGCATCTATGTTCATCGGGGATGTTGGCCTGTGATTTCCTTTTCTCGTGTCTTTATCTGGCTTTGGTACCAGGGTAATGCTAGCTTTGTAAAATGAGTTTGGGAGTGTTGTGCTGGAGTCCTTGGGTAGGCAGGTATTGTGTCTGGGCTAGAGAGTGGGAAGGCTTGATGCTTGGGTACATGGGGGCAAGCCTGGAGCCTGCTGTCCCTGAGGTGGGCCTGGGAACTGGGTCTGCAATGGGCAGGCTTGCATCCTGGGTCAAACCGGTGCCAGGGACCACAGGTTTGGGCCTAGCACCTGGGGCCCTGTGAAGTAGTCTGGTACTGGGACAGGCCAGGAGCCTGGTTTCCCAGGAGCTGGCCTGGAGGTTGGGTCTGCCGGGCTGGTTTGGTGGTGGGGCAGATCAGGAGCCTGGGTCCATGGGGGCTGGCCTGGCTGGGGCCTAGGGCTTCAGTGGTCAGCCTGGCTCACGGCCTATCTGGAAGCTTAGGTTTGTGGGTGCCCACCTGGAGCCTGGGTTTACAGGAACTGATTGGGAGCCTGGGGCCGCAGGAGCTGCCAGGGCCACGAGCTCTGGCAAGTGCTGGGATGTGCTGGGGGCCTGGGTTCGAGGGAGCACACTGGGAGCCTCTTTGGGTCACAGGCGTCGGCTTGGTGCTGGGGTGGGCTGTGCTGGAGTCTTCAGTGAAATGGGCACCTACTTCACTCTCCATTCCTAGAGGAAGGGTATCTACCTTTGAGCTGGACTGCCTGGCTTGGGGAAGGGTGATGGGAGTAATTTAAATCTATCTTTTCTACCCTCATCAATGCATCTTTTCTTATTTCTGCACTTCATCCAAGTGCTATAATTCCTCACCTGGAATCCTTAGATCTTGTGAAGGTATTTTCACCTGCGGATGGTGGTTCAGATTAATGTTTCTGGGAAGGGACAGGTGTTAGAAACTCTTATACCGCCATTTTGTTGATGTTCCCTTGGTTGATTTAATTTAAATGGTGATGAAGTCCAATTGCATTAATGAAAAAAATCTGAATAAGAAAAGGAACCTACAGGCCAGTATCCCTGATGAATATAATATAGCTTTTCCACTTATAAGAACATGTACACAGAATAACCCTGTGGCAAGAAGAAAAAGAAAATGAGACCCCAGAATCCTGCCCAGGCTTAGGCTGGATGAAGACCATTTCTAATGAGCACAGTTATTGGTTTGGTACTAAGGTTGCCAGTAAAGAGATTTGTTCTTAACAAGTTAAACAATGCCTGTGTACACGATGATTTAAAAACAATGCAAAATTCAGCCTCCTTTTCATGCAGAAGTACACATTATCAATTTCTGAGCTGCTTCCATATCCTGAAGCTATACCCAGGAGCAGTGCTGGCTGATCTGTTGACAACACATTCCTCTAAGTGCCCAGACTCTGTATGTTGCAAAGAGCTCAGGAGATCTCCCAGTTCAGCCTCACCATTTTGCAGATGTGAAATTTGAAGTCCACAGAGGTAACTGACTCATGTAAAGTTGTGTGGCTACTCTGCAGCCGTTGATCTCTTACCAGAAGTTTCCCTTCGCTTTGTTTATATGACACGTACTCTCCCTTATGAATGTATATAGGTACTGTTACCAGCATAGGCGGGAAGGAGGAATAGAGGCTGAAATTGAACTTTAGTTTTATTGAAATTTCGTTGTTCTGCCAGTAAATGGCAGAAACCCTTTAACTTTGCCCAGGCTGCCTAGTGAATTCCCTTTGGAAAATCCAGCCTAGCTACCAATTCACCAAGGTAAATCACAAAAAGACATAAGGACTCAGCATAAGGAACAAACAGACCCCTACAGAGATTGAATTGCATCAGCTCATCTGAATATATCCTTTGGACTAGATTCTGGGTCATAGCCTGGTTTTGCAGCTTGAGAAGGGGAATCTCTCTCTCTGTTATAACATTCTTTCTCTCTCTCTCTTTCCCACGCTGGTTCCTTATCATGAGGCCTGGCGAACCACTTTGCATCTCCCCTTTCAGCATCAGCAGGGCTTCTGAGCTTGGTGGGCAGTGGGGTGGAGGGTGTGTGTGGGTGCAGGGTTCAGCTTCAGCAGCCCCCATGCTGGTCTGTGTGGCTCACATCTGTTGTTGGCTCTGCCTTTGGGACCTTTCTGAGACCGTTTAAGCTGTGACTGCAGGACGTGGCGAGATGGATGGATGTGCCTCTCCTGGTCCCACGTTAATGGTGGTCAATTCAGTGACCTGTTCAGTATAAAATGATCACACCATTGCTCCCAAGAAAATTGCGGTGAGTTGCCTCCTTCTTCTGGTCCACCCAATCGGAACGCAGTCTCTTCACCTGCGGTGTCCGCAGCACACCACCCTCAGCAGTGGATAGGCTCCCTCAGCAGGGAGAGCAGTGAGAGAAAGCCGCCATCTGATGGTGGGTCCTAGTGCCTTAAGACCCGAGAAACAAGCCTGAAGGGCCAAACTCACAGCCAGGTCCAGAAGAGAACATTTCAATCGGAGAGAAGGCAGCGTCCCGAAAGATTTACCTTCCTCAATGCACCTCAAAATAATGGGTCATTACCAGGGACATTTAGTCATCATCATGGATGTTTCCCAAGTTTGGGGAGGGCCTGAGTGAGCCCTTGCTTTGCACCAGCACTGTTAGACAAGGCCTTTACCTCTCTCTCCTCGGTCGTAACACACACCGTTAAATGCCAGATGCTACCTACACGTTTGAATGATATAAAATTATTTAATCCCTGAAACAACAGTGTAGAGACTGCTGTTCCCCAGTCTGCAAAGACTGAATCACTGAAAAGTATAGGTCACACACCTAGGAAGTGGCCAAACCAGGCAAGCTGGTTCCAGGACAGAGTCCTAGCTGCTGTGCTCTGCTGTCCTGGCATGGACCTTGTTAGCTTCCTGCTTCCCGCTTCAAACATTCTCCTTACATTGTAGCCATTCCACTGTCACAAGGACCGCTGGCACTCTTCCACCTCTGTGTCTTTGTTCAGTTTCTTGTCCTTCAATGCTCTTGGTCCTCTCCCTGTTTGGTAGACCTCCTCATCCTCCATGGCTAGGCTCACATGCTGTCTCCTCCCTGAAGCCTCCCTTCTCCTTCCAGCTGTAATAATTTCACCATCCCTGTGCTCACGAGCACTTTTAGTATAGGATCCTGCCTGTTACCTTCATGGCAACCACCAATTTGTAATCTCTCATCTGTCTGCCTATCTATCTATCTATCATCCATCTGTACATCCTTCCATCATCCAACTATTCATCGATCATCTGTCGATTATCTATCTTTATCATCATTCATCTCTAATTTATCATCTATTGCTCAGGTCTCTCCCTGCCCTAGTTGATAAAGGAAGACATCCTGCTTCTTTTGCTTTTTTTTATTCTTTTCCATTATAGTTTATTACAGGATATTAAATATAGTTCCCTGTGCTATACAATAGGACCTTGTTGCTTATCCAGTCTATATATACTGCTTAATTTTCTTATCACTGGATACCCAACATCTATAGGAGAGCTTGGACTCAAATATTTGTTTAATGAGTAAATAAGTGAATAGATATTTGTATGTTTCCTTTAGTAGCTGTCACACTCTGCCTTATGTTTTAGTTCTCTTTGTGAAGTATTTCTCTGCCAAACGTGATCATAACCCCCTTGGGTAGAGCATGGAGAGCATCTTATTCATCCCAGCCTCCATCCTACCCCTAATACGATGTGCCTAGCACATAGTAAGTACTTCCAGTGGATGTTTGTTCACTCGAATTGCAGGGGCCTCCTGACACTTCCAGCCATCACACTGCCATTTATTTGAATATTTCAAACAAGTATTTGAAAATGCATCTTTTCCCCCCGTGTAGGAGCCTTGGTACCATGGCAGTCAAATTGGTTTGACTTGGAAGTATGTCTTAGGAGCTGAAGGCTTTTCCTTCTACCTGCTGCTATAAAAACCACACAGTGAGACACTTTCCCCAAAAGACTTTTTTTTCCACCGAAGCAGATTTGAGTAGGTAGAGCCCTTCACTCCATGCCCTCTGACATGGTTTCCACCTGGCCTGCCCCACCTCCACCTCTCATCCCATTACTGATGAGTTATCTTGGGACCTGTCATCATGATGTCAGAAAATCAACAGTGAGCATTCCCTTGGTGCTCTTATTGGCTCAGAACACCGAAGTCCAGAACTCCCAGGCCAGATGTGCTGAGAAACGCAGCTGGCAAGCCGTGCTCCTTGCAGACTGGACACAGCTGTCTGGAAAGAGTGCTGACTCATTGCTTGGCTAGGCTTCTCATCTTTCCTGTAGGTAATCACTATTGTGGCCCTGATGCAAAATAAACTTTTTGGAGTGGTGATATGCACCCAGTTTTCCATTTCCCAGCTGGGCATTTTATGGGAATTGTCATGCCAGGATGTTGGCAGCTTTGGTGCAAGACAAGCAAGGCCGGGAGCCAGGGTGGAGAAAGTCAAGTAAAGCAAGTCAAGTAAAGCATCCAGAGGCAAAACTCACCCTCGGGTATCTCTCCTTATAAGGCCACTAACCCCATCGTGAGAGCCCCACCCCCTTGTGACCTCATCTAACCCTACTTACCTCCCCAAAGCCCCATCTCCTAATACCACCACGTTGGGAGTCAGAGCTTCAACATGAATTTGACATCATTGCCAATAGCAGACACTATCTCATACTTCTCAGGTGTGTCTCTGCCGTTGTTCCCATCAGTGAGTTTACTGACCCATTCGTTTCCACCTAGTTTGCCAGGAATGGTGGATTTATGCTGATTGAGTCCTTGCCTTCCTAGTCTCTCTTGGATTCATCAATAAGCATCGGCAAATGGCTGACCAGGAGAGTCCTAGTTCATCACCTTCTGTCTTAAGAATACATCTCTAGGGGCTTCCCTGGTGGCGCAGTGGTTGAGAATCTGCCTGCCAATGCAGGGGACACGGGTTTGAGCCCTAGGTCTGGGAACGATCCCACATGCCACGGAGCAACTAGGCCCCTGAGCCACAACTACTGAGCCTGCGCGTCTGGAGCCTGTGTTCCGCAACAAGAGAGGCCGTGACAGTGAGAGGCCCGCGCACCGCGATGAAGAGTGGCCTCCGCTCGCCGCAACTAGAGAAAGCCCTCGCACAGAAACGAAGACCGAACACAGCCAAAATAAATAAATAAATAGCATTCCCTTTAAAAAAAAAAAAAGAATACATCTCTATTTTAGAGTCCTTACTTGTTTTTGCCTTCTTTTTCTATCATCTCTATGTAAATACCAGAGAAGATCCAGCTCATGTGAGGTATTTATTCCTAGTTCACCTACCAGATGAGAGACTTTCAACAAGTTAAATTTAACTTCTTTGAACTTTATTTCTGTGTCTGTAAAATGGACTGAGTAATACCTATTTCCTAAGCTTGCCACAAGGTCTAACCAAAATAATGAGGCAAAGGGTCTGGTATAGTAAATTATCCACCTATTTTGAGGAAAAATAATAGTGTTGGTGATACACCACTGAGTGGAATCTCAACACATATTTCTGGGCAAGTGTCAGATATTGACGCAACAGCTGCTCTGTGTTTTTGTTTTGTTTTTCTGTCCAGGATAAGTTTCCAAGAGGTGACTTGCTTTTTATATTCTGATGTGTTTTAAATTGCATGTAATCTTAGGAAAAGGCATCGTAATGCTTAGTTCTGCTGCAGACCCACAACAATGAAATTGGATTCCCCTGAATAGGTTCAAGATGCTTAAACTGAGGGCTGTCGGAAGTGGCCAATGCGGATAAGAAAAGTCAGTACACGATCTAATTTGTCTCTCAGTCGTCGTGGCTACGTGAAGATGCAGTTGGTCCCCGGGGTTTGCGTGGAGAGGGGGAGAGGGAACTGTGCTCTGCAGGGTAGTGCAACCAGCCCCATCCCCACTACCTCCCGTGTGCTGTGGACGCTACGTCATCTCAGAGCACAACACTTCCTGAAGGGCCCTAATGGCTTAATTTATAAGTGGCTTACATGGTATGTGGGGCTGAAAACATAGCGTTTCCTTTAAAAATAGTTAAGAGATCTGACCTTGCAACCTTTCAAATACAATACACATCTCAAGGGGATTGGGCAAACAGATATTCCATGGCAAGGGATTTGGTCCCTAAATGGTATCTATTTCTTTCTTTTTTTTTTTTTTTTTTGCGGTACGCAGGCCTCTCACTGCTGTGGCCTCTCCCGCTGCGGAGCACAGGCTCCGGATACGCAGGCTCAGCGGCCATGGCTCACAGGCCCAGCCGCTCCGCGGCATGTGGGATCTTCCCGGACCGGGGCATGAACCCGTCCCCCTTGCATTGGCAGGCGGACTCTTAACCACTGCGCCACCAGGGAAGCCCTAAATGGTATGTCTTTCTGACTCCCAACAGAAAGTGTCTAAGGCTTTCCCCCAACAGCTGCCAGTATTTATGATATTTTGTAAAAGTGCAAGACAGATGAAATGGAAGTTAAAACCATTTTTAAATATGTTGCAGTAGAAATAGAGAATAAGAAAATGGATAATTGAAATTTATAGATGATTAAAGAAAATAAATGTAATTTTCTGTGATGGTTTAAACCACCTTCCTCATAATGCCTTGAATCAGGGATTCTGTCAGAAAACAAAATTGGCTGGTTTCATTTGGTATCTTTTTATTGTCTCTGTCAAATCTCCAGTGGAGCAGCTAATCAGTAGTGAAATGTTGAAAAGATAGGTAACTAGAGGGAGGAAGATGAGTAACAAAAAAAAAAATTTTTTTTAAAGAACGAAGGTTAATTTCGGACCCTGGATTCTCAGCATCTGAATAACTGAGTGTAACTGTGGCTGCCTCCCCAGCTGACTGATAATGTGACTAGTTCTAAGCTCATCCCTCGTTTAGATAGTGGCTAAATCGCTCTCTCTCTCTCTCTCTCTCTCTCTCTCACACACACACACACACACACACACACACACACACAGCCAAATCCCGTCCTTTGTCAGTCATCCTCAGTGCCATCTCTACCTTCTTTGCTTTGAGCAGCCCTGACAGAGGGCAGTGAAAGATATCCACGGTCAGTGGCATCAAGAAAGATTTCTTAACACGCCAGATCACACATGCTTCTTTGGGACGGTTTGAAGTTGTATCTGGTAGCCTGGAAAGAATCTCACTGGGGTTTAAAAAGAACCAAAAGCAAATCTGTGCTCTGAATGTTAGTGAAATGGTAATGTTATAATTGAGAGCAGGTGAAGTATATTGCACTAAACATCCAGTGAGCAGAAATGTAATTGCGGTAGCGTGTGTTTGGGGCATTTGGGGTGTCTCCCAGAGCCTGCCAGGCCTTGGCTCTCTGTGGGCTTTCTCCAGCCTAAATCAGAGCTTCAACTTGATGCCCCTTGTTTCTGAACCAAAAAAAGTGGTGTTATTTATTTTTAAAAGCTATCTTGAATTCTTGTTATAACCATTACATTATTAAACGCATAGCTATCTTTTTATATTTGAGTAAGATATTTTATTAAATATGTGAAAAGCAAATAGTGTCTAGTGGAAAGGATCCAGCCTTTGGAGTCAGAGTTGGATTTGAATACTGGGTTTTTTATTTATTGGTCTATGAATATGTATAAGTTGCAAAATTTCTCTAAGTCTCTGTTTTCTTATCTGTAAAATAGGGATGATAATACCTGCTTTAAGGGGCTGACCTGTTTTTAAGTGAGATAATGTATAGACTGAATGTTTTTCTTCCCCCAAAATTCATAGGTTGAAACCTAACCCCTGAGGTGATAGCATTAGGAGATGGGGCCTTTGGGAAGTGATTAGGTCATGAAGGTGGGGCCATCATGAATGGGGTTCGTGCTCTTATAAAGGAGATCCCAGATCACTTCCTTGCCCCTTCCACCATGTGAGGTTCTGTCTCAGAATCAGGAACTGAGCTCTCACCAGATGCTGAATCTGCTAGCGTCTTGATCTTGGACTTCCTAGCCTCCAGAACTGTGAGAAGTAAATTTCTGTTGTCTATAAGCCACCCAGTTGGTGGTATTCTGTTACAGTAGCCCAAATGGACTAAGACAGTAAATGAACCATTTAGAACACTGCTTGACCCGTGATAAGTACTCAAGAAAGGGCAATTATTGTTATTGCTGTTGTTATTATTATTAAGTCCTCCCTGGTCTGGGGATGGAAGAGAGGTTGATTCTTTTTTTTTTTTTTTTTGAGAGGTTGATTCTTTTTTTTTTTTTTTTTTTAACATCTTTATTGGGGTATAATTGCTTTACAATGGTGTGTTAGTTTCTGCTTTATAACAAAGTGAATCAGTCATACATAAACATATGTTCCCATATGAGAGGTTGATTCTTTAGCTGGCAAAACAGTGAGTCTGACCATCTGGACTCAGAGATGGAGAGTACATGAGGAAGGAAGTTGTCATAGTCTTCAAAGAACCTTAAAACTCCTAAAAGGAGGGAAATCCAGCTCCATTAAATTCAGGAGGGAATGAAAGGAGAAAGGCAGAGTTCTGAATGAAGCCAGATAGGGAAGTTTCAAGGCTTTGGACTCGAACATGGGAGTCACCTTATGAACCACTCTTTAAATCCACTGCAGTGGGATCGGCAGTGACAGAGAACTGTGCCCACAGCTGAGGGTGAGAGCGGAAGCCCAGATGCGAGGCAAGCATTTTTTATTGAAATAAAATCTTCATCCAGTAAAATGCACAGGGCTTTTGGGTACACTTTGATGAGTTTTGACAATTGCATCCACCTGTGTAACCACCATTCTGATTAGGATATAGAAGCTTTCTATCAACACAGAAGGTTCATTTTTGCCATTTTTCAGGGAACTTCCCTCTCCTCACTCCAGAAAAGCACTTTCTATTCTCTAGTACTGTCGTTTTACCTGATCTGGTGTTTCATATGAATGGAATCATACCATGTGTACTTTTTTTGTGTCTGGCTCCTTTGGCTCAACCTAGTGTTTTTAAGATCCCCTGTGATGTTGGATATATCAGTAGTTTGTTGCTTTTCATTGCCTAGTAATATGCATTTGTATGACTATCCCACGATTTGCTCATTCTCTTTTGATGGACATTTGGGTTTCCCATTTGGGGGCCATCGTGAATAAGGCTACGGCAGACATTCATGAATAAGTCTTCTGTGAGTACGTGTTTCATTTCTCACGGGATAACCCTTCAAAGTTGTCCCAAATTGAAACAAAGGGGCAGATCTTTTTTGTCCCCAGTCATTGGACAAAAGCTGTCTCTGGGGATAGAATGTTACTCTGTGAGGTAGATCCCTTTTGCAGAAGGAAACATCTGGGGAGAGACTCAGCTGCTAACCACAAGAGCCAAAACACTTGCAGCTGGGGGAATGAGGGTCTTGGTCTGATGGGGGGAACCTGGGTAGCTCACCACAGCATCTGCTACACCAATCTGAGAAATTTTCTCCAACTGCAATGTCATGCTTTCTCTTATGTTTTCCTCTAGAACTTCTATGGTTCTTTTACATTTATGTCTGTGATTCATCTCAAATTTATTTTTATGCATGGAGCGAGTTAGGAATTGAAGTTCGTTTTTTTACATACAGATATCCAGTTCTTCCAGCACCATTTGTTGAAAAGACTTCCCTTTCCCTATTGAATTTCTTGGTGTCTTTGTTGAAAATCAATTGACCACATATGTGTGGGTCTATTTTTGGGCTCTCTATTCTGTTTCATTGATCTATTTATCCTTACATGAGGCAGTGTTTTGAAAGTACTCTGGCAGAAACGGCGTAACCCTTTTTGATCAGGAAGGTAATTTAGTAGCTTAGGGAAGCAAGGAAAACAGTATGGTTCGTGCAGACTCACTTAGACAGATGTAGACAATAATGGGCCCCAATAATTAAAGCGTGAAGTAAATTGCATGGAATGTGCTCAGAATTGGCAAGGCTATGCCACAGTTACAAACCAATTTTAAAATCTTAATGGTTTACTCTTATAGAAGTTTCTCTCTTCCTCACATCACTACTTGGTGTGAGCTGAGTGGCTCTCCTGGGTAGCTCTTCTCCAAGTAATGACTGGGACACCCTGGCTGCCTCCATCTTATAACTATGCTATCTGGAACTTATGCCTTCCAAGGCTTCATGGACAGGGAAGAGGGAGCTGAAGGTCCTCACGGGACATTTTTAAGTGTCTGCCCTAGGTGTGCTCACATCATGTCTACTCACCTCTGACTGTCCAGTACCCAGTCACGTGATGCAACCTAACTGCAGGGAAAGCTGGGAAATGTAGTCTTTAGTAAACATGAGCATTGTCTCGGCCACAGGAGAGCCTGCGCAGTGAGGATGCAGGACTTCCCTTGTGGAAGGCTTCGTAGCAGAGCTCTTAAATGCCTGAGCTCTAGAGCTATTATAGATTCCTCCAGGTTCAGTCCTGTCTCTTTCCCTTACTATGTGGGTGATTTTGAGCATGTCACATACATTTCCTGATACCCCAGATCATTTATCTGTAAAAAGTGATGGATAATAATACTTAAGGGGTTGTGGTGACAATTTAAAGAATAATATACATATAGCACTTAGCATAGGCTTGGCATAGAATAAGTATTTAATAAGTTGTAGTTATTATTCTGTACATTCATAGAGGCCTGTAGGCATTACTTGAAAGGGTTCAGATCCAGAGGAGCCAGTCAGCCTAGCTTCCTCCCTCTTTATTCACTGCTTTGTTCCACAATCCTGGGAGCTCTTGGAGGGACCACAACACTGGAACTGAAACAGCTGTGTGCCCCACTGCCTGTTTCTGAGCCTCACACTGCTTTGAATAAAAGACATTTATTTTCTTTAATTGAACTATAGCTGGTTTACAACTAATATTGTGTTAGTTTCAGATGTACACAAAGTGATTCGGATATATGTGTCTGTATATTCTTTTTTTTCGATTGTTTTCCATTACATGTTATTACAAAATATTGAATATAGTTCCCTGTGCTATACAATAAATCCTTGTCATTTATCTGTTTTGTATATGGTAAGCCTCACCCTGCTTCAAACTTACAGGTGGTGTTTCCTGGGAGAAATGTTGTCAAGGGGTCAGAGGCCATACATAGCAGAATTTTAAAAGAATTTTTAATCCCAAGCATCTTGGACTGTAAGTATTTTGAGGCTGTCTCTTCATCTTTGACAGAGGCTGATGTGGTTGGTGATACAGCTGGTTCACAGTGACAGCCAATGAAACCCAAGTTGTTTAAACGAGAAGCAGGTGAGGAGAGGGGGCTTAGTGTTTCCTAACGGAGTAAACTTAGCTGTACTCAGGGTATTTGGCTTGTCAGAAGTTAGTTTTAGGACAGAAAGTAGATTGAAAATATGTTTTAATACTACGCTTAATGCGAGTGAAAATCGTGTCTGTGTTACTACAGAGGTTCCCTTTTCTTCCTTCTAAATGACTGTGGATAAACTACTTCACCCTTCTGGATGTCAATCTCTCCACATCAAGCTTTCCACATATGGAAAAAAATGGATATGGTAAAGGACAACAGATTCTGATAATCTTTTGGTCAGGAAAGAAATGAGTGCAAGCAGTCTGGCTACTGCTGGGCAATCACATAAAACTGGAGAAATGTTTGTCCGAGATGTTGCGAAACACTATGGTTTTCAAGAGTCTGAAAGGTTGCTGATGTAATATTCTGAAATAAAGATGGAAATGACACTTGGTTATCGATGACTAGCCATGTGGCTCTTCCTTATTATAGTCTAAAAAGAATGGAATTGAAGGGTTGTGCTGGTGGGGGCAGTGCTGGGGCAGATTGGACACTGAGGTCTGGTTTGACTTTTTTTTTTTTTAAAGAAGCTTTTTGTCATTATTCTGTTAGCAAAGTCCACTTGACTTTGACTTGGACTGTCCTGCCACCTAGGTTTCATCATTCTTCAGTTTGCTTCTTTGTTTTTCACCTAATTGGAAGCAAACAATGGAACTGATAAGTCAAGGAGAACAGAGCTGAGATTAAGCCATCGACTTCTGCTCCAGTTTCTAAACTGGTCACCTCTCTCCCTGCCAACCTTATATAAAGGGGCTCCCGGCGCCCCAGGGTCAGCAGAGGGACTGACCAGAGTCTGCTCTTGGAGGAAGGAGGTAGGACTCGGCATGGGAGAACTTAAGCAAGTGCCTATTACTTGCCCCAGGGAAATCCTTCCAACATTCTATTTTAAGGCATTTTCTGGCAGGGAACATTTATCTTTTTTTTTTTACATCTTTATTGGAGTATAATTGCTTTACAATGGTGTGTTAGTTTCTGCTTTATAACAAAGTGAATCAGTTATACATATACATATGTTCCCATGTCTCTTCTCTCTTGCGTCTCCCTCCCTCCCATCCTCCCTATCGCACCGCTCCAGGCGGTCACAAAGCACCGAGCTGATCTCCCTGTGCTATGCTACTGCTTCCCACTAGCTATCTATTTTACATTTGGTAGTGTATATATGTCCATGCCACTCTCTCACTTCGTGCCAGCTTACCCTTCCCCCTCCCCGTGTTCTCAAGTCCATTCTCTAGTAGGTCTGCCTCTTTATTCCCATCTTGCCCCTAGGTTCTTCTTGACCATTTTTTTTTTTTAGATTCCATATCTATGTGTTAGTATACGGTATTTGTTTTTCTCCTTCTGACTTACTTCACTCTGTATGACAGACTCTAGGTCCATCCACCTCACTACAAAAACTCAAATTTGTTTCTTTTTGTGGCTGAGTAATATTCCATTGTATATATGTGCCGAATCATCTTTATCGATTCATCTGTCAATGGACACTTAGGTTGCTTCCATGTCCTGGCTATTGTAAATAGAGCTGCAATGAACATTGTGGTACATCACTCTTTTTTCTTTTTTTTTTTTTCGGTACGCGGGCCTCTCACTGTTGTGGCCTCTCCTGTTGTGGAGCACAGGCTCCGGACACGCAGGCTCAGCGGCCATGGCTCACAGGCCTAGCCACTCCGCAGCATATGGGATCTTCCTGGACCGGGGCACGAACCCGTGTCCCCTGAATCGGCAGGGGGACACACAACCACTGTGCCACCAGGGAAGCCCTACATGATTCTTTTTGAATTATGGTTTTCTCAGGGTATATGACCAGTAGTGGGATTACAGGGTGGTATGGTAAGTCTATTTTTAGTTTTTTAAGGAACCTCCATACTGTTCTCCATACTGGCTGTATCAATTTACAGTCCCACCAACAGTGCAAGATGCTTCCCTTTTCAACACACCCTCTCCAGCATTTATTGTTTGTAGATTTTTTGATGATGCCCATTCTGACCGGTGTGACATGATATCGCATTGTAGTGGTTTTTTTTGTTTTGTTTTTTTTTTGCGGTACGCGGGCCTCTCACTGTTGTGGCCTTTCCCGTTGCGGAGCAAAGGCTCCGGACGCGCAGGCTCAGCGGCCATGGCTCATGGGCCTAACCGCTCCGCGGCATGTGGGATCTTCCTGGACCAGGGCACAAACCCATGTCCCCTGCATCGGCAGGCAGACTCTGAACCAGTGTGCCACCAGGGAAGCCCATCACATTGTAGTTTTGATTTGCATTTCTCTAATGATTAATGATGTTGAGCATCCTTTCATGTGTTTGTTGGCAGTCTGTATATCTTCTTTGGAGAAATGTCTATTTAGGTCTTCTGCCCATTTTGGGATGGGGTTGTTTGTTTTTTTGATATTGAGCTGCATCAGCTGCTTATAAATTTTGGAGATTAATGCTTTGTCAGTTGCTTCGTTTGCAAATATTTTCTCCCATTCTGAGGTTTGTCTTTTGGTCTTGTTTATGGTTTCCTTTGCTGTGCAAAAGCTTTTAAGTTTCATTAGGTCCCATTTGTTTATTTTTGTTTTTATTTCCATTACTCTAGGAGGTGGATCAAAAAAGATCTTGCTGTGATTTACGTCAAAGAGTGTTCTTCCTATGTTTTCCTCTAAGAGTTTTATAGTGTCTGATCTTATATTTAGGTCTCTAATCCATTTTGAATTTATTTTTGTGTATGGTGTTAGGGAGTGTTCTAATTTCATTCTGTTACACGTAGCTGTCCAATTTTCCCAGCACCACTTATTGAAGAGGCTGTCTTCTCTCCTTTGTATATTCTTGCCTCCTTTATCAAAGATAAGGTGACCATATGTGTGTGGGATTACCTCTGGCCTTTCTATCCTGTTCCTTTGATCTATATTTCTGTTTTTGTGCCAGTACCATACTGTCTTGATTACTGTAACTTTATAGTATAGTCTGAAGCAGGGAGCCTGATTCCTCCAGCTCCGTTTTTATTATTTTATTTTATTTTTTTATTTATTTTTGCTGTGTTGGGTCTTCGTTTCTGTGTGAGGGCTTTCTCTAGTTGTGGCAAGCAGGGGCCACTCTTCATCATGGTGCACGGGCCTCTCACTATTGCAGCCTCTCTTGTTATGGAGCACAGGCTCCAGGCGCACAGGCTCAGTAGTTGTGGCTCAGGAGCCTAGTTGCTCGGTGGCCTGTCGGATCCTGCCAAACCAGGCCTCGAACCTGTGTCCCCTGCATTAGCAGGCAGATTCTCAACCACTGCGCCACCAGGGAAGCCTGAGCTCCGTTTTTTGTTCTCATGATTGCTTTGGCTATTTGGGGTCTTTTTTGTTTCCATACAAATTGTGAATTTTTTTATTCTAGCTCTGTGAAAAATGCCCGTGGTAGTTTGATAGGGATTGCACTGAATCTGTAGATTGCTTTGGGTAGTATAGTCATGATCATAATGTTGATTCTTCCAATCCAAGAACATGGTATATCTCTCCATCTATTTGTATCATCCTTAATTTGTTTCATCAGTGTCTTATAATTTTCTGCATACAGGTCTTTTGTCTCCTTTGTTAGGTTTATTCTAGGTATTTTATTCTTTTTGTTGCAATTGTAAATGGGAGTGTTTTCTTACTTTCACTTTCAGATTTTTCATCATTAGTGTATAGGAATGCAAGAGATTTCTGTGTATTAATTTTGTATCCTGCTAATTTACCAAATTCATTGATTAGCTCTAGTAGTTTTTTGGCAGCATCTGTAGGATTCTTTATGTATAGTATCATGTCATCTGCAAACAGTGACAGCTTTATTTCTTCTTTTCTGATTTCGATTCCTTTTATTTCTTTTTCTTCTCTGATGGCTGTGGCTAAAACTTCCAAAACTATGTTGAATAACAGTGGTGAGAGTAGGCAACCTTGTCTTGTTCCTGACCTTAGAGGAAATGGTTTCATTTTTTCACCATTGAGGATGATGTTGGCTGTGGGTTTGTCGTATATGGCCTTTATTATGTTGAGGTAAATTCCCTCTATGCCTACTTTCTGGAGGGTTTTTATCATAAATCAGTGTTGAATTTTGTCAAAAGCTTTTTCTGCATCTATTGAGATGATCATATGGTTTTTATCCTTCAATTTGTTAATATGGTGTATCACATTGATTGATTTGCGTATATTGAAGAATCCTTGCATCCCTGGGATAAACCCCACCTGATCATGGTATATGATCCTTTTAATGTGCTGTTGGATTCTGTTTGCCTGTATTTTATTGAGGACTTTTGCATCTATATTCATCAGTGATATTGGTCTGTAGTTTTCTTTTTTTGTGACATCTTTGGTTTTGGTATCAGGGTGATCGTGGCCTCATAGAACGAGTTTGGGAGTATTCCTTCCTCTGCTATATTTTGGAAGAGCTTGAGAAGGATAGGTGTTAGCTCTTCTGTAAATGTTTCATAGAATTTGCCTGTGAAGCCATCTGGTCTTGGGCTTTTGTTTGCTGTAAGATTTTTTTTTTTTTTTTTTGCGGTATGTGGGCCTCTCACTGTTGTGGCCTCTCCCATTGCGGAGCACGGGCTCCGGATGCACAGGCTCAGCAGCCATGCCTCATGGGCCCAGCCACTCCGTGGCATGTGGGATCTTCCCAAACTGGGCCACAAACCCGCATCCCCTGCATCAGCAGGCGGACTCTCAACCACTGCGCCACCATGGAAACCCTGTTGGAAGATTTTTAATCACAGTTTCAATGTCAGTTTTTGTGATTGGTCTGTTCATATTTTCTGTTTCTTCCTGGTTCAGTCTCGGAAGGTTGTGCTTTTTGAAGAATTTGTCCATTTCTTCCAGGTTGTCCAATTTATTGGCATAGAGTTGCTTGTAGTAATCTCTCATGATCCTTTGTATTTCTGCAGTGTCAGTTATTATTTCTCCTTTTCATTTCTAATGCTATTGATTTGAGTCTTCTCTGTTTTTCTCTTGATGAGTCTGGCTAATGGTTTATCTGTTTTGTTTATCTTCTCAAAGAACCAGCTTTTACTTTTACTGATGTTTGCTATCATTTCCTTCATTTCTTTTTCATTTATTTCTGATCTGATCTTTATGATTTCTTTGCTTCTGCGACCTTTGGGGTTTTTTAATTCTTCTTTCTCTAATTGCCTTAGGTGTAACTTAGGGTTGTTTATTTCAGATGTTTCTTGTTTCTTAAGGTAGGATTGTATTGCTATAAACTTCCCTCTTAGAACTGTTTTTGCTGCATCCCATAGGTTTTGGGTTGTCATGTTTTCATTGTCATTTGTTTCTAGGTATTTTTTGATATCCTCTTTGATTTCTTCAATGATCTCTTGGTTATTAAGTAGCATATTGTTTTGCCTCCATGTGTTTGTATTTTTTACAGATTTTTTCCTCTAATTGATATTTAGTCTCACAGTGTTGTGGTCAGAAAATATACTTCATACGATTTCGATTTTCTTAAATTTACCAAGGCTTGATTTGTGACCAAGATATGATCTATCCTGGAGAATGTTCCATGAGCACTTGAGAAGAAAGTTTATTCTGTTGGCTTTGTATGCAATGTCCTATAAATATCAATTATGTCCATCTTGTTTAATGTATCATTTGAAGCTTGTGTTTCCTTATTTATTTTTATTTTGGATGATCTGTCCATTGGTGAATATGGGGTGTTATCATCCCCTACTCTGATTGTGTTACTGTTGATTTCCCCTTTTATGTCTGTTAGAAGTTCCCTTATGTATTGAGGTACTCCTATGTTGGGTGCATAAATGTTTACAGTTATATCTTCTTGGATTGATCCCTTGAACATTATGTAGTGTCTTTCTTTGTCTCTTGGAATACTCTTTGTTTTACAGTCTATTTTGTCTGATATGAGAATTGCTACTCCAGCTTTCTTCTGGTTTCCGTTTTCATGGAATACCTTTTTCCATCCTCTCACTTTTAGTCTGTGTGTGTCCCTAGGTCTGAAGTGGGTCTCTTGTAGACAGCATATACACGGGTCTTGTTTTTGTATCCATTCAGCCAGTCTGTGTCTTTTGGTTGGAACATTTAATCCATTTACGTTTAAGGTAATTATTGATATGTATGTTCCTATTACCATTTTCTGACTTGTTTTGGGTTTGTTCCTGTAGGTCTTTTCCTTCTCTTGTGTTTCCTGCCTGGAGAAGTTCCTTTAGCATTTGTTTTAGAGCTGGTTTGGTGGTGCTGAATTCTCTTAGCTTTTGCTTGTCTGTAAAGGTTGTAATTTCTCCGTCGAATCTGAATGAGACCCTTTCTGGGTAGAGTAATATTGCTTGTAGGTTTTTCCCTTTCATCACTTTAAATATGTCCTGTCACACCCTTCTGGTCTGCAGAGTTTCTGTTGAAGATCAGCTGTTAACTTAGTGGGGATTCCCTTGTATGTTTTTGTTGCTTTTCCCTTGCTCTTTTAGTATTTTTTATTTGTATTTAATTTTTGATAGTTTGATTAGTATGTGTCTTGGTGTGTTTCTCCTTGGATTTATCCTGTATGGGACTCTGTGTGCTTCCTAGACTTGATTGACTATTTCCTTTCCCATATTAGGGAAGTTTTCAACTATGGTCTTTTCAAATATCTTCTCACTCCCTGTCTTTTTCTCTTCGTATTCTGGGACTCCTGTAATTCAAATGTTGGTGTGCTTAATGTTGTCCCAGAATTCTCTGAGACTTCCTCAATTCTCTTCATTCTTTTTTCTTTTTTTCTGCTCTGAGGTAGTTATTTCCACTATTTTATCTTCCAGGTCACTTATCCCTTCCTCTTCCTCAGTTATTCTGCTATTGATTACTTCTGGAGAATTTTAAATTTCATTTATTGTGTTGTTCATCATTGTTTGTTTGCTGTTTAGTTCTTCTGAGTCCTTGTTAAACCTTTCTTGTATTTTCTCCATTGTATCTCCAAGATTTTGGATCCTCTTTACTCTCATTACTCAGAATTCTTTTTCAGGTTGACTGCCTATTTCCTCTTCATTTGTTTGGTCTGGTGGGTTTTTACCTTGCTCCTTCGTCTGCTATGTATTTCTCTATGTTCTCATTTTGCTTAACTTACTGTGTTTGGGGTTTCCTTTTCGCAGGCTGCAGGTTCGTAGTTCCCGTTGTTTTTGGTGTTTGCCCCCAGTGTGTAAGGTTAGTTCAGTGGGTTGTGTAGGCTTCCTGGTGGAGGGGACTGGTGCCTATGTTTTGGTGGATGGGCTGGATCTTGTCTTTCTGATGGGCAGGACCACATCCGGTGGTGTGTTTTGGGGTGTCCGTTTGCTTATTATGGTTTTAGACAGCCTCTCTGCTAATTGGTGGGGCTGTGTTCCTGTCTTGCTAGTTGTTTAGCATGGGGTGCCCCACACTGGAGCTTGCTGGTCATTGAGTGGAACTGGGTCTTAGCGTTGAGATGGAGATCTCTGAGAGAGCTGTTGCCGACTGATATTCCATGGGGCCAGGAGGTCTCTGGTTGTCCAGTGTCTTGAGCTCAGCTCTCCCACCTCAAAAGCTCAGGCCTGACAGCCGGCCAGAGCAGCAAGATCCGTCAGTCACATGGTCAGAAGAAAAGGGAGAAAAAAGAGAAGGAAAAAAAATTATTAAATTAAAAATATTATTAAAATATAAAAGTAATATAAAAAGAGAGCAACCAAACCAATAAACAAATCCAGCAATAATAACAAGTGCTAAAAACTATAGTAAGATGAACATAAAAATCAGAAATTAGTCAGCTGCATACAGCAAACTGCAAGTCTACAGTTTCTCCCGAAGTCTACCACCTCATTTTTGGCATAGTTCATTATCTATTCAGGTATTCCACAGATGCAGGGTACGTCAAGTTAACTGTGGAGATTTAATCCCCTGCACCTGAGGCTGCTGGGAGAAATTTCCCTTCCTCTTCTTTGTTCGCACAGCTCCTGCGGTTCAGCTTTGGGTTTGGCCCCGCCTCTGCGTGTAGGTCGCCCTCTGGTTTCTGTTTTTCTCCCTGACAGGAGGGGGTTAAAGGAGAGGCTGATTAGGGGGATCTGGTTCACTCAGGCTGGAGGGAGGGATGGGTACTTAACGCGGGGCGAGCCTGTGGCGACAGTGGCCAGCATGACGTTGCACCTGCCTGAGGCATGCTGTGTGTTCTCCCGGGGAAGTTGTCCCTGGATCATGGGACCCTGGCAGTGGTGGGCTGCACAGATTCCCAGGAGGGGAGGTGTGGATAGTGACCTGTGCTTGCACACAGGCTTCTCCGTGGCTGCAGCAACAGTCTTAGCAGTTCACACCCGTCCCTGGTGTCCCGCTGATAGCTCCAGCTTGCGCCCATCTCTGGAGCTCGTTTAGGCGGTGCTCTGAATCCCCTCTCCTCACGCACTCCGAAACAATGGTCTCTTGCCTCTTAGGCAGGTCCAGACATTTTCCTGGACTCTCTCCCAGCTTGCTGTGGTGCACTAGCCCCTTCAGGCTGTGTTCACGCAGCCAACCCCAGTCCTCTCCTTGGGGTCTGACCTCCGAAGCCCGACCTCAGCTCCCAGCCCCCACCCACCCTGGCGGCTGAGCAGACAAGCTTCTCAGTCTGGTGAGTGCTGGTCGGCACCAATCCTCTGTGCGGAAATCTCTCTGCTTTGCCCTCTGCAGCCCTGTTGCTGTGCTCTCCTCTGTGGCTCCAAAGCTTCCCTCCCCGCCCACCCACCATCTCTGCCAGTGAAGGGGCTTCTAGTGTATGGAAACCTTTCCTCCTTCACAGCTCCCTCCCACTGGTGCAGGTCCCATCCCTATTCTTTTGTCTCTGTTTTTCCTTTTTTCTTTTGCCCTACCCAGGTACGTGGGGGAGTTTCTTGCCTTTTGGGAAGTCTGAGGTCTTCTGCCAGTGTTCAGTAAGTGTTCTGTAGGAGTTGTTCCACACGTAGATGTATTTTTGATGTATTTGTGGGGAGGAAGATGATCTCCACGTCTCAACTCCTCTGCCATCTTGAAGGCCCCCTGGCTAATGATTTTCTACAGGTTTATTGGGGGTGGTGTGGGATATCCAAGGCTATCTCATAAGCATTTAAAGCTAAACAAATGGAAGGAATAGGAATTTAAGACTGTGACAGAGTAGTCTTGATGTTTTCACCTCCACACCTAGGTGGTCCCCACAAGTTATAGAAAGAAGAAAGCTAAACTGCTTCCTAGGAAATTTGATGTAAACCAGTTCCTCAGCTTTTTCCTTATTCTCCTACTTTTTCATCTATATTAAGCATTTAATTTCAGCATGTGTACAGCACTTGCCATTTTACTCATGGAAGCAAGATGCTGTATTAGTTAGTAAGTGTTTATTGATTACTTCTGGGCCTCTCGGCAGAATTGAATTAGAGCCAGGTGCTACCCCTTTGTACTCAGTGGTAATTTGGGTGGGGGATTTCCTTATGGAAGATGAAGAAATATATTCTCTTTGCTGACAACAGTGACAGTGGAAATTTTGTTTTTTACCCCTGTAAATGCCAGGGTACTTAAGTGTGGCTTCTTATTTTTAGCCGAATGATGAGTAATATGATTCAAGTCATTTTTTTCTGTAGCTGTCTCCAGTACTGTTTTCATATATAAACTGAAGAGACCTGAAGTTAAAAAGTGCCTTCTTCTTTCTGCATTAAAAAACAAAAACAAAACCTCAGAGTTTAAAATCTGAATGACAAAGCCAAATATTCATCCTCTATGTTATCCCTGATTTGGGGCAGGAATGATTTGCCTCTACATCAGGAATGTTCATGAAATGTGCTGATAGCAGTACCCTCGTTTCTTTTCTCTAAAAGTGTCTTTACTTTTGTAAAACAGAAACAGTACTTTTTCAAGAAAAGAATATTCATGGATTCAAAAGCCTGAAATCTTTATAAAATTTTTACCTTCTGTGTCAATTTTTCATAAGTTGGTAGCCTTTCATTTTATTCATAGAGCCTGAAATTCTTTGCCTTCAAACACCACCCCCTTGTTTGCTTTATATCTTCTTAGAAGGTATGAATTAAGAATAAGAACTGCTAAGTTCTTCAACTCACTGACCTTTCATTCCTTAAGGCCTATTTTATCATAATTAGGTCTTATTTCCAAATACAGAGCAACCTTTTAGGTGTCAGATAGCCCATCCTCTTGGAGAAAAATGTTTATATGAATGTGCAGTACTAATACTGATCATTACCATGTCCCAGATTGATAAAATTGTCATGAACTGGTACACTCAAATCTGTCTGGAATCATGCCAGCATGGGCTGAAATGGTAATTACTGAGAAATAATGGGCAGGATCCCAATGTGTCTGCTACAGCTTCCTGTAAATTGTTGTTGTTTTTAACCATCTTAACCACTTTTAAATGCACGGTTCAGTATTAAGTATATTCACATCATTGTGCAACCATCTCCAGAACTTTGTCATCGTGCAGAACTGAAGTTTTACGCCCTTTAAACAACAGTTTCCATTTCCCCCTCCCCTAGCCTCTAGCAACCATGATTCTTTATAGTTTGATTGCTCTAGATACCTTTTATAAGCGGAATCATGCAGTATTTGTCTGTGACTGGCTTACTTCACTCAAGATTCATTCATGTTGTAGCATATGTCAGACTTCGCTTCCTTTTTTAAGTTTACATAATAGTCCACTGTATGTATGTACCACATTTTGTTTATCCATTCATCCATTGATGGACACTTGAGTTGCTTTTCCCTTTGGCTATTGTGAATAATGCTGCTGTGAACATGAATGTACTCTTCAAGAGTAACTCTTGAGTTAACTCAAGAGTAACTCAAGAATAACTCTTCAAGACTCTGCTTTTGTTTCTTTTGGGTATAATCACAGATATGGGATTGCTGGATCATGTGGCAGTTTGTTGAAATATTTTTTGAGGAACCATGTACTGTTTTCCATTGCAAATGCATCATTCTATATTCCCACCAACAGTGCACAAGAATTCCAGTTTCACCACCTCCTCACCAACACTTATTTTCTGGCGTTTTTTTCGTAGTAGCCATCCTGATAGGTATGAAGTACCTGTCAGTTTTTTATTGCTTGATTCTTAATTATGAATAACTAAGGATCACCAGATGTTTGCAAAGTGAAAAAAAGAAAACTGAATAGAAAATAAATGACCTCACAGAAAACAGAAATAAGTTAAACAGTCAGAGAGCTCGTTTTATTATTTTCAGGAAAATGTGAGTAGATGCTGTATCCATAAAATAAGATGCTCTAAAAAATGAACAAATGACAAAACATTTAAAATGTGACTACTGATAAACAACAAGGTCCTACTGTATAGCACAGGGAACTACATTCAATATCCTGTAATAACTTATAATAGAAAAAAATCTGAAAAAGAAATATATACACACACATATACATACACACACACACACACACACACACACACACACGCTATATATATATATATATATATATAGATATAGATATAGATATATTAAGTGAATCACTGCTGTATACCAGAAACTAACACAACATTGTAAGCCAACTATACTTCAATTAAAAAATGTGACTATTGAAATTTAAAAAATACTGAAAGCATGGAAGATAATGTTGAGGCAATCTCTTACAAAGGAGAACAAAGAGATACAGTAATGGAAAATATGAGAGAAAAAATAAGTCATAGAGATTAAGTCTATGAGAGAGCACAAGTAAAAGAGAAAGAAGAAACTTACCAAAGAAATATTTTAAGATAATTTTGTAAAACTGAAGGACCAGAATGAAAGGAGTCACTGAATGTCCAGTACAAATGAATAAAGTATGATCTACAGAGAAAACATGCAGTTTCAGAAAGTTTGGAAACATGCAGTTTCAGAAAGTTCGGGAAGTTCTGAATAAATGGAAGGTTTTATAAGTTTCTTGAGGAAGAAAATAACAAGATAAACATAAAAACAGGCAACCCACAAAGGAACAAGAATCATAGCAACAAGGGATGCAGTCTGTTCAAGGGGTAAAACTAGGTTTTTGAGTGAAATTTTCCAGTTTAGATTTCTCTGTCTAGCAAAATTCTCAGGCAAGTGTGAGGGTAGAGTACAGATATTTTCGGATATGTCCTAAGAGGAAGAAAAAACAAAACGGGAAGTTGAAATTCTGAAAATAATTCCAGCCCAGTAGTATATAATTCAGTCCGAGGATGACAACTAGGTTGTACTAACTAATTGGTAACAATTAACCATGATTAGAGCAGAAGAAAAGTGATTTAGGAAGAAGTTATCAGAATAGGTATAGGTGAGGGAAAGGGATTCCACAAATATATTACTCCCTTTGATTCTTTAGAAAATATAAGGAGGTGAGACAGATAAACATTGCAAGAGGAAAAACAAAGGCAACTAGAAACTCAAGGAAAAGTAAAGAGCTGTACAGAAAGGAAATAGAACCATATTATACCATTTAACTCTAAGAGTGAACAATATTTATGGAGTCATCATTATATAGATACTGTTTATTGATTTCAACTTTTAGAATTAAACTATAAACAAAGCATGGAAGACAGTCATGGCTACAAAACAGATGTAAAAGATACCAGTCTTACACTATAAAAGTGTTAGTGTGAGCAACAGAAGTTCAGAATTGGAAGTTAGAGAAGAGAAACGAAGGGTACTCATAACTCTTCATTCTCACAGAGTGAGAAATTAAGAAAAATTCTTCCACCTGTAGCAGTTGGAAGGAGAAATGAAGAGATAAGTATAATATCTAAATACAAAGAAAACCAACAAGGAAACTAAAAGTAACAACTAATACCTAAAATCAATAACTTGAGAAATAATAAGTGTGCTATTTAGTGAACTAAAGATAATCAGAAAAAAAGTTGAACATTTAAATAAAAATGGTTGCTACAGGGGAATGGCAGCAGCTGGGATGGGGTAAAGCAGGGGACTGTGATATTATAACTCATTTCTTGACCATTTGATTTTAAATAATATGTATAGATTACATTGATTAAATGAGAATTTTTAATAAAAACATGTATTAAAATTAAATCTGTAGCAATAGTGGAATGGAACAGTAACACATGGCGTCTATAGAGAAACATGGAAAATATTTGCTGTATGTTGAACAATCTGTGAAAGTACAAGTGTAATATGATCATAACTTCATCAAATATCTGTGCATTTAGACAGAAATTAAAAGGTAATATGCCAGGTATTGTGTAAAATTGTGAATGATTCTCTTTGCGAACTTTAATATTTTTACATTGGTTTTTCAAGGATACAGTTTAGTATTTATGGTTATTATATGCAGCTGTTTAAGCTTTCAGGAATATTTATGAAAATGTAATGTGACAGTGAATTACATGAGAAAATAGCATCCTATAAACACACTGCCTTGGCACTAAGAAAGGTCACTTTGGCTATAAAAGAGTTACAATGAAGAGGACCATTTATTTAGGCTATGCTGATCAGTTTCCAATTTCTCCCATTTCAGATATGTAAATTATTGCTGAAAACATGGTTTATGTTTATCATAAATGGATTTTATGTCACTGGATGAGTTGGCTTCACTGCTGGAAATCTGCACTTTTATTCCAAGCAGAGTCTTGCTGTTGGGAGACAGGAGAAGAGATGGTCTTAGTTTTTAACATGCTTTGCAAATGATTGCTTTCATTAAGTGATTTGTGTTTTCTATTGGAGACTTACAAAAGAAGTGTTTTGGTTGGTCTGTTCTTTTGGCTGGGCTGGGCCAAGACTGGCATCAATACTTGTATACCTGGAGGCACCTAAACCACACCTGAGCTAGTTAATACTTATGCTTCCAAACCACTCAGGACCAAGTTGCTGCAGAATAGAATTCCTATAAAACTTCCTATTAAGTTACTTTTCTTTCTCTGTTGATCTTATGATGCTGAAATTAGAGGAAAATGTGTTCTATTTGTTTTCACAATGTCTTATTTACAGGCGTGGTAGACGTGCAGAAAAGAGTTAACATAACAGGCCTGAGGGCTTCTTTAGTAGGATCTGCTTGCAAGGCTGGCCTTTGGCTGGCACTTGAGAATTTCACACTTGACTCATTCCCTTAAGAGATAAGGGTGATCCACTGGTCCTAGACTGTCTGCATAATGTGATTATGCCAAACACCTGCTTGCTTCTGGGAATCTAAGCTAGTGGTATGTGCTAGGCAGAGGGTGCCTGTGTGACCATACCCTGGTAAAAGCCTTGTGTGCTAAATCTCTAATGGGATCCCCAAGAAAAACATTATATACTATTGCATTTTTAGTTGCTAGAGAAAGGAATATTCTCAAGTGTACACTTTCTCAGGAGGGACACGTCAGAAGGAAGCCTGGCATTGATTTTTCTGCCTGTGTCTTTTCCTATTAGGATCCAGCTGTATATCCTTACTACATGGCTGTGATAAATCCTAGCCAGGGGTACAACTATATGCTGAGTTCCACAAATCCGAGTGAATCTCCGAAAATGGAGGTGATATTTGGGATCCATGAAACAGTAGGAAATAGATTAATCATGCCCCTTTTCTCTCATTTCTCCAAACCACCCCCTACCACCACCAGGTCAAAAATTTAAGAGTAATTCTCAAACACATTTACTTTTTTCTAAGAAAAGACTAGTAGTCCAACCAGTCTGAACCAGTGTGCCTCCACTGAGGTTATACTTTCAGCTTAACTTTAGAACTACTTCAAAATTTCATGTTTTTAAATGGGGTTTAAAAGTAATCAAGTTTTTTTTCTTCTTTTTTTTCTTTTTTTTTTAACACATCCTCTACAATACGGTGAGCTACCAATAATTTTTTCTGCTTCCCTGTTTGGAAAAGTACATAGAAATTTTTAGACTAGTACTTCCGGCAAGTAATACCATCTTCTCTGACCAATGGTACTACAGGTACATTCAAAATACAGAACTGTTCATGTCCTCTAAGAATAAAACGCAGAAGTCACATGGATATTGAAATGAAGAGAACAAAACTATCCTCAAGCAGGCTGCTCAGTTGTGGCCAAGGGGATAGAAACCTAAAAACACCCAAAGGACTAAATGTGTCACTCATGGTTAAAGATATCTGCCAGGTGGAATTATCAAAGATTTATAGGCTCTGATGAGCTGCTGACTAGAGAGAGCAGTGAGCAGCTTTGCTGAGTGTCAGAAGAGTGACATACTAGAGCCAACCTGCAAGGACTGGAAAGGAAGGGCCAGATACAGTAACTTATTCATGGCTATAAAAGGGAGACCTTGACATGCCCACACCACTGGACCTCTAGAAACTTTCCTGAGTGAATTACAAGAGGAGAAAAATCAGACTTCTATGCAGTGGATGCTTGATGGATTTTTAGAAGCCTAAGCCATAGAGGCAAGGACCTTCAAGATGGTGGAGGAGTAAGACATGGAGATCACCTCCTTCCCCACAAATACATCTACATGTGGAACAACTCCTACAGAACACCTACGGATTGCTGGCAGAAGACCTCAGAGTTCCCAAAAGGCAAGAAACTCCCCCACGTAACTGGGTAGGGCAAAAGAAAAAGAAAAAACAGAGACCAAAGAATAGGGATGGGACCTGCACCTCTGGGAGGGAGCTGTGAAGGAGAAAAGGTTTCCACACACTAGGAAGACCCTTCACTGGCACAGACATGAGGTGGGCAGGGGGGAAGCTTTGGAGCCATGGAGAAGAGCACAGCAACAGAGGTCCAGAGGGCAAAGCAGAGAGATTCCCGTGCAGAGGATGAGGGCCGACCGGCACTCACCAGGCCGAGAGGCTTGTCTGCTCACCTGCCACAGTGGGTGGGGGCTGGGAGCTGAGGCTCAGGCTTCAGAGGTCGGATCCCAGGGGGAGGACTGGGGTGGACTGCATGAACACAGCCTGAAGGGGCTATTGCCCCACAGCTAGCCGGGAGGGAGTCCGGGAAAATGTCTGGACGTGCCCAAGAGGCAAGAGACCATAGTTTCAGGGTGCGCAAGGAGAGGGGATTCAGAGCACTGCCTAAATGAGCTTCAGAGGCAAGTACGAGCTGCAGCTATCAGTGCGGACACCAGAGACGGGTATTAACCGCTAAGACTGTTGCTGCAGCCACCTACAAGCCTGTGTGCAAGCACAGGTCACTATCCACACTTCCCCTCATAGGAGTCTGTGCTGCCCACCAGGAGTCTGTGCTGCTGCCAGTCTGTGCTGCCAGTGTCCTATGATCCAGGGACAACTTCCCTGGGAGAACACATGGCGTGCCTCATCCAGTTGCAACGTCATGCTGGCTTCTGTTGCCACAGGCTCACCCTGCACATACCCCTCCCTCCCTCCAGCCTGAGTGAACCAGATCCCCGTAATCAGCCGCTCCTTTAACCCTCTCCTCTCTGGGCGAAAAACAGACACCAGAGGATGACCTACATGCAGAGGCAGGGCCAAATCCAAAGTTGAACCCCAGGAGCTGTGTGAACAAAGAAGAAAAAGGGAAATATCTCCATGCAGTCTCAAGAGCAGTGGATTAAATCTCCACAGTCAACTTGACGTACACTGCATCTATGGAATACCTGAATAGACAATGAATAATCCCAAAATTGAGGCGGTGGACTTTGAGAGTAACTGTAGACTTGGGGTTTGCTGTATGTGACTGACTAGTTTCTGATTTTTATGTTTATCTTAATATAGTTTTTAGAGCTTGTTATCACGGGTGGATTTGTTTATTGGTTTGGTTGATCCCTTCTTTTTTTATTACATTTTAATTTTTAAAATGTTAACAATATTTAAAAAATTTTTATTTTAATAACTTTATTTTACTATTTTTTTTTTACTTTCTTTTTTTTTTCCTTTTCTTCTGAGCCGTGTGGTAGACAGGGTCTTGGTTCTCCAGCTGGGTGTCAGGCCTGAGCCTCTGAGGTGGGAGAGCTGAGTTCAGGATATGGGACCACCAGAGACCTCCCGGCCCCACGTAATATCAGTCAGTGAGAGCTCTCCCAGAGATCTCTGTCTCAACACTAAGACCCAGCTCCACCCAACCACCAGCAAGCTCCAGTGCTGGACACCCGATGCCAAACAAGTAGCAAGACAGGAAAACAACCCTATGCATTAGAAGAGAGGCTGCCTAAAATCATAATAAGCTCACAGACACCCCAAAACACACAACTGGACATGGTCCTGCCCACCAGAAAGACAAGATCCAGCCTCATCCACCAGAACACAGGCACCAGTCCCCTCCACCAGGAAGCCTACACAACCCACTGAACCAACCTTACCCACTGGGGGAGACACCAAAAACAACAGGAACTACAAACCTGCAGCCTGCTAAAAGGAGACCCCAAACACAATAAGTTAAGCAAAATGAGAAGACACAGAAATACACAGCAAATGAAGGAGCAAAGTAAAAACCCACCAGACCAAACAAATGAAGAGGAAATAGGCAGTCTACCTGAAAAAGAATTCAGAGTAATGATAGTAAAGATGATCCAAAATCTTGGAGATACAATGGAGAAAATGCAAGAAACATTTAACAAGGACCTAGAGGAACTAAAGAGCAAATAAACAATGATGAACAACAGAATAAATGAAATTAAAAATTCTCTAGAAGGAATCAATAGCAGAATAACTTAGGCAGAAGAATGGATAAGTGACCTGGAAGATAAAATAGTGGAAATAACTACCACAGAGCAGAATAAAGAAAAAAGAATGAAAAGAATTGAGGACAGTCTCAGAGACTTCTGGGAAAACATTAAGCACACCAACATTTGAATTACAGGGGTCCCAGAATAAGAAGAGAAAAAGACAGGGAGTGAGAAGATATTTGAGAAGACCATAGTTGAAAACTTCCCTGATATGGGAAAGGAAATAGTCAATCAAGTCCAGGACGCACAGAGAGTCCCATACAGGATAAATCCAAGAAGAAACACACCAAGACACATACTAATCAAACTATCAAAAATTAAATACAAATAAAAAATATTAAAAGCAGCAAGGGAAAGGAACAAATAACATACAGGGGAATCCCCATGAGGTTAACAGATGATCTTCAGCAGAAACTCTGCCGACCAGAAGGGTGTGACAGGACATATTTAAAGTGATGAAAGGGAAAAACCTACAAGCAAGATTACTCTACCCAGAAAGGGTCTCATTCAGATTCGACGGAGAAATTACAACCTTTACAGACAAGCAAAAGCTAAGAGAATTCAGCACCACCAAACCAGCTTTACAACAAATGCTAAAGGAACTTCTCTAGGCAGGAAACACAAGAGAAGGAAAAGACCTTCAAAAACAAACCCAAAACAATTGAGAAACGGGTAATAGGAACATACATATCGATACTTACCTTAAGTGTAAATGGATTAAATGTTCCAACCAAAAGATATAGACTGGCTGAATATATACAAATACAAGACCCATGTATATGCTGTCTACAAGAGACCCACTTCAGACCTAGAGACACATACAGACTGAAAGTGAGGGGATGGAAAAAGATATTCTATACAAATGGAAATCAAAAGAAAGCTGGAGTACTAATTCTCCTATCAGCGAAAATAAACTTTAATACAAAAACTATTACCAGAGACAAAGAAGGACACTACGTAATGATCAAGGGGTCAATCCAAGAAGATATAACAATTGTAAATATTTTTGCACCCAACATAGGAGCACCTCAATACATAAGGCAAATGCTAACAGCCATAAAGGGGAAATCGACAGTAACACAATCATAGTAGGGGACTTTAACACCCCACTTTCACCAATGGACTGATCATCCAAAATGAAAATAAATAAGGAAACACAAGCTTTAAATGACACTTTAGACAAGATGGACTTAATTGATACTTATAGGACATTCCCTCCCAAAAGAACAGCATACACTTTCTTCTCAAGTGCTCATGGAACATTCTCCAAGATAAATCATATTTTGGGTCACAAATTAAGCCTTGGAAAATATAAGAAAATTGAAATCGTATCAAGTTTCTTTTCTGACCACAAGGCTATGAGACTAGATATCAATTACAGGGAAGAAATCTGTAAAAAATACGAACACATGGAAGCTAAACAATACGCTACTAAATAACCAAGAGATCGCTGAAGAAGTCAAAGAGGAATTTAAAAATACTTAGAAACAAATGGCAATGAAAACACGATGACCCAAAACCTATGGGATGCAGCAAAAGCAGTTCTAAGAGGGAAGTTCGTAGAAATACAATCTTACCTCAAGAAAGAAGAAACATCTGAAATAAACAACCTAATCTAACACCTAAAACAATTAGTGAAAGAAGAAGAAAAAAAACAAAGTTAGCAGAAAGAAAGAATTCATAAAGATTAGATCAGAAATAAATCAAAAAGAAATGAAGGAAATGATAGCAAAGATCAAAAAAAGTAAAAGCTGGTTCTTTGAGAAGATAAACAAAATTGGTAAACCATTATCCAGACTCAAAGAACAAAAGGGAGAAGACTCAGAGCAACACAATTAGAAATGGAAAAGGAGAAGTAACAGAAGACACCGCAGAAATGCAAAGGATCATGAGATATTACTACAAGCAACTATATGCCAATAAAATGCTCAACCTGGAAGAAATGGACACATTCTTAGAAAAGCACAACCTTCTGAGACTGAACCAGGAAATAATAGAAAATATGAACAGACCAATCGCAAGCACTGAAATTGAAACTGTGATTAAAAATCTTCCAACAGGGCTTCCCTGGTGGTGCAGTGGTTGAGAGTCCGTCTGCTGATGCAGGGGACACAGGTTCGTGCCCCAGTCCAGGATGATCCCACATGCCGCGGAGTGGCTGGGCCCGTGAGCCATGGCTGCTGGCCCTGCGCGTCCGGAGCCTGTGCTCCATAACGGGAGAGGCCACAATGGTGAGAGGCCCGCATACTGCAAAAAAAAAAAAAAAAAAAAATCTTCCAACAAACAAAAGCCCAGGACCAGATGGCTTTACAGGCGAATTCTATCAAATATTTAGAGAAGAGCTAACACCTATCCTTCTCACACTCTTCCAAAATACAGCAGAGGGAGGAACACTCCCAAACTCATTCTACGAGGCCACCATCACCCTGATACCAAAACCAGACAAAGATGTCACAAAAAAAGAAAACCAGAGGCCAATATCACAGATGAACATAGATGCCAAAATCCTCAACCAAATACTAGCAAACAGAATCCAACAGCACATTAAAAGGATCATACACCGTGATCAAGTGGGGTTTATCCCAGGATTGCAAGTATTCTTCAATATACACAAATCAATCAATGTGATACACCATATTAACAAATTGAAAGATAAAAACCATATGATTATCTCCATAGATGCAGAAAAAGCTGTTGACAAAATTCAACACCTATTTATGGTTAAAAAATCCTCCAGAAAGTAGTCATAGAGGGAACTTACCAACATAATAAAGGCCATATATGACAAACCCACCGCCAACATCGTTCTCCTGGTGAAAAACTGAAACAATTTCCACTAAGATCAGGAACAAGACAAGGTTGCCCACTCTCACCACTATTATTACACATAGTTTTGGAAGTTTTAGACACAGCAATCAGAGAAGAAAAGGAAATAAAAGGAATCCAAATCAGAAAAGAAGAAGTAAACTCTCACTGTTTGCAGATGATATGACACTATAAATAGAGAATTCTTAAGTCACTACCAGAAAACTCCTAGAGCTAATCACTGAATTTGGTAAAGTAGCAGGATACAAAATTAATGCACAGAAATCTCTTGCATTTGTGTACACTAATGATGTAAAATTTGAAAGAGATGAAAACACTCCCATTTACCATTGCCACAAGAAGAATAAAATACCTAGGAAGACAAAACCTAGGGAGACAAAAGACCTGTATGCAGAAAACTATAAGACACTGATGAAAGAAATGAAAGATGATACTAATAGATGGAGAGATATACCATGTTCTTGAATTGGAAGAATCAACATTGTGAAAATGACTATACTACCCAAACCAATCTACAGATTCAATGCACTCCTTATCAAACTACCACTGGCATTTTTCACAGAACTAGAATAAAATATTTCACAGTTTGTATGGAAACACAAAACACCCCAAATAGCCAAAGCAACCTTGAGAAAGAAAAACAGAGCTGGAGGAATCAGGCTCCCTGACTTCAATCTATACTACAAAGCTGCAGTAATCAAGACAGTATGGTACTGGCACAAAAACAGAAATATAAATCAATGGAACAGGATAGAAAGCCCAGAGATAAACCCACGCACATGTGGTCACCTTATTTTTGATAAAGGAGGCAACAATATACAATGAAGAAAAGACAACCTCTTCAGTAGATGGTGCTGGGAGAACTGTACAACTACATATAAAAGAATGAAATTAGAACACTCCCTAACACCATACACAAAAATAAGCTCAAAATGGATTAAAGACCTAAATGTAAGGACAGACACTATCAAACTCTTAGAGGAAAACATAGGAAGAACACTCTGATGTAAACCGTAGCAAGATCCTTTTTGATCCACCTACGAGAGAAATGGAAATAAAAACAAAAAAGAAGTCAAGTGGGACCTAATGAAACTTAAAAGCTTTTGCACAGCAAATGAAACCATAAACAAGACGAAAAGAGAACCCTCAGAATGGGAGAAAATATTTGCAAACAAAGCAACTGACAAAGTATTAATCTCCAAAATTTATAAGCAGCTGATGCAGCTCAATATGAAAAAAACAAAAAACCCAATCCAGGGCTTCCCTGGTGGCGCAGTGGTTGAGAGTCCACCTGCCGATGCAGGGGACACGGGTTCGTGTCCCTGTCTGGGAAGATCCCACATGCCGTGGAGCGGCTGGGCCCATGAGCCATGGCTGCTGAGCCTGCGTGTCTGGAGCCTGTGCTCCACAACGGGAGAGGCCACTACAGTGAGAGGCCCGTGTACTGGTAAAAAAACAACAACAACAACAAAAAAACCCAATCCAAAAATGGGCATAAGACCTCAATAAACATTTCTTAAAAGAAGATGTAAAGATGGCCAACGAACACATGAAAAGATGCTCAACATCACTAATCATTAGAGAAATTGAAATTAAAACTGTAAAAAGGTATCACCTCACACCAATCAGAATGGCTGTTATCAGAAAATCTACAAACAATAAATGCTGGAGAGGGTGTGGAGAAAAGGGAACCCTCTTGCACTGTTGGTGGGAATGTAAATTGATACAGCCACTCTGGAGAACAGTATGGAGGTTCCTTAAAAAACTAAAAAGAAATTACCATATGACCCAGCAATCCCACTACTGGGCATATACCTTGAGAAAACCATAATTCTAAAATAGTCATGTAGCACCGTGTTCATTGTAGCACTATTTACAATAGCCAAGACATGGAGGCAACCTAAGTGTCCATCAACAGATGAATGGATAAAGAAAGTGTGGCATATATATAGAGTGGAATATTCCTAAGCCAGAAGAGGAAGCGAAATTGAGTTATTTTTAGTGAGGTGGATAGACCTAGAGTCTGTCATACATAGTGAAGTAAGTCAGAAAGAGAAAAACAAATACTGTATGGTAATGCATATATATGGAATCTAAAAAAAAAGGTTCTGAAGAACCTAGGGGCAGGACAGGAATAACAACACAGACATAGGGAATGGACTTGAGGACATGGGGAGGGGGAAGGGTAAGCTGGGACGAAGTGAGAGAGTGGCATGGACATATATACACTACCAAATGTAAAGTAGATAGCTAGTGGGAAGCAGCTGCATAGCACAGGGAGATCAACTCGGTGCTTTGTGACCATCTAGAGGGGTGGGATAGGGAGGATGGGAGGGAGGTGCAAGAGGGAAGGGATATGGGGATATACATATACGTTTAGCTGATTCACTTTTTTATAAAGCAGAAACTAAAACAACATTGTAAGCAATTATACTCCAATAAAAATGTTTAAAAAAAAGTAATCAAATTCTTGAGGGCTGGACTGAACAGGCAGAACTGATAAATCATTAGATGAGTGAATTAATAGTGTGTTGACTTTTCAACTGTCAAGTGAAATTCAATGGTCCTTTGTTTCTTTAGGGTCCTTTGCCCAATGTGATAATTCACAAGGGATTAGAAGAGGGTGTAGGCTGTTCTAGGTGCTCCAGCCACATTTGCCTTCACTCTGCAACACTGTCTCTTTAAGCCTCAAGGCTTTATACGTGCTGTTTCCTCTGCCTGGGACGCTATTCCACCGAGTCTTCATGCTGCTCACTTCCACCCATGCTTTAGCCTGTGGCTAAAAGCTTCTTCCTAAGGGAACTCTTTTCCCCAGACATAGGGAGATCTCCTTAAATATACTGCTTGTGTTCTGCACTTCATCTTTATGCATCTGTCAATTAAATCCTTGTGTGATATCTGTCTCCCCTGCTAGTCTATAAATTTAATGAGAAACGGATGGTGTCTGTCTTGGTAACTATTGCAGCCCTAGAACCCAGGATAGGACCAGCTACATAGGAAACCCTCAAAATAACTTATGTTGAATAAAGGCATGAAGAAACTGTTTGGTTGTAATGGTAAACCATTTTGGTCTCACTGCATGTGTCTGTGTCTCAGGTTGGACTGAGCCACAAACATACTTTTTTTTTTCTTCCCCCCGGGACTTATTAATCTCTTCTTTTAAAAAATTTTATTTTATTGTATTTATTTTTCTATACAGCAGGTTCTTATTAGTCATCAGTTTTATACACATCAGTGTATACGTGTCAATCCCAATCGCCCAATTCATCACACCCCCACCCCCACCCCCCACCGCTTTGCCCCCTTGGTGTCTATACGTTTGCTCTCTACATCTGTATCTCAATTTCTACCCTGCAAACCGGTTCATCTGTACCATTTCTCTAGGTTCCACATATATGTATTAATATACAATATTTGTTTTTCTCTTTCTGAGTTACTTCACTCTGTATGACAGTCTCTAGATCCATCCATGTCTCAACAAATAACCCAATTTCGTTCCTTTTTAAGGCTGAGTAATATTCCATTGTATATATGTACCACAACTTCTTTATCCATTCGTCTGTTGATGGGCATTTAGGTTGCTTCCATGACCTGGCTATTGCAAATAGTGCAGCAATGAACATTGGGGTGCGTGTGTCTTTTTGAATTATGGTTTTCTCTGGATATATGCCCAGTAGTGGGATTGCTGGATCATATGGTAATTATATTTTTAGTTTTTTAAGGAACCTCCATACTGTTCTCCAGAGTGGCTGTATCAATCTACATTCCCACCAACAGTGCAAGAGGGTTCCCTTTTCTCCACACCCTCTCCAGCATTTATTGTTTGTAGATTTTCTGATGATGCCCATTCTAACTGGTATGAGGTGATATCTCATTATAGTTTTGATTTGCATTTCTCTAATAATTAGTGATGTTGAGCAGCTTTTCAGATGGCTTCTTGGCCATCTGTATGTCTTCTTTGGACAAATGTCTATTTAGGTCTTCTGCCCATTTTTGGATTGGGTTGTTTGTTGTTGTAATACTGAGCTGCATGAGCTGTTTATATATTTTGGAGATTAATCCTTTGTCTGTTGATCTGTTTTCAAATATTTTCTCCCATTCTGAGGGTTGTCTTTTCGTCTTGTTTGTGGTTTCCATTGCTGTGCAAAAGCTTTTCAGTTTCATTAGGTCCTGTTTGTTTATTTTTGTTTTTATTTCCATTACTCTAGGAGGTGGATCAAAAAAGATATTGCTGTGATTTATGTCAAAGAGTGTTCTTCCTATGTTTTCCTCTGAGAGTTTTATAGTGGCCGGTCTCTAATCCATTTTGAGTTTATTTTTGTGTATGGTGTTAGGGAGTGTTCTAATTTCATTCTTTTACATGTACCTGTCCAGGTTTCCCAGCACCACTTATTGAAGAGACTATCTTTTCTCCATTGTACATCCTTACCTCCTTTGTCATAGATTAGTTGACCATGGGTGCGTTGGTGTATCTCTGGGCTTTCTATCTTGTTCCATTGATCTATGTTTCTGTTTTTGTGCCAATACCATATTGTCTTGATTACTGGAGCTTTATAGTATAGTCTGTAGTCAGGGAGTCTGATTCCTCCAGCTCTGTCTTTTTCCCTCAAGACTGCTTTGGCTATTTGGGGTCTTTTGTGTCTCCATACAAATTTTAAGATTTTTTTGTTCTAGTTCCGTAAAAAGTGCCCTTGGTAATTTGGTAGGGATTGCATTGCATCTGTAGATTGCTTTGGTTAGTATCGTCATTTTCACAATATTGATTCTTCCAATCCAAGAACATGGTATATCTCTCCATCTGTTGGTATCATCTTTAATTTCTTTCATCAGTGTCTTATAGTTTTCTGCCTACAGGTCTTTTGTCTCCCTATGTAGGTTTATTCCTAGGTATTTTATTCTTTTGGTTGCAATGGTAAATGGGAGTGTTTCCTTAATTTCTCTTTCAGATTTTTCATCATTAGTGTATAGAAATGCAAGAGATTTCTGTGCATTAATTTTTTATCCTGCAACTTTGCCAAATTCATTGATTAGCTCTAGTAATTTTCTGGTGGCATTTTTAGGATTCTCTATGTATAGTATCATGTCATCTGCAAACACTGACAGTTTACTTCTTCTTTTCCAATTTTTATTTCTTTTTCTTCTCTGATTGCCATGGCTAGGACTTGCAAAACTATTTTGAATAATAGTGGTGAGAGTGGACATCCTTGTCTCATTCCTGATCTTAGAGGAAATGCTTTCAGTTTCTCACCATTGAGAATGATGTTTGCTATGGGTTTGTGGTATATGGCCTGTATTATGTTGAGATAGGTTCCCTCTATGCCCACTTTCTGCAGAGTTTTTATGATAAATCAGTGTGGAATTTTGTCAAAAGCTTTTTCTGCATCTATGAGATGATCATATGGTTTTTATTCTTCAGTTTGTTAATATGGCTTATTACATTGATTGATTTGTGTATATTGAAGAATCCTTGCATCCCTGGGATAAATCCCACTTGATCATGGTGTATGATCCTCTTAATGTGTTGTTGGATTCTGTTTGCTAGTATTTTGTTGAGGATTTTTGTATCTATATTCATCAGTGATATTGATCTGTAATTTTCTTTTTTTGTAGTATCTTTGTCTGGTTTTGGTATCAGGGTGATGGTGGCCTCATAGAATGAGTTTAGGAGTGTTCCTCTGCAATTTTTTGGAAGAGTTTGAGAAGGATCAGTGTTAGCTCTTCTCTAAATGTTTGATAGAATTCACCTGTGAAGCCATCTGGTCCTGGACTTTTGTTTGTTGGAAGATTTTGAATCACAGTTTCAATTTCATTACTTGTGATTGGTACGTTCATATTTTCTGTTTCTTCCTGGTTCAGTCTTGGAAGGTTAGATCTTTCTAAGAATTTGTCCATTTCTTCCAGGTTGTCCATTTTATTGGCATAGAGTTGCTTGTAGTAGTCTCTTAGGATGCTTTGTATTTCTGCGGTGTCTGTTGTAACTTCTCCTTTTTCATTTCTAATTTTATTGATTTGAGTCCTCTCCCTAATTTTCTTGATGAGTCTGGCTAATGGTTTATCAATTTTGTTTATCTTCTCAAAGAACAAGCTTTTAGTTTTATTGATCTTTGCTGTTGTTTTCTTTCTTTCTATTTCATTTATTTCTGCTCTGATCTTTATGATTTCTTTCCTTCTGCTAACTTTGGGTTTTGTTTGTTCTTCTTTCTCTAGTTCCTTTAGGTGTAAGGTTAGATTGTTTACTTGAGATTTTTCTTGTTTCTTGAGGTAGGCTTGTATAGCTATAAACTTCCCTCTTAGAACTGCTTTTGCTGCATCCCATAGGTTTTGGATTGTCGTGTTTTCATTGTCATTTGTCTCTAGGTATTTTTTGATTTCCTCTTTGATTTCTTCAGTGATCTCTTGGTTATTTAGTAACGTATTGTTTAGCCTCCACTTGTTTGTGTTTTTTACGTCTTTTTTTCCTGTAATTCATTTCTAGTCTCATAGTGTTGTGGTCAGAAAAGATGCTTGAAATGATTTCAATTTTCTTAAATTTACTGAGGCTTGATTTGTGACCCAAGATGTGATCCATCCTGGAGAATGTTCCGTGTGCACTTGAGAAGAAAGTGTCATCTGCTGTTTTTGGATGGAATGTTCTATAAATATCAATTAAATCTTTCTGGTCTATTGTGTCATTTAAAGCTTCTGTTTCCTTATTTATTTTCATTTTGCATAGTCTGTCCATTGGTGTAAGTGAGGTGTTAAAGTCCCCAATATTACTGTCTTACTGTCTATTTCCTCTTTTATGGCTGTTAGCAGTTGCCTTATATATTGAAGTGCTCCTATGTTGGGTGCATATATATTTATAATTGTTATATCTTCTTCTTGGAATGATCCTCTGATCATTATGTAGCGTCCTTCCTTGTCTCTTGTAACATTCTTTATTTTAAAGTCAATTTTATCTGATATGAGTATTGCTACTCCAGCTTTCTTTTGATTTCCATTTGCATGGAATATCTTTTTCCATCCCCTCACTTTCAGTCTGAATGTGTCCCTAGGTCTGATGTGAGTCTCTTGTAGACAGCATATATATGGGTCTTGTTTTTGTATCCATTCAGCAAGCCTGTGTCTCTTGGTTGGAGCATTTAATCCATTCACATTTAGGGTAATTATTGATATATGTGTTCCTATTACAATTTTCTTAAATGTTTTGGGTTTGTTTTTGTAGGTCCTTTTCTTCTCTTGTGGTTCCCACTTAGAGAACTTCCTTTCGCATTTGTTGTAGAGCTCGTTTGGTGGTGCTGAATTCTCTTAGCTTTTGCTTGTCTGTAAAGCTTTTGATTTCTCCATCAAATCTGAATGAGATCCTTGTCGGCTAGAGTAATCTCAGTTGTAGTTTCTTCCCTTTCATCACTTTAAGTATATCATGCCACTCCCTTCTGGTTTGTAGAGTTTCTGCTGAGAAATCAGCTGTTAACCTTATGGGAGTTCCCTTGTATGTTAGTTGTCGTTTTCCCCTTGCTGCTTTCAATAATTTTTCTTTGTCTTTAATTTTTGCCAATTTGATCACTATGTGTCTCTGCATGTTTCTCCTTGGGTTTATCCTGTATGGGACTCTCTGTGCTTCTTGGACTTGGGTGGCTATTTTCTTTCCCATGTTAGGGAAGTTTTCGACTATAATCTCTTCAAATATTTGTAGGGTCCTTTCTCTCTCTCTTCTCCCTCTGAGACCTCTATAATGCAAATGTTGTTGTGTTTAATGTTGTCCTAGAGGTCTCTTAGGCTGTCTTCATTTCTTTTCATTCTTTTTTCTTTATTCTGTTCTGCAGCAGTGAATTCCAGCATTCTGTCTCCAGTTCACTTATCCATTCTTCTGCCTCAGTTATTCTGCTATTGATTCCTTCTAGTTTAGTTTTCATTTCAGTTATTGTATTGTCCATCTCTGTTTGTTCTTTAATTCTTCTAGGTCTTTGTTCAACATTTCTTGCATCTTCTCGATCTTTGCCTCCATTCTTTTTCCGAGGTCCTGGATCATCTTCACTATCATTATTCTGAATTCTTTTTCTGGAAGGTTGCCTATCTCCACTTCATTTAGTTGTTTTTCTGGGGTTTTATTTTGTTCCTTCATCTGGTACATAACCCTCTGCCTTTTCATCTTGTCTATCTTTCTGTGGATCACAAGCATATCTTGAGATAAGGTTGGAGTACAAGTAGTTTATTTAGAAGGCTATTTCAAGAAGTGTTGGTAGGTGCAGGGAAGTGAGGCAGGGAAGGGGAGCCAACCCAGGGTGAATAGCAGGTCACCCCAATGGGCAACTGAGGCTCAGTCCTGCTGGGGCCTCAGAGATGGTGTAGAACTTGCCTCAGAGCTGTTCTGAGCAGTGAGGAATTGGATATTTAGTCACTAATTTCCTCCTATCTTGTTTGAAGGCTACCCCCTGGATCGTTAACTCCCTAATACTTCTTGGCTGTTCCACTTGAGGGCCTTGCAGGCTCCTCTGGCTAGGTATGCCCCTTAAGCAAAGAGGAGAAAATGCTTGTAATTGCAAGACCTCAGCCTTAGTGGAATGCTTCTGAGGTCATACGATGATGGGTCACCAACAGCTTATGGGACAGTGAGAAATTCAGCTGGTTGAAACTGAAGCAAGGAGCATCTATAATTGTGTCCTATGGTGAAAATGAAAGGAGAAATATAAAACTTTATATATGCAATTGTTATCATTGCTCACATATATTTGAGCAGTGTGTGGGGGCAGTGAATCGCACGAGAAGCTAGTACATGATGTAGGTATAGCTGTGGCCATAGGAACGTCATATTGGCTATAGAATTGGAGATGCTGAAGAAAGTTCTTTCAAAGTCCCTGAATGAGTGCCTGGGACCATCTCACCTCTGTCCCATGGAGCCATATCTATCAAGAGGGACACTGTCTGCAGTATTTAAGTGTGTTTTGTAACTGCTTAAAGATTTTTAGGAAACAATCCTCCTAGGTTGACGTTAACAGGTAGAATCTAATAACTGACCTGACTTTAACAAAGAACTGAATTGGGCCATAATCATTACTTGTTTGTATTGGACTGAGTATTGGGCCATAATCATTACTTGTTTTCAGAACATCAGCATAAGGACTGAGTATTGGGCCATAATCATTACTTGTTTTCAGAACATCAGCATAAATATCAAGTGGACTTTCTCCATACCTACTGACTTACTTTCCCCTCAGTGGATCGGTTTTATTTTTACAGCAAGGTTGTTATAAAGACCACAGGAACCATGCTGAGAAATTATGTAACATGTGTGAAAATGCAACACTTTTTTATGCCATTTCTGGGAATTGGAGGAGAAGGAACCACATATTAAAAAATAAGGGGTGGAAATAGGAAAATGTTTATTATTTATAGGAAAGGAAGCATTTCTAGATTGAAATTGATAATGAGCCCACTCAAACCCATTATAGTTGAGGAGCAAGATGAGAACAATTCAACAACATGGGGGTATTGTTGGGCAGGACTCTGGAGTAGGAACCCTCCGTCCCATATTTTAGGCCTGGCACGTTGCCAGTTTGGTAGCTCTCAGAACCTCTGTTGGATGCTGGTGTGGGATGATCAGCTTCAATTCCAAACCAGGGAAAATCACAATCTTGGATCCTCAGACCACCACATGGCATCTCCTGTTGGCTTTCCTGATCTATCCCAGGGAAAGAGAACAAGCGTTACTGAGCAAGGACCACGTGCCTGACCCAACGTTAGATATATCAATATTATCTCATTTAACACTTCTAGCTGCCCCATGACCTAGACATTGCAGTCCTAGTTGCAGATGAAGAACCTGAAACACAAAGCATTAAGCATTGTTTCCCAAGGTCACCCAACTAGTAAGTGGTGGGACCAGACTCATATTTATCTGGTTCCAAAGTTTGTGCCTTTGTACCACCCTGTGTGGCACAGGTGACCTCTCCATTTTCCCATGACCTTGGGAAATCAGTTGAAGTGTTATTATCCTTGTTTCCTATGTTGGGGAATGTAAGGCCATGCATTTAACCCTGCCTGGCAGTGTCGCCTTCCCAGAGCAAAGTAGCCCTTTGTATTAGCGTGGTGGCAACCCTATGATGGACTGAGACGGTGGGCAAGGAAGCAAGACATTACAGAATACAGAAAGCTCTCACTAGAACTCAACATTGTTTAAACTATTTTCTGCAGAACCCAAAAGACAGATGGGAGAATCAGAATATCAGAGCGTCTGGTACTCTGAATCCTGTGGTCAGAGAGAAGGAAAGAATTTACGTTTCACAGTCAACTTTCCATGTGGTTTTGGTTGGCCCAGATTTCAGATCTTTTGTTTTTTAGGCTTGGGGGCAGGGAGGGAGGTGGCTGTGAGACACCTTGTTTTTTTCCATCATATTGAGTCACAAGTTGTCACTTTGGCTGCTGAGCTGATTTTTTTTCCTCAGTATCTCTTTGGGGTGTTACCCTGTGAAGAGAACTGTAATTTCAGTGGAAGAATTCTTTCCTTCATTGCATGAGATTCTTGGCTGAGGCCACAAACTAATTGGATTCTGAAATGATGCTGTATAGAAAACTCATCTCTGAATCTCTGGGGCCTCCACCAACCAAAATGGGCCGACTCTGTTTTTCACAAGTCAAGCTAATTTCCAAATAATGTAGCAACAGTTCGGGCAATAAGAAGAGGGAGGGAAATTGATTTTGAAAGCCAATTTTGAGAGATGAATGGAAAAAAAATTTGGAATTTGGAAGGTAGGGAGAACCAGACTGGTATATGGTACAACATGAGTCATGAGGGATTTTAAAAAAAGTATTGGGTCCCAGACGTTCTGGTTTCACTGGTATGGTATGGACTGCAGCCTTGACACTGGGATTTTATGAAGCCAAAATTTGAGAACCACCAGATTAGAAAGTCATGTGTGTTCTTCCCAGGATTTTGATGTCAAGGTAATTTTTAGAGGAAAAACAAAATTGGCTCAGATATACGAAGAAGGCAGTTCTAAAGTCTGATTGTGAGAAACTAGTGCCCACCCTCATAGCTGTGCACACATCAAGGTGTCGCTTTCCGTATTACTCACAAACATGGGGGTCTAGCTGGAGCAGGTACCTCAAGCAGTGGACTGATTGGAAGGCACTTCTAATTCAGAGATGATGTTTTTATGTTTCATATTTTAGTACTCATAGTTCCTGGAACACTGCTCTGTTTGTGATAGTTTGAAATTTAAAAATGGAACCCATCCAGGGCCCTTTTACCTCTAACATTGGCTGCATAACGCAAGGCACAGAAGCAGTTTGACACTGGGCATTTCTAAATGTCAGGCTAGGCTGTTGGATGACTGACAGGCAAACCAGAGAGACAGGCAGAGCATAAAATTTGAGCTAGTGATAGAATCTGTGCCGGACCCAGTAACTGACAGGCTGCTAGTGACCCAGGCAGGAGATCTGCTAAGTCCTTCCTCTGGAGCTGGAGCCCCACATTTGTCAGACATCCTAGAAATCATATCTGGCTGCTCCAGGCAGTGACGAACGTGGATGTGCTTCACTCTGGTGGGCTCACTTGTTAAGTCTTCTCTGGTTAGCAGAGTGATTTATCTTGGGGGCTGTTCACCTTGGAATTGAGTTCTTATCTGTCCCACTGTGCCTGTCCCATGGAGATGTCTGGCCTGAGTGAGTGAGTGAGAAACTCCATCCACCTGTGTTGTCATTCAGGGACACAGATGTTTTGGATTCATGGCTTTTCCTCGGTGCCTGGAGAGATGTGGGTGTTGTCTGAAGTGGTCCTGTATTCAGTTGTTGGCCCACTCGGGGAATTCTGAAAGCTGAGTGTATTCTAACCCAGAATGGCACACCTCACTAAAAGAGCCATGCACAGGCTTTGTTGAGACTGCCCTCATTCAGATTAAAAGTTGGAAAATATATTCAGTCTTTGCGGCTGGGAGTGGAGTGCCCCATGCCCCGACCCTTGTCACTGACACATTGGGTGGCACATCTGACTCGTGCCCAATGGGGATAGTCATGGCTTTCACCTCAGTGGTCTTCTTCTGGCCTGTGCCCACCTGAGAGCCACATCACCTGCTCTTTGGTGAAGTAATGGGACTTTATCCCAAGTTCCAATTCCTCACCTCCTCTCTCTCTAGATCAGAGATCTCAAGCCCGTGTGATCACATGGCCAGACAGATGAGACAGGGGGGAGAGAGGCCAGGGTAAGAGACACTAGGGGTGCTAGGCACTGCGGCAAACTGGAGAAGAGGTGACCCATCTGCGGGGAACACCTGCTACTTAGCTTCAGCCAGCTGTTGCCAAGAAAGAACTCGAGACCTAAGAGTTTCAAGAGAAACTGTAACGACAGAATAATACAAAATCTTTGGATTTTGTATGTGGACAGCAAATTAATATTTTAAAGAGAATGAGACAGACAAAAACTGCTATGTGTTAGATGGGATCTGGGGCTCCACTTCCGGTCACTCTAAGAAGCAACTTCTTTCCATGCCTTCGGATCTCCCTAGACCTCCCACCCCACCCCTGCCTCTCCCTGCCTCTCAGTACTATACATGAGCATGTAGGAGGGATCCAGCCCTGATATCAGGGCTCAGTGTTATCAGTGAGATAACAGATGAGCTGGGTATGGGGTCCTGGGGAGATGTTTGCCTTTCACCCATAGAAACCTCATCCCACAGGAGAGAACACTTAGAGAGGCGCCTTCCTCCTTCAACCCCCTTCATAGCCTTTGAAACCCAACCAGCCTCTTTATTTCCTTGGTCAAGAAACTAAGCCAGTTATATTTTGTTAATACGGCTAAAATAAGGTAAGGGATCATGTCTGCAGAAGAATTGGAGCTTATATATTCCCTGAGAAGGAAACAACATACATTTGATTTTTGTGATCTATCAAAAGCCTAGTCTATCTAATATAATATCTATATAATAATATAATCTATTTAAACTCTTTCTCTGGTGTCCCATTATGATAAAATATTCAACTCAGGACTCCTTAAGGAATGATCCTTTATAAATTTATAGTACCTTTAAATAAAATGTGACAAACACATAATGTTTACAGAAACTACTGAGGAACTACCTTTTTTTAAAGTTTTTTTTTTTTTTTACAGTATATAGATCATGAAATGTCAGTGGTCAAAGTTGATAGGTTTTGTTATTAGAAACTATCAGCAATAAAGACGTAGACATAGTGAATGGACTTGAGGACACAGGCGGGGAGGGGAAGCTGGGGCGAAGTGAGAGTAGCATCGACACATATACACTACCGAATGTAAAATAGGTAGCTAGTGGGAAGCAGCCGCATAGCACAGGGAGATCAGCTCGGTGCTTTGTGACCTAGAGAGGTGGGATAGGGAGGGTGGGAGGGAGGCTCAAGAGGGAGGGAATATGGCGATACATGTATGCATATAGCTGATTCACTTTGTTATAAAGCAGAAACTAACAGCACTGTGAAGCAATTATACTCCAATAAAGATGTATTTAAAAAAAGATATGGGGATATATGTATATGTATAGCAGATTCACTGTGTTATAAAGCAGAAACTGATACACCATTGTAAAGCAATTATACTCCAATAAAGACGTTAAAAAAAAAACAAATTGTCAAGGCGGCCATTCATCCACAGCGTTTGTTATCAGGTGTACTAGATGTTAGTGTAGCAGCAGTGAGAGGAATTTGTGACTTTGTAATATCTTAACTGTCAAGAACATAAGTAGTGGACTCAGGGAATGGTGTCTGGCAACTTCACAGTCAGAAAGTTGGGGATCTGAGTCAGAATTAGGTCACAAAAATTTGGTTGTGCTGGGGCTTCCCTGGAGGTGCGGTGGTTAGGAGTCTGCCTGCCAATGCAAGGGACAGGAGTTTGAGCCCTGGTCCAGGAAGATCCCATATGCCGCGGAGCAACTAAGCCCACGCACCATAACTACTGAGGTACGCTCTAGAGCCCTCAAGACACAACTACTGAGCCCACGTGCCACAACTACTGAAACCCACATGCCTAGAGCCCGTGCTCCACAACAAGAGAAGCCACCGCAATGAGAAGCTCACGCACCACAAGGAAGAGTAGCCTGCGCTCGCCGCAACTAGAGAAAGCCCGTGCACAGCAACAAAGACCCAACGCAGCCAAAAATAAATAAATAAAATAAATTAAAAAAAATTTTTTGGTTGTGCTAAAATATACTATCTTGACAGAATGTCTTTGAATGGCAAATCGATCTGTACTAGTTTCACTCTGTGTAAAGCAAGAGAGTTCTCTCGACGTGGGATTTCAGGGAGGTGGATTGTCCCGTGCTCTTCTTACCTAGGCAGTGGAGGCTTTGGTTGCCTCCTATGGGAGGGAGGTGGTGTTGGGAGCACCGTGAAGCACAGAGGTGAGCAGGGACCTTGAGCTGAGGGGTGATGGGTTGTTCAGACCCCCCGGGGCAGAGTTGAGCCACGTGCCTGGCCCTAAGGAGAGTGAGGCCCCAACCTGGAGGGGTTCCCTCACCCCGGAGAAAATGGGCATCTCCAGTAGTCAGGGTACCTGGGTGCTGAAGGGCACTGTAAGCTGTCACCTGCCCACAGCGTGCTAAGAATGGACCTTCCAGATTGTGCCGACATTTCTTGGGTCTCTAGGTTGACTGTTTAGTTTCACCAAACTGTAGCATTAGATGTAAATCCAGAATCCTACACAAGGGTTGGGATTTAGATGAGTAAGCACGGAGAGTCCTAAGAACACAGAGACCTCGTAGTAAAGAGCACAGGCGTGAGAACCCATTACACCTGGGGCCAGATCCTGGCATCACCTTTCATAGGTGACCACCTCTTTCTAAGTCTCGATTTCTTCACCTGTGAAATAGACCTATTTTGTGGTGAGACTTTGATGACATAATTTTTATTTGCTCATTATCAATTTAAGCACAGCATTTATAGTACTATTCAGGTCCGAAGTGTCACAATTTAATAAATTAGTGGATCGAGAATGAAGTTCTCTCTTGTGACTCCTTTTCCTTTAAAATCCAATCTCCGTGATGAAGATTATTGATTGACCCTGTTGCTCTTCTTAAACTATTTATTTATTTATTTTTGGTTGCGTTGGGTCTTCACGTTCGCACTCGGGCTTTCTCTAGGTGCAACGAGCGGGGGGGCTGTTCTTTGCTGCGGTGCACGGGCTTCTCATTGCGGTGATTCTCTTGCTGCAGAGCAGCTGCTTTAGGCGCACAGGCTTCAGTAATTGTGGCACGGGGGCTCTAGAGCGCAGGCTCAGTAGCTGCGGCGCACGGACGTAGGTGCTCGGCAGTATGTGAGATCTTCCCGGACCGGGGCTACGAAACCGTGTCCCTTGCGTTGGCAGGCGGATTCCTAGCCACTGCACCACCAGGAAGTCCCGAACCAGTTGTGTTCATGTGCTGGGAGACAGCAGATGAGGCCCTGAGCCATTTCCCTGCTTAGAGGTTGGTGAAAGCTGTAGAGGGCTGAGTTCTATCGTAATTTGAACTTCCTTCGCAGAGACCTTCTTCCTTCACGAGAGCTGCAAGAACAAGGTAAGAGAAAGGGGCAATTTCCTGCAGTAAGTGAGGAAGTAAAGAGTACGGGTGCTTGAATTTTTTAGAGTCTGAAAGGAAAAAAATAGCTTCCATGGCAAGGTGCCTGAGTTGGCCTCCACTGGGGAGTGGTGTTGCTAAAGTTATCATCACTGATTCCTTCTTCCCCCAGCTCACACTTCAACATACTAAAGCTTTGACCTGAACGAGAAACAATATTCTGTGAACCTTCTTTTGTAAATTTTTTGTTCCCTTTTCTTGCCTCTGATCTGTGAGCGACTGGGTCAGTCATACTCACCTAGAGTTAAGGCAGCCTGGGCAGCTCCATCTTAGAGAAATCACCTGCTGGGCCAGCAGGATGCCTTACCACCCACCGTGACCTGGTCACCCAGAAACAACTTTTAGTTGCGTAAGACATACTTTCCGGTTACCAGGACATGTTAAAGGCATTAGCAACCCTGGGCCAGATATGAACTAGGGCTCTTCTTATCTGCACTGTGTGAGGTGTGTCCCTCAAGAGTCTCATTTAGTGCTATCTTCTGCTCAGCTGTTATGAGGTCTTAAAAATAGCACTGCTTTGTTGGGTGAAACATCCTGAAGGAGAATGGAGTCAAGAAGCCCCTGGATGCCTTCCTTCAGATGATGGAAGTAGTGCATTACATTTAGAGAGCACTTTTAACTTCTCAAAGCTCATTCAAAAACTTAATAATTTTATCCTGGCAGTAATAGCCTTTGTCAGGATGGGCGTAACTTTCTTGTTGATTTCACAAGCACTCTATATATTGCATGAATTGAAACCACCTGGTAAAATCCTGTAACAGGCCAGAGATTATAGTCAGCTGTCCCCCTCCCCAGCTGAATCCTGTATAGCCATTAAAATGATGCTAATTGTCCCCCTCCCCAGCTGAATCCTGTATAGCCATTAAAATGATGCTGTAGAAACTCTGGAATTTCTGACGTGTAGAATACTTTTTACACGGACAAATGTTCACAGTATTTTACTGGAAAAATTGGGCTATAAACAATATGTTCAGTGTGCTGCTGTGTGGAAAAAATGTCATATTTCTTTCAGACTAATGTTGTTTTCTGTTAACATTTTTAAAATAAGGATACATTTTACAATGTATTTGCCCCACTCTTACATGATTCTTATTACAAGAATGGTAAATCTTATATTTGATAGCATTTGGGGATCAATTAGGATCTCTCTCCCTCTCTCTCAAATCCCTATCTATGTAAATAACTGAACAAGGATATCTACCAAAATCTTAACAGTGATTATCTCTGGTGGAGGACTGTGGGTGATTTAATTTTCTTTTTCTTTCCTTTGTGTTTTCCAAATTTTCTGAGCAAATATATTAATTTCAACAGTGACTTTTAAATACTTGATTTATAATGTGTGTTAGTTTCAGGCATACAGCACAGTGATTCAGTTATACATATTTAAGATTCTTTTCCCTTACAGGTTATTATAAAACACCGAGTATGGTTCCCTGTGCTATATACAGTAGGTTCTTTTTGGTTACGTATTTTATATATAGTAGAGTGTATATGTTAATCCCAAACTCCTAATTTATCCCTCCCTGGCCCCTTTCCCCTTTGGTAAGCATAAGTTTGTTTTTAAAAAGATAGTATACAGATACTTAAGACCCCAAGACCCCTTAATCAGGGCAGTGCACTCTAACAGAGAAAGATGAGGTTCTTTTCCCATGATTATTATCAAGTAGCAGATAGAGAATCAAAACAGCTACAAATACCTCCTGCAGAAATGGTTAAATGTATTTAGAGAGAGGTTGCTTTGGGGAAAAGGGAATATAAATAAGTGTAAATATTGTGTTTTAAGAGCTTTTTCTTGGTCATAGGTATTTCTGTACAATGTAAGAATATCAGATGGGAAAGACATTATAAGACACTAATAAATTCCTACTTGTTTTTGTGGTTGATTCGTTCACAAGTGTTTTCCTCATAGAACAGGGAGACTACAGCTGTTTCCATTTTATAGATGAGGAAGGGGAATGAATAGCACTGCTGAAGTGGTATGATTAGTAAATGACAGTGGAATTCAGATTTCCTAATTTGGTTTTCACTCCCCAAATACTGAAGGTGCAGAGGAGGCTTGGATACACCTTTTGCATCATATATGGGAAAAAGCATTCACCAGGTACTCGGTGTTACTGCCATACTTGTATAGATTCACAGCCTGCCTGGGATAAATGTCCTTTATTCATCATCTTAACCCAGACCTCTACTTGAGAGCCTGATTTATGGCGGAAACATAGGCTAGTGTTGTTTCTGTTAATACTGGGCTGAACTTAACATATGAAACAGCTTTGCTAGACTTGGGCCACTAGCTTTGGGGATGATCCGTCCATTTGGCATAAATCCTGCACAGACTAAGAGCGTGTCTGTCAGAACTGGCCCTAGGTAGGGGGGTGCCCAAGGACTACTACTCAAGGACTCAGAAGACTGCTGCTGTGGGATATCAAGTTTGTGTTTTTAGACTTGCTGCTGTTTGTTGTTATGAAATCCTGAGACCAGTAAGGGCCGAGACTAATGAGGTTGACCATGGTGCCAGCTGCAGAGATGCTAGTGGTCAGAGAACTTCCCACAGAGGGATAGCAGTAGGCAGTGCCAGCCCCTTGGTCTCAACATGACCCTGCTGTGAGTGACCACATCTACCATCACGTGACTAGAGACAGAGTTATTTAAATGAGCATTTATTGGCATTTCACTGTGGTACTTTAGTTTGCATCTTTATTATGAGGGAGCATAGAAATGAATGAGAGGCTGGGACAGCTGATTTGGACATGAGGAACCATAAAGACTTTGCTTCTGTACGACTCTGTAAAGAGGTTTGAAACCCAGTAACTGATGAAAGATCCCTTTAGCTACCTATGTTGGTATTTACTTTCTAACCAGGTATAAGTAGCAAATTAAACCTGTTTGTGACAGTGCTTTTTCTTTTTTTCAAACGCTGAGCCAATATCTTTATCTTTATAAAATATCTGGGTTTGTGAAGATAAGCAAATTTAAACGCTAAATAAGATATGCTTAAAGCCATGAAGCTAATTCTGAAGACTATACTGAGAAATGCCGAGATTTGTTTTGTTTTGTTTTTTCTGTTAGTGGGTATTAGATGCATTTCGTAATCAGAGATGAATTGAAATACTTTATATGTCAAAGGTATACTTTACCCAGTAATGTATATGCCTGATACACAGTAAATGTAAACATCCTTAGTATATAAATATATATACACATACACAAGAAATGAAGATGTGAGTCTTTCGGTGTTAACAGGTTCGATGAAATCTCTGAAGATTCTTCTAGGTCAAATGGTAAATTTCACCGTAGAATGATAATTCTGTAACAACTTTCAGTAAACATGTATGATGCGTTGATATAAACGTAATTTTAGAAAAGTTAAAATGAGTCATTTTTCTTTTTTCATTGAAGTCAATAAATAACCACAATTTCGTCTCCCATCAGCTTCATGGCCGATAATTCTATTCAGGTATTTCTGTGTATCCTTGACATTCAACGCCGAACTTAAATGGTTAAGAGGAATCGGTTCATAATCAAGTCCATTGTTTTCTCCAATTTCTTCACAGTATCCTTACTCCTAGTTAGATTTGGCTGAGTTTGTTCTTTAAATAACCCTTGGATGGTTTCCAAATTAGAGCCAGGAGAGAGATTCTTAGCCAGCCATAATTTTAGAGGAGCTGTAAAAAAAAAAATGCCATTGCCAGAAAGCATATGGAATATCTTGTCAACCCAGAGATAAGCAGTTGTTTGGGATGGATATTTCTCACTTATAATAGCAGGCCACATGTTCCTGTGCTGTCAGAAGCGTTTTGCCTCTCCCTTTCAGGGGTGATGTGGCAGTAAAGGGTAGCTTTCATCTGGAGTGGTGCCTTTTATTAGTAGGAATGATGACAGGATATAAAATCAAAATATTGCTTGCACCGTCGTCTTTCAGCTTATACTGTTGACTATAAACGAGGGAACGTATTGGTGCTATTTAAAGGGAAGGAACTCACGTTTATTGAACTTTTATATGTTCGTGTGCTCACTTAATCCTCACAGCAATTCTAAATGGTAAATGTTCATCCCTTCTTAACCACTTTAGAAAACAAGCTTCAGAGCTGCTAAGTAACTTGGCCAAGGTCACATAGATGGGGGTGGCTGTGATCTGAATCGAAGTTGATCTGATCTCAAAGCTCAAGTTCCTTGGGCTAGACCATTCTCTTAAGCCTTCTGGTTTGTGCATGCACAATGACTGTCACTGAAATACCGAATTCAATTAGCACAATAAACATATCACAAAATAGGGATCTATTTATGATTTTAAATGAAGAATGCTGACTACTGTTGTTACTTTTTTTTTTTTTTTTTTTGGCGGTACGCGGGCCTCTCACTGTTGCGGCCTCTCCCATTGCGGAGCACAGGCTCCAGACGCGCAGGCTCAGCGGCCATGGCTCATGGGCCCAGCTGCTCCGCGGCATGTGGGATCCTCCCGGACCGGGGCATGAACCCGTGTCCCCTGCATCGGCAGGCGGACTCTCAACCACTGCGCCACCAGGGAAGCCCTGCTGTTACTTTTAACTTTCAAAATTGGAAAGTATTAAGCTTGAGTTACTGTTAAAAGCATATAAACCAAGCAAATTATTAAAAAACTGAAAGGCATTATCACTATAACAAAGTCTTAATGTAAATGGAAAATAGTTGAGTTCATAATACGTTCATAATAAAAGTATAAACAGGACTGACGGGAATTAGATTTTTGAAAGCGGTAGACTAATTGTTTTTTCTTTCTAGATAGAATGTGTACTTTTAATCTATACATATAATCTTTGTTTAAAGTCTTTCTTTTTTTTTTTTTTTTGGTATTGGATGTCAAGTGTCCGATGGGCTATCTCTCGGGGAAACTTGGAAGCAGAATGAAAAGAGCATGAATCCTTAAGTCAGATGGCCCGAGTCTAAGTCCTGGTTCTGCCACTGACTGGCTTGGTGACCTCGTGCACATGGTAAACTTGGAAAGCCTTGGTTGTCTCATTTGGAAAGTAGGAACCATAACATTTCCTAGGTTGCTGCAAAAGCCCCAGTGAGATAATATTTATGGAACTATTGTGAATACACAGAGTTCTGTGAGTCAAAAGTGACGATACTTTCTATCAAACATACAAAAGAAAACTTGGGTCTTCTTGGGTGAGTATTTTTAGTGTGAGACGTGGCTTAGTGATCTGAGTGAGCAACCATGGCTAGTTTTCATGCTCTAAGGCCACAGTCCTGGTACCGGAGACCGAGGCTGTAAACCACACTCCTGACATACTGCATTAAGGATGTGGCTTAGAGTTTAACTGGGTGATATGTGACCGTATAAACTTTCTTGTGTCGACTCTCTAGGGATGTTCCCAGGGGCTTTTTACTGAGTTATTTGGCTAAGCTTCTAGGCCAGAGATAAGATTCTGGGACCATAGGAAGTTTATCTTGCCTTTCAGAGTGAAAAGAAATACTGTTGAGCAAATCTGGAGAACCATGAAATCTCTCTGGTGTGCTGATATATTCTTTTAGCCTGGATGTATTATGTGTTCAATAAATAGTTTCTCCAGTAGAAAACAGTGATCAACTCATTGGGTAGATGCTTCTCTGATACTTACAAGCAGGTAAGGTCTGTATGTAGTAATGATATGTATTCATGATGTTTCAAGTGTGAAAAACCCAACTCAAATGAGCTTGCAAAACGGGAAGATTATTTGCTAGTGTAATTAGATAGTCCAGGTGATGACGTTGGCTTCAGACACAGTTGAACTGAGGATTTAGACGATGTCATCAGAATTCTCCTCTGTGTCTTTTGGTTGGCTCTGCTTTATTTTCAGGCAGGTTCTCTCTGTGGGGACAAAGAGACCCACGGCGGCTCCAGGCCCTTAGCATCCTCACTGCTGTAGATCTTGGAGAAAAGAATGTGTTTCTAAACTCTTCTCTACCATCCCTATTAATTCTGAAGAGTACTTTTAATGGCCTTGCTTAGGTCATGTGCCTACCCTTGAACTAAACAGCGTACCTAGAAGGGTGTGTTATTCTGACCATCCAGCCTGAGCTGTCTGCTCATCCCTGTGGTTAGAAATTATGGTATTCAATTATAGTAGGGGGTTAGGATGGAAAGAGCACCACAGTGGTTCATCAGCACCTTGTGTGCTTTGTCGAGCATATATGGACATGGCATTGTGATTGGATGTCAAAGAAATGCCTTCTTCCGTTAACATCGTCTCTGATTAGAGAGGTGATTAGGGAGGAGGGAGTCTCGAGGAGTAGATAACTGATGACAGATAAGTTGCTCCCTTTGGCCAGATGGCTGGACCTCCGAGTGTTTCAGTGCCCCTCTCAGGAATCCTCCAACCGTTTTCCCCCGACCTCTGGCCTCACCCCACCTCCATAAAACCTCTATCTGTGATCTCTTCCTATCAGCCTGACATGAAAGTGTAGACCAAATGAGATTTAATTGCCTCTGAAGAACATTTACACTGGAGTGTTTTTCAAAGATAAGCTTTTAAGAGCCAAAGAATAAAGAATTACCATGAAACAATGGACAGAAGGTCTGTAAATGGGGGTCAGGCAGCCCTGCCCTGCAAATCCTCGAGGAATACGGTGCAGGCGGGCCCCTAGTCTGCTGCGGGCTACAGTCTCCAGCCCCTGTGTTCTGAAGAATCAGTTTGGACATAGCTGAAAGCCGGCAGATGAGAGCCCTCCCGTTGGAGAGCAAAGAACCACCTCGGGACGGTCCATTGATTCCTTCCACAAATGTTGATGGAGTTCCTGATCCATGCCAGCTCTGAGTCTGGGTTCTGAGGCTACATCAAGGAGCACAGCAAAGTTCCTGACCTAACTGGGTGTTCATTCTAGGACAGGAGAGAGAGCAACAATAAATAGAAAGGCAAATGAATGAATGTGTTGGCAGAGAAGTAAAGCGGAACAGTATGGTGGAGGGGAGAAGCCTCACTGGACAAAGGCCTGATGGAGGAGTGAGATCGAGCTTTAGAGAGTTCCAGGCAGAAGGAACAGCAAGTACCTGGGCCTGAGATGGGCCGCGCTTGGCGTGACAGAGGAACAGCAGGTGAGGTAGCTGGAGCCAGAGTGCTGGGGGCCTCGGAGGCCACTGTAAGGACATGGACTCGTACTCTGAGAGAGGTGGGAAGGCCCTGGAGAGGTGACATGCCCCTTCACCCCGGTAAAGACCTGAGAGCTGGGTAGCTCGTTTTGCGTTGCTGGATGGAGTGGGACGGGGTTCATGTAGCTCCCTACCAGCTAAGTGGAACCCTCGCTCCTTGGCAGTGGAAGAGAGTGAGTGAAGACAAAATGGTGGCATCTACAGAGAACAGGAGTGTGAAACAGAAAGGCTTTACTCCTCCTATGGCGGCTGGGTTCCAGATTAACCATGAGCTATACACTTGCCATCTGAGCGGCTCCTGCAGCATGTGTATTCTTCCCTTCCCCTTTTCTCTCAAGAGTCAAATCTAGTAGTGTTCTCCCGTACAGCGTTGCTTGGGAGTAGGGTTCCCAGATTTAGAAAAGAAAAAGAAAAAGAAAAAAAACCAGGGACACCCAGCAAAACTTGAATTTCAGATAAACAGCAAATAACTTTTCAGTATGTCCCAAATGCCGCATGCCATCTGGTATTTTATCTGGTACTCTGTCCCGTGCACACTAGCTATCTTGGTCTCTCCAGATTCTCAGCTCTGTCTCCTTTACTCAGGCTCCCCCTGAGGGTCCCCTCCATATGCCACAGCCTGGAACCCCTTAGGCAGAAAGCAAGGCCAGCTGTTGGGCTCACCATCCTTCTTTGCCTGATGGCCAGTGTCTTGAAAACCTGTTTCATACACACTATCTTGTCCTAGTTTTATTTTATTTTTCTCTATTGTCATTTCAGGAGGGAGGGTAAATCTGGTCCTTCTGTCTCACCTTGGCCAGAGGTGGGTGCACAAGAGGCAGTATCATAGGAGTTTATCTCTCCTGGAGTTGTAGCTATGCTTGCAAAACAGCTGAATTAAAACCCACCTCTTGGAGGGAATCAATCTATTTTGTAGACTAAAAGGATACGAGGGAATCAGGCAATGCCAGTTCCCATTCCCTTTTTCCTTCAGGCCTGGATTGGAGGAGGATTGCAACCCAAGAGATACCTGAAAGTACTGGGGTCTAGTGGTCCTGGGATTCAAATCATGTCCATAGCTTAGAGCAGTCCAAAGAGGTATAAACCCCAAAGACTACAGAAGTCAAGTTCAAATAGATTCTGTTCTGTTTCCTTTCTTTCATTGTTTGGTTTTGAACCTGGAAAAATTGTACATCTCACTGCATAAACACGACCTGGGGCTCTGTGTACACTGATAAATGGGAGCGAGAGGAACTGTGTAACTGGCACATATAATGCAGCTGCCTGGGGAAATCGCGTCACAGCACTGATGAAGCAGAGATTTGGGCCCAATCTGCTAGGTCATCAGACTCGGGCGCATTATTGCTCCTCATTTATTTTTAAATAGCTGAACACGATGCTTAGCCTCCTCAGAGACAGGCCCAAGGCTCCCTAATTTGGAATCATCTGAGAAGAATTGAACAGGCAGGTCGCCTCTACAGTGGAAATTAATTATTCACTACGCGTCAAGATGTTGAGAATGATTTGTTACAAGTTTAGACAAACTTTTTGTCGCTCAAGTTCATCCTCATTATTCAAGTGCAGGACCAGCCATCCGTAATGGATTCAAGAAGAAAAACTTGTCAGGCGAAATAAACTGACTGGTTAGAAAGCAACGAGCAGTCTGTGTGTGCTTCGCTGCATTATTTTCATCTAATTGTCAGAGTTGGAATGGAGTTGTAAACATCTCTCAGAGAAGTTTGCTCTTCGCTGTAGATTCTTTCAACTCCCGAGTGATAGGAGGGTGTAAGCCCTCAGACCACACAGCAGCGGGTGGAGGGCCCGGCCGGGTACCATTACCACATCCATCCTTGGCTTGGAAGCTGGCTTCCTGCTGGTACTCAGCTTCTCAGCCCCCTCCACCTGGATTTTTCTTGCTCGGGCTGTTTGAAAGTTGTTTCCCTAGGGCTGAAATTGTCTTGCTGAGCCCCTGAGAGAGATATCCAGACTAAATGTAAACAATAGGTTGTTGTTGTGTTTACACAACACTCAGCTATGACATTGACATCTTTGAGGGATTAAGTGAGGCAGGCAAATGTGCTTCCTGCCTTAAGAAGTAGGGGGCAGACGTTTGTAATCAAAGCAAACAAATCTATCTGCTACATTCTATTCAAATGTACGTGGTGAGGGGAGTTTATGTGGCCACGTATAGACATGAGAGGGAATAAGGTGTAAGGCTTGTTTAGATAGGATACTTGTGGGGTCATTAGGCAACCTCACCTGTTCCCTGGGCATGCTCTGTCTTCCAAATTACTACTTTTTTTTTAATTAGTTGAGCAAAGCTGCCAAAATCTAAATCATAGAACTTCCCACAACCTCAAATTTACCTTGAGTTAATTTCCCTGACTGCTCACATGCAAAAGATCATGAGGGCTGCAGAGCTTTCACACTTTCTGAGAGGCTATGTCTTTGTCAGAAAATCCCGTTTCTGTGCAGGTCTCTGCCCTTTGGCTGTACAGCCATGGCTTCTCATGGACCTTGCTGGTGGCCGTCACCTCACCAATAAGCCCCAAGGTGTAGGGAGAAAACTGTCTGACCCTTTGCAAACGTCTGGTCTGTCTTTCCTATCTTTTGGAGGTTTTCTGTAGTCATCAGCTCCATGAAGACATTTTAGGGCCAAATTAACCCCCAAGAAAGAATTTGCCACGGTTGTCCGCCAAGAAATCTCATGTTACTGTGAATGTAATAGCAACTGTATGTTTCTTGGGTGTCGGTTACACCTGTTGGTGCTACTCATTATTCTTCTTAGTGAAGAGTTTCTAAGTTACTTAGGATAGTTACTTAGGCAAACAGATTATAAATATGACCACTGAAATGAAATAGACTCATTTCCCTTTCAGAAGCAGTTATGGGCTCACAGAGGCAGTAGTCTCTGGCAAAAGAACGCAGCTTTTCCATCTAATGACCCCTTTGGCCTGTGTTCGGGAAGGGCGGGCTGTACTGGGCACTGACTTGCCGGTGACCTCTTCCAAGTGCCAGAGGTATGTTCCTGAGCTCGATCTGGGCTTTGATGCCGCTGCTCCCCAGGGGGCAAGCTGACGGCGGAAACTCCGGCTCTCTTTAAGCCCTTGGGAGAGGCAGCAGGTGGTGGTGTGTGGGTTTCCATCAAATAACTCAGTTGTCAGCAGAAGGATCACTTTGCAGCCACCCCAACCAACAGAACGAGTTTGTTGGCAGAGGTCTCCCTGCCCACTGGGGAAAGGAGAGGAAAACCCCATGGTTTCCCTTCAGGGCCTAACCTTTGTCACCAGGGCTCAGGAGGATGGGACTCAGGCCTTTTCCTGTATCGCTGGGGATGGACAGGTTTGCTTGTAACTCTGAAGCTGAGCAGCGTGGCTATAATCGAGCTTCTGCTCCACTGGTGCATTTGCAGAACGGTCCTCCGGTTTGCCTGTTTCACACCCTCCCACTTCTGCAGCTTCCTGTTTGCAAACAGATTTGCTTGTTAAATGGAGAAAACCAAGTCTGTGTGCATTTGTGTCAGGGAAAGGAGGAGGAAAGCCAGTCTTCCTGGAGGAAGGCAGCTGGGGTTGAGTCTGGATCAAGAGAAAAAGATTCTGTTTGAGAAAATAAGATTCCATAGGATGGTTTTTCCGTCTTTTTATTGTGTTCTTTTTGAGCATAGGAATGGTCTGTCCATCTCTAAACCTAAAAGGCAAGTGTACCGTCTTGATAATCATGATTTTTTTAATACCAAGATTTCTTCATGTATAAAGTAACTCTCCTCTTTTGAAGAAAAAAAATGAGGCATTCTTGCAACCTCTTGAATTCTGGCATTTGTGCTTCTAGGAGAGGCTTCACTATGCTTTTTTAGAAAAAGAAGGTAAGTTGCATTTCCCAGGAAACATGGTAAAAGCACATTTGTATTGTCCAAATGCTCTTCTTGCTGATTTAGAGGATTCTCAAAAGATTTATGTCTTGGGCAAGGGTTCATACTATTTTAGCAAACTTTTCAAAAGATGAACATTAGGAAGAGATGCTTATCAAGCATGATTTCCAAAAGGCCTGAAAAAACTCTGAAACCGAAGTAAAGAACTGTTCATTCCTAGTGGAAGAGTCATGCTATTTGATAGACAAGATAGTCTTCTTTTAAAAGTAGTCATTGCAGTGCAGTATGTTAAGCGCTACGATAGAAAGTGAACCAGTGCTGTAGGAGCCCCGAGGACAGCAAGAGAGGGAGTGATCACTGCAAGCCAGGGAGTGGGGAAGGCTTCAGAGAGGAGCTGACACTTGAACTAGACTTTAAAGGAAAAGTAGAAATAGAACAGATGGAGAAAATGGAAAGAACATATTCCAGGGAGCAAGAAAGGCATAAAGGAAGAGAGCAAGACAGGGAAGAGCTGGACAAAGTGGGTTGTATGAAGAGGTCAGTGCGGCCAGAGGTGGAAACACATAGAGGAAAATGATCCTGGAATGATAGTTGGGGAACCTGGACTTCATCCTATAGAACATAGCCTATAGAATAAGTTAGCCTGTCAGTGATGTGCACTTGAAGGTTTTTGAACAGGAGATGACTTTAGGTTTGTATTTTAAGACAACTGACTCTGAAGCAGTATAACTGAGTACCTGGGAAAGGCAAAGTTAGAAGCCCCACTAAGACCAGGCATAAAGTTATTGTCCAGAGACATGAGGGCCTTGACTTCAGACACTGGGAATAGGGATGAAGACAAGGTGACATAGTCACAAAATATTTCGATGATGTAGAAAACAGGATTTGGAAGTTGACTTGTTTTGGGGGGAATCGGGGCAGTCTGCTAGCGTGTTGAGGGCAGGAGCTAAAATACAGCTCTGAGTTCTAAGGGAATGAATGGAGGTAGAGAAGAGGCAGCCATGAGGATAGAGGAGTCTTTATTTCCAGAAGCTTGAATGTTCAGGAAAAGCAGAAAGCTGAGTAGTCTTTGGTGGGAGGACATGGGGGTGGTGCATGGCCATCCTGCTGTGTGTGTCATAATGAGGGCAACTTAAGTTTTTGGTGGCAGTAGTTGGTGGAGGGGGGCGGGTAGGACCAAGTAGGAAGAGAATAAATAGAGATATAAGAGCAAGCGGATAGTTAGTGGGCAGAGGTTCCTGAAGAGACATGAGCAGGGTCTGGGAATCAAGAATTAGGTAAAGGAGAGAAGTCGAATTCAAAAAAGCCACCGTGGCAAGTTGAGGTTGCTGAAACCCTCAGTTCTACCTTTTCGGTAACAGTGCCTCCACAGGCTTGGAATTCTTCACCTTGGAGCGAGCATCTTAGAGTTCTTTCCTGTCTCTGCTGACCTCCCTAGAAGGGACAGGGAATCCATTTCAAGTTGGTTCTGGCTCTTGGAGATGGGCTGTGCCAGGAAGCAATCAGTATGATGTTGGACTCTCCTGTCTCCAATCATGACATCGAGCTCCTGCCCTCCCCACATTTTTTTTTTTTTTTAATCTATGTGCTTTCCTTTGGGCTTTAGTTTGAAAACATGTGCGGAAATAAAGTGTCTTGTAAAGGGTTGTCTGACACTTAATGGAAATAGTACCTTTACCTGACAATGTGACCACATAAAATACACTTTCTTTCTTTCTTGGCCTTTATTATGTTGAGGTAGGTTCCCTCTATGCCCACTTTCTGAAGAGTTTTTATCATAATGGGTGTTGAATTTTGTCAAAAGCTTTTTCTGCATCTATTGAGATGATCATATGGTTTTTCTTTTTCATTTTGTTAATATGGTGTATCACATTGATGGATTTGGGTATATTGAAGAATTCTTGCATCCCTGGGATAAATCCCACTTGATCATGGTGTATGATCCTTTTAATGTGCTGTTGGATTCTGTTTGCTAGTATTTTGTTGAGGATTTTTGCATCTATATTCATCAGTGATATTGGTCTGTAATTTTCTTTTTTTGTAGTATCTTTGGTTTTGGTATCAGGGTGATGGTGGCCTCATAGAATGAGGCTGGGAGTGTTCCTTCCTCTGCAAATTTTTGGAAGAGTTTGAGAAGGATGGGTGTTAGCTCTTCTCTAAATGTTTGATAGAATTCCCCTATGAAGCCATCTGATCCTAGACTTTTGTTTGTTGGAAGATTTTGAATCACAGTTTCAATTTCATTACTTGTGATTTGTCTGTTCATATTTTCTGTTTCTTCCTGATTCAGTCTTGGAAGGTTAGATCTTTCTAAGAATTTGTCCATTTCTTCCAGGTTGTCCATTTTATTGGCATAGAGTTGCTTGTAGTAGTCTCTTATGATGCTTTGTATTTCTGGGGTGTTCATTGTAACTTCTCCTTTATCATTTCTAATTTTATTGACTTGATGCCTCTCCCTCTTTTACCTGATGAGTCTGGCTAATGGTTTATCAATTTTGTTTATCTTCTCAAAGAACAAGCTTTTAGTTTTATTGATCTTTGCTGTTGTTTTCTTTGTTTCTATTTCATTTATTTCTGTTCTGATCTTTATGATTTCTTTCCTTCTACTAACTTTAGGTTTTGTTTGTTCTTCTTTCTCTAGTTCCTTTAGGTGTAAGGTTAGATTGTTTACTTGAGATTTTTCTTGTTTCTTGAGGTAGGCTTTTATTGCTATAAACTTCCCTCTTAGGACTGCTTTTGCTGTATCCCATAGGTTTTGGATCGTGTTTTCATTGTCATTTGTCTCTAGGTATGTTTTGATTTCCTCTTTGATTTCTTCAGTGATCTCTTGGTTATTTAGTAATGTATTCTTTAGCCTCCACTTGTTTGTGTGTTTTACATTTTTTCCCCTGTAAGTGATTTCTAATCTCATAGTGTTGAGGTCAGAAAAGATGCTTGAAATGATTTCAATTTTCTTAAATTTACTGAGGCTTTATTTGTGATGCAAGAGTGATCTATCCTGGAGAATGTTCCATGTACACTTGAGAAGAAAGTGTCATCTGCCGTTTTTGGATGGAATGTCCTATAAATATCAATTAAATCTATCTGGTCTATTGTGTCATTTAAAGCTTGTGTTTCCTTATTAACTTTCTATTTGGATGATCTGTCCCTTGGTGTAAGTGAGGTGTTAAAGTCCCCCACTATTCTTGTGTTACTGTCGATTTCCTCTTTTATAGCTGTTAGCAGGTGCCTTATGTATTGAGGTTCTCCTATGTTGGGTAATATATATTTATAATTGTTATATCTTCTTCTTGGATTGATGCCTTGATCATTTTGTAGTGTCCCTCCTTGTCTCTTGTAACATTCTTTATTTTAAAGTCAATTTTATCTGATATGAGTATAGCTACTCCAGCTTTCTTTTGATTTCCATTTGCATGGAATATCTTTTTCCATCCCTTCACTTTCAGTCTGAATGTGTCCCTAGGTCTGAAGTGGGTCTCTTGTAGACAGCATATATATGGGTCTTGTTTTTGTATCCATTCAGCAAGCCTGTGTCTTTTGGTTGGAGCATTTAATCCATTCACGTTTAGGGTAATTATCAATATGTGTGTTCCTATTACCATTTTCTTAATTGTTTTGGGTTTGTTTTTGTAGGTCCTTTCCTTCTCTTGTGTTTCCCACTTAGAGAAGTTCCTTTAGCATCTGTTGTGGAGCTGGTTTGGTGGTGCTGAATTCTCTTAGCTTTTGCTTGTCTGTAAAGCTTTTGATTTCTCCATGGAATCTGGATGAGATCCTTGCCAGGTAGAGTAATCTTAGTTGTAGGTTCTTCCCTTTCATCACTTTAAATATGTCATGCCACTCCCTTCTGGCTTGTAGAGTTTCTGCTGAGAAATCAGCTGTTAACCTTATGGGAGTTCCCTTGTATGCTATTTGTCATTTTTCCGTTGCTGTTTTCAATAATTTTTCTTTGTCTTTAATTTTGGCCAATTTGATTACTATGTGTCTCGGCGTGTTTCTCCTTGGGTTTATCCTGTATGGGACTCTCTGCGCTTCCTGGACTTGCGTGGCAGTTTCCTTTCCCATGTTAGGGAAGTTTTTGACTATAATCTCTTCAAAGATTTTCCTCGGGTCCTTTCTCTCTCTCTTCTCCTTCTGGGACCCCTATAATGCAAATGTTGTTGCATTTAGTGTTGTCCCAGAGGTCTCTTAGTCTGTCTTCTTTTCATTCTTTTTTCTTTATTCTGTTCTGCAGCAGTGAATTCCACCATCTATCTTCCAGGTCACTTATCTGTTCTTCTGCCTCAGTTATTCTGCTATTGATTCCTTCTAATATATATTTCATTTCATATATATTACATTATATATATATTCATATATATTACATTTCAGTTATTGTTCATCTCTGTTTGTTCTTTAATTATTCAAGGTCTCTGTTAAACATTTCTTGCATCTTCTCGACCTTTGCCTCCATTCTTTTTCTGAGGTCCTGGATCATCTTCACTATCATTATTCTGAATTCTTTTTCTGGAAGGTTGCCTATCTCCACTTCATGTAGTTGTTTTTCTGGGGTTTTATCTTGTTCCTTCATCTGGTACATAGCCCTCTGCCTTTTCATCTTGTCTGTCTTTCTGTGAATGTGGTTTTTGTTTCACAGGCTGTAGGACTGTAGTTCTCCTTGTTTCTGCTCTAAAATACACTTTCTGTGCTTCATTTCTTTTTTTGTGTGTGTGTGTGTGGTATGTGGGTCTCTTACTGCTGTGGCCTCTCCTGTTGTGGAGCACAGGCTCCGGACGCGCAGCCTCAGTGGCCATGGCTCACGGACCCAGCCGCTCCATGGCATGTGGGATCTTCCCTGACTGGGGCACGAACCCGTGTCCCCTGCATCAGCAGGCAGACTCTCAACCACCGCGCCACCAGGGAAGCCCTGTGCTTCGTTTTCTTTTATCTCTATAACTTAGGCATTGGGTTTGATTACCACTAAGAATCATCCTTTTAGTTCCAAAATTCTGTGGTGGTGTGGCTCTAACTTGAATTGGTGCCCATTTAAAAGACATGAATCTGAACGAAAAAGTGATACAGAATGTGCTCATCAGTGAGGGAGCCAGTGTTGATGGGCCACATATGTTTAAAGTCCCCATGTCACCTTACCAGGTATCTGCAGTACAAGGGCATTTTGCCTGTGTAAGCAGCGTATGCTTCAGCTCAGAATATATGCCAAGCACACTTGAGAACTTTCGTATTTTGCAGCTGAAATACAACACAGCTGGCCTCCTAAATGATGTAAAGTCTTCCTCTCCACCAGCAGAATTAAAACTAAGAGACTGTTATGGTACCTCTAAGAGAGTGGAGATGCAACCTATAATTATGAATTTATCAGACGGTAGGTGACTTTCCACAAGCAATCCTTAACATGTTACCCTAATCATACTTTCTCCTTTGGAGAATCCAGCCTTGTTTTCACAAATTTGAGTTGCATGGAGGATGGAATAGGGGAAAGAGATGTGTTGCTCATCCTTCAAGGCTGGAAAAAGAAAATTTGATGGGTTTTCTCCTTACCTGAATCTGAGCAACCAAAAAATAGAGGAATCAGAGTGTCAGGGAGATGGGTGTTCAGTAGGTGACCTGGGCGTCTCAAGCCCAGGGTCCTGTGTATATGTCTCCACAGAGCTTAATTCATGCCTTTGTGTCATGTTACTTGTGTTGGTATTTAAGAGTAGCTAATATTTTTCTAATGGCATAGAAGAGCAAGGTGAAATCCGTTGCATTTCTTGTAGGCTCTTCCTTTCAGAGTTGAGTCCCTTCGCATCTCTTATTTGTTCTTGCAACACCCTGGTTAAGTAGTGTTTACCATCCTCATTTTGCACAGGAGGAAGTTAAGGCACAAAGGAGTCAGATTCACCATGGCAGATGAGGGACAGGTGAAGCACTTGAGTCAGGTCCAGCACGTCATTGTCCTTCTCTTTAGACGGAAATAAAAAGAAATTAAATTTTTAAAAAGCAACTGATGTTTGAGTTGTTTGCCTCGTTCTTTGCCTACCTTATAAGAAAGGAATCTATTTGCTTCTGATCAGGGCCTACCATGAAATATGCCCAAATAGGAGAAATAAAAGAGCAAAAATATTGTGGGTCAGTACCCACCATTGGTAAAGTGGAATCCCACTATGCCCGTTGCCTGTATGTTGCAAATGATAAGCTGTCATTCTAGGAGTGTTTTTGAGCACTTGTGTTGTGTCAGGCAGTGTGCCAGGCACTGAGGATACATGGTGAGCCCTCACAGAGCTCCCAGTCTAGTGGGAAGAAGAGGCAAGTAAACAGATGATTCAGATTATATGAAAAATGCTGTGATTGCAGTAGTACAAGATATCACAAAGAGGAGGACACGAGAGAGGAGCCAAGAAAAGGAGCCTCTTTTCTTGGGGATGCTACATAGTTGGGGAGGATTGCCTTGAAAAGATGACTAAAATACATCTGAATAGGTTAGCCAGGTCAAAGAGAGATTCACTTGCTATTTATTCTATCCAGAACACAGGCCTGGAGGTAAAAAGATCCCTGTGAATTAGAGGAGAAACTTAATGAAAGCTGAGTTGGTGCCTGATGAGACTGGAGAGAGAGGCAGAGGCCAGATACGGCAAGACTTCCAAAGCTGTCAGGTATTAGAAGGGCCTTCAGCAGGGAGTGCATCTAATCAGAGCTGTTTCCAATCAGTCATTCTGGGTCTAATGATAGGCTGGAGACAAGACTAAAGGCAGAGAGCCCAGTTGGAGTTTGTTCGCCATCCAGATTGAAAATCCAGGCCTGGACTAGGAGAATGGTATTGAGGATGGAAGTAATCTACATGGGGTGGGAAAGATTTAGTGGAACTTGGTGATCATTGTATGAGGAAAAAGGCAAAGGAGTGAGGCTTCAGGGATGAGGCCTGGGTTTCTGGTTCTGAAACCCAGGGAAATGGTGAGGTAAGGCAGTGGCTCTGAGGGATGGTAGGAGACAGTGAGCTTGCTTTTAGACACCTTTAACTTTATCTTTGAGAAATTCAAGGAGAGATACCCAGGAGGCAGTGGAGGAGGTGTGGACCAAAAGCCCAGTTGAGAGATCTAGTCTGGAGATAAAGATCTGAGTCTGAGTCCTTAGCAAAGGAATCAAAGCTTTTGGGGCTTCGGGGTCAGGGGTGAGATGACCCAGACACACAGCGGAGAGCGGAATGAGGGGAGGACCTATGTGAGAACCAGAAGGCAGGCGCCATATGAGGGAAGGAGAGAGGGAGAAGGGTCATCAGAGGAAATTGAAAAGGAGCATCAAATGCAGCCAAAAAAGACAAATATTGCGTAATGCCTGCCACTTACGTTAAATGGCCGGGACAGGCAAATCCATAGAGACAGGAAGCAGACAAGTAGCTGCCAGGGGCTGGGGAGAAGGGAAAATGGGGAGAGACTGCCAATGGGTATGGCGTTTCTTTCTGAGGTCATGGAAATGTTTTAAAATTAGGTGCTATTAAAAGCTGCACAATTCTGTGAATGTACTGAGAACCACTTAATTGTACACTTTGAAAGTATGATGTGTGAGTTATATCTTAAAGTGTCCTGTATAAAAGGAGCTTCAGTAAACCAAACACCTTAATTATGGGAGAAGTAGAGTTAATGCAAGGTTGCGGGGCAGAGGGATTTTGTAAATTGGTATCAACTTTCACCTGCTTTTCTCTAGATCCTTCAGTAATCAGGCTGAGCCCATCCACCTCTGAGAATCGCATGTGCCTACAAGTTTATGCTTACAATTCAGTAAATTAAAAACAAGAGACCAACATGAGAAGGATGTCTCATTTCAGAACCACAAGACTGTGAAACGTGTTTTTCTTGTTACAATAAGCACAAAGCAGCCACAATGTAAAAGGACTCGGAAGGCATCCAAGGCTTTGAATTACCATCATTTTTCACATCACTCCTGAGTGAACGGTTATTTTTTAAATTTTTAAAAACTTTAACCCAAGAATAAACAGAACCTATTCTTGCAGAAATGGCAATTTAAAATCTTTTGACTTAAGTCAAAAGTGTGTTTTGCATTCCTGCTCCTGTGAGCTTAGCCTCAGCCTTCAATCTTCCTGGGACCCCGCTGAGCTGCTGTCTCCCTGTTGCTTTAATTCTCCAGGGCTACCCGGGGAGTTAAAATGGTTAAGTTAAAATGGAAGCGATGCAAGGAAAATCCAGCCCAGCCACTAGTGAGAGCCGGTACATGGGCAGCAGATTTGGGAGAGCCAGGTTCATGAATCAGTCTTAGGAATTAGTCCAGTTCAAGTTTCTGGCCCTTATGTTTGTAATGATCAGCTCTTAGTAGAACTGTTTTGGGGGACCAACTTTTCAAATGTAAAGGATGTCTATGCATGTATTAAAACTGGGAATGCGGAGGCTCAGAGGAGTGACTGACAATCCCAGCTTCACATGTGGGATTAAGTCAGGGAGCCAGAGTGGAAACCTAGGGCTTCCCCCCTCCTGTGGAGCTCATCATCTTTTCTTGCGACATCAGCTCTCACGTGGGTCCAGCCTTGGGTGTGGGAGATGGGGCACACCTGAGTGAGGACTTATGACATGGACTTGCTAAAGGGCATAGGTGAACCTTCTCTGGGCCTGGACACTCAAGACTGGGCCAAGCCACATCTTTCTGAAATGAGCATGTTAAAAGCCTCTTTGAGGTTCTGATGAAATGCGGCATGACCTTTAGGTAAACTTCTCAGCTAGGCCCTTGGGGACTTGATCACAGAAGATTCCAGCTTGTTTCTTTTTGGAATGCCTCCGAAGACCAGCACGGTCCCTGACGTGGTGTCAGATAGTGGCTCCAGGAGAGAGGACTCAGAACACAGGTCATTTCCAAGTGCTGGGCGGGGGCCTGGCTGCCATAATGGAGCAATGGCTCAGGCTTACTGATACTATGCAGTTCCAAAGAAGCAGAAGAGCAAAACTTGGATATTTGGGTCTAATTCTTTGTTCTCTAGTGGATCCAGCATGCTGGTAAAAGTAGGAACTCATTAGCATGACCAGAGTAGCACAGGGGAGGGAGAAATTCAGTGGTGATTCCTGTCCATTCAGGCCAGGGGTACTAAGTAAACTCCAACTGAAAAGTAGTCAAAAGTTTACTTTAAAGCTGGTTGTGAAGGATGTGGAATAAGTTTTCCAAATGAAATAATAGTAGAAATGGGGGTTGTAGGTAGTAAAAAATTGAGCAGAGCTGGAATTAGCTAACTGATGAAAGGGGAAATCCAGGGAGCGTCACAACAGGGAGCCTCTTGGAGGGGAAGAAGAAAGGAGGTGACTGGGGAAAGAGCTTCCTTAATATAGCCTCCGTATCAGCCATAAAGAAGTGCTGTAAACCCAGGATGACGTCATTCCTAATGTTGGAATTCTCAATCCTAAAGAACTAAATGCTCATTTTTAATTATGGTCATGTAGGGCCGATTAGGCCCTAATCATGCTGACCAAACTCATGGGAGTTTATCAGAGTCTCAGTTTGTTAATTTTTATTTAGAAACATATCTTTCTGATGACTGGAAAACCCCCGATGTGTATCAACTCCATCTGCTAGATAGTGCCTCAGAGTAACCCAATTATCAGATGTATTTAGAAGCAGAACGACAAAAAAATGGTTGGATTTTAAAGAAGGTTTATTGAGTCACATAAAACGTGGAAGCTCTTCTGCTTAGAAACAGACATATTTAGTGACAAAAATAATCAAATTACCCATCTGAGGTTGGTAGGATTGGATGATTACTAACATTTTTATTTTTCACCTTCAGATTTGGTTTCCCTTCGTTGCAATGCAACTCGGTGCATCTCTATAATTGAACAATCTGATTTCACAGGGAGCCCATTTTCAAAAAACCGCTTCTCATTTGCCTTCTCAGGAAACTTCCTCAAGTTCCAAAGCGTATGGATTTCTTACAGTCCCACAGGTGTGGCGGTCCTCTGCAGCTTTTCTGACTTTGATTGTTCGATGTTTTATTTCATACCGTGTATTCAAACCGAAATTTGATGTCCATTGAAGTACATTGAGGAAGTATTGATACCAATGCAGGACCACTCCTTAGAATTTGAGGGATCTGAGTTTTCATTCCCCAGCTGAGTGCTGGGCTTACTGTCTTGCCCATTTGTTAGAAAAACACTTACGGAATACTAGTCCCTGTTGAGAGAAGTGAAATGGCATATTACTACTTTCAACAGAATAACGGTCTAGGAGAATACAGACATGCAAGTAAGCAATTAGAATATTCTAATTGTTATTATAGAGGGATCAATAAATAAAGGCAATGGACCATGGGTAAGGAGGCTCAGAAGTCCAGGGAAGTCTTCATGGAACTGAAACTTGATGATAGATTGTTCAGGCATTTGCTAGATGATAGAATTTGGGGAGGGGAGCAGTTAGTGAGCCCTTCCTAAGCACATGGAACAGCACAGGCAAACAGAGGTATGAGAGAGCCCAGATGTCCTGTGGCCTGTCAGTATCCCTGAAGCATAGTTACAGAGAAAGCAGAGGTGATGTGGGATGAGCCTGGGCTTGGACGGGTAAGTAGGAACCAAATTAGAAAAGGTGTTGCATCTCCTGTAAAATAGTTTAAATATTAGCCTGTTGGTTGTAGGAAGCCAGTGAATTCTTTTGAATAACATATTTTGAAGGTTCTCAGTTCATTTGCATATATTGTCATTCTTATCCAGCAGGGAGGCCAAGTTCCACACAGTTCTGTACACGAGAAAGGTTGCGTTTATTCCCTCTGGCAACGGTTGAGGCAATTCTGCACATTCGTTTTTTGTTTTTCTTTGAGGGAGAATTTTTCTTATCATGGTAACATATGTATAACATAGAATTTGCCATTTTAACCATTTTTTTAAAAATTAATTAATTTTTGTCTGCGTTGGGTCTTCATTGCTGCGTGCAGGCTTTCTTTAGTTGCGTCCTGCAGGGGCTACTCTTAATTGCGGTGCATGGGCTTCTCATTGCGATGGCTTCTCTTGTTGCAGAGCATAGGCTCTAGGCATGCGGGCTTCAGCAGTTGTGGCACACAGGCTCAGTAGTTGTGGTGCATGGGCTTAGTTGCTCTGCGGCATGTGGGATCTTCCTGGACCAGGGCTCGAACCCGTGTGCCCTGCATTGACAGACGGATTCTTAACCACTGCGCTGCCAGGAAAGCCCCATTTTAATCCTTTTTAAGTACAATTTTTAAAGTACATTTTAAGTCAAATCCAGTATCATTAAATACTTTCAAAATGTTTGTAACTATCGCTGCTATTTCTAAAACTTTTCCATCACCCCAAATAGAGGCTCTAACCAATAAGCAAAGACTCCCCGTCCCCGCCCCACAATCCCCTGGTAACCTCTAATCTTTCTGTGTCTGTGAATTTGCCTATTCGAGGTATTTCATGTAAGTGGAATAATCATGCAATATTTTTCCTTTTGTGTCTAGCTTATTTCACTTAGCAGAATTTTTCCAAGGTTCGTCCGTGTTGTAGCAGGTATCAGAACATCGTTCCTTTTTATAACTGAATAATATTCCATGGTATGTATATACCACATTACGTTGATCCATTCATCTGTTGCTAGGCACTAGAATTTTTTCTACCTTTTGGCTATTGTGAATAATGCTGCAGTGAATATTGGCCTACATGTATCTGTTTGAATCTCTGCTCTCAGTTCTTTCGGGTATAAACCTAGAATTGGAATTGCTGAGTCATATGATAATCCTATGTTTAACTTTTTAAGAACCGCTAAAATGTTTTCCACAACAGCTGCACCATTTCCCATTCCCACTGCCACTGTAGGAGGGTTCTAATTCCCTTACATCCTTGCCAACACTTATTTTCCATTTTTGGTATTGTTTTATTTTATTATTATGGCCATCCTAGTGGGTGTGAAGTACAACCTCATTGTGGGTTTGGGCCCACTAGTTTTGAGATATGCAAAGACCTTTTCTAGTAAGTAATACCAAGCTTTGAAGACATTTTTGTTCCTGAGGCTTCTTAAGATGTGTTCCTATTTTTGCCGTGAAAAATGATGTTTGATTGTAGATTTGTATTTCCAAGTGAATGGTTGTCATTGGAGCATTCTTTCAAATTTTTAAAGTAAGACAATTCTTTTTTTTTTTTTTTGTGACATGCGGGCCTCTCACTGTTGTGGCCTCTCCCGTTGTGGAGCACAGGCTCTGGACGTGCAGGCTCAGTGGCCATGGCTCATGGGCCCAGCCGCTCCGCGGCATGTGGGATCTTCCCGGGCTGGGGCACGAACCCATGTCCCCTGCATCGACAGGTGGACTCTCAACCACTGCACCACCAGGGAAGCCCGAAAGTAAGACAATTCTTTGCTCTGTAATACCCCCTATTGCATTCGGGATCAATTTGCTAAAACAGCAGCTCCTGGCTATCACTCTATGCTAGTGATACAAGTCGTACTTTCTTTGCCCTGGTTCAGATCCTCCTTGTCTCTGTGCTGGACTAGGGCACTGGCCTGCCTGCTGCCCTTCCTGCCTGTGATCTTTCCTTCTAGTTCTAAGAGCATGAACGTTGGAATCAGACCCTGATCGGAGACACTGGTCTATCTCAGAAGTGTCGCTACCTGTGACACCTTGGGCAAGTCATTTAATCTCACTAAACCCTGTGTCCTTACCTATAGAAAGGGGAAGCAATAGCGTCGGCTTGATTGGCCTGCTGTGAGGACAGTACATGCTGAGCCCTTGGTACTTGGCTCAGTACGTACAGCAGGTTCAGTAATCGTTAAGTGGGGGCTCGTTGTGCAGCCTGCAGACTTACTTTTATAAAAATCTGATTATAGAACTCTGCTTGAACTAACCTGGATTTCTGTTTTCTCAAAACAAACTTCAGACTAGTTGGCAGTGCATACAAGGCCCTTCACAGCTTAAGTTGCTAGCCTTGTCTGCTGCTTCATCCCTTTTCCTCAGCCTGTGAGCCACTGACCAGTGTAGACCAGACACATTCATGTGACCAGAGATTAGAGCATGCTCTTCTCTCTGCCTGCCTGAACCTCCTATAAGGAATTTGTCCTTGATTCTCAAGCCCACAGAAAGACGTCTTCTCTTTGAAGCCCCACCTGACATGCTGGGCTGGGTCATGGCTCACTTACCTATGTTACAGTGATTATCTGTTGTCACGTGGGTGTTGTGCCTTAGACTCCTCTGTCTTATTCATCTCATTTATTGGATCTCATTTATATTATGCATACTGTGGGGTTTGATCAAGATGTGAATGTGGGAAATACTTTACCTGCACAAGTCATTTATGGAAACCAGCCCTACTCCCTTGTTCTCTAGCTTGACATGGTTGGTCAGAATTAGAGGTAGAGTTTCTGTATCTTAAAACTTACCTGTCTTTCCTGGTGGCCATGTAGTCCTCAGAACAGACTCCTTAAAAGTGAATCCTATTTGCTGCTGTGGACCTTGACTGTGTTTTATTTATTCAACAACTTTATTGAACACCCAGTCTGTATAAGTCAAGGGACACAAAGAATTGCATTAAGACACAAGAGAAATCCTGCTGTTTGCAAAGAGGTTGAGAGGGAGATCACAGTAGGTAGCAATTCAGAAATAAACACTCAATAAAATAATCCTGCGACATCTACAGTCGACAGTGAGTTTTCTGATGCCGGCTGTTAAGTCTGAAGTTCTGCTAGGTTAAGACTCACAGTTTTGTCAGTTTTCATCTTTTAAAAACAATGTGTTGATATGTTCCTTCATTGTTGATAACCCGCCTTCCTGACTCTCTAACCTTAAAAGCTACAAATTCAGTAGCATTCTTTTGAAAAGACGTTAATGAAAGGGGGAGGAGGTGTGAATCAGGAGAAAAGTTCTAGCAAAAAGCACAGCCTAAGCATTCTTTTTAAAACTAGACATAAAACTTAATTTTGAGCTTCTTGACAGTTAACGCAAAAAAGAATAATAAAGTAAATATTAGGAACTGAATTAACGCTTTGAAATATTATGATTGTAAAACTTTGAAATCGCTTAGTTAAAAGCTTTTCTTTGTTTTTAAGAAAATGTAGTGATTGTAGGCATCCACTGTGGTCCTTCATGTGCTTCAGCCTTGCTTCCAGATTTGAGATGATGTTGGATCCAGACTTGGAAGTGAGGATGGGCCTTTGTTCCTAAGTTTGAAAGATAGTGGACTATAGGCTCTCGCTATTATTCCATGTTTTTTAGTTAGTCATTAAAAATGTCACCTCTGGAAGTGGCACCTGCCATCCTTTTAGTGGTAAAAGTGTAATATTTTTGTACTCACAGCCGCTTAGTAGGTACAAAAAAGACACAAGAGTTACATGGTTTAGTAAATGCCTTTACATGCATCTAATTGGATTCAGCCTTCCCAGTAACTCTCTAATGTTTTGAATCCATCCACATTGAACATGGATTGACCTGAGACTCATAGAGGTTAAGTAAATCAACAGCTGATTTGTGGCAGAACCAGGATTGGAAATCAGGTCCGGGGATTCTCTGGCCTCGTTTGCTCCATTCCACCATGCTCAACAAATATTTGTAAGGTTCCATAGCTAACTGGCTAAATAGTGCCTCTGATGGATGCGAGGGTCCAGAGGAGAATACGCAGCAAAGCGTTGAACTTGAGTGTGTGTGGATATGTGAGTCAGTGGGTGTTCGTTAAAAAAAGTGCAGTAGTATCAAAATTTAATGTTCTACTCTTCCTTGAATTTAGCTCCGATCTCATTTTAGAGAGCTGGTGTCAGAAGGTATTTCTGCCTAAGGATCAAAAAAGATTCAAACTGTGATGATTGGTAACCAGTGATAGAGAACTCTGCTCATAGCTACAATTTTGTGTGTTTATGAGTGTGCTTTTCAGTAAATATTTATAACTAGCATTCTTTCTTCCTTGAAAAATACATTTTGGGGTGATGACTTTAAAAAAACAAATTTGATTTTCATTTTCTGAAACTGGCTATTGGATGGCAGCCCATCACTGGAAGTTTATTCGTGACTGTCTCTGAAATGAACTTTTATGCATCTGTGCAAAGCTTGCCTCATGTCTCCAAGTGGGACCAGTCACCAATCAATGGCATCACAGTGAAAGCCAGAGGTGGAAAGGGAGCAGGTCCAGACCCACTAACATAACACATGAAACTAGAGACTGACATTAAAGAGGTGTCATGACTACATATCCCTTCCCCTATTCCTGCTGAGAAGTCTTATTCTAGACCAGAGCTCTGATTCAAAGAAAATAGCGAAGGGCAGGTCTTGAGTAGACTAGAAATGTTGATGCAGGAAATGCCATCTTGGTGCATCCTTTCTCTTTTCTCTCCTTCCAGCCAAAGACATCTCTTTGACCTCACCTCTTCCTCCTTGTCTATCCCAACCATGAGGTATAATAATCTGCCATGTATGTCCATTACGTTTGCATAGTAAGTTCCTTGAGGGAAAGGTTCATGTCTTTGTCTTTGGCTTGTAGTAGAAGGCCACCTGAAATTCTTGAACAATCTGGAATTCCTAGATAAGCCTCGTGTTCGTCATACATCTAGAACTATGGTGCATTTCCTTATTTCCCTACATCTTTCTCCATCTCTTGTGTTGCATGAGAGTGGATAAGCTACTCCTGTATCAAATGACTCTGTGACACTTGACGTATGAGCACTTGGTAATTAGTAATGATATGGGCACTATCTCAGGTTTAACAAGCTCTACTGCAAGAAGGATTTCACTTTCTCTCCCTTAATTTCCTTTATGAAAATTATCGGGCTTCCCTGGTGGCGCAGTGGTTGAGAGTCCGCCTGCCGATGCAGGGGACACGGGTTCGTGCCCCGGTCCAGGAAGATCCCACATGCCGCGGAGTGGCTGGGCCCGTGAGCCATGGCCGCTGAGGCTGTGCATCCGGAGCCTGTGCTCCGCAACAGGAGAGGCCACAACAGTGAGAGGCCCGTGTACCACAAAAAAAAAAGAAAGAGAATTATCTTGGTGTGTGCAGATATTAAGATCTGTACTTTGAAGATTTTAATAATCCTTACCCAAATATCTTGGATAAACAAAATCCTCTGTATTGTCGGACAAACAACAAAAACTATCTCAGACCCTTGTTTCTGGGTCTTCTCACATCCATTTAAGGCAAGATAAAATGCCCATGTGGAAGTACAACCTTAATCTAATTTTATTCAGGGTTTTTCTCTCTCCTTTCTTTGAAGAGGAAGATGCATGGGAAAAATTCTCAGATTCATTCCAATTCTAAGATTACTTGATTCCTGATTCTTTTCTAGCATTCACATAGACCCAATTTGGTCAGACGTTGTTTCTGACTTGATGTTTTAAAGTGAATAATATAATGAGTTGTAGCTTAGAGGAAATATTTTAATGAAAAAAAATAGAGTTGTTAACATGATTCTCTAGGGTACTACATTAAGCTTTTCACTAAAGTGGGTTTTTTTTGAGAGATAATTGATGTATTATATTAGTTTCAGGCATACAACATAATGATTATATATGCATATGTTGTGAAATGATCCCATGATAAGTCTAGTTAACGTATCACCACACAGTTACAAATTTTTTCTCTTTTTTGATAAGAACTTTTAAGATCTACTTCCTTAGCAGCTTTCAAATATAGAATACAATATTATTAACTGTAGTCACCATGCTTTCATTACATCCCCATGACTTTTTCACTTTATAACTAGAAATTTATACCCTTTGACCATCTTTACCCATTTCACCCCCTACTTCCCGCCTCTGACAACCACGAGTCTGTTCTCTATATCTGAGTTCAGCTTATTTTTAGACTCCATATATAAGTAAGATCATACAGTTTTTGTCTTTCTCTGACTCATTTCATTTAGCATAATACTCTCAAGGTCCATCCATGTTGTCACAAATGGCAAGATTTTATTCTTTTTTACGGCTGAATAATGTTCCATTGTGCATATATATATCATAGTTTCTTTATCCATTCATCCATTGATCAACACTTAGATTGTTTCTATGTCTTGGCTATTTTAAATAATGCTGCAATGAATATAGGGATGCAGGTATCTTTTCAAGTTAGTGTTTTCATTTCCTCTGGATAAATACCCAGAAGTGGAATTGCTGGATCATATTTTTATTTATAGTTTTAATTTTAATTTTTTGAGGAACCTCCATACTGTTTTCCATGGTGGTGGAACCAATTTACACTCCCACCAATAGTGTATAAGAGTTACCTTTTCTCCACATCCTTGCCAGCACTTCTAATCCCCTTTTATTCTTTTTAATAATAACCATTCCAACAGGTGTGAGGTGATATCTCATTGTGATTTTGATTTGCATTTCCCTGTGATTAGTGAGGTTGGGCATCTTTTCATGTACCTGTTGGCCATCTGTATATGTTCATTGGTAAAACGTCTATTCAGATCCTCTGCCCATTTTTAAATCAAACTGTTTGGGGACTTTTTGCTATTGAATTGAATGAATTCTTTACATATTTTAGATATTAATCCCTTATCAGATATACGATTTACAAATATTTTCCACATTATGTATGTTGCCATTTTATTTTGTTGATGGTTTCCTTTGCTGTGTACAAACTTTTTAGTTTGATGTAGTTCCCACCTGATTATTTTTGCTTTTGTTGCCTTTGCTTTTGGTGTCAAGTCCAAAAAATTGCCAAGAGCCATGTCAAAGAGTTTATTGCCTATGTTTTCTTCTAGGAATTTTATAGTTTCTATTTGAGTTATTTTAATCCAGTTAGAGTTGCTTTTTATGTATGGTATAACATGGTGATCCAGTTTTTTCCTTTATTATGTGGCTGTCCACTTTTCTCAGCACCATTTATTGAAGAGACTGCCCTTTTATCATTGTATATTCTTGATTTCTTTGTCATAAATTAATTGACCATATATGCACAGGCTTTTTCTGGGCTCTCTATTCTGTTCCGTTGATCAGTGTGTCTGTTTTTATGACAATATCATACTGTTTTGATTATTATAGCTTTGTAATAGAGTTTGAAATCAGGGAGTGTGATTCCTTCAGCTTTATTCTTCTTTCTCAAGATTGCTTTGATTATTCAGGGTCTTTGTGGTTCCATATAAATTTTAGGATTTTTCTTTTATCTCTGCAAAAAATACATTGGAATTTTGGGGTTGCATTGACTCTGTAAATGGGTTTGGGTAGTACAGACATTTTAACAATATTAATTCTTCTAATCCATGAGCACAGAATCTCTCTCTATTTATTTGTGTCATCTTCAGTTTCTTTCATCAATATCTAGTTATCAATGTACAGGTTTTTCACCTCCTTGGTGAAGTTTATGTCTATGTATTTTATTATTCTTGATGTAATTGAAAATGGTATTATTTTATAATTTCTCTTTCTGGTAGTTCATTATCAGTGTATAGAAATACAAAACATTTTGGTATATTGATTTTGTATCCTGCAACTTTCTAAATTCATTTATTAGTTCTAATAGTTTTTTGGTCGTGTCTTTGAATTTTCCATATGTAAGATGACATCATCTGCAAACAAAGCAGTTCTACTTTTTCCTTTCTGATTTGTATGCCTTTTATTTCTTTTTCTTGCCTCATTCCTCTCTCTAGGACTCCTAATACTATGTTGAAAAGAAGTGGTGCGAGTGGGAATTCTTGTCTTGATCCTGATCTTAGAGGAAAATTTTTCAGATTTTCACCATTGAGCATGACGGTAGCAGTGGGTTTGTCATATATAGCCTTCATTATGTGAGGTACATTCCCTTTATACCCATTTTATTGAGAGTTTTTTATCATAAATGAATGCTGAATTTTGTCAAATGCCCTTTCTGCGTCTATTGAGATAACCATATGGTTTTTATCCTTCATTTTGGTTAATATGGTATATCACAATGATTGAAATGCAGATATTGAACCATCCTTGCATCCTTGGAATAAATCCCACTTGATCATGGTGTATGATCCTTTGAATGTATTGTAGAATTCAGTTTTCTAACATTTTGTTGAAGATTTTTGCATTGATGTTCATCAGGGCTATTGGCCCATAAGTTTCTTTTCTTGTAGTGTCCTTGTCTGGTTTTGATACCAGGGTAATGCTGGCCTCACAAAATGAGTTTGAACGTATTCCCTTCTGTTCTATTTTTTGGAAGAGTTTGAGAAGGATTGGTATTAATTCTCTTTAAATGTTTGGTAGAATCTGCTAGTGAAGCCATCTGGTGCTGGGCTAAAGTTTTACAAATACCCAAGGTAATGAGACCTCATACCAGAGTGTGATTTGAATGTCTGGTGACTTCTGTTCCTTTAAGCTGTTGAAATTCTTTACTATTGAAACCTGAGAATTTTAAGAGGAGCACCTACACAAGAATCTTGTCCTCGGCCATCAAAATGGCCAGTGGCTCCAACATCTTGGGAAAGAAACAATACTTTATGTTTAGGAATGGGACACTGCAGGAGTTTATTCCTCCTTTTCTCCCACTCTGATCCTTTGTGTTTTGTATTACTCCCTTAAACTAATTGTTGAAAGAGATGTTGCAGGAGGCCTATGAGGCTAATTTTTCAATGTGTCTAAGTGTTTGTAAGAGTTACACCACCAGGGACCTCAGAGAAGTTATAATTTTATTTCCTCTCAGTTTTTATGGGTTGATGTGGAAATCTGTGAGAAAGCAAGGAAACATTTTTTAGCTCAATGAGTACCCTACATTAGTGAAGTGTAGGAGTCACTAAGGATTGTCATGTTGCTCAAAGAGATTTAATTTTTTTCTTATAAACTACCTTCCTTGCAACAGTAAAGGCAGCCTCTTCTGAGAAAGGTTTAAAAGATCTGAAATAATAAATTATAAGTATGTCGTGATGCAGGATTCCTCTCTTTCTTCCTCTTAGCTTCTGGGAGGCTAAGCTTTTAATGGTGATTACGTATCAGATTTGAGCTTACGGTGGTCTTCTAATTCACTGGTTAAAAAGTGCCATTGATGGCACTAATGTTTTCATTGTGCTTTTAATAAAGTTCTTTGGATAGAAGAAACACTCCCCAGAATTCTGAATGCTTCCCCAACAATCCTCTACATCCCCTCTCAAAACACTGTTTTGAGGGACTTCTTCCTTTGTACATTTTGCTTAAATAGATTTATTGAGAACTTTTTGAACATGTATAGGAAAATCACAAAAATCCAATGAATAATTTAGGAAGCTTCTTAAAATGACCGGATACCTCTGACAGTTGGCTTTTGGAAAGGCAGAGCTCTGTTAAATATTATATGACACAAATAATACTTCTTTGCAGAAGATGAGTTATTATTAGTGTTTCTTTAGGAAATGGAAATAGCAGCAATGGGATAAAGACATTTCTTTGGTTTTCTACAATTCCTTCAGCCAGAAGCTCTTCAGAGCACATAGGGCCTTCTGGCTGGGTATGCCTGGGGTTGGTCTAATAGGAGAGGGGCATTCATTTTACCAAATGAACGAGTGAGATTGCTAGCCAACATCAGAAAAAACTAGGGAAGAGGAGGTGTAGATTGTTTGAGAGACATGACATGACTGCTAGTAAGCTCATCAAATCCTGGCAGCCTTAGAAGAGAGTCTAAAATGCTTTCTTACCACTCCATTTTTTTTGGACCCACCTTCTGTATCCCTGCTCAGAAAAATGACTGAACTCAGGGGTCCAAAAGAGAATGGGTCAAAGTGAACTTCCCTAGATAAAGATGTTGACAATATCAAAACTAGCTGAGAATGTGGGGTAACTTGGACCCTCACTCACTGCTGATGGCACTGTAAGTTGGTACCACTACTTTAGAAGGTGAGTTGGAAGTCCTAACTCAGCATTTCTGCTTCAGTATATCTAGCAGGAGGTAAGCATAAGAGTGTCCACTGCCAAATAATAGAGTATTTCTATATCATGGGAAAGTAACTATGAACCATTTAAAGGGAATAAGCTAGGTCTGTTCCAGCTCAACACAGAGGAATCTCCAAGATGCATTGAGTGGGTGGAATAAAAGTTGAGATATATACATATATATGTGTGTATATATATATACATATATATACATACATACATACATATATATATATTTACATATGCACATAATATTATATTTGTATTAATGCCTTTTATGAGATAGTATATAGTTTCTGTTGCTACATTTACATACAACCACACCTAGATATGAGTATGTATACGAGTGTGTAGGTGTGTCTGGAACGAGATTAACCTAGTTTTACCACTGGGAAGAAAGAGGAAACAGGGATGGAGGATGATCACAGAGGCTGTAGACTTTTCTGAAATACCAAAAAGTCTTAAATAAATACATGCTCATGTATTACCGGTGTAATTTAAAGCTTAAAACAGAAAGGAGAGCATTGCCCTTTTCGTAGAGGGTGGGACTGGGAAGTTTGTGGGGCTAGGGGAGGTTTTTGCATGAAAGTGATCTGCGACATATTTTAGAGAACAAACAACTTGACTGATTGGAGATAGGAGTTGCTTCTTCTAAGTCGATGGGTTACCCTCATGTACAGTGCTTTCCCTTGCCTTACTTCCGATTTGGCTACTTGTAAAATGTGAATGTAACAGCTAGCTCTCGTTTATCTCAAAGGTGCCTCACAAATATTATTCAGTTTCAGATGAGAATATGTTCTTTTCATGGCTGCATAAGTTTTTTAGAGAAAGCCAAGATGAGTGTCACAGAAGGAGCTTGTGAAGATCATAAAAAATCATAGGTGCCAATGTACAAAGATGACTAGGACAGCACGAAAAGAGCCGTGTTTGCGCATAAAGGATATTATTGAACAGCACAGATGTAGTTTTCAAACCAACACACCTACATTTAACCTGCCAGCCCTCATCCTGTGGCTGCAACATCTAGTTGATAAAAGTCACTGTTCCAAGATTTTTCCTTCCCTCTGGGTTGTGCAACTTCCTGTCACTTTAAGAATCCCGCTCCTGGGCTTCTCTGGTGGCGCAGTGGTTGAGAGTCCGCCTGCCGATGCAGGGGACACGGGTTCGTGTCCCCGTCCGGGAAGATCCCACATGCCGCGGAGCGGCTGGGCCCGTGAGCCATGGCCGCTGAGCCTGCGCGTCCGGAGCCTGTGCTCTGCAACGGGAGAGACCACAACAGTGACAGGCCCGCGTACCGCAAAAAAAAAAAAAAAAAAAAAAAAAAATCCCACTCCTGAGCTTTGCAACAAGGCTGCACTTAAGTCGGGTTTTCAGACTACCATGGAACTAGGCTTGAAGTAGAGTCAACTATCTTATCCATCAGTTCTTTTTATTATTATTGTTAAATTACGGTGAAATTCTTTCATTTATTTACAGAGAAACAAGATATTCTGTAGGAAGTATTAAGCAGGATACAACAAAAAGGATACATTACATTCCTATTTGTCTCTTATGAGAAAAGAAGGGGAGAATTTTTTCTAAAATTTTATCTACATTGTTTAAAATATTTTCTGGCAATTTGAAACAGGAAGTTGAAAACAGTCATCTTTGTGTTAAATCTAGAATGCCTATTTTTTTACGATTATGCCAGTAGTCATTAAAATTCTCTTTTACTTGTTTTTATTCTCTACCTCAAATAACCCTTGTTTATTGCACTTAATACCTCTATAAACTAGTTGGCTGAAAAGTGGCCTTGTTGGGAAGCAGGTACGGAAGGTCTGTTGTAAATAGTAAGTAAAATTATCCATCAGTTTTTGACCATGGGAAGCACTTATATTCCACTAGATGCAAAGCTGTTTCTAGTTCCACTAATTCCACACTGAATTAGTTTTTCAGTGTGTGGCTTATACGAAGTGAGGGTAGAAAAATCAATAGAATCCAACTCTTTGGGTTAATTTAATCTAATCTTACAACCTTGGAAATAATGCCCATCATATTGGCTGCATTAAATTAGTTTATTGATTAACCCTTTCACTTGGTTTGTCTATTGCTTGAAATCTATATTAACCTTTACCTTTGTCAGGCTTTGACTCAGGCTAACATTCTGGAGGAAAATGAAATGGGATCTTCCAGTTCATTGCTCTCTGCTGTATAGAGATGCATTTTAAGTTGTATATAGTAGGTATGTGTTTTCTGTTAGTGTTTACGGAGCATAAAACTGCTGCCCAGAGTTGGACCCAGGGTCACCACACTGCTCAGTTTGCTGTCTCCCACAGGAAATCCACTGTTACAGAAGAGCATCCTGGTGTGATTTCTGTTTTACAACGTTAGTATCAAAGGTTAGGCCCCCAAACCTTTTATTCCATTATTAGACCCTGAATATACCTTCTGATTTATCTAAAGCTATTTTGGTCATTCATCATTTCATTTAATATATATATATATATAAGTACATATTAAGTGCTCAAAACTTGTCAGGTTCTGTGTGTTGGACATAAAAGATGAAAAAGAAGTACATACTCTCAAAGAGTTTAAAGGGCATTTGGGAAGATTAATGTGTAAGTAAATAAATGCAGTATTAGGAGTATGAATAAGGGTAAGAAAAGGTAAAAATGAGAAGTAGCCCATATATATCTTGATTCTGTAGCAGCTTTTGCAGTAATGAGTTTCACACGATTATATAAGAAGTACTTTTAGTGTTTTAAAAGTGAAATGTGTATGTGTGAGAAAGCATCTAACTTAGTAGCTAGTACATTTCAGATTTGCAGTATATGTTAGTTTCCCCTTCTCTGGAGCTTTGAGTTGCCTGGTCTATACCTTTGGATGATAAACTGATAGATTCCAGTTACATTCCTTTTCTAATCTCATCTTTTAGATTGGCTAACTCTTGTATTTTAGTGTGACTTCATTTGGTACAACTTCCTCCCCTTGATCATTATACTTAATCTTTTTGAATCTTTTCCAGATCCATTACATTTTTCTTTAAGAACAACAATTTGAACTGCACACAATGTACCAAATACATAAGCACCCTTGTTCTCCAAAATTATAGGATAATATTTTGTACCTTTTCTAATGATCATTGACATTCTGTTGGCCATTTTTCCAGGCAATAACACACTGGGTCAATGTCATTAAAAATAGTTTGTGATGTCATCAAGTCTTCTTTTCTAAGTTGTGCCAGAGAGAAAGCTTATTAGGCAGCTGCGAAAATATGGGTTAATTTTTTTTTTTAGTAAAAAAATACTGTCTTGTGCTCGCCCATGGTGACATTCACTAGTTGTTTGTTTGTTTTGTTGATTGTTTGCCACTCATAGCTTCAGAAGTTTGCTCTGCAAATCACCTCTAATGCCATGGTGGTTGTGGTACTTACAGTTCATATTGCTGCAGAAGCTCTGTGTCATCTGCACATTTAAAGATCTCAAAGTATATTTGCTCCAAAAGGTGTTAGAACTCAGTTGAATCCATTCATTCCCTCCCATATTTCCAGTGTGCCTAAAACTACCTCCTTTCTGTAATACAGAACAGCACTGACCAATTTCATGGCAACATTTTTGAAAATAGAGTTTGCTATGGAACCTTGGCAATTTTATGAAATATTTCATACATGTAAAAATACATAGTGCCTATATGTGAGCTACAAAGAATAAAGGTAAAATGAGCCCATGTACTTACTATTCAGCTAAAGCAACCTTATTGATAACCGTACTCCTTACCTAACTGTATTTCTTTACTTCCTCCCCAGAGGAGACCTCGGACCAAAATTTTGCATTTGTCATTCTCTTGCTTCTCTTTAGGGTTTGCTACATTTCTCTAAACACTAATGAACAATATTTTTTTCTTTTTGAAAATTTTAATGTAAATGGTATATTCTTCTGGAACTTGTATTATTACTGAATATTGAGAGTTTCATTTATGTTGATATATATAGTTCTCATCAGTTAATTTTCAATTGTTCTCTGGTATTCCAGTGCATGCATTTGTCACAATGTATTTATCCTGTCAGTGGAGAGTTAGGGATTTATTTTACATGTGTGTTTGCCTGTGTGCTGCCCTATTATGAACATTCTTGTACTTGTGTGAGAACTTCTGTAGGATTTATACTAGAAGTGAAATTGATGAGCTGTGTACATCTTCATTCATATTGTCTAAAGCCAAATTGAATTCCAGAGTTGTGCTTTATACTAGTTTACGTTCCCACCATCATTTTCTGAATCCACCTTGCTGTACTGGTTTTTGTTGGACTTGTATATTTTTTGCAAATCTGATAGAGTGAAATGGTGTCATATTGTGTTTAATTTTTATTACTATTGAGGTTGGGCATCTTTTTCACGTTTTTACCAGACATGATCTGTGTTTCTTTTCTTTTCTTTTTGTTTTTTTATGGAAACGCCTGCTCGTAGCTTTTTTTTTTTTTAACATCTTTATTGGAGTATAATTGCTTTACAATGGTGTGTTAGTTTCTGCTTTATAATAAAGTGAATCAGTTATACATATACATATGTTCCCATATCTCTTCCCTCTTGCGTCTCCCTCCTTCCCACCCTTCCTATCCCACCCCTCCAGGCGGTCACAAAGCACCGAGCTGATCTCCCTGTGCTATGCAACTGCTTCCCACTAGCCATCTACCTTACGTTTGGTAGTGTATATATGACCATGCCTCTCTCTCGCTTTGTCACAGCTTTCCCTTCCCCCTCCCCGTTTCCTCAAGTCAATTCTCTAGTAGTTCTGCATCTTTATTCCTGTCTTACCCCTAGGTTCTTCATGACATTTTTTTCCCTTAAGTTCCGTATATATGTGTTAGCATACGGTATTTGTCTTTCTCTTTCTGACTTACTTCACTCTGTATGACAGACTCTAGGTCTATCCACCTCATTACAAATAGCTCAATTTCGTTTCTTTTTATGGCTGAGTAATATTCCATTGTATATATGTGCCACATCTTCTTTATCCATTCATCCGATGATGGACGCTTAGTTGTTTCCATCTCCTGGCTATTGTAAATAGAGCTGCAATGAACATTTTGGTACATGACTCTTTTTGAATTATGGTTTTCTCAGGGTATATGCCCAGTAGTGGGACTGCTGGGTCATATGGTAATTCTATTTGTAGTTTTTTAAGGAACCTCCATACTGTTCTCCACAGTGGCTGTGTCAATTTACATTCCCACCAACAGGGCAAGAGGGTTCCCTTTTCTCCACACCCTCTCCAGCATTTATTGTTTCTAGATTTTTTGATGATGGCCATTCCGACTGGTGTGAGATGATATCTCATTGTAGTTTTGATTTGTATTTCTCTAATGATTAATGAAGTTGAGCATTCTTTCATGTGTTTGTTGGCAGTCTGTATATCTTCTTTGGAGAAATGTCTATTTAGGTCTTTTGCCCATTTTTGGATTGGGTTGTTTGTTTTTTTTGTTATTGAGCTGCATGAGCTGCTTATAAATTTTGGAGATTAATTCTTTTCAGTTGCTTCATTTACAAATATTTTCGCCCATTCTGAGGGTTGTCTTTTGGTCTTGTTTATGGTTTCCTTTGCTGTGCAAAAGATTTGAAGTTTCATTAGGTCCCATTTGTTTATTTTTGTTTTTATTTCCATTTCTCTAGGAGGTGGGTCAAAAAGGATCTTGCTGTGATTTATGTCATAGAGTGTTCTACCTATGTTTTCCTCTAAGAGTTTGATAGTTTCTGGCCTTACATTTAGGTCTTTAGCCCATTTTGAGCTTATTTTTGTGTATTGTGTTAGGGAGTGATCTAATTTCATACTTTTACATGTACCTGTCCAGTTTTCCCAGCACCACTTATTGAAGAGGCTGTCCTTTCTCCACTGTACATTCCTGCCTCTTTTATCAAAGATAAGGTGACCATATGTGCATGGGTTTATCTCTGGGCTTTCTATCCTGTTCCATTGATCTATCTTTCTGTTTTTGTGCCAGTACCATACTGTCTTGATTACTGTAGCTTTGTAGTATAGTCTGAAGTCAGGGAGCCTGATTGCTCCAGCTCCGTTTTTTGTTCTCAAGATTGCTTTGGCTATTCGAGGTCTTTAGTGTTTCCATACAAATTGTGAAATTTTTTGTTCTACTTCTGTGAAAAATACCAGTGGTATTTTGATAGGAATTGCATTGAACCTGTAGATTGCTTTGGGTAGTAGAGTCACTTTCACAATGTTGATTCTTCCAATCCAGGAACATGGTATATCTCTCCATCTCTTTGTATCATCTTTAATTTCTTTCATCAGTGTCTTATAATTTTCTGCATACAGGTCTTTTGTCTCCTTAGGTAGGTTTATTCCTAGATATTTGATTCTTTTTATTGCAGTGGTAAATGGGAGTGTTTTCTTGATTTCACTTTCAGATTTTTCATCATTAGTGTATAGGAATGCCAGAGATTTCTGTGCATTAATTTTGTATCCTTCTACTCCACGAAATTCATTGATTAGTCTAGTAGTTTTCTGGTAGCATCTTTAGGATTCTCTATGTATAGTATCATGTCATCTGCAAACAGTGACAGCTTTACTTCTTCTTTTCCAATTTGGATTCCTTTTATTTCCTTTTCTTCTCTGATGGCTGTGGCTAAAACTTCCAAAACTTTGTTGAATAAGAGTGGTGAGAGTGGGCAACCTTGTCTTGTTCCTGATCTTAGTGGAAATGCTTTCAGTTTTTCACCATTGAGGACAATGTTGGCTGTGGGTTTGTCATATATGGCCTTTATTATATTGAGGAAAGTTCCCTCTATGCCTACTTTCTGCAGGGTTTTTAATCATAAATGGTTGTTGAATTTTGTCAAAAGCTTTCTCTGCATCTATTGAGATGATCATATGGTTTTTCTCCTTCAATTTGTTAATATGGCTTATCACATTGATTGTTTTGTGTATATTGAAGAATCCTTGCATTCCTGGAATAAACCCCACTTGATCATGGTGTAAGATACTTTTAATGTGCTGTTGGATTCTGTTTGCTAGTATTTTATTGAGGATTTTTGCATCTATGTTCATGAGTGATATTGGCCTGTAGTTTTCTTTCTTTGGGACATCCTTGTCTGGTTTTGGTATCACGGTGATGATGGACTCGTAGAATGAGTTTGGAAGTGTTCCTCCCTCTGCTGTATTTTGGAAGGGTTTGAGAAGGATAGGTGTTAGCTCTTCTCTAAATGTTTGATAGAATTCGCCTGTGAAGCCATCTGGTCCTGGGCTTTTGTTAGTTGGAAGATTTTTAATCACAGTTTCAATTTCAGTGCTTGTGATTGGTCTGTTCATATTTTCTATTTCTTCCTGATTCAGTCTTGGCAGGTTGTGCATTTCTAAGAATTTGTCCATTTCTTCCAGGTTGTCTATTTTATTGGCATAGAGTTGCTTGTAGTAATCTCTTATGATCTTTTGTATTTGTGCAGTGTCAGTTGTTACTTCTTTTTCATTTCTAATTCTATTGATATGAGTCTTCTACCTTTTTTTCTTGATGAATCTGGCTAATGGTTTATCAATTTTGTTTATCTTCTCAAAGAACCAGCTTTTAGTTTTATTGATCTTTGCTATCGTTTCCTTCATTTCTTTTTCATTTATTTCTGACCTGAGTTTTATGATTTCTTTCTTTCTGCTAACTTTGGGTTTTTTTTTATTCTTCTTTCTCTAATTGCATTAGGTGCAAGGTTTAGGTTGTTTATTTGAGATGTTTCCTGTTTGTTAAGGTAGGATTGTATTGCTATAAACTTCCCTCTTAGAACTGCTTTTGCTGCATCCCATAGATTTTGGGTCATCGTGTCTCCATTGTCATTTGTTTCTAGGTATTTTTTTATTTCCTCTTTGATTTCTTCAGTGATCCCTTCGTTATTAAGTAGAGTATTGTTTAGCCTCCCTGTGTTTGTATTTTTTACAGATCTTTTCCTGTAATTGATATCTAGTCTCATAGTGTTGTGGTTGCAAAAGATACTTGAAACAATTTCAATTTTCTAAAATTTACCAAGGCTTGACTTGTGACCCAAGGTATGATCTATCCTGGAGAATGTTCCATGAGCACTTGAGAAAAATGTGTATTCTGTTGTTTTTGGATGGAATGTCCTATAAATATCAATTAAGTCCATCTTGTTTTATGTATCATTTAAAGCTTGTGTTTCCTTATTTATTTTCACTTTGGATGATCTGTCCATTGGTGAAAGTGGGGTGTTAAAGTCCCCTACTATGAATGTGTTACTCTCCATTTCCCCTTTTATGGCTGTTAGTATTTGCCTTATGTATTGAGGTGCTCCTATTTTGGGTGCATAAATATTTACAATTGTTATATCTTCTTCTTGGATCGATCCCTTGATCGTTATGTAGTGTCCTTCTTTGTCTCTTCTAATAGTCTTTATTTTAAAGTCTTTTTTGTCTGATATGAGAATTGCTACTCCAGCTTTGTTTTGGTTTCCATTTGCATGAAATATCTTTTTCCATCCCCTTACTTTCAGTCTGTATGTGTCTCTAGGTCTGAAGTGGTTCTCTTGTAGACAGCAAATATATGGGTCTTGTTTTTGTATCCTTTCAGCCAGTCTGTGTCTTTTGGTGGGAGCATTTAGTTCATTTACATTTAAGGTAATTATCGATATATATGTTCCTATTCCCATTTTCTTAATTGTTTTCGGTTCGTTATTGTAGGTCTTTTCCTTCTCTTGTGCTTCTTGCCTAGAGAAGTTCCTTTAGCAGTTGTTGTAAAGCTGGTTTGGTGGTGCTGAACTCTCTCAGCTTTTGCTTGTCTGTAAAGGTTTTAATTTCTCCATCAAATCTGAATGAGATCCTGGCTGGGTAGAGTAATCTTGGTTGCAGGTTTTTCTCCTTCATCACTTTAAATATGTCCTGCCACTCCCTTCTGGCTTACAGAGTTTCTGCTGAAAGATCAACTGTTAACCTTGTGGGGATTCCCTTGTGTGTTATTTGTTGTTTTTCCCTTGCTGCTTTTAATATGTTTTCTTTGTATTTAATTTTTGATAGTTTGATTAATATGTGTCTTGGTGTGTTTCTCCTTGGATTTATCCTGTATGGGACTCTCTGTGCTTCCTGGGCTTGATTAACTGTTTCCTTTCCCGTATTAGGGAAATTTTCAACTATAATCTCTTCAAATATCTTCTCAGTCCCTTTCCTTTTCTCTTCTTCTTCTGAAACCCCTATAATTCGAATGTTGGTGTGTTTAATTTTGTCCCAGAGGTCTCTGAGACTCTCCTCAGTTCTTTTCATTCTTTATTCTGCTCTTCAGTAGTTATTTCCACTATGTTATCTTCCAGGTCACTTATCCGTTCTTCTGCCTCAGTTATTCCGCTATTGATCCCATCTAGAGTATTTTTAATTTCATTTATTGTGTTGTTCATCGTTGTTTGTTTCATTTTTAGTTCTTCTGGGTCCTTGTTAAATGTTTCTTGCATTTTGTCCATTCTGTTTCCAAGATTTTGGATCATCTTTACTGTCATTATTCTGAATTCTTTTTCAGGTAGACTGCCTATATCCTCTTCATCTGTTAGGTCTGGTGCATTTTTATCTTGCTCCTTCATCTGCTGTGTGTTTTTCTGTCTTCTCATTTTGCTTATCTTACTGTGTTTGGGGTCTCCTTTTTGCAGGCTGCAGGCTCATAGTTCAGCAAATATATGGGTCTTGTTTTTGTATCCATTCAGCCAATCTGTGTCTTTTGGTGTCTGTCCCCAGTGGCTAAGGTTGGTTCAGTGGGTTGTATAGGCTTCCTGGTGGAGGGGACTAGTGCCTGTGTTCTGGTGGATGAGGCTGGATCTTGTCTTTCTGGTGGGCAGGTCCACATCTGGTGGTGTGTTTTGGGGTGTCTGTAGCCTTATTATGATTTTAGGCAGCCTCTCTGCTAATGGGTGGGGTTGTGTTCCTGTCTTGCTAGTTGTTTAGCATAGGATGTCCAGCACTGTAGCTTGCTGGTCGTTGAGTGAAGCTGGGTGCTGGTGTTGAGATGGACATCTCTGGGAGATTTTCGCCATTTGATATTATGTGGAGCTGGGAGGTCTCTTGTGGACCAGTGTCCTGAAGTTGGCTCTCCCACCTCAGAGGCACAGCAGTGACTCCTGGCTGCAGCACCAAGAGCCTTTCATCCACACAGCTCAGAATAAAAGGGAGAAAAAGTAGAAAGAAAGAATTAGTAGAAGTAGAAAGAAAGAAAGAAGAAAGAAAGGAGGGAGGGAGGGAGGAAGGAAGGAAGGAAGGAAGGAAAAAAAGAAAGAAGTTAAGTAAAATAAAATAAAGTAAGATAAAATATAATAGAGTTATTAAAATAAAAAATTATTAAGAAAAAACATTTAAAAATAAATGGACGGATAGAATCGTAGGACAAATGGTGGAAGCAAAGCTATACAGCATAAATCTTGCTCTCAAAGTCCACCTCCTTAATGTGGGATGATTCGTTGTCTATTCATGTATTCCACAGATGCAGGGTACATCAAGTTGATTGTGGAGCTTTAATCCGCTGCTTCTGAGGCTTCTGGGAGAGATTTCCCTTCCTCTTCTTTGTTCGCACAGCTCCCAGGGGCTCAGCTTTGGATTTGGCCCCACCTCTGCATGTAGGTAGCCGTAGGGCGTCTGTTCTTCGCTCAGACAGGACGGGGTTAAAGGAGCCACTGATTTGGGGGCTCTGGCTCACTCAGGCCGGGGGAAGGGAGGGGCACAGAGCGGGGGGCGGGCCTGCGGCGGCAGAGGCCAGCAGGACGTTGCAGCAGCCTGAGGCGCGCCATGTGTTCTCCTGGGGAGTTGTCCCTGGATCCCGGGACCCTGGCAGTAGCGGGCTGCACAGGCTCCCCAGAAGGGGGGTGTGGATAGTGACCTGTGCTCGCACATAGGCTTCTTGGTGGCGGCAGCAGCAGCCTCAGCATCTCCTGCCCGTCTCTGGGGTCCGTGCTGTTAGCCGCGGCTCGTGCCCGTCTCTGAAGCTCCTTTAAGCAGCGTTCTTAATCCCCTCTCCTCGCGCACCAGGAAACAAAGAGGGAAGAAAAAGTCTCTTGCCTCTTCGGCAGGTCCAGACTTTTCCCCGGACTCCCTCCCGGCTAGCCGTGGCACACTAACCCCCTGCAGGCTGTGTTCATGCTGTGAACCCCAGTGCTCTCCCTGCTCTCCGACTGAAGCCAGAGCTTCAACTCCCAGCCCCGCCCGCCCCAACGGGTAAGCACACAAGCCTCTAGGGCTGGTGAGTGCTGGTCGGCACCGATCATCTGTGCGGGAATCTCCCCGCTTTGCCCTCCGCACCCCTGTTGCTGTGCTCTCCTCTGCAGCTCGAAGCTTTCCCCCTCCACCACCCGCAGTCTCCGCCTGCGAAGGGGCTTCCTAGTGTGTGGAAACCTTTCCTCCTTCACAGCTCCCTCTCACTGGTGCAGGTCCCATCCCTATCCGTTTGTCTCTGTTTATTCTTTTTTCTTTTGCCCTACCCAGGTACGTGGCGGGGGTGGTTCTTGCCTTTTGGGAGGTCTGAGGTCTTCTGCCAGCATTCAGTAGGTGTTCTGTAGGAGTTGTTCCACGTGTAGATGTATTTCTGGTGTATCTGAGGGGAGGAAGGTGATCTCCACGTCTTACTCTTCCGCCTGCTTGTAGCTTTCCCCCATTTTTATACTGAGTTACTTTCTTTTCTAAATAGTTTGTAAGAGTTCTTACATCTTATAATGTACATTATAGCTGTTAAGCTGTGGGTTATATGTTATAAGATCTTCCAGTTTTTGGCCTGTACTTTTACTTTGTCTTTTAATGAAACTGTATTTTTAGTTTTAATGCAGTCAGATGTATTAGATTTGTAAGATATGTGATATTGTTTGTTTCTTAAGTGATCCTTATTTATCACAACGCGCAAAGTATACTTCTTCTAAAATTTTGAAAGTTTTTCTTTTTACCCTGAAATATTTAATCCACTGGAATTGATGTTATATGTGTTGTGAAGTGAGGATTTAGTTTTATTATTCAGGTAGCTAGCTAACCAGTTGCTAGGTGTCATTTACTGTAATGATTTATACTTGCACCTCTGTCAATATCAAGTTTGTATGTGTGTCTGTACGTGAGTTAAAGTTCTATTTGATTATAAGCAATAGAAAATATTAGTAAAGTAGCCTGTTAAATTAACATGGGACTTATTTATCTCATGCAGTAAGTTGTCTGATGAAAGGCAGCTCAGGCTGGCATAGCAGTTCAAAAGCATCATCAAGAGCCTGAACTTATTTTACATTACAACTCTGCCATCCTTCACATCCTTAACATTTTCCTCATGGTTACAAGATGGCTGCCGCACCTCCAGGCATCATATTTGTGTTCAAGTCAGGAAAAAGAGGGGGACTTGTAAAGGACAAAGACCCAATCTTTGTGATGCTTTACCTTGTATTTTTCAGGAAGAGAAATTTTCCCTTAGGAAATCTTATTGTATTCAACTGTTAAAAAATGCTAGCCTTAGCTTAAAGGAGACTAGGAATTTAAATAGAGTGTTTAACTGGGTAGCGTCCACTGCAGAAGAAAGCAAGATGGAATGTGGTTGAAATAAGTATTGAGTGGACCAACTTACTGTATCTGCCACAATGGCCTGTTTCTGAGCTATACTTTTCCATTGGTCTTATATGCTTATGTTGGGCCCATTACCACATTATCTTACTTACTATAACTTTGAAAGAGTGTTGTTGTGTGGTAGGGCAAGTCCTTCTTCCTTCTTCCCTATTGTTCTTCTTTCAAGCGTCTTAGCTATTCTTTTTTCTTCCATGTAATTTTTAGAATTACCAAGTTAAGCACACACACACACTGGTTATTTTTGTTGCATTGTACTGAATTGGTAGATTAATTTGAGGATACATGACATTTTTACAGTATCTTTTTTCTCTTTGATCATGGTCCATTTATTCAGGTCTCCTTTAATGTCTTTCAGTAACGGTTATATGAGTTTCTCCTGAAGTTGATAGATTTGAAAACATAATGATAACTAAAAGAAAGCGTGCGATCAATGACACATTACCTCGTATGTCAGATAAATATACAGGCACATAAAACAGTAATCTGCACTTTATAAGGACTCATACAAAGAAGGATACAAATCAAACACATTAGGATGTTTTCTATGGGTGCTCTGGGATCGAAGTAGAAATGAAAGTGAATGGGCCAATGTTGATTTATGGGCCAAGATGTGAGGAGTATTATTAGCTCAAAGTTCAAAAAGTTAAAAAACTAAAAGTCCCATCATCTTTCGTTAATGTATTTTCCTGGTTTATTTGTTGTTATTTAAATCTTGTTGTTTTTTTAAACTTCATTTTGTAAATTTTTGTTGCTGGGACATAGAAATGCCTTTGTTTTTTTTGGATGTTTATCTTAGAACCCACCACCTTGTAAATTTCATAATATTTCTGTTTGTCTTTGAATTCACTTGGGTTTTCTATACACAAAAGTATATAGACCGCAAACAATAACAGCGTTTTTCTTTTGCGATATTGCATGGTACAGTGTTGAATAGTACTAGTGATAGTGGATATACTTGTTTTAATTTTTAAAGGACTGCTTCTAGTGTTTTATCACTGAAGATGACTTAAGCAAGTTCCCTTCACTTCCTAGTTTGCTAGGGAGTTTTTTTGGTTTGTTTTTTTATTTTTTGTAAATGACTATTCCAGTGCGTCTTCTGCATCTATTAAGATCATCATAGCATTTTTCTGCCTTATTCCATTAATGTGATTGGTGCAACATCAGAAAGTATATTTATGTGCTCAACCTTAGAATCCCTGGAATGTGCTCAATTAGATTATGATATAATATCTTCTTCTTACTCTATTGGATTCAGTTTGCCATTATTTTGTTATTGTTGTTGTTTTATAAATTTATACTCATGAATGAAGCAGTCTTTGTCTTTTCCCCTATTCCCCTTAAGTGGTTTTAATCTCATAAAATAAAGTAGGGAAGGGAATATTTCCTATTTCTTATCTCTATTCAAAATGTTTTAAGACTAAATTAACTACAACCATAAAATGGTTGTGTGACTGTGGATGAGTTACTCAGTCTCATTAAGTTTTCACTTTCCTTATAAATAAAATGGGGACGATAATAGTACCAATGCCATGAGATTATTGAGAGGATCCATTGACATAACCTTATGAAGCATTTAGCTCGTTGACTGACATACAGGAAGCAAGAGTACAAAAATGATAGATACGGTTGTATTATCCTTCATTAGTCCCTTTTCATCCATAAACATACGGACTTGCTCTTTTCTTATGGAAAACAGTTTGCCTTTCATGTGCTGTAATTACACAAGCATGGATATTTGAAACCACCGAATGCACTAGGATTAATTCCCTTCGAGCACAGGTAGAATAACCAAGCATCAGAGGGCAGGTCTGGGGCAACAGGAGCTTGTTCCTTGGCTGATAACTCTTGTTCTGGTTTGATGTCAGAGCAACTAGCAACGTGTAGGTCAAAACAAATTCCCTTTAACTTCTTGAACTATAACTCATCTTTTAACAAATTGAGTTCAACCTCGTGCAAGGTATTATGGGAAATATGAATAAAATTGAGACTTGGTGGTGGCGCACCACCTTGAACCCATGTAAACAAGGAAGCCTGTAGGTGTGCCCATATGTGAGCCTCACAGCTTCACTGAGGCAGTCACCTGAGCCTTGATCCTGCGTGAGTTTAAAGATAGACTAACTAGTAGTTTTCAACCGGGGGCGATTTTGTCCCCCAGGGGATATTTGGCGATGTCTAGAGATGTGTTTGGTTGTTACAACTGGGGTGTTGGTGGTGCTCCTGGCATCTGGTGGATAGAAGCGAGGGATGCAGCCGGAACATCATACGATGCACAGGGCCGCCCTGATAACAAAGGTCCAAAATGGCAGTAGTGCTAACTTTAAAACCCGTATGTATTGACGTGACTCTGCAGCATAGCATGTCTAGGTATCTTTTGGGTTCAAAATTCTAGAAATTTTAGGCTCCATCCCTAGAGATTCTGTTTCAGCTTACCAGAACCCTAAAACCTGGATCTTTAAACATGCTGATGAATCTGATGGGGGTGATCCAGGAATTTCTTAGGAAATACTGAAATAAGTACAGTGTGAACATTTTAATAAATGCGTTGACCAAGTACCTGGAAGCCAAAGGGGAAAGAACAGTAGAGCAGCACCAAGAATAATAGTGCTTAGAGCTCAGGTTTCAGGAGCAGCCAGGCTGTCATTGGCTTGTTCTCCTGCTGGTAACAATGATTTCTCAAGTCACTCGCCTTTGTGCAGCAGTGGCTTCTTACCCCAGGTACATACACAGCACAGCTGAACAATTTGCCTTATTGCACACTCTGTGCTCAGCCAGCCACATCTTCAGGGTCACTTCAGTGGCAAGGATCTGCCATCATTTCTAGGCAGGTTGCAAACAAGGCTGAGTGCTGTGGATTAAAGTTACAGTACTCTTCACAGAAATGTATTTATTGCAATCCTGGTTGCAGTTAGGGACAAGAGTACCCAGAGGAAATTGCACATCAGATTTTATTCTCTGTTTGCCAAATTGTTCATTCTGGCTTTTGGAACATCCGTTTCAGCAACAGTGTTAACTAATGTCCCTTTGACCAAAAGCCCCTTTGTAGGGATCGTCTTCGTATAATAGGTGCTTTTTTAGCTAATACTTACATAGCAGTTACAGTTTTCCAGGAACTTTTCTGAGTACTTGACATTGATGATTTAATTTTTGAAATAACCTTGGTGAGTAGGTGCTATTATTATTCTCATTTTTAAGGTGAGGAAATTGAGGCAGAAGAAGATAAATAATTCCCCCATGATCACACAGATAGTGCAAATGGAGACTGAAATCCAGACACTTGGTTCCAGAACCCATGCTCTCAGCCACTTGACCAAACCAACTCTCTCAAACATTATGATCGTAGAATTAAGTTTACAAAATGCTCATGCCCTAAAAGTTCATTGTTTAAAGACCTGTGCTTTTAACTGAATGCTCTGCTTTATACATTTGGCTTTTTAATTCCATTTTATTTCTTAAAATGTACTAAATACCTTACTGCTGTTGACTATGAAATACCTGTTGCAGGTCCTTACATGGTCACCACATTGGATTCCATGGTGAACATCTTGCTGGAGACTGAATTATTTCCTTGAGCATAGGAAAGAGAAGAGAAAAGATATTAATTGTACAGAAAGGAAGTGTTTTTGAGACATTTCGCTGGAATATCATTCAGCAAATTAATTCTCAGTTACCACTTTGGGGATTATCCGTAGGTATTTCCAAACTTCATTTTCTCTACTGCTCAGCCGGGCCATAGGCTGTTGACTGTAGGATGGAACCAGAGAGAAGGCAAAGCTAGGAACTGATGTGTCAGTGAGTGGCTTTTGAGTGAACCAAAACAATTTTTGTGATTTCTCAACTTGGTATTGTCTGTCCCCTGCATTTGGAAGTTGACTGTAATGATAAAGTAATCAGTGTAATAAATTACCTATTTTTTTTCCCATCCAAGAGTGGAAATGTAGCTAAAAGATGGTTGTGAAAACAATATTCAGCTAAGCAGTTGGATTTCCATAACGAATTAATTATGTCATTGCATGCCATTTCATTTTTATATTCTCCCGGAACCATGTTAGCTGTTTTCATACAACTTACCTTTGAGCATTTGTGTTCAATTTTTCTGTTTGTTTATTTTGCTTAATATGAGGTAGTTTAAAATTTTAAATGTATTTAATGTCCTCATATTTTGCTTCTAAAATTCTTTTCAAAGTTTCAAAGAAGAATTAGATTTGAGGATTTCAGTGTGAAATGGTTTTCTGCGATGCTTCCGGCCAAACTAAATAGGAGAGGATATTGCAGAGAAGTGACGTTCAAAAATGGCGATGCTGATGACAAAGACAATTAGTACTACGGGTTATAACCACCTGACTATATCAGCAGATTGCACATGGCTTGGAAATGTCACCTTTTATTTCCTTTCCTCAAGCCAAATAAATTTTAGACAGAAATTTCCACCAAGGCAGTATTTCCTTTATCTGGAGGTCACTTATCCAGTATCTGTGAGCATTTAAAATATAATTGGCGATCTAATAATAAGCAGAGGCCTCTGAACAGCCAAAATGGATGTCCCAAAGCCAAAACACTAATTGCATGTATTCACTCACCAAAAAGGGCCCTAACCAAAAGACATTTGTTCCTAAAATAAGTAGTTCTAATTGTTTTGCTAATTAGGATTTCCAGACCACAGCACAGTAGAAGGTGGGAGAAAGGAGGGAATTACAAACTGCATAAACAAAAGCACAACATTTCTTGTGGATAGCTAAAAAATGAACCAAACCCTGGAACAAGTCAGAAACAAGCAAAGGCTGATGCCCTGGGGCTCTTCAGATGCAGTAAGGCCACAGCATCATTATTTAACTTGATTACGATGACCCTAAGTGATTAACCGTAGGCTAAATTATGTTCAGTAGGGGCCATTTAATAAAGCAGAAGTTTATAATCCATTTAAAAAGAGATTAACCCATTTTTCCCCCTGAGAAATTAGTGAACAGCCCCTAATAACATGATAATATCACATCAAAAGTGCTGCGTACTTAAGGTGGTAAACAAGGTTGTTCAGATGTTGTTCAGAGTAGTAATTGTCAGGTTGTCAAGCCCTTTTCTGTTTTAGGTGACACGGGGACCCCAGAGTCTGGAAATGATGGAGCAGGCACAGTTAACATGCCCACCTTGCTCGTGCATTTGGGAATTCATGGGCTATGTCGCAGTCACCTGCACGCAACAGCCGGCTGCTCTGTCATATTTCCCCTTATAATTCCCTCTTGTTTTCTGCCTTCATCTAGCTCTTGCTGTCTTTGGGGACTTCAGCCTACGTGTTGACAGTTCATCTGGGGTTCCTGAAAATCTGTTACCCCTCAGCACAGTACAGTTCCTGGGGGGAGGCAGCCATGGCCTGAAGCCGAGCTCTCTCACACCCTGTAGGTTATATTGGGGTGATCATTGCAAGGTGCCCCGTGGGCCTGAAATGAATTTGAGGGCTTTGTGGTTATCAGTTTTTTGAAATAAAAATTTCAGTCTGGAAAAACCAAGTTGGGACCCACAATCATACACTTTGGGGGGCATTTTGCCCTTTGTCACGGCCTGCGAACGGGGTCCGTGCTCAGAGCTGGGAGGCTATCACAGACTTGGTCTAGACAGGTAGGTGACACTAATTTTTCAGCTCCCTGAGCGGGAAGCTTATTGTTAGAGCCAGGAGTTTTCTTAGCAGCAGCTCCTCCAATTAAGCCGATCTGCATTTTAACTTGCTTTCTGAAAAAGAGAAGGTTTAAAGGTATTTCTTATTTCGCTAATTTCAACTGCAGAGTAGTAAGGAAAATGTGAGAGAGCCTCCCTACTTGGAGGACTCTTGTTTGGTGGCTGTTTACCATCACTGGCCTTGCTCATGGCACAGTGGTGAGGGCAGGACCTCCCTGCCCTCGGGGCGCTTACATTCTGGTGGAGAAGAAAGACACCAGAGAAAGCACTTGAATAAATACAGATCGTGGTAGCTCTCTGGTATATTAGCAGTGGTGCGAGAGAGGGCAAAGGCGGGGGTCGGGGGTGGATAGCTCAGCCTCACGTTTCTGGCTTAGATCCGAGGTGTGAGTGAACTGCCATGTATTAAAACTATCAGAAGGGCATGGCAGGCAGAGAGAATGGCCAGGGTCAGAAGCCCTGAAAGGGAAGGGCTTGACATGTGCAAGGACTGAAATAAGGCCAGGGTGAGTGGGTCCTGGTGACCTGGAGGGACAGTGCTGGCAGTTAAGGTAGAGGTGAAGGCAGTGGGCAGCTCATGACGGGCCTGGGAGGACACGATAAGGCATTTGGATGAAACCTGAGGAAAACTGGACACTACTGAAGGTTTGTAGCCGAGGAGTGGTTTGATCTCTTAAGTTCTATGAAGATTGCATTTGACTGCTAAGATGACCGAGGAGAATGAAGCAGGAAGTTTGAGTTAAGAAGCTTAAGTGGTGGCCAGAGCAGAGGTGATGAGAACTTGGGCTGAAGAGTCAGCAGTGAGGTTGCTGTGAAGTGGGAACACGGGTATGGTTTGCGGGTGATGGTGATGGGAGCTGCTGAGGGGCTGGATATTGGAGGGACATAAGAGAGAGGGTAGGATTGAAGATGAAGATGTGAGCTTTGGACAGCTGGGTGAATGGTGGTATTTGCAGTATTGAGGAAGACACAAGAGGAAATTAAAAGGTCTGTTTGGGGCATAGTCACATTGAAATGACTATTAGCTATCTAAGTGAAGAAATAGATCTTCAAAATAGATCTTACTTTTCCTGATTGACGTCCCCTCTGGAGAATGCGGCAGATGCATGGTAGGCCTTAGGTTTGCTAAATATCATTATAAATTATTATTTTTTTATCTGTGGCGTGCAGGCTCAGTAGTGGTGGCTCGCGGGCTTAGTTGCTTCGCGGCATGTGGGATCTTCTCAGACCGGGGCTTGAACTTGTGTCCCCCGCATTGGCAGGCGGATTCTTAACCACTGCGCCACAAGTCCGGGCCCATGCTAAATATCATTACATTGCAGAGAAGCTGCCTCCGTTTTTCATTCTCAGATGTGAATGTCAATTCCCATCTCTCCTTATCTCATTTTGCCACCAGAATAAGTACACACACACATATACATACATGAAAACCCTTTTGAGACTCAAAGAAGAAATTCAAGGGAAGAATTCCATTTTGATTTTGATTGAAAAGCTAAACAATCATTTTGATGAAATGATTTTTTATTTTGATGGAAGTTAAAATATCAACATAATTGATCCTTATTTTGTACTGGGATACTGGATTATACATTTTATAGCCAAAGAGGAAGATTGATGTAATTTTTTGTACCATCAGAAATAACAGTAGAAGTGCTTTAAGTTAGATAATGAAGATGTGCCTTAAGATTCTGAAGGTTCTGGGACCTTGAGCCACCTTAGTAGGAGACTTGCTTCCCTTAAGCCTATACATGAACTCTCAGGCATGGCTTCAGTGTCCAAAGCCCTGAGGATAGTGGATGCAGTTTCTTAAGAATATTCCCACCCCTCATGTTTATTTTCTGCATGAGAAAGTTTTAGAATGGGAACAAAAACCTATCCTTTTCTGTGATCTGGAGAAAATGCCTTTTATTACTATTGGCCTAGCTTCTGTTTTCCTCTTCTCTTGCTCAAATTAGTGTTCTCATGAGAACCAGGCAAAAGAGATTAGGGTAAAAGATTTTCTTTTTAACTTGAAGACATAGGAAAAACTGAGCTCTTCCCTCCCAGGTATGGAAGTTTTAGAATAAACACCAACATCTCTTTTTATGGGTAGAAATTGTTATAAAAACAGACCCAATGCGTTTGTATTAGTTTGCTGGGACTGCAGTAACAAAATACCATAGACCAAGTGGCTTAAAGAAAGAAATGCATTTTCTCACAATTCTGGAGTTGAAGTCTGAGATCAAGGTGTCAGCAGGGTTGGTTTCTCCTGAGGCCTCTCTCTCTGGCTCACTGATGGCTGTCTCTATCCAGTGTCTTCATGGCCTTCCTTCTGTGCCTGTGTCTGAATCTCCTCTTCTGGTGAGGAGACCAGTCCTAGTGGATTAGGGAGCAGCCTAATGACCGTATTTAACCTTAATCAGTCTTTAACCTTAAAGAAGTAATTAAGGTTAAACATAACACGGTCATTAGACTGGTTATCTCTAAATGCAGTCGAATTCTGAGGTACTGAGGTTAGGACTTCAACACATGGATTTTGAGGAGCACGATTAAGCCCGTAACAGTATTTCAATCTTATAAGACTCCTCTCCCCATAAAACTCACTCTGGTGTGGAAACTTCCATCCTTTCTATTAAAAAAAACCAACAGTTGTTAGCCATCGTGGATTCCCTGTCTCTGCCCCTTCCCTCCACACACACCGTCCCCTGTCTCCTGCGCCAGTGCAGGTGTCTTCTAACTGATGCCTGTACCCTCCCTCCAGTCCGTCTCCCACACGATGTTCAGAGTGACCTAGCACACAAATCCTGTTATCATCCTGTTTGATATCCTTCAGTGGTTTCCCATCTTCTAAGAGAAAATCTAAACTCCTCAGGCTAGCCTCTTACGTCCTAACCCCACTTACTTTTCTATATTCCTCCCAGATATGCCCCCGAGTGTCAGTCACGAACCGTGGATGCTTCTCTAAGGTGCCGGGCTCTGCACGTGCTTCTTCTCTGCCAAGAGCACCCCCCCTTCCCTTACACACTTTGATGCGGACAAGTTCTGCAGCGCCTTCACAGCCCTGCTCAATGGCCTCCTGCTCTGAGAAAGCTTTCCTGCTCTGTTTCCAACATCTGCAGTCGATGACGGACTCTTTATGAGGCCATATTGTACTTCTCATCTTACCCCACAATTCTTTACTTGCTTCCCTAACTTGGATTAGAGAGAAATGAGGTAAAGAGCTGTGTTCAATTTTGTATTCTAGTGTTTAGCCTGACATATAAGTGCTTAATCAATACGAAGGTGAAATATGTATAGGTGTTAGTATTAGCTTGAAGGAAGCTTACATTTCACTTGTGGTTCATTGCTTAGGACTTGGTATTAATTACTTTAAATTCTCATGCTCTCATCAGCCTCACACAGGACCCCCTGACTTCAGCCGGTAGCCATTAAGGTGACTAGATGATGATGATGAGAACTGGGTACAGAGTGGCAAGTATTCTTCAGAACAGGTAGAACTGAATATCCTGTTGATTAGCAGGTCAGGCGCACTGTCTTTGACTGAAACGGCTTCCCTCTCCATCCCATACCCATTCACAAAGTGCTCTCCTCTGAGCAGTACTGCACTCTTGGACTCTTTAAGGGGTCAAGGTGATATCTTGCAGTGCTCTCTGGTCATGCAGCCAGTCTGCTTGTGCTCCCTGTGGGAAGGACAGGAGAATGGCAGGCTGCTTCAGAAATAAGATATCCCTCTAAAGCTGAATCGTCAGATATGGTAGCCACTGGCCATACGGAGCTATTGACATTTGAATAAAGGAAAATAAAATGAAAAATTGAGTTCCTCAGTTATACTAACCATATTGCAAGTATTAAATAGTCACATGTGGCTGGCGGTTACCATATTGAATAGCACAGACTGTAGAACATTTCCATCATCACAGAAAGTTCTGTTGTTCAGCCTGGCTCTAAAGATTAGATCCAACTTTTCTGCTGGTCATTTACTTCAGGAGATGATAATCACAATACGCACCATTTAGCGTGCACTCACCGTGTGATAGACTCTAGAAAACCTCCAGTTGAGCCTGTGGAAATGGAAGCTCAGTGAATTAAGTAGATGACTCAAGATCCCCAACTTAGAAAGTAGCAGAGCTAAAATAATAATAAAAATAGAGTAGTTTTTTAAAATTACTAATTTAATAGGTACAAAATGGTCCTTCATTATAGCTTCAACTCGCAGTCTTCAACAGTGAAATTAAAGAGCACGGAGCTGGTCCTAGAGAGATTGTGCCTTGTGCTAAGCTGGTCTCAAGTTCCCCCTGCCCAACTTGTCTTGGTCCCCAGTACCTTGAGGTACCTTGGTACCAGTACCTTGAGGTACTGGTACCAACAGCTACTTTGTCCCCAGTACCTTGAGGTGGCCAAGTCTTCCACTGAGGGGTTCCCAAACTCGAGCAGCCCCTCTCGGGGAAGGAGAAGTTTCTCCAACTGCCAAACACGAGAAAACGTGAAGGCAGTTGCCCATCCTGACATATCTCATTACAAGGAGAGGTTTGAGCTCCGTATTGCTTTCTGTTCCTCCTCCTCTTCTGGATCCAGATCGTGTTTCATTGGGACTGAAGTAGGTAAGACTCTGAGGCAGCCCAGTCTACCAATGAAAAGATGCTCTGGTTGAACAAGAAAAGGACCTTGAAAGTCTTAAGGATGTGAATCCTTTATTCATGTTTCTAGGTGACTTACAGAACACCTTGATCGGGGGAGACTATTGTAGACTTCCTAAAGAAATGGACAAATATTTCTAAAGAAGGGAACAAAGAGGAAGCCTTGACAGTAAGATTTGAAGGTGACTGACACTTGTGAAATAAGGAAATGTGCATAAAATACCAATCACAGAGAGCAGTTTCCACAGACTGTGACAAAGTAATGACGGGCCTTTAGCTGAAAGAGCAAAGGAAAGATTTATCTGGAAATCAATTCTTTTTGTTTCAGGGTAGTCGGACTCCTAAAGAAAATTAAAGACAGAGTGAGGGAACTGAGGCCATGGGAAGGGGATTCTGGGCCTCATTAGGTGACAGAGGATGACAGGTGATGGCACTCTTCTCATACAGTCAGTTCCTGAAGACAAATGGCTTTGTCTTGGTGGTCCATTCTGATTGATTGGAAGGGGCTGCCCCCTGGAGTGTGGGGTGATTAATTCTCTGTACCTTCCACAGGTTCCAAAAGGGAAGTGTAGTACAAATGTCAGGTATTTGTGATACAAGTTGTCTGAGAAGAATGTCCTGGGGAGACTTTCAGTGCTCAGAACATCTGATATACAGAGTAATTAGTTATCTGCTGCTGCATAACAAGTTACCCCCAAACTTAGTGGCTTCAAACAACTTTTATGATCTCTCCGTTTCTGTGGGTCAGGAATCTGGATGTGGCTTAGCTGGGTCCTCTGGTTCAAGGGGTCTTACAGACTGCAGTCATCTCAGAGTTCTATCGGGGGAGGAGGTATTTCCAAGCTGACTTTCCTTGCTGGCTGTTAGCCAGAGATAGCAGTTCCTGACCACACGGGGCAGCGGACGTCCACCAGAAACAGCAAGAGAGGACAAGAAACAGGGCAGCCAGGGTCTCTTTGGAACCTAATCTCGGAATGACATCACACCATTTTGCCGCATTCTTTTCCTCAGAAGGAAGTCCCCAGGTCTAGCAACACTCAAGGGGCGGGATTCCACAGGGTGTGAACCCCAGGAGGGCGGGGGTTCAGGGGTTCCCTGAAGGCCATATGAGAGCCTGTCCGCGCCATATTGTAGTGGGAGGGCAGGATATTGAGCACGTTACAGAAATACATTTGTGTTCCTGGTAAGAAATTTTAAAATGTAACAGTGCCATGTGTAGTCCCGTACTGCCTATTAAAAATAACACAAATGCCATAGTGAAACCTGGAAAAACCCTGACAGTTCCCTGAAGTGATAACATCATGAGCCTGGAAGTTTTGACAAAGTGTGTAGGAGGTCAGTAACTTTGAAGCAAGGATCTCTTTGCTCCAAAGACCTGGAGCCTGTGTCAGTGTGAAACGAAGGTATTCAGCCAGAGGGAAGTGCTGAAGACACTGACATTTTGGAAGGAGAGAGGCAAAGGGGGGAGTCAGGGAAGTGGAATGCAGTCTGAATGAGGTGGGAGAATACCCCAAAGGAAATGTAAACCTATTGTGAATTTTTGCTTAGGGGCAGTCCTGTCATTCCCTATTAGAGAGCAGAGTATCCAGGGGTTCTCTCTCCCATCTCAGTCCCCTGTCCCCTGCCTTCCTGTGACTGAAGGATTGAGACCTAAGGAGGATGGAGCAAGAGATAAGGCAGCAGCATGGAGCTAGTTCCATTGACGCCTTAGCAGGAACCCCCTCGATGGAAGAATGCTGGGGGCATCGCTCCCCTGCATGGCCTCACCCAAAAGGTCTGAGCAAGAGTCTGATATTCTCCAATGCCCTTCTACACACACAAACATCCTGCTGACTAATTAGCTCTTGAGTCTATTGGCTGCACTCGATTTGGGAAAACAAGAGCCTGATCGTGAGTTTCTAACACATAATTGATTCCTCAGGCCAGGAGGAGAGAGGGGAGGGACTGGGTGCCGCCCAGCCCCAAGCCATGCGCTGCAGCTCTGCGCGCAGCAAAGGGACGTTTCCTGCCTTTATCTCAGACTGCCCCAAGTCTGAGGTTTCTGTACTGCAGTTTACAGGGCCCGGAGTGCTGAGGCGAAACCCACGGATGATATACGTAGCCTTTGTTTAGATTGCAGAGTCTGCAGGATCCTTATCTTTGCAGAAGCATCAGCCCAGGCTCCCTGATCTTCCCAGCAAGTAAACAGATTTTGGTCATGCCCAGTTCGAGTGCACCTGTAGGTGCCAGGAAAGAAAAGACTTCCAGAACACGTGCTCTGGACCACAGGAAACAGAGCAATACTCCGGGGTGCTCGTCACTGCCCTGCTCCGAAGTGGGAGACGTGCTTACTGACTTTCCAGCTCACAAGTGCCAGTGCCTATACCCAGCCCTTCTGAGCTTTGCAGTGATCTCTGGAAGAAGCAGAGATGGGATGTGCTTTGGGTCTTTGGAGGCTCGTTGAGGTGGCTGCAGCAACCCAGCGCTGGCAGAGGCAACGTAAAGATGAGGTGACTTTTCCCCTATCTCTTCCAGCAGACCTGGATTCTTTTCTTTTTTTTTTTTTTAACTCCCTACTTTGTACATTTCATACCCGTGACTCATTTATTGTGCAACTGGAAGTTTGTACCTCTTAATCTCCCTCCCCTATTTCTCTCCTTCCCCAGCCCCCCAGCAGACCTGGATTCTCATTTCATCCCTTCCACTGTGTGGCTTCGGGTAAATGACATGTACCCGGAGCCTTATTAGTTTTCTCCTTTGTGAAATGCATATGAGCTTATAATCAGTATTGATGAAGTACTGTTTACAAACTGCCTAGCATGGAACCGGTGCGTAATAGGCACTCAGTAAATGGTGGCTTTCTCCTTCTTTTCCCCAGCAGATAGCAAGGGCTGTCAGTCATTACACCTATTCGATCCTGTACCCTAATCTCCTCTCTCTCTCTTTTTCACCCTCATGCACCTTTCAGGATACTAACAGTTCCCATTTGCCTGGTAGAGCCTCCCACATAGGACTGGATGAAAAAGAGTGCCCACGGGCTGCGAAGCTCTGTTAGAAGTTGTCAGGATTGTCAGGAAAGAGGAGCCCAAATTAAAAAAACAAGCAACAACAAAAAAAAAACCTGCAAAGAACGTATAATCATATTAGTGAGGCAGACGAGCGGGTTCTGTTAGCGTCAGGATTATTAATGTGTCTGTGGCACCTGCAGCGGCCTGCCAGAATTTGGCTGAATGGAAGAGAACCCAGAAGATCTAGAGGTCAGAGGTCAAGTCCCGAGAGGAGCCTGGGGCTTACATAGCAAGGATGATAGGGTCCCAGGCAAATCGGCAGACTGAAGAATAAAGTTGAAGGCTAAGAATTTGGGTCCGTGATATTCGTTACGATCTGATTGTTTCCCCGCATGCATGACTACGTCACTTCTCACAATCGTCTCTGACTTGGGCATTAGTAACCTCATTTTGTAAATAAGGCTCACGGAAGCGAGGACTTACCCAGAGCCACAGAGCCAGGGAGTCATCTAATCACTCAGACCAGGGACTTGGGAATTGCATTTTGGTGCTTCGTCTGTTACGTCTGCTGTCGCAGACTTAATCAAGGGCGCTGGAAGTCTGGTTAAAGGACAGGAAAGTGCCTCTGTACTCCAGCAACTGGCTAGGACTTGAGAGTGGGGCAGAACTTTGTAGGCCAGGGCCTGTGTATTTGTCTCTTTCTCAGAAAGAGAGCTGGTTTCAAACAATGGGAAAGATCCCAGCGTATTGGGAGTGGACTGGCAGGCTTGGTTATGGGGTCCAGAGCGGGCTGTTATTTGCTGTTTGGTCGGTGCTGGTGATTCCTCAGAGGCTGACCGTTCATTGCAGGACAGAAACAGGACCCTCCTCATTTAACCTACAACTTCCAAGAGCAGGACTGATATTTCAGGTTTGGGTCAGCAATCTGTTGGGGGAGTTTACATTGTTTAGGTTTAAAGTAGCATCTCAGTTGTCAAAAAAGCAAAAAGCAGCCCAATGTCTCCTTCTAAACCATGGTTGTAACTTTGGAGACATCAATGATATGTCTGTGAAGATCAATCTATTCCATTGTTATACATAGGCCTTTAAATATTGGTTATTCTTAAAGGTTTCTCAAATAAAACATGGTAGTAATAATAACAAAATACCATTATCTATGGGATGCTTGTTATGTGCAAGTATAGTTTCAAGTAGCTTCAAGTATACGTTTACTCATTTCATCTCAAACGATGCCTGAAGCAATTATTTATTATTCCCATTTCACAACCAAAAAAAGTGAGACAAGAAGGTAATAAACTTTGCCAAAGCCTACATGGCTAGATTCGGAGATAAGATGCCAACCCAGCCAGTCTGATTTTCAGAGCCTGGTACCGTTCACTACTCTGCTGTAATGAGTTTTCTATGAAAATGGAAGTAGCCGAAACAATCAACTCACAAGACAGACTTGAAAAACATCTTAATGCCTTAACTGTAATTACATAAAACCCTACAGAATATGATCCTGCCAGTGGAGGTTATCTGTCTTTGCATGCGTAACTTGTCAGATGAAATCTCCGGAGCAGCAAGGCCCAGAGCACTTGGGCCTCCTTTTCCCTCTCTTCAAGGACTCCAGCGAGGTTCGCTGCTATTGAAACTAGGGTTTTCGTCTTAGGGGCAGCAACTGGAATTGCAGCTTACAGCTTCAGAAGGGAATCTAGGGAAGCAATGCGTTGTATCTCTAAGCTCTAAATAAACTAAGACCTTTATTAAAACATCTGTCTGGGGCTTCCCTGGTGGCGCAGTGGTTAAGTATCCACCCTGCTCGCCACAATTAAAGAAAAGCCTGTGCGCGGCAATGAAGACCTAAGGCAGCCATAAATAAATAAATTAGTTAATTAAAAAAATACATTAAAAAAACCATCTATTTGTCACCTGAAATGGAAGAAAGTTGAGAAGGCCAGGTGCCACCTTAGAGCAAGATTCGTGGACAAATAAGTCTTAACTACTACTATTCAGAAGGCCTTTTGGCATTTTGTGTCCATTTAGCTCTCATCCTGGCCCAGATGCAGTGGATTCCACAAGCTTATTCCAGCTTTGCTGGTGGTTACCTTTAAGTGTTTGGGAATTTTTATGTATTCTTCCTCTAGAGTCGTCTCCCCATAAAAGTCTGGCATTACACGTGGTAGAAAGAGAGAACATCCATTTGCATGATTGCCTGGGTGAGAAAATCCTATATACCGATTACTTGTCCATAAAAAAGCAGAAATCTGAAGAGGAACATATGACAATTCTGTAGGTTTAATGCAAAAAGGTCAACTGGTATAGTATAAAGAGTAACAGTTTAACCTCCCTAAAAGTGTACATCCGTATGCAAATGTTGACGATGCCATTATACCACAAACTCGTTACCCTTGGAAAATAAGCAGGTGGTATTGCATTGTCTTTATGTTTCTGCAATAGTCAACACACAGGTTTCAGTTCATGACTTTTTTATTGTTGCAAAAGCAGCAAGGATGTTGCTTCTAAAGGAAGTATTAGCTTCAGAGGGGCAAACATAGGGTTAACTCACACACACACAAAGGAACCGAGATGCACAACAGTGAGTAACTCTTTGACTCAGTTGGAGAGGTGCAGTGAGTTAGACATAGGCTTTCCATTCCATTCCATTCCATCCTCTTTCTGAGGATCCATAGGGAAATGCTGGACTCAGGTTGAACTAGGAGTTGCTGGGTTCTCGGCGGGCTGAGGCTCGCGGGATGGAATTGCCCCTGAAAACTGAGTCACGCCAAACCTGAACAACAGGCATAGTGGGAATTCAACTAAGGCTCGAGGACATCCCGTTGGTCTATTCCTTTAGTTCTTTCTGAGGTGGAGGGTCCCTTGGCAAAGTCCTGTGATGACACTGGAGAACTGGAAACCATGGCTCCTGACATCAGGGAGCTGCCAGTAAAGAGAAGACTTGAAGGCTAAGAAACAAGGAGCCGCACTGTTGCTGAGCGCGCTCAAACCGGAGCAACTGGCCAGAGAGGGCAATCGAGCTGCCTGCTCCTGAGACCCTTTAACCCAGCCAGCTACTCTGATGCATGTGACATTGGCCCTTTCTTTCTGCCTGCTTCCCCCTCCAGTGGCCTGGCTTGACCAATAACAACTAGAAGTTAAACAGTGACTATATTGGTGCAACAGGCTGAGGTTAAGACCCTGGGCCAGCGAAGCTCATCATTCATTCCTGAGGTATTTACTGGACACTTCCTCTGTGCAAGGCCTTGTTCGAGGCACACAGACGAATCAGACATAGTCCCCATCTTCAGGGATCTTACAGCCAGCAGACGGAGGCAGACAAACCTGCAATTAGGGTACAAGGTAATAAACGCAAGGCCAGAGGTGTGTAGGGAGTCCTCTGGAAGCACAGTGGTGGGCCTTTCCAGATCATAAGTCTCAGGAAATAGGGAGTGTGATGGAAACGGGTGTTCCAGGCCCGTGCAAAGGCTCAGAGGTAAGAGGAAAGCATGGCACGCCAGTAGTAGCTCCAGAGGGCTGAAGTTTAGCATTTGGTGGAGGGGAGTGAAACAGAAAGCCCGGCTCAGGAAGGAATCTATTGTGATCCTAGGGGCCTAAATCAAGGCAGGAGCAGTGGGAATGGAGAGGAGGGGAGGAGGAAAGGAAATTCTAACGGGGTATGTGAGAGAGGAGCTGTGGGTGCCTTCCAGCCTCCTGCCATGGGTGTGTGCATGAATGCCGGTACCTGTCCGCCCATACAGGGGGTGCAGAAGGAGCAAGTTTGGGAAAGGAAGGATAATGAGATGCTTTGGATGAATTGACTTGTGGTGTGTCAGGGACATCCAAATGGAGATGACCATTTCATTCATTCTAACGCGGGGGCCTGGGAGATCGAGGAGGTGTAAGTGAAGGAGGTGTGAGTCGAAACCAGCGACTTGGATGGAGTTATTCGGTAAATAGTACGAGCAGACAGAAGCCTGAGGAACTCCCAACTCTCAAGGCGTGAGAGAGGCTGAACGAGAGGGGAGATGATGGGAACGCACTGGGAGAGTCGTGCGTTGCCTTAGAAGCCAAAAGAGAAAACGTTTCCAGAAAAATGAAGAGATTCGCAGTGCCCATGGCCACATAGGTCAAGAAAGACAAAGTCAGAAAAGATCTCCCAGATATGACAAATTGGAGGTTACTGGTGACCTAAAGTGAAAGCAACTGGCTGCAGGAGCAGAGAGAATATCACACATTATTGACTAAATGGTTGGGGCTTTGTCACATTGTCACAAGGGACAGACCCCAGGAATCCGGGTCTCTGGATGTTGGTTCTAGACAAAAGTATTAGGCACAACTGCCTACCTTGTTAAACAGAGAGCAACGAAAATACTTTATTGCCTATTTATTTGCACATAATGCTATGCTAAACAGAGGACAGGGAGAATTAAACACAGTTTATGCATTTTTTGTGGAGCTCACATCAAGTGCATGAGTATCAAGGTGCTAAAATTGGGTAAATCGACCAAAAATAATCTTATTTTAACGGCTATTTCCGCAGAGTTGTGTTCTTACAGAATTCCAATCATGAGATACTTTAAACACTCCCAGAGGAGATGTTTCTGTATTCCGTTTGTAAATAACTGTAATCCAATCTTGATAATTTATGGTCGTGTTTAACCCTCACTTTCAGTAAGACCTTCCTCATATCTCATTTTAGTCTTTTCTGCTATATCTTTAGGGCTCTCCTGTCTCATTCTGACCTCAGTGGATAACAGATGGTTACCTCTTCCATATATCAATCCTGCCTATCCTTGCAGATGAATAATACATTTCCTTCCTACTTGGAATTCCCCAGGCCAAATAACTCTAATAAAGCCTAAAGAATTGATCTCACAGAATACCAAGAGGATTAACTAGTTAACAAGTACTGGCTGTGGGTAGGCAGAGCAGGGTAGCACATGACAGAGGAGGTTTTTAATTTGGAAAGAGAAGTGTGCAAAATAGTATTCAATATTACAGCTTTCAGTAGCTTTTTATGATATCTTCTGGAGCTTCGCATGTGAATTTTCCCCCTCATTGGTGTGAATGAACTCCCAAGAAGTTTGGATTCAATGACTGCTGAGGTGCTTCTCTAAACATGCTATGATTCCACGTAGACCACTTTTCCTCCCCTTATCTTGGTCTGAAGGGATATTTGCACAGGAGAACCTGGTCATGGCAATGCAGGGAAGAGTGAGGGCATGTGCACTTTCTTAGCATTTTGCTGGTGGAGGTGGATACTGCTTTGGGCTGTTCCTGGTGTGGTCTGCTCTGTACAGTCTTAGTCAGTCAAGGCTGAATCAGAAAATCATCAGAACTACAATTAGTTGCAACTGTAGGATAAAATAGGGGCCTTTCTGTATCGTTGATCTGCTTCCTAAAAAAGAAAACTAATATAATAATAATTATATATACATAATATTGTAAATCACCTATACTTCAGTTTTTTTCTTCAGAAATGTACTTAATCCCTTCTAATATCTGTTATTTATTTATTTATTACTTTTTTTTTTTCCTGTACGCGGGCCTCTCACTGCTGTGGCCTCTCCCGTTGCGGAGCACAGGCTCCGGACGCGCAGGCTCAGCGGCCATGGCTCACGGGCCCAGCCGCTCCGCGGCATGTGGGATCTTCCCGGACCGGGGCACGAACCCGTGTCCCCTGCATCGGCAGGCGGACTCTCAACCACTGTGCCACCAGGGAAGCCCCTATTTATTACTTTTTAATTGAAGTATAGTTGATTCAATGCCATGTTAGTTTCAGGTGGATATCACATGATTCAGTTATATGTATATTTATATCTATTCTTTTTCAGATTCTTTTCCCATATAGGTTATTACAAAATATTGAGTAGAGTTCCCTGTGCTATACAGTAGGTCCTTGTTGGTTATCTGTTTTATATATAGCGTTGTGTATATATTAATCCCAACCTCCTAATTTCCCAACCACCTATTTTTCAATTTTTAAAAAGCCAAAATAATAAAAGCAGTGGATGGTGATGCTTAACTCTAAGTCAACTCAGGGTTTTACAACTGAAAATTATTAAAGGAAACGTTCTTGATCCCTGGGACCATAAATACTGCAGTGACTAGACTTCTGCTCGCGTTCAACACATCCATAGCCACCTATAGATGAGCTGTGATTTCCAAAGTTTGTTTGAAATACGTTTACTTCTAAGTCACAGAAATTATTTAGCATTGTGTGATCCCAACCATAAATATTGCTCACCTTTCGGCAAGAAGACTAACATGGCGCTCCCTGTTTCCAGGTAGAAAAAAATACGTGCCAAAGAAAAAGATGGATACCTGTTAGCTTTGGAACATCGTTTAGATACGCTGACTCCTGCCACTGAGAAGGAACTGTGTTACTGAGGAGGGGTGGAGAGCACTTGCTTCTCTTCCAAAGTCGGCCACTGGGCGACTCTGAACAGTTCCCTTATATGTTTTGAGGCTCGGTTGTCCCTAGCTGCAAAGCACTTCCGTTTCTTTAGGGAATGTAAAGAGTGTTATTCACTCAAAATGGTTTTACTTGATCTTCGTGGAAGTTATCAGAAAGTCACTCACACTTGTCAAGGAGGGGTTTGGGAGTGGATGGGGGAAAGGAGAGGAAAGGGCCACAAGTGTCATGGCATAGATAGTGTCAGGTACGTTGAGAACATTCAATAAGTACTTGCTGGTTTGTTGGCAAGCTTTCCGTTTCAAACTTCTCATCCATTGTGAATTTATCATTCCCTAGTTTTGGAGGAGTCTGCGAGATGTTAGTTTCTCCTGGTGATTCGCTTATAGCTGACAGATCATCTTCCTAGTCGCCTGTACTCAGGGAGAAGGAGTCTCATGAGGCAACATTATAAAGGCCTAGCAAAAAAGAGAAAAAAGCAATCAGGCTGTGTTCTAGAGAAGCACACCTGACCTGCCGAGGGGCCCGCAGATGACAGCCTTTGGTGATTGGAGGGTCTTGGGTCAGCCGTGGCCTAGCTTTTGGATCCTTGATTAAAAGGAAATGAGGACACCTGATCTTTCCCCCAGGATTTTCCTTTTATCACACCCAGAACTCACTTATTTTTCCCCTGTGATTCCATACCTGTATCAGGGTATCTGCCGGCCGCCTCTGACTTTCCTAGTTGTCACCTCTGACCTGAGTCTGGAAAGGAGTTCTCCACCCTCACTGTGCATCGGTCACCTGGGGAGACCTGCACCCAGCACCCTTCCCTAGAGATTCCCATCATTTGGATCAGGGTAGGGCCCCGGAATCAGCATATTTTAAAAGCGTTCCAGGTGATTCTCATGTTCACGTGGGGTTGAGCGCCACCGCTTTGCAGCAGAGGCAGGTGTGTTTTTTTCCCCGTTGACTCGTCAAAGTGAGAAAAATTGGGGACAAAACAATACAGAATAAAAATGAGTTTTTTCTTTCTCATCAAGAAAGGCTAGGCTTTGTGTCCTGGAGATCTGGGGCTTCCTTTTGCTCTGAGGACTTTTATTTCCCGAAGTCTCTTGGAGGTGAAAATTTGAGTGGTCCTGGTAGGGGATGGGTCCCGAGACTTGGACAGGGTGAGGCCAAGTTGCCAAGCCTGGCGAAGCCTCGCTTTGGAGGCTGGAGAGAGGGGCGTGGCAGCGGCTTCATAGGTAGCAGAGACCTTCAGCCCTGCCCGTATACTACCCAGGAGGTGGTAGGGTGATGGAGAGCAAGATGCTGATCCTGAAACACCAAGAACTCGGGGACCACAGTCTCTGTGCCTAAGAAGGGTAAAGAACTACTGGATCCCTGCCAGCAAATGGACCACACAGACTTAGAAAATGAGCATCTTGGCAGCAATCTTGATGGACTTAGGACCAGCTGCTTTGCTCCAAATTTTGTGGACTGTATAAATCTCCTGGGATTGTTACCCAGCCCTGGGGAGGGGAAAGCTTCCCTGAACATGACTGAGATTGAAATTATTGCAAGTCAGGATTCAGAGCCAGACGTTACTATATTTAGAAAAAAAGGCAATATGGCATTTTGTTTTTTAGATATGAGGGATGTGGAATAAATACTACTCTGTGTAACAAAAGGAATTAAGCAATCCAATTAAATAACCCCATCTCATATGCTTTTAATTTTATTGGGTTTTCATTAGATTTTGGTTTGCCCAAGAACTCTGAGGACTTTTGCTGCAGAAGGGCACTTGCATTTTCTAAGGCTGTTCGTAGAACGTAGTGCTCTCTGGAATTTAAAAAAAAAAGTCTCGGCAGGATTTAGGGGCGGCAGTGGTAGTGAATGGTGGAGGTGGAGTGTGGACAAAAAGAATGACCTTGGGGTTTGAAGTTCTATTTGCACTTGACTAAGATCAAGAAACAATTGCGTGTTTATCCTTTATTTAAGAAAGAGGAAGCTACCCCTTCAACGAAAGCCTTCCAGCTGCAACCACCCACCTGCCACCAGCCCCAGTAAGGTGAGAAATTGAAAAAACAGCATTGCTAAGTGGGAGTCGTGTCAATTATTAAATTACTGAAATGCTTTCTTCACCAAGGAGCCTCCGTATAGTGGGAAGAATGTGGGTTTTGGAGTCACACAGAACAAGATTGAAAATCCCCACTTGCTAGCTCTGATGCATTTTTGTCTTCTCAGGACCTAGCAGTGCATGGCGTATAATAGGCATTAATAAATACTTCATAAATTAATGAATAATGCATGAACGAAAGCAATAGCTATCTGACTCCAGGCCATTACTTAACCACATCTGAACCTATGCCCAAGTGGCTTTACCTGTAGGACAGGCATACTGATGACTAACATGATGAGGTTTTTGAAATTTTATAAACTATGAAGTTTTTCGACCTGTGCCTGGTAGGTTCTCCTTATATTTCATTCGCCTGCTAGCACACACCTTCCCTCAGCACCGTGTATTTGCTGATTTGTGATAGGAAGAGCCTCACTGAACTGAAACCATCAAGTATGGGAAATCGTTGCACACAGGAGCCAACTTTTAACCCCAGACTAGACTCTGAGAACGGAACGCTGAGTCCTGCCCCAGGAGGATGTGTCAGAGTGAATCCCTGTTCGTAGGAACAGGCTCGGCTCAGCTTGCCTTGACTTTCATGGGCCCTCCGTCTCTTCATGAGGTGTGTCTTATGATCCCCGACAGTGTCTGGTTTCGATTCCTGACTTTTAGGTCCTCGTGGCCTACAGCTTTTTACTCCGCTTTGACCAACCGTTCTGATCCACTGTTTCTTCTCACCTTCATGATTTTCATTCAACAAGCATCTGTGGCATGTTGGCCCCGTGGTAGGTGTTAGGGATACCACACAAACAAGGTGGAGATGAGCAGATGTAATCCTTGCCTTCCAAGCAGGAAACAAAAAATCTGGTGAGAGGGGATTTCCATAAGAAATCCAAGAAGGGTAAGTTCTCTGATAGAAGCACATACACAGGAGCTCAGCCTGGACAGAAAAGGCGTCAGGGAGGAGGGAGAAGTACCTCAAATATTCCTGGGTTCTTTTGTCTTACTCCAATTCCTCTGGTCCTGAATTATGTTATCCTCTCTGCAAACCACTACCACAGAAAGCCCATTTGAGCCAATCTATATGACGATATAGTCACCCACTTAGACTGGGGGCTCCAGGAGGGCAGACGCCTTGCCTTTGTTCACCACTTCACTCCAGGACATGAAACAGAATCTGGTGGTAGGCACACAGATGTTTCTTGAAGATTGTATGTAAGCTGGAAGACATGGATAACTTTTTAAAGAAACTGGTCCTGGACAGCTCATAGGGCTTTATGCATCCTTCAACTACGAAAACACTTCTTTTGCCTTTAAGTGATCTAATTTCAAAGACTTGGCCACCTAAATGTCAGCGCATGAATTGCACTAGAACCTATTGGCTTCATCAAGCATCCTTTTCAAAAAAGGAACAGTGTTCCCTAGCTATTAGATTGTGTACGGAAATTGCTGGATGCTTTGTTCTCGCTTTCAGATACAACATCTGTCAGTAAGTTGGAGTGATTATGGACACACACAGAGTATTCAAGTGTATCTTACATGTAGGATACTTGAGTTTTGTTTGCTTTTTCTACACATCTTAAAGGGGAAAATTTCAGACAGCTCCCTGTCTGAGGCACTGCCTTATGCTAGTAGAGAGAAACTCCAAAGTTAGTTTATGTCCCAGAAACAGAAACAGATGGTCCTGTGACCCACTCCCCTGAGCATAGGGATTGTTAGAAGATTTGACTTAAAAGGGGTTGACTGTCAAGGGTGAATTGCATGGCCTAGGGAAGGCATTATGCCTCAAGTCAGAAGCCACAGATCCCAGAACCAATGACAAAAGCAAAGGAAATTGACCTAAAGGATAGATCTGATCACATAAACACGCAGGTATCGTTGCACAGTTCATCAAGGTCTCTCAGTAGTGCTGTTGGTAGAATCAGAATTGGATACTCTGTGTCTTTCTGGGGTTATGGTGCTCAGGGTGTATCAAGATGGAGAAGGTGTGCAAACTCATCAGCTATTACAATACAAACGTGGGAAGTTGAAGTGTGCTGGTCAAACCCCCTTTTTCTTTTTTAAATTAAAAAAATTTTTTATTTTATATTGGAGTATAGTTGACTTACAATGTTGTGTTAGTTTCAGGTGTACAGCAAAGTGATTCATTTATACCTATACATGTATCTATTCTTTTTCAGATTCTTTTCTCATATAGGTTATTACAGAATATTGCATAGAGTTCCCTGTGCTATACAGTAGGTCCTTGTTGTTTATCTATTTTGTATATAGCAGTGTGTATATGTTAATCCCAAACTTCTAATTTATCCCTCCCCACTCCCTTTTCACTTTGGTAACCGTAAGTTTGTTTTCTAAGTCTGTGAGTCTGTTTCTGTTTTGTAAATAAGTTCATTTGTATCATTTTTTTAGACTCCACATATAAGTGATATCGTATGATATTTGTCTTTGTCTGACTTACTTCACTTAGTATGAGAGTCTCTAAGTCCATCCTGTTGCTTCCAGTGGCATTACTTCATTCTTTTTTATGGCTGAGTAATATTCCATCGCATATACGTATCACATCTTCTTTATCCATTCCTCTGTTGATGGACACTTAGGCTGCTTCCATGTCTTAGCTACAGTGCTGCTATGAACATTGGGGTGCATGTCTCTTTTTGAATTATGGTTTTCTCTGGATATATGCCCAGCAGTGGGATTGAAGGATCATACAGTAGCTCTATTTTTAGTTTTTTAAGGAACCTCCATATTGTTCCATAGTGGCTGCATCAGTTTACATTCCCACCTTTTTAAAATTAGGTTCAGAGCAATGTTAGATCCAGAGACTTCCCTGCCACGACTATTATCGACCCCTTGCTCCCTCTTAGGTTAGACATCTAACGTCATGATTTGTTTTAGTGTTCTAGCTTTTTCCCTCTCGCTCTTCATCCCGGCTGATGTGCCTAAAGAAGAAAGAAAGCAAAGGGGTGTGTGTATGCTCCCAGGTGTGGTCACTGGTGTAGGGGAGAAGGATTCAAAACATCAAGTTACAAATAATTTTCTTAAAACAAAACAAAGCAAAACCCTTCCTGTGGGGCCTGAAATTCCCTCGGTACCAACTAGATCATTATTCTTCTATCCTGTGAGAATCGAAAATTTAAATACATTGACCATTATATCTAGGAGAAGATGTCATAGGTCACTGCATTCTTCCATGTCGCATAGCAGCATGGTCTATCTGAGAGGGACTTAATTGCATATGGGAACCCTAGTGCCTGCGGATCTCCCTAATAAATTCAGGGAAGGCTTTCCTCTTTGCTGCCTTCTCTGCAAGTTCCAAAGGGTCCAAGCCATGGGGGAGGCTGAGTCGATTTTATCATCAGACTTCAAATTCAGCCTTCTCGGCAATGGGAAACGTTTTAAAGAGGAAACAGGACACTTCTTTCGGTTGCTGGAGCATAGAGGGCCAGAGGGTTGTAGGCTGTGGGCTGCTTCTTTTGTTTGTCAGCCCTTCACATAAGCAATTCCAGCTGAAACTGAGGAGTGTTTGGACGCTTCCTGTAAGGGACTAAAAGGGTGTGATGAATTCATCGGTTTTGGAGGGCACTGTATTTAATAGGAAATAAAACCACTAGTCTTTTATTTGGTGGCGGAGTGCCTACCGGTACCAGGCACTGTTTAGGCCATTGGAGATACAGTGGTGAGCAAAACAGTATTCATGGAGGTTACATTCTAATGAAGGAGGAAAGAGAGAAGAAAGAAACAAGCACACGTTCCTAGGCGGTAAGTGCTAGTGCAGAAAGAAGGAAGATTAAGCAAAATGGGGAGTGCAGAGTGGGAATGGGGTTGTAGTTTTATATTATCAGAGAGGCCTGGGAAGGCCTCTCTGATAAACTGACACTGAGCAGACACCTAAAAGAAGTGAGGAAAGGAGCCCTGCAGGGATCTGGAGAAGAACATTCTGGGCAAAGAGAACAGCCAGTGCGAAGGGTTGCGGGGAGGAGCATGCTTCAAAAACTTGAGCTCCTAGAAGGAGGCCAGTGCAGCTGAAACTAAGCAAGCAAAAAGAGTGGTAGAGGAGGGGTCACAGGCAGGTAGACCTATTTTTAGGACCTCGTAGGCCACAGTGAGAATTGTGCCTTTTTCCTGAGTAAGACAAAGCCCCTGGCGGGTTTTGAGTAGCGGAGAGACATGATCTCAGTTGAAAGCCTTCCTCTGCCCACTGTGTCGAAAAGAGATACGAGTGGGGAATAGGTTCAGAGGTGATTGCAGTCATGGTGACAAGAGGCGATGGCATGACCAGGTGGTGGTGGTGAAGAGGATGCAAGATGGTCCAATCAGATGTATTTTGAAGGTAGAATGGGTGGGATTTGTTGCTGGTGTGAAAGTGAGGTGAGAAAAAAGAGGAATCAGTATGACTTAAAGGTTTTTCTTTTGCCTGAGCGTCTAAAGAATGGAGTTGCCACGTCCTGAGATAGATCACAGGAGGAACGTACAGGGGAGATGATTAGGAATTGGGCATATTAAGCAATGGGAGATACAAGTCTGGAGCTCAGAGGAGAAGTTTAAGCTGGTGATACAAATGTGAGAGTCATTAATATTAATGACTACATATGGTTTTTAAAGCCATGAAACCAAATGAGATGACCAGGGAGGGGAGTTCAGTTAAAGAAAAGAACTCTGAGGAATAGTCTGGGAGCAAACTCCAGCATTACACAGGCTAGGCCAGCCAAGGAGCTGGAGAAGGAACTGCTAGTGAACAGGAGCAAAAGCAAGAGAAAGTCTACCCTATGAACCAAATGATGAAAGTATTTCAAAAAGGGAGGAATGATAAACTATATCATCTTTGTCTCTTGGGGTCCTGTCATTTCCATTTTATTGCATTTCGCAGCAACCCATGAGTAGGAAGGAACCAGAGATAGGAGCCATTCCTAAGTTTTGACAGATTGGAAAAACAACGAGTTCCAAAGGTGTAATCGTACTAAAACCAAAACAGACAATAGCAACAGCAAACCCCTAGAAATGTTATCCTTAGAGGCACAACATAACGTCAGCCTCTAGAGCTGGACATCAGGCTAGTTAATCTCCTCCCTCCGTCATCTCCTTTAGCTTCATAAGTTTTTAAATGGGATTAAGAATATTTGTAGCTCTCATAGGGCCATGGTGGAAGTGAACGGGGTATCACAGAGCCTTTTATGTATCCCAACGATTTCCATGTTGGCATTCTAGACCCTGCAAGTAAGAAAATACAGAAGTCTCTTTATGGTGCAATTTTTATACATAAATATTTTGTTAATATTATGAGTTGTTTTCAAAATATATGATTCTTTCATTAAATTCACAAATATTTGTGCTTTTCTACTCAGTGCCAGGCCCTGAGGATTCACGGGGAAACGAGAGGCCCCCGCTCCTAAGGAGCTTCGACACTAAGGAAGCAAAGAGTTAAAATGATTGACACTTAGAATGTCCAGTAGACCGCCAGTGCCATTAATCCTTGTGAAATCATCTGCGGATGGTCTCGTCGTCCCAATAGCCCACTTATTTTTCATTTAAGAGAGGCTTTGGGGTAAAGCCTTAGAAGGAGCTCTGTTACCCATGTCTGTATATATTTAGCAGGTAGCTCTAACTGTATCGGTTCCCAAAATAATGCCTGATGTTCAAGATGAGTAGCTAGGCCACATATTCCTTTTTAAAGCAATAAATGGTTATGGATTGTCCTCTGCAGTCATATCTGCACTTAAACGTGGACCATGAAATCTGCTGGACTGCACTCTGTCCCACGTGCTCCCGCGCTTCTCTGTACCAGTGATGTGCACAGCTCACTATGGGGCTGTCATCAGCTGCCTGATGATCTACCTCAAATAGGGCTGTCAGCCATTTTGTTTTGTCCCAGAGTCCTTTGCGAATGACCCAGAGAGAAGAGGGAGAGCCAAGGTGCCTCTGGCCATCGACTCCGAGATGGCGAAAACGGACGCTCCAGTCCTTGGGCTGGGAGGCAGGGGGTAAGAAAGGAGCAGTAGGGATAGAATAGGCAAACCCCATTCATTTTCAAGTTCAAAGTTCTTTAGCTAGCAGAGTACAGAAAGAACTTTACTTTGTCAGAGGCGACCTGTGATAATATGAAATCTCAGCAAAGAGAGCTGAAGGCTGTAGATTCTTGTTCAGGGACAGTCAGTCAACACCAGCACAGGCTCAAGCTATGACAGGAGCAGCTGGTGCTCGTGAACCACACAGCTTGGAGGGATGCTGATATATGATATACCTTGGATTTTAATCTTTTTCTCCCCTCTGCTACAAGTTTGGGGATGATGGTCACACCTTCCATTGTTAGAGTCATGGGACACAGAGATATTTGGTTTTCTTCTTTAGTTCTCCGGCTGTTCTCTCTGGCATTGTGCTCTGTGATTTGGTTACTTTATAAGTTGTATGGCCACGTGAGAGGGCTGGGCTATATCTATTTTTATCGACACCATCACCATGGGCCTTAGAGTCTGGAAGACAAGTTTCAGACCTATCGCTAAGGTCAGTCTCTTGGAGTCGAGAGCCAATTTGGCACCACGGTAAAGAGGACAGGCTCCTGATTCATGAAATCCTAGGTTCAAGGTCAGAATCTGTCACTTGCATGCTCTGCGGTGTTATTAATTAACCTCTCTATGCCTCAACCGCTTTATCCACAAATAGAGAGAATTTTAGTACCCATCCAAGGGTGGTTGTAAGGATTAGACTGAGATTTTGGAACGTGGTGGCACATCATGGCTGTTCATTAAATGGTCATTCATTAAAATTGGCTAATTCCTTAGAGCTTTGGTCTCCTCATTCTCAGAACGGTTGTGTTGATATGACTGTTAAATAATCTGGGGGGAGATTTCAGCAGAGTGTCTGGTATAGAGTGACTGGTTATTATTATCAGTAATAATAACAGCTAAGCAACAGAAACTAGAAAATTTTGAAATGGACCCTAAAGCCTCATCGTTGCTGGTTCCCTATTACTTTGTTATGTCAACGTCTGTTCTCTTTTGATGAGATTACTCAGTTCTGACTCGCCAGTGAAGCAGGGACCCTTTCTACACTAACTATTGTTACGTGAGAGTAGAGAAATCTCGTCTTTTAATCGGATTCCGTATCCCAATCAGTCAACGTGATTTTACCAAACGCATTATGTTCCCAGCTTGGCTGGGGAAGCAGTTTTCTGCTCTAGCAGAGTTTGTAAATGACTGGGGTTACAAGGTGAAAACACGCCCATTCAATAAGTTGTAACTGGGTGTATAATGTGTCTAAGGTGCCGTGCTTGTGAGTATCCTGATAGGTGTAAACTTGAACCAGATGGGGATCCTGCCCTCAAGGGGTACAAAGTCAACCGAGAGGAGCTGAGAGAGACCATGGATATAGAGCCTGGACTGGCTACCAGGCTCTACCCCTTGCCACCGTGACACCTTAGGCAAGTTACTTAACTGCTCTGCACAGGGGCTTCTCATTTGTCAAACAGAGGTTACAATAGTACCTACATCATAATGTTGATGTGAAGCTTAAATGGGTCATTGTGCACAAGGCACAGTGCCTGTTACACAATCAGAGATTAGCCAACGTGAGGCATTTCCGAATATAACATGGAGCTGGGGATAAGACGTGCATAGGAATAATCATAATGCAAGAGTAGGGTGATAATTGCTATGGAAGTTCGGCAGGAGAGGTGACATGCCCTGGGCTTCATAAAGAAGGTGGTATTTGAGCCAAGCTTGGGAGGCTAGGGAATCTACGAACTTGGAAAAATAGGGCAAATCATGGCAGCTTTAGAATTAGAGACAGCATGAGCAAGGGCATGGAGGTAAAGAAGGCCAAGGACGTCTGTAGGGAAGAACTTGGGAAGATAAGTTGGAAGGTGAAGGTCCTCATATGCTAGTTCAAGAAATTTATATTTGTTTTGTGGATAGTGTAGAGAGTCATAGTGGATTTTCAGCAGGAAAATGATAAGGTAGGAGCTATGCCTCCAGGAACAGACCAGAGGAAGAATGTTCTGGATGTTGTTATAGCCTTGTCCTGGGCTCTAGAACTCCAGTCTCTCCTTCCTCTGGCCCATTTGCTGTAAGACAGGAGGGAGAGGAGGCTCATAGATAGACAGGGGGTGACGATGATGAGCCTGGGCTGCAGAGGGGTTGGATGTGTCCTGAACAAACACAGGAAACATAAAATAATAGTAGATGGAAAAGGAAGCCTTTTGATGCGTTGGGACATATTGCTTTGAGGTGTTGATACGTCCGTGGATCGACCTAGGAATAGGTGGAGGTTTGGGACCTTGGGATGCCTTCAGGTTGGAGGTACAGATGGCATAACGACTTCTCAGAATAAAACTGGAAGCCTGAAGAATGGGTGGGATTGCTAAGGGAAAATGACAAAGACCTATCCTTGGGCGATCCCTATATTTAGGGGTAGCTGGAGAAAGGGAACATGGGAAGGATCCATTGGAAAGGTAGGAGAACGTAGGAGAATACAGAGTCGAATGAAGGAATGGAGGGATTTCAAGAAGGAGCATTTCATGGAGGCTGAGCAAGACTTATTTGGGAGGCAGTAGGCAGTAGGAATGGAGGAGAGATAAGGTTAGAGGTAAAGGGGAGAACTCAACAGTGGTGGGGAGGGACGCTTTAAAAGCCAGACAGAGGGCTTCCCTGGTGGCGCAGTGGTTAAGAATCCGCCTGCCAATGCAGGGGACACGGGTTCGAGCCCTGGTCCGGGAAGACCCCACATGCTGCGGAGCAACTAAGCCCGTGTGCCACAACTACTGAGCCTGCGCTCCAGAGCCCATGAGCCACAACTCCTGAAGCGCGGCGCCTGGAGCCTGTGCTCTGCAACAAAAGAAGCCACCGCAATGAGAAGCCCGTGCACCGCAAGGAAGAGTAGCCCCCGCTCACCGCAACTAGAGAAAGCCCGCGCGCAGCAACAAAGACCCAACGCAGCCAAAAATAAATAAATAAAATAAATAATAATTATTAAAAAAAAAAAAAAGCCAGGCAGAGACCTTTTGACTTATTTGGTAGAAATCCAGAAACCTTTATGTGATCTTACAGAGATTATTTCCTGGGGACCTAGGGGATTCATACCCCTCACCCTTAACGACAGAGACTGGGTCTGAAAGGTCTTACCATTACTGATTATTGTGCCCTCTTACAGATGGAAGGTATTATTATTTGATATTGACTGTGTTGGATCTGCTCTTAAGTCCTACAAAAAAGGACAAAGTTTATGGTCTGGTTCCAGTGAATAAAGATTCAAACAAGCTGAGAATGCATTACCAAAAAAACCCCCATAAATTTATAGTAGAACAAAACTTCAAAATTGTGTTGTTTTCTCTATCAAAAAATCAATCATTTTCCTTGCTGGCGTGGTAGAAATAATGGAGATGGCAGTGCCCTCTTGGAACTAGACGTCTTGATGAAGGGGAAGGCGAGAATAGTGAAAGAGAATGAGAACGCAAGCAAGCGAGGAGATTGCATCTATAGAGTGAGATAGTCTAGTTTTGGATTTTAGAATTGGAATCATTCTAGGTTACGACAGGGAATGTTCATTAGAGTGTGTTACTAAAACAGAGCGGCAGTCATTAGGTCTAGGTGTTCTTCTTGAATAGATTGTCCACATGAACCTTGAAGCTACTTGAGATGATGACTGAAGCAGAGTGGAGAAAGGCTGTGGGCTGGGCTTGCAGCTGTCAGCTCCATCATGACAGTATTAACAGATCTCCTCTTATAAAACCTGGTGTACTCCACCGTAGCCTGGAAGAATTCTGTGCCCTTGGAAGGCAGTCAGTACCTGTGTGGTGAAATCACACAAAAATGTTTATCAAAGTTCCTGATTGTCATTAAGAGTCAGATAAGTGGTGGGAGAAGTAACTAGTCTGTTGATAGATTGCCAGAGAAGATGTGGAGATCGGCTATCATGTGTCTCAGACTAGAAGAGTGTTTGTACCTGAGTAGAAGAGGAATGATCTGAGTTGGCACTGGATGTGAGGAGAGCGTGAGCTTCTGGGGAGAGGAGATAACAAATGTGGAAGAATTTCCAACCTTCAATTAAAGGGGCTTCCTTGGAAACGGAATTATCTGGAAATTCCCAGGTTTGCTTTAAATCAAAGGGAGAAAGGAAGTGAGATACAAGAGGGGACAAAGTATACATCAGTACAGGGATCAATAAACTAGATAGGGCTGGTAACTGGGGGGGACTTGTGTTCTGTGTTTCACTAGGGAGTGAGAGAATTCATGAGATGGGTTAAATGAACTCATCTTATGATTCCAACTGGTGCAGAGATTTCCGGGTCAGGCGCTCCAAGGATCCAGATGTCTGTCTATTGAAGGTTTGTGGAGATAATAGCTGCTGTCTGGAGCAAAGGCAGGTACGGGCTGCCACGCCAGATGGTGTCTGTAGCCAGGTCAGCACGGAGCATACGGTTCCAGACAGCATGTGGAAAAATGCGAAAGTGTTTGGAGAAGGGTGTCCCCCACAGTGCTGACTTGGACAGCACCTGTACAGGAGTGCTCTTTAGGAAGTGGTTGCTGAGCCAGAGCAATTCTTTTTTTTTGTTTTTAATAAATTTATTTATTTATTTTTTGGCTGCGTTGGGTCTTCGTTGCCGTGTGCGGGCTTTCTCTAGTTGCGACGAGCGGGGGCTACTCATCATTGCGGTGGCTTCTCTCTGTGGTGGAGCACAGGCTCTAGGCACGCGGGCTGCAGTAATTGTGGCTCGCGGACTCAGTCGTTGTGGCTCGCGGGCTTAGTTGCTCTGCGGCGTGTGGGATCTTCCCAGACCAGGGCTCGAACCCGTGTCCCCTGCATGGCCAGGTGGATTCTTAACCACTGCGCCACCAGGGAAGTCCCCAGGGCAGTTCTTTTATTTCATCAGTTGATTGGCAGCCTAGGTCGTGAGGTTGTGAGTTATAGCACAGGTCAATTTCAGAAGACAAAGATCCTGAGGCAGCTAGTGCAAGGTGGTTTGGGCACTTCGGGGTGGAAAGAGCGTGGGAAAGGAGATCATGGAAAGGGATTCTCTAAGACACATATTGAAAAGAAAACCCTGTCGACTTTCACTAGTTCGTGAAAAGTCTGGTCCATAGAACCACTCCTGTGATTTCCAGATTTTCCTGTTTTCACTGGGGAGTGGTGCGTAGGTGGGAGATATTTAGATATTTCTCAACAGGGGTCCTCTTGACATTTTGGACAGGTAAATTATGTGTTATGAGGACTGCCTCTTGCAGTGCAGACCATTGCACGCCCGCGGCCACTGTCTTGTAGCACTCTTCCATCAACTCAGAGTACTCCCCCACGGCCTGTGCCCCTTAGGGAGGATGGTATCACCGCCGGTTGCTGTGGGATCTGGGGGAGACTGCCCCCGGGGAAAAACTTCATCCTTGTCAGAGATTTCCCTGAGCCCACATGTTGAGAATAGTGGTATTCTGGAGTTTTCTTCTGTCTCAGTTTAAACGAAGACTGAATTCTGGCTTCACTAGACGCAGAGGCTTGAATTTATTACTGACTCAATTTAGTGATGAACGGTGACATTTCAGTGCTAGTGAAAGTGTGGAGCTTCTTTTTATTCCCTCAGTCTGCACCTCGTATGTCTCGTATGTGGTTTGTGGCTTCTCGAACTTCCCTGCTGCCCCTAGCCAATCCCTGGGCACCTACAGCCATCTTTCTGGGGGTTGGTTCTATTGACTCTCTTCATGTTCCCACCAAGTAGAGGATTTCATTTTTCCACATGACCACATAGGCTGGTGACCACCTGGTGATCACAGGTGAAGAAAAACCATGCCCATTTAGTATGCCTTTCCAATACTCCAGGACAGACACTAACACCGGGGACATGGGAGTGAGACGGGGAACAGGACAGCCATTGCTAAGGAGAAAGCTCTACCTGGTGCTTCTCTGGTTACTCCTTGTTTTTTTTTTTTTTAACATCTTTATTGGGGTATAATTGCTTTACAATGGTGTGTTGGTTTTTGCTTTATAACAAAGTGAATCAGTTATACATATACATATGTTCCCACATCTCTTCCCTCTTGCGTCTCCCTCCCTCCCACCCTCCCTATCCCACCCCTCCAGGCGGTCACAAAGCACCGAGCTGATCTCCCTGTGCCATGCGGCTGCTTCCCACTAGCTATCTACCTTACGTTTGGTAGTGTATATATGTCCATTAACTTCACCATGTCTGGAGATCTTTTTGACGTTTGCAACCCAAAGTCAGGCGGTAGCCGAGAGAGAGCATGTGGACTGACAGGTGGGAGGAGTAAGGAGGGAGTGGTTGGTAAGGAGAAGGTTTTCCTCTCCGCCTCAGGCAGGGTTGAGCACGAGGTGAGCATATTAGTGTAAATGGAGGTCAGCCTCACTTCTGGACCATCAACCAGAGGAATGCCATTCAAACAAGGTGTCTGCAGTTGGAGGAGGGCTGCTTTTGAGACTGATGCCTCCTTGGGAATCCAGAGTGGCTCCCCCGCTCGGCCTTCAGCATCTCCTTCCAGCCTGGCTCCTCCAGGTTTCTTTCCGTCTTCCTTTCCCATATGTCTAACACCCATCTGCTGCCTCTCTCCACAGCCTCCTCTGTCACCTCCGGCAGGTGCGTTATCTCTGCATGCACCCCCTCCCCCCGACAAAACACGTCTCTTCTCTCCCTGACATAAAATGGACTTTCCCTCCACAAATCCCACCTCCTTCAGATCTCTGCTGTTGTCTCTGTCTCCCTCCATCTCACCTCATTGTTTCATTGTTTCTTTGGAGAGATCGCTTAGGTTTACTTTCACATTCACTCAAGTGTTGAAACCAACTGCTCGCTTGGATGGTGGGCGGTTTGTACATTTCACAAGTGAGGCTCACGCGGTGTGTTTAAGTAGTACCTCCGTTCCATGTACTTGCTCTCTCTGACCCCACCCCAGATTTGAGGAGAGTCCTAACTCAAGGGAGGAGCTCGGTTGTGCCATGAGAAGAACGAAGTCTCCTTTATCTAATATTCAAAGACATGTGCCCCTCAGCGCACCTGGTAAAGGCACAGCGAGGTGCCCTGGGGGCTTGGCTCTGCGTGGGGATGCAGCCCCCTCCCTGCTCACATGGGTCTCTGTTCCCCTGGCAGGAAGATGAAGTGGTCCTCCAGTGCATCGCCAACATTCACAAGGAACAGAGGAAGTTCTGCCTGGCAGCTGAGGGACTTGGGAATCGCCTGTGCTTCTTGGAACCCACTTCAGAAGCCAAGGTGAGGTTGACTGTCTGCCCTGCACCTTCCCGTTTGGCACCCCGAAGTCGTCTAGGGGGTGGGACTGCTGGGATATGGTGGTGAGGGTGATGAGGATGGTGAGGAAGAAATCTGAAAGGACACATTTATTTTTAAAATGGGAAGCAGATCAGAACACTGTCGTTCAGTGTTCAGCAGGACACGGAGGATGCCTTGAGGTCATTGTCAGTCTTCCTGGGGGAGGTTCTTTTACTACCTCCAGCGCACCTTCCGTGTTGTTAATTCCTAGAAATCCGAGTGCGTGTTCTGTACTCCCAGCTATCGTTTTATTGCTACAGGGACTCATGTCCTTGGACCTGTGTTGCACAGCAAGCGCATCACTTTCAGCTGTGACTGTGCTGAGATTGTTGTAACTGCCTGCTGTGCCCTGGGGGCAGAGAGGAATGTTTGCTCTGGTTCCCACCTGCGGGGTGGCATGTAACATCATCTCTCCTCAGCCAAACTTTGCTTCCTGCATTTTCAGTTGCTTTCTGCTCTTCCTGAACTGTATGTCAGGTGGATCTGTGTGCCCAGTGTTCTCACAGTACTTTGGAGTCCTGGAAAGACCTTTATATCAGTCAGGGTTTTCCAGAGAAACAGAACCAATAGGATCTCTCCCTTTTTCTAGATAGGTGGGCGGGTGGATGGGTGGATGGATGGATGGGTGGGTGGATGGATGGGTGGGTGGATGGGTGGATGGATGGGTGGATGGATGGATGGATGGATGGATGGATACATATGGATTTATTTTAAGGAACTGGATCATGCAATTAGGGAGGCTGGCAAGTCTGAAATCAGTAGGTTCAGATCAACTGGAAACTCAGGAATTAATGCTGTCTCAAGGCAGATTTTTTTTCTCCTCCAAGAAACCTCAGTTTTTATTCTTAAGGCTTTCAACTGATTGGGGGAGGCCCACCCACATTATCAAGGGTAATCCCCTTTAAAGTCGACTAATTGCAGATGTTAATTACATCTACAAAATGCCTTCACATCAAAACCTAGATTGGTGTTTGATTAAATAACCGAGTACTGTAGTCTAGCCAAGTTGGCGCACAGTTAACCATCACCCCTCCACGCTCAGTTGTTCTTACAGAATCTTTTTAAATTTTAAATCAGAAGATGGTTACATTTTCCAGTGAGCCCACCTGATTGATATGTCATTTCTCCATGTGAACATACACAACACAGGCACACATGCAGAGTCTGTGCTCATCGTAGCGCAGCAGATGTGCACCGTGATGGCTGTGTCTCCCAGAAGCCCTCTCTTCTCCCTCACCCTGCTCCCTCCCGTGTAGGTCACTGATCCACAAACACAGACATATGTATGTCAGTGGCATGTAGGACAGGGTCACGTTCAAATGAATGCCAGAGCAAAGAGACAAGGAAGATTTTTATCTTTTTAAAGGTCTTAGGCTTGATTTCCCTGAAGCCTTTTCTCATTTACTTTTGTTCTTAGCTAGGTTTTTTTCTTTTCATTCCCAGCAGTCCGGGATAATAGGAAGCTCATTAGATTATAAGTCAAGCAGTTAATTCTCAGCCATTAGCTCATCATGTGACCATGAGCAAGTCGCTCAGTCTTGTTTTCAGCTTTCTCACCTGCCGGAGAAGATGCAGCCTGGTGCAGTAGAAAGAGCACTGGCCTGAATTAGAAACCCATGGTACCATTTTCTAGTCATCCACTGAGTGGGTCATAGGACGCTGGTTTAGGGCACAGCTCTGGAACCGGACTGGCAAGAGTTGGAATCCTGTCTCCACCACTCACCAGCTAAGCCAGGACCTTGAGCAAGGTATCTCACCTTTCTGAACTTAGTTTTCTCCTCTGCCTAGTGGGAATTTAATAGGACCTACCTAATAAGGTCGTTATTAGGATTAAATGAATTAATACATGTGAACCACCTAGCACATTGTAAACTCTGTTTAACCACTGGCTATTGTGATTTACTCTTACCTAGACCAGATTACCTAGAACAAATTAAAGAGGACTGTATATCGTAATCTAAGAATTCTTTGTATCTCACAGGTGTAAAAATAATAAACTACAGCACTCATAAATACATTAGGGTTAAGACGAATCCTTCCTAACCCCTGCTTGACTAAGTGATTGTCCTTATTTTAATTTTTCATTTTAAATGTAAAACAAGATAACACGACTGAAGAATTTTTAAACAAAATAGAATGGATCATCTATAACTGTATTCCCTTGTCACAACTGTTTTCATTTTTGTTTTGCACTCTGGCCTTTGTCCACGTGTACCCATATATTTTCAAAGTCGTACTCATAGTAGATATTCAGACATTCCGCTTTTTTTCTTTCATGTTTCAGCCAGTTCCATATTGCTATGTAGGCTTCGTGGTTATTTAAAAAAAAAAAAAATCATGTATGTGGTTTTGTTGGTTTACTGTTGCTTCCTGGAGTAATGTCCCGGAGAAGAATTAATGATATCAGAAGGATAAACAATATTAAACTACTTTCTTAAAAGGAGATACCAGTTGTTACAGTTAGCACACCCACTATCATGTGAGTGTCTCTCTTTTATATACAGTATGAAGAAAATGTACCATGAGGGCTTCTTACAGAAAAACAGGGTAAAGTTCCTGGAAAGGATAGAGTAGGTCTTCAGAATTTCCCGTCACCACTCCTGAGAGCAGCCTGCTAGATGAGCCCATTTTCCGTGGCTTCAGGCTTTCCTACAACCAGCTTCAACTATTGCACACACCTCTTCTGGCCTGTCCCCTCCCTTTTCAGTAGATACTTCTCCTAATTCTCTACCATCAGATTTCACAACCAGCTGTGCCATTCTTAGGCTCTTGGAAACTAATATAAGCCATGCAATGAAGTGAGAAGGCGTGTGTGTTCCCAAGGCTGGCACTGGGCATGAGACACAGATCTCAAATGTCACTCTTATCAGCTGGCTAGAGCCAAATGGTGACCTTGGGCATTCCCAGTCAAGGGTATTTCAAGCTAGTTGAGGCTCAGAGAGAGAAAACTGAGATGAACTCTAGGGAGAAGAAAGACCTCAGAGAAAGAACAGTTGAGATAAGGTACTTAAAAGAGATTCTCAGTATATGAACCCTGAGAAAAAGAGTCATATTGAAGCAAGGAGTGAGAGGGCAGAAGAATGAGAAGCAAAAGTATAAGAATGTGAACACTTGCTATAGACCTGGAGACTGTTGAGCACTTGGGAGAGTTCTTGTGACTTTGATTCCTGTTTGTCATGGCCCACCCTTCTCTGAAGGCCCCTTAAACTGCAGATACTAGTTCATGAAAGCACCCTTATTCAGCTTTCCATTCTAATGAGCACAGCTTGGGGAGTTAAAAGGTATTTTGTTTTGTAGGGAAGACTCAGGGTTAAAACCAGAGACCAGGAAACATCGAGGGGAAGCGTTGCTTCTCTATTTTATCAATAGCAGCAAATGTTTCTTGACTGTCATTTTTAAGTGGAAAATGTGTTCCCAGGAATCAGGAATTTACTACTTTTCCTCTGGTTCTTATTATATCTCATCTATGATGTATCTGCAGTGTCCACAAGTGGGTTGTCTTTGGTTCAACTTCACATCCAGACTCATAAGATGCTGATAGACCCCAGTCTGCTCAGTAGGACAGGGACCACAGCTTGCCTGCTGGGAAGTGTCAGGCACTCCTGCGGGAATCCTTGCAGCTATCCAGGGGCTGCCTTCCGAATCCCCACCCCAAATGACAGCTCAAGTTCAAAGAGACAAGGTCCACATCAGGCAGGTGTGGAGTCACCATGGCTTAAAAGCTTCATGGACCCCAGGAGCCAGTGTATCTTGTAACAACTCCATAGGCATAGCTTTTTTTTTTTTTTTTTCATAGGCATAGCTTTTGAGATGCCCATGAAGGACCACCACCACTACAAGTGTCATCATACTTGGGGAAATCACAAATATAGGACTTTCCATGAGGTACTGGTGGTCTTTCCAGTCCCGAGACAGGCTACCAATCAGGGATCATTTTCACCCTAAGTAATGTTCCCTAGTAACATAATTAACATATCAGTTTTATCAAGTTGTCCCAAGAACAAAACTGGACAATTAACTGAAGGTCAGATTCTCATGCCGAAAGAGAAAATTTCATAAGCCTTATCCCATAGGAGTCTTCACTGATGACCATTACTTAACTACTGCAGCCCAACACCTTTCCAAATCCTGACTTCCACCTTCCTTAATTGTATTGTAGATCATCAAAAAGGAGGAAAAATATGGGAACTTTTTGTTTAAAATCAGTTGCAACAGACTGAGGTTTGTTTGTTTCACTGATTTTAATGATAATGAAACTGCGATTGATGAAGTGAAACAACTTTCCCTGGTACCCTTCAAAAGCCAGTGTCACATCTAAAGCCTTTGGGCTCTAGTGTCTCAGAAAAAAGTTCTACCTCTGTCAGGGAACATTGTGTCTTACTGATCATGGTTTATTCAAAGTGAAAAATCCAGTTTCATGTCTAATTTTCAAACTGAACATTTTCAGGGTAAATTTTATTCCTATTGTTTTCACCTCGTCTTTTGAAAACTGAAAAATAGTCTGCTGTGGTTTCTGAAAACTTGTATAGGTTCTCAAGACCCAGAATTAAACATTTGCGATTGTGCAAACATCATTATGTCAATGACATGAATTAGGATAGAATTCTTGGCTAAAAACCCCTTATTTTCTGTTGCTTTTATTATCTTCAGCTCAGAAAGATTTACTGTTTACTCCTAAAAAACTAGGCCTATGCAAATTTACAGACAGAGGCTCCGCCTGACATTGTATACCCTTTTTTGAACTTCTGATTGTTACTTTAGTGTGTAGCGTTCTCTATGGACTTGAGATCTTATGAAAGGCCAAACTATTATAAAACTTACTTCAAAAAATTCCCTTGTCTTACAATATAAAGAGACTTACACATTAATGTAAAGAGACTTAACACATCTTTTTGGTTTTTTAACAGTTATCAAGCATCATATGCTGCGGTGCTTACATACTTTCATTTAATCTTTACAACCCTGTGGAGCAAATATTATTCTCATTTACAGAAAAAGAAAGATAGAACAATTGAGACAAAGTTAAATGACTTCCTGAAGATGATTCATTACAAACTCGAATCACTGTCTAATTTCTATAATGCTCATCAATAAAGAGTATTATGACTCTAACTTATTTAATTATAAAGAAGCCATATTTCTTCAAGTGGTTAGATTTTAAGAATACCTGGGCAGATCTCCACACGCCTCCCACAACCTTTCTTCATGTGTCCTCTGAATGCCTGACATTCCAAAGTTAGAAATATGTATTTTGCCTAAATCAAACAGAATCTATTAAAATGCAGATGCTCTCAACACATGAAGCAATATTAAAATTTTTATAGCTAATTTTTTACAATATAAAGATTATCATATTTTTTCCTAGAAAGTAAGTTTATAAAGGGGTGATAAGGCAGATAACTGAGTGCCTCAGTATTGAGATATAAGGCACAGAAACACTGTAAATGGGGTAGTGGAGGGGTGATCAAAACATCCATTGCATTGCAGTAGGATGGTTTACTTGTCTTTTCTCCTGCCCTCCACCATTCTGTGATCACTGAAGTCAAAGACTATATAGGCATACCTTAGAGATATTGCAGGTTTGGGTCCAGACCACTTCAATAAAGCAAATATCGCAATAAAGTGAGTCACACGAATTTTTTTGGTTTCCCAGTGAGTTTAAAAGTTATGTTTACACTATAATGTAGTGTATTAAGGGTGTAATAGCGTTATGTCCAAAAGTAACAATGTACATAACTTAATTTAAAAATATTGCTAAAAAAAATGCTAACCGTTATCTAAGCCTTCAGCCAGTCGTAGTAGTAACTCAAAGATCACTGATCACAGCTCACCATTACAAGTATAATAACGAAAAAGTTTGAAATATTGTGAGAATTACCAAAATGTGACACAGAGATGCAAAGTGAGCAAATGTTGTTGGGAAAATGGTGCCGATAGATTTGCTCAACATAGGGTGGCCACTGACCTTCAATTTGAAAATAAAGCAATATTTGCAAATCACAATAAAGTGAAACATAAAAAAAAAAAAAACTATGCTTGTATAGTATAGCAGTTAAGAAACACAGCCGTGGAGCTAGAATTTCTGGGCTGGTAATTTTGGCTTCACTGCCTAATAGCTTTATGACCATGGTTCAAATGACTTCTCTCTCTTTGCCCCAGTTTCTTCATCTTTAACAATGTTCCCATCTCATAGGATTATCATGAAGATTTAATAACAATGGTTTATCATTGTAAGGTACTTACATAGGGCCTGACACATCCAAAGTGCTATTTAAGCAATAGCATTTATTATCCCCAGCAGAGGGTCAGACACACATTAGGTCCTCAGGAACTGTTGCTTTATTCAGTTAAGTTACCCATGTACTGAATTAATTAATTAAAAGGCCTGGATTTGAGGATCAGCAGGACATTTGTGACCTTAAAAGTGACATATAAAGGAGAGTCAGAGAGAGTAAGTTAGATAAAAAGGATTAAGCAATAAGTGAATGGTTTTAAAAAGTAAGATGAATTAGTGGGAGGTAGATTTTTATGTTACTGACTTCTAATTTAATTTTAATATGGTCAGAGAACATACTCTGTGTGATTTCAATCCTTTGCAATTTATTGGGACTTATTTTTCAGCCCAGCATATGGTATATCTTGAAGAATGTTCCATATGTACTTTAAAAAGCTGCATTCTGTAGTTGTTGAATGTAGTGTTTTATGAATGTCAAGATGAATATTCTTACTAAATTGTATCTACTTGTTCTGTCAATTACTGAGAGATGTTAAAAACTGAAGATTTGCCTGTGTCTTTCGTTAGTTCTGTCAGTTTTGTTATATGTATTTTAAAACTCTGTTTTAGGTGTGCACATTTAGAATTTTTGTTTGTTTTCTGATGAATCGGTCCTTTTCTCATTATCAAATGTAACTGTTTATCCTTGGTCTTACAATATACATTGACTGATACTAATCTAGCCGTAAGCTTTCTAATGCTTACTGTTTGTGTGGTACATCTTTTTCCATCTTTTTGTTTTCAACTTGTTTTTATCTTTATTTTTAAAATATGTCCCTTATAAACAGCATAGAGTTAAGTGTTGATTCCCCCCATTCTATAATCTCTACTGTTTTATTGGAGTGTTCAGTCCATTTACATTTATTGTAATAGTTGATACTATTGGGTTTTAGTCTACTATCTTGCCATTTGTTCTGTGTGTGTATATATACCCTAGTTTTTGTCCCAGTTTCTCCTTTTCTGCCTGCTTTAGAATAAATCAAATATTTTTTAAAATGTCCCATTTTATCTCTTCTATTGGCTTTATAGCTCTACTTCTTGGTATTGTTTTTCACTAGTTCCTTTGGGGATTACAATATGAATCCTTAACTTATCACAATCTTCTGTGAGTTACTATTACATTACTATCCTTCTCCTTTGTGCACTATTGACATGTGTTTTATTTCTACAAGTTATATAGTGTGCAATACTTTATTATTTTTATTGCAAAGAGTCGATTGTCATTTAAAGAAATTAAGAAAAGAAAAAAGATGGTTTTTATAAAAATAATATCCAGGTATGTAACATTTTTAGTGCTCTTCAGGTTTTCCTTTAGATCCAGATTTCCATCTGGTACATTTTCCTCCAGCCTGAAGAATATCCTTTAGCATTTTTCATAGTGAAGATCTGCCAGAGACAAACTCACCCAGCTTTTATTGTTCACTGAGAATATCTTTATTTTGTCTCTGTTTTTTGAAGGATATTTTCTCTGGTTATAAAATCCTGGTTTGACTTTTTTCTTTCAGCACTTTAAAGATGGTGTTGTGTTGTCTTTGGCCTGCATTTATTTATTTTTTTTAATGAAAAATGAGCTATCATTTTATCATTTCTCTATATGAAATAAGTCTTTTGCTTTGGAAGGTTTTAAGAATTTTTTCTTTAGCTTTGATTTTCAGCAGTTTGAATGCTGTATTTGAGGGTGGTTTTCTTCCTATTTATCCTGCCTAGATGTTGCTAAGCTTTATGGATCTCTTGGTTGGGTTTGTCTTTTTTTATCAAGTTTGGAAATTTGACAGCTGTTACCTTTTTTCTTCGTTGCTTCGCATGGGCTTTCTTTAGTTGCAGTGAGCAGGGGCTACTCTTCCTTGCTTCTCATTGTGGTGGCTTCTCTTGTTGTGGAGCGTGGGCTCTAGGCACATGGGCCAGTAGTTGTGGCTCATGGGCTCTGGAGTGCAGGCTCAGTAGTTGTGGCACATGGGCTTAGTTGCTCTGCAGCATGTGGGATCTTCCTGGACCAGGGCTCAAACCCGTGTCCCCTGCGTTGGCAGGCAGATTCGTAACCACCGCACCACCAGGGAAGTCCCCGTTACTTATCTTTCTTTTTTTCTTTTTATTTAATATCTTTATTGGCATATAATTGCTTTACAATGTTGTGTTAGTTTTTACTGTATAACAAAGTGAATCAGCTATATGTATACATACATCCCCATATCCCCTCCCTCTTGCGTCTCCCTCCCACCATCCCTATCCCACCCCTCTAGGTGGTCACAAAGCACCGAGCTGATCTCCCTGTGCTATGCGGCTGCTTCCCACTAGCTATCTGTTTTACATTTGGTAGAGTATATATGTCAATGCTACTCTCTCACTTCGTCCCAGTACACTTCCCCCTCCCCATGTCCTCAAGTCCATTCTCTACATCTGCATCTTCTTTATTCCTGTCCTGCCCCTAGGTTCATCAAAACGTTCTTTATTTCTTTTTTTTAGATTCCATATATATGTCTTAGCATACAGTATTTGTTTTTCTCTTTCTGACTTACTTCACTCTGTGTGACAGACTCTAGGTCCATCCACCTCACTACAGATAACTCAATTTCATTTCTTTTTATGTCTGAGTAATATTCCATTGTATATATGTGCCACATCTTCTTTATCCATTTATCTGTCGATGGACACTTAGATTGTTTCCATCTCCTGGCTATTGTAAATAGAGCTGCAATGAACATTTTGGTACATGACTCTTTTTGAATTATGGTTTTCTCAGGGTATATGCCCAGTAGTGGGATTGCTGGGTCGTATGGTAGTTCTTTTTTTAGTTTTTAAAGGAACCTCCATATGTTCTCCATAGTGGCTGTATCAATTTACATTCCCATCAACAGTGCAAGAGGGTTAACTTTCCTCCACACCCTCGCCAGCCTTTATTGTTTGTAGATATTTTGATAACGGCCATTCTGACTGGTGTGAGGTGATACCTCATTGTAGTTTTGATTTGCATTTCTCTAATGATTAGTGATGTTGAGTATCCTTTCATGTCTTTTTTGGCCATATGTATATCTTCTCTGGAGAAATGTCTATTTAGGTCTTCTGCCCATTTTTGGATTGGGTTGTTTGTTTTTTTGATATTGAGCTGCATGAGCTGGTTGTATATTTTGGAGAGTAATCCTTTGTCAGTTGCTTCATTTGCAAATATTTTCTCCCATTCTGAGGGTTGTCTTTTCGTCTTGCTTATGGTTTCCTTTGCTGTGCAAAAGCTTTGAAGTTTCATTAGGTCCCGTTTGTTTATTTTTGTTTTTATTTCCATTTCTCTAGGAGGTGGGTCAAAAAGGGTCTTGCTGTGATTTATGTCAAAGAGTGTTCTGCCTCAGAAACAAGTTAGTCTCAGACAGCAAACCTTCAGTCTGCAGTTGATCCCACTGTCCACCGGCTCAACTTTGGGACAATTCGTTGTCTATTCAGGTATTCCACAGATGCAGGGTAAATCAAGTTGATTGTGGGGATTTCATCCACTGCTCCTGAGGCTGCATGGAGAAATTTCCCTTTCTCTTCTTTTTTTGCACAGCTCCTGGGGTTCACCTTTGGTTTTGGTCCCATGTCTGCATGTAGGTTGCCCTCAGGCATCTGTTCCCTGCCCAGACAGGAGGGGGTTAAAGCAGCAGCTGATTAGGGGGCTCTGCCTCATTCAGGCTCGGTGGAGGGAGGGGCACGGTAGTCATAACTGGAATGTGAGGCGAGCCTGCGGCGGCAGTAGCAGCCAGCATGAGGTTGCAACAGCCTGAGGCGCGCCGTGTGTTCTCCCTGGGAAGTTGTCCCTGCATCATGGGACCCTGGCAGTGGCGGGCTGCACAGGCTCCCAGGTGCGGAGGTGTGGATAGTGACCTGTGCTTGCACACAGGATTCCTGGTGGCTGCAGCAGCAGCCTTAGCATTTCTTGCCCGTCTCTGGTGTCCTCGCTGATAGCCACAGCTCTCACCTGTCTCTGGAGCTCGTTTAGTCAGTGCTCTGCCTTCTGTGTGCAGACAGGGAAGGAATCCCCTCTCCTCGCTCGCCCTGAAACAATGGTCTCTTGCCTCTTAGGCAGGTCCAGACTCTTTCCCGGACTCCCTCCCGGCTAGCTGTGGCGCACTAGCCCCTTCAGGCTGTGTTCACGCAGCCAACGCCAGTCCTCTCCCTGGGATCTGACCTCTGAAGTCCAAGCCTCAGCTCCCAGCCCCCACCCGCCCTTGCCGGTGAGCAGACAAGCCTCTCAGGCTGGTGAGTGCTGGTCGGCACCAATCCTCTGTGCAGGAATCTCTCCGCTTTGCTCTCTGCACCCATATTGCTGCGCTCTCCTCCATGGCTCCGAACTTCTGCCCCGCCCAACCCCTGTCTCCACCCGTGAAGGGGCTTCCTAGTGTTTGGAAACTTTTCCTCCTTCACAGCTCCCTCCCAGAGGTGCAGGTCCTGTCCCTATTATTTTGTCTCTGTTTTTTCCTTTTTCTTTTGCCCAACCCAGGTGCGTGGGGATTTTCTTGCCTTTTGGGAAGTCTGAGGTCTTCTGCCTGCGTTCAGTAGGTGTTCTGTAGGAGTTGTTGCACATGTAGTTGTATTTTTGATGTATTGGTGGGTATAAGGTGATCTCCATGTCTTACTCCTCCACCATCTTGAAGATCGTCCCCTGTTACTTCTTAAAATATTTATTTTGCCACACTTATTCTCTCCTGCTGGGACTCCAATTACGTATACATTAAACCATTTTATGTTATTCCATAGGCCACTAAAACTCGGTTCATTTTTTTCAACTGTATTTCTCTCTGTGCTTCAGTTTGAATAATTCCTATTGACTTATATTTGTTTCTTGATTCTTTAATTTAAAAGTGCCATTAACTCTCTCCAGTGAATTTATTTCAGATATTGTATTTTTTTAATTACAAAATTTTCAGTAGTTTATTTCTAAGGTTTACGTATTCTCATCTCCCATTGTTCTTATTTTTTTCTGATAAATTCATTAACATTTATAATAGTTATTTTAAATCCTGCCTACTAATGCCAGTATATGGGTTGTCTGTGGATCTGCTTCTTATGACTGGTTTTTCCTTTGATTATGAGTCACATTTTCCTATTTCTTTGCATGTCTAGTCATTTTTATTTTATACTGAAGATTGTAGCTGATGTTTTGTAGTTATTTTGTTTTCACTTTTCCTTCCCTAAAGAGTACTGTATTTTGTTGTAGGAGGCAATTAAATTACTGGTGGAGCTCCTTGATCTTCTGGAGCCTTGGTCTCTTTTAGTTTTGCATTTAGTTTTAGGATATAGTCGTTAGTCTTGGGATGTAGCCCATCTGGGTTTGAAGGAAAATCCTCAAGTGTTTCCTAACCCCGTCTAGAGAGTTAGGCTTGAACACCAAATTCTGACACTCCAAAACCAGGTAGCTACTGAAACCTTCCTTCCTTTTAAGCATTCCAGCTGTTCCTTTCCATCTGATACTTGGAGTGCTGCCCTGTACAGTTGATGAGTGGGCCAGAATTTTGAGGGGCATTTTTATTGCCGACTTGGGGTTTTCATATACGGTGGTTCCCTCCTTTTTCCACATTCTCCTCTTCAATTTCCTGACATTCCAACAACCCCAAACTCAGCCCTCTGACTCCACAGCAGCTTTTTTTCTTGCCATCAATCCCCTATAAAATCCATAAACAAGGGAGTGGCCTCAGGGGAAATTTTAATTAAATGTGCATATCACCTACTTGGCTTCCCTTCTTTCAAGAGTCATATTTTTCCCTCCGGCTTTAGATTGCTCTCCAGTACCTTCAAACAGTTATCTTTTTAATGTGTTTCCAAAATTTATAATTGTTTTTGTCAGGAAGATTATTCTGCTGTAAGCTTCTCCACTGTTACCTGAACCAGAACCTCTTCAGTGAGTGTTCACTGCTCTGTGAAGCAGCTGAGAGTTAAAAGAAGAGAAAATGGTGTTGAAGCAAAATCTGGGTTATAAAGAAGGAGTTTCCATGATGAGAGAGACAGGCATGTTTTAGGCAGAGAAAAAGGAGGCCGTAGAGAAGGAGAGACTGAAGCCATAAAAGAAAAGGCAGGGAGGGGGGGACTAACATATGGCACTGTTAGTGAGGGAATTAACTGAGAGCAGCTTTGGCATGTGCAAAAGAGAAGAGGCGAGGGCACAGGTTTTGAAGCAGCAAAGATGGGAGTTGAACACAAACGGGCTGATTGTCAGGCGAAAACATGAACTTGTGGAAACTGTATATAGGTCCTTCATATGTAAAAAGGACATGAATAGACAGGGAGTAAATTGACCCCAGGTGTGGTTCATGGGACGTATAGGGTGGTGAAGGGATCAAAGTGGGAGGAGTCAAGTGTAACTAGAGTTAGCTGCCTATGGATGACATGTTGTTTAGTGAAATAGGGCATGTGGGAGGAGGAAAGTGTTAGGACAGATAGTGCTTATGAACTGGATTTGGGGCATATTGAATTCAAAAGGCCTGGAAAGCATCCAAGAGGAAACTTTGATAGGCATCTGGATGTATGGATCAGAGAGGTTGGAATGGAGATAATATTTAGGAGATATTGGCTTAAGGATAGCAAATCAAGCTTTGAGAGGGGAAAAAATATGGATTAAGAAGGGAAGAGAAGAGGGCTTGGAAAACGTAGATATTTAAAGATGAGCAGAGGAAGAGAAACACAGCACAGAGAAGGAGGAGGAGAAACCTAAGAGATCAGAGGGAAAATAGGCATGGACAATGTCATAGAAGCCACAGAAATCACGGCAAGAGTGTCAAGAAGGAGTATGGTCAATAGGGTAGGATGTCCCTTGGAGGCAAAGTAATGTGAGTTTGGAATGTGTCCATTAGATGTAGTGACACGGAGGCCAGTGGTAGTCTTGGTGAGAGCTCGCTCAGTGGGGTGACAAGGGCAGAGCCAGTTTAGCCGAGGTGGAGCGCAAGCAGAAAATAAAGACAAAATAAAGACGTGACGGCTGGAGAGGGTCAGAGGATGGAAGGATTTTTGTAATAGAAAAGGCTCAAGTGTGCTTAAGTCTTAAGCATGTTCCCATGCTGATGGAAAGGTACAAGTGGAGAAAGAGAAGAAAGAGATGCAGAAGAGGGAAGGGATGCTTTAGTGTGCAAATTGCTGATACAGTGGAAAGGGCTGGTATTAAGAACAGAGATGAGGAACTGGCCTTCAAGCAAGGAAGACCTCCTACTCCACTGAAGAGGAAGAAGGCAAGGCTGGGAGGAGACCTGTAGGTTTTGTGCAGGAAGTTTTGGTGAGTGAGCCGCCTAGAGGAGACTAGTGGGTTTGCTGAGCAGTGTGAGGGCACAGCAGGGAGGGCCAGCTGAGGTTGGTAACCATGACTTTCCAGCGCTACCAATTTTCTGAATTCTGTCATCTTGTGCAGCAGCTCTCCGCAGGCCCAGCGCAGGCATGGAGAAGGCGGATAGTTAAATTCTGCCAGGGTCAAAGCGTTGCCGGGTGAGTGGGGTAAGTGTCAAAACGGCAAGAGAGTTTAGGAGACTGGACCATGGAATCTTGGAATTTAGGCTGAATGAGGAAAGAACTAAAGATAGGAGGAGACTGTGTGAGTGAAAAGGATTAAGGGGTGTAAATAGTGGTGAGAGTAATTGAGTAAGGAAGCCCGCTGAAAGGTGACTGCATGGTTAAATAGTGGGGTGCGTCCATCAGAGGTTTCCGAGTAGAGCAGTTTGGCTGAAACTAGGCCCCAGGTGTATGACCATGAAAGAGGGTGGCTGAACTACAGTATAGAAGATCACTGATGAAGAAGAAGCAAAATAACTGCGAAGCTGTAATATGGGATAGATTATTCATATAGCCCGTTAGTTTCCTAGGGCTACTGTAACAAATTAGCATAAACTAGGTGGCTTCAGACAACAGAAGTTTATTCTCTTACGGTACTGGAGGCTAGAAGTCTGAAATCAAGGTGTGAACAGAGCTGTGCTCCCTCCGAAGCCTCTGTGGGAGGATCCTCCTTGCCCATTCTAGTTTCTGGCAGCCCCAGGTGTTCCTTGGTTTGTGACAGCATACCCCCCAATCTCTGCCTCCATCTTTATATGGCCCTTTTCTGTGCGTCTGTCTTCACATGGCGTTTTCCCCTTCTTGTAAGGACTCAGTCCTATTGGATTACGTCCCACCCTAATGACTTCATCTTAACTTGATTACATCTGTAAAGACCCTATTTTCAAATCAGGTCATATTAACAGTTGCTGGGGGTCAAGACTTCAGCATATATTTGGGGGGAGCACACAACTCAAGAAATAGCAATGTGAATGTTCTAATCAGCAAGAGTGGGAACGAAAAAGGGCCAGAGATTTCAGTGAAGATGGGAAGGTCACAGAAATAAACAAATAGCAGAAAGGGAGGCAGCAAAGGGTGATGTCTCCAGGCACAGGATGCTTAAAGGAGAAGGAGTTAACTTGTGGAAGAGCAGTGATCTAGAAACAGTCCCGGGAAGGAGAAGGACACAGACCCAACCTCCTAAGCCCAAGTTATCTGAAGAATGAGAGAATAAGCATCTGGAATCGAGAGGGCCCCAAGGGAAGATTGTTCACACTGGGTCAGGGACTATTGTTTTGTGTAGGCAGGATAAAGGGCTCATTTCCTACTGGTCCATATGTGAATTCATCAAGTCCAAGGGTTGGAGTCTAATCCTAGGGATGCTCAGATTCTGAAAATCGTGGCTCCACGGTCCAGTTCTTCCCATTCGGCAGCTAAATGGTTTTCTTTCCAGAAGTCTTCTTTCCATTTCTGCATCCACATTGAGCCTCATGCTCTGCTGTTTCTAACGGTTAAGAGACGAGAAGGGAAACAGATATCCAAAGGAATAGCATGGAAGTCGAGAGCAACGCATGTCAAGTTTATTAATGCATTTGTCAGTTGCCGGATCCGAGGACCTAGTTAAAGAGAAGGAAAAAAGTGTCAACCCTGAGATCTCCTCTCGTCTGTATTGTCCTTCTTACTATTTGAGTTATTAATACTGTCTTGATAACTTATCTGCTTGAGGCAATACCGTCCCCTCTTTTTCTTTAAAGACAGTCTGTACCTTTAGGGGTGGGAATCTTCACAAAGAATTTATTCAGTGTGTAAAGTGGCTCCATTGCTCTGCTGCTCATTTGTCATTTACTTGTTCACAGCAGGCAAATGGCCCCGGGTGAATTATGAGTAGGTGTTATTCATACCCGGGCTCCTCTGCAGCGCTTAGCACTTTGCTCTTCAGACCTAATAGCTGCTATTTTGGTCTTGATTAGCAGTATTTTTTCTTCCTCCCCCAACTCTTGAACTTACTAATTAGACCACAAAGACTTGCCTTTTCTTCCTGTGATTGGGGGAACATCTCTCTTCCAGTTGTTACTTTTACATGGAATTAAAATGATGCATTGCGTTCGTGTTAGAATTTGAGTCAAAAACCCAAGGCATGTTACATCCATCATTTTCATTCCTTGTGGGTGTTTTAAAACCTGGGGATAAAAACCTAAGCCATGCTGATGACCTCTTATGTGATCTTTTGAAATGATGTGCATATTCATAATTCCCAGATGAAAGTATTGTTTACAAAGAACGGAATAGTGATTCAAGAGATCTGGTTTTGCTCTCCCTCCAACGTGCTCTAAAATGTTACACAAAATAACCTCTAGGATCTGATTTGCCAGCCACTGCATGAGGAGAGTTTTGTAAAGGAAACGTTTAAAATTGTTTTAGAAGTTAAGATTTACAGACAGTTAAGTTGACAACTTTATTTCTCTACTTTTCAGTAGTTCATTGAGTAGTTTTTAAATAGTGACCTGAACAAACTACATGAACTGAAACATTTTCCGAGTCATTTGGAAACAATATCTTGTTTGCTCTTAACTTCCTGTTGTGTAGCAAATAGTTGATTTTAAATAATTCAAAATACTATGGAGAATTAATTTGTGTTTCTTCATCCAAGTTATTTCAGGGAGTGATTACAAATTGTTTTTAAAACAGTCATTCCGGGATTAGTTGCTTTCTCTGTCAGTATGTTTTCCAATCATTTTTCTTCCATTCCACTTAAACTCAGCTGAGCTTTATGCAAAGCCTTTAGATGAGAACGACTGGTACAGGAAAGCTGTTTGTAAGCCTCTGTCTGACAGTTCTTTTTGAGCTATTGAGTGGTTGACAGGATTTTAAAACCTTTGACCCTAATGATCCATTTCTCATTAGAGCGCTTTCATCAAAGACTTTTGCCTTAAGCGCTACTTTAGCACTTCGCTATATATCCCAACATATTTCTACTTCAAAATAGAATAGATTATCATCTCTTTGGGGCGGTTCAGGTACAGTACTGCCTCCGAGCACTGAGGGCGGAATAATTGATTTCCATCCCACCTCCTCCATCCCAGGGGCAGTCACTTGAGACTTGAAATCTGAATCATTACCCTGGTAAGCTGTAGCATCTAGGTTCAAACAATTCTTCTTTTACCTAAAGATGAGGAGAGGTTTTAGAATTTAATGCAAGCTCTGAGACCGAGTGAACGCAAGAAGGCTTACTATTGTCATTCAGCAAAACCTCTTAGTAAACAGCTAAAGGGAATTACTTTTTTTGTGAAAAATACAGCCAAGAAAGATGAGAACTTTTTGATGTTCATGCGGAAGTTTCCAGAACCTCCTCTGATCACCTTTCTGTTTGAAAAATGAGCACTGTGGTTTCGCTCACTCCCTGATTTCCCAGGTAAATTGTGTCATGAATGCTTTATCCTTGAAGATGATGATCCTAGCCAGTACCTGTGAGCTTTGGCACTGAGCTCACCCAGAAAGGCTGAGGTTCTCAAACTGGAATGAGCATATCCTTCAATCCCCAGCCTTGTCTTGCGTAGGGCCAGAAATCTGCTTTTATTTTTTTTCAAACAAACTCCTGTCTGGTTCTTATGCAGGTGGTCCACAGACCTCACTTTCAGAAATTGTGGAAGGTCTGAATTTGCAGTCATCGGCCTTATACATCTGTTTCCTTGTTTGACTAAGTAATGACAAAGTAGCTAGATGTCACCACAAAACGACGCAAAGCTACCACCGACCTTGGCTTCATTAGTATCATGTTCACCCTTACCTACAGCCTGCCATGAAAAGTTTCGAATTGCCGTAGTAATGAATGAACTTGCTTCTTTGCCAAAATGTACACGTTTACTAGAAAGCCAGACATGGCGCTCATCTTCATCTTATTCACTAGAACATAAGGACAAATGCCGCTGGAGAGCAACTGACTAATTTGAGACACTTTTAAAAATTAATTAATTAATTTTTGGCTGCGTTGGGTCTTTGTTGCTGCGCACAGGCTTTCTCTAGTTGCGGCGAGCCAGGGCTACTCTTCGTTGTGGCGTGCGGGCTTCTCGTTGCAGTGCCTTCTCTTGTTGTGGAGCACGGGCTCTAGGCACACAGGCTTCAGTAGTTGTGGCTTGTGGGCTCAGTAGTTGTGGCTTGTGGGCTCTAGAGCATGGGCTCAGTAGTTGTGGTGCACGGGCTTAGTTGCTCCACAGCATGTGGGATCTTCCCAGACCAGGGACCGAACCTGTGTCCCCTGTATTGGCAGACAGATTCTTAACCACTGCCCCACCAGGGAAGTCCTAATTTGAGACATTTATCTTCATAAGGTCTGACAAACTTATCTTGGGTCACCATGAGCAAGGACTTTCCTTTCTGAGGTGTGGCATTGCTCTTTCAGCTTCTGTCAGTGTGTTCATCCTCTCTCATGGCACCAAGTTGACACAACCATTGTGTGTTGGAGGTAACTCCTGTTGAGGTTTTCCCTTTCCCCTTCCCTCCTGAGTAATGTGCCCTGCAACACCTAGTCTCTGTCCTCATTGTTGATGGGAAACCTCACTAACCTGATTTAGCTGTCTAGCGTGGATAAGGAAGGGAGCTGAAGTGAAGGTTCTGTCGCGTGAACTTGGATGGTTGGGCAGAGGCAGTATTTGACATGGTATTTCCTGGTCACCTTCACCAGATGCTGAGTGATGGGTTGGGTTCAAATAGGAGGAGACTGAGTCTCCTACTGGTTTCCTTGTGTTTATCAAAGTTGGCTCATTACCTGAGTGAAAGGTATCAGTGACTTCAATGGGAGACGGTTTGGAGAGAATGGAACCCAACACGTCTCCACAGTTGAATGAGCATTTTGATGTTTGTTCATCCTTCATACTTGGAATGCTTCCTGGTAAGGATGGCACTACTGAAGTAGATATAGCCCACTCCACTGAAGCAGTGCTTATTAGTAAGTGAACATTTTTAACTCATGCAGCTACTTCTGACTGGCATGCTAAATCCCTCTCTAGTATACATGTTTTAAAATATCTGTGTTGAATATTACATGCCCCCTTGTAAATGGGGGCATGTGATACTAATCCTTGCACATGTAAATATCTAGTGGTAGTAGTTTAGCTCAGACACTATGAGGCAGTTGAAGGGGGTAGGATATAGGAGGACTTCTTCCATATTGGAGAAAAGTATTTATAACTGTTATTTATTTCCACAAAGGCTTTTTAAAACTGAAACTTTTAGTAGTTTAGCTCAGACACTATGAGGCAGTTGAAGGGGGTAGGATATAGGAGGACTTCTTCCATATTGGAGAAAAGTATTTATAACTGTTATTTATTTCCACAAAGGCTTTTTAAAACTGAAACTTTTATGAACGTCTATCCATATACTCCTGCCAAAAGAAAAAGTTTGAATCCAGAACTTAGTTTATAGTGACATGTTTATTTTTTCCAAAACAAAACTTCCATGGAGGGGACAAAAAGTAAAAACTGCATTTGCACATTGGAATTTGGATTCAACCTGAGTGTGGGAAGGAGGCATTGGAAAAAAAATTCAGACCATTTGGAAGCCAAGCTGTCGTCTTTGCCCTTTGGCACCCCGAGCTTTATCCACTTCAGATCCAGAGCCTCATGGAGCTGTTACTGTAATCAAGCAGGACTCAGTACACAGGAGGTTCTTCCCGATAATAATAGTGGTGAGCATTGCACCTAAGGGGACAGAGCTGCCATTGCGTACACGGTGTCTCTGTTCCATCAGCCTTTAGTTGAGCTTGGCATTGTCTCTTCTCTTGTGAGCGCCTCAGAAGGCTTTCCTCAATCTTCCCCTTCCTGTATGTGATGAGAGGCCAAGAGACACACATTGTCCCCTCCTGAAGCTGCTGGATACCACTGCTGGAGGAAATGGAGAAGCGCCTTGCCATGGAGAAAAGCTTTGCCATGGTTTCTAAATGCTCTGACAAACACGTCATTTCTCAAAAGGGAGGAGAGGGCAAGTGGAACTGCCAAGGAATATATACACTGCTGGTCAGTGTTCCTCCCACCAAAACTAAAGGAAACCAAGCTGGAGACTAAAACACAAACATTAGGTTGAGACTAGACTTTCCTGCCAGTCCGCCCCCCTCAGCTTTGATCTCATCTCTTGATATTTCTGTCTATCACACCTCATTCCGACTCCACCATCCTGTACCCTGTGCTGTTCCTCATGCTGAGGCTGGTACCCCTAATTTATTCACGGCACATGGAACACATGCTGGTTTCATCTCCTTACTGACGTGCTGCCTTTCCTCTTTCCTGAGCTCTGCTTTTTTTCCCAATATGTAAGCTCTTTGGCATAACAACTTCAGTTTCTCACAGTAGATCCCATTGAAAACTAGCAAATTAGGGTCCCATTCCTGACCACAGAGCGTTTTGTATTACCTGTGCTTCTCATTAAGCTAGAGTTTCATTTATGACCGTAGTTTTTTTTAGGGCCGGACAAAGAGTCATTGTTTCCGCTATCTCCGTCTATAAACAGTGGGTATTGTTTGCTGCTCCTCCGCACAGCTTGTTTTTTCCAGGTGCAAGTGTTCCACATTTCTACCTTTTGGCACCTTTGTTATTCTACATGCCGACCATGCCAGGCAGGGAGGCAAAACTTGGCTCAATCAAGACCCAAGTCAACCCTCCAGCCTGTGAGTGATGCATTTTCCCAGCAGGCAGTTTTACAAGCCAGCTGCCCAGCGTTTTGACTCTGATTCTTTGGCCGCCCCTTCTTCCTTATTTTAAAGAACACGAGCTTCACAGCACCGATTTTTGCCAGGCTCTTGGTGACATTTTTCCTATGTACCAGAAACAACTGATGCTTGCAGCATAGAGGCGTCCAGGGTACCTCAGCATTACTCGTGGTTGGGGCCATAGCAGGCAAGATCATAAAAACAATTATGTGGATTTCAAATGATCGGGTTATTCATTTGAAAGAAATTCTTATATTTTGATGACTTGAACTCGTTTAATGAAAGATCTAGAGTAAGAATCAGTTACTGTCCAGGGACCTGACTTTACTCGTTTGGTCCAGTTACTCTACAGTATCTTTCAAATTGGGGTCAGAGACATCCTGCTTCAGAATCACCTGGGAGATTCTTTTAAAGTACCACCTGGAGAAGGGTGCCAGGAATCTGAAATGTTAGCAGCCTTGCCCAGGAGATTCTTGGGCCAACTGCATTCACACTTCCAAAACAAGCTTATTTGTGTTACCTCTTGCGAGAAATCTCTGAGCATCGTCAAAAGGATAGTTGATGTTGCAAGTGTGGCTCTTACTTGAATTCATAAACATTCTCCCTATGAGAGGCTAGACTGTAATGGATCCGTGGATCAGTGTGAATTAAACAGCCAATATCTGGGCATTTGAGGGATGAGGCAAAGAAACAGTGATTGTGGGTGTTTTTAGTTCTTTATCACTTTGGGCTGGTATTTCTGGGCAGGACTTTTGTCAAAGGATATTGGTCCTGCAATTTGGATTTCCTGCTTCTAGGCGGCGGTGGCTCCTCGCTCACGTAGGAAGTGTTTCAGCCAGTGTTCTGCTCAAGTAAATATTTAACTCCCTAGTAGAAGCTTATTATTTTATTTTTTTTAAATATCAACAGCTTTCTGTAACTTGGTAATCTTCCTCTCCCTTATGCATAATCAACTTATTCCATCCCTTTCCTTCTGAATACTCCCTCTTTCTTGGAGTAAAACCTCAGGCCAGCATGGCGTCAGATGCTGCAGTTGTTCTGCTCACGACCATGAGTGCTTTTGCTTCGTAAGTCTCCTTGTGCTGTGGTAGTGATTTTCCACAGCTGTCAGTCCTCCCAGGGATGCTCACTGTTCCCTAGAATGAAGAACCGCCGACAGACTGGGGGATACTGAGAGCATTGCCTTCCTGTGGTTGATTCCTCGGGCATCAGAAGGCACCTTCTTCACTTCATTCCTTTAAAAGATAATAGAATCTTTCTCCTCTCTGCCCAGAAGGAATGTTTTCCAGCTATAAGTTTAAATTCTGTGTGCCTTACTGTTTACGGATAATGGGTTTTGTTAGCAAAGTTCAGGCAAAAATTGGAACTCAAATGTTTCGAATAGTTTCTGTATATATTTTCAGAAAGACCTTTCTGAAAGATCCTTTTCCATAGCAAAATATGTTTTTAAAAAACTTAAGCGAGGTTTTATACATTTTAAACTTGTTTCATGATAGCTTTTAACACAGATAGGCAAAGTCTCTTCCCTCGACATGTTTAAAATCTGGACGTACACACGTTTAAAATCTCCACATGTATGTCCTTGGTGGAAACTTGTCCCCTCATGCCCAGGGTTGAATTGCTTTTTGGAAGAGAGAGCTTACGTGGTAAGTTGGTTTCAGATTTCAGAACTGCATGAAGATGGAAATGAGCGTGCTTGCCAGGAATCTCAATTTTAGAGAGCTCTTGAGTCCCGATAGTCCCACCAACTGCAGCCCGTAATCTTTGCAGTAGCCATTCCAGAGTAGAGAACTCTTCCTGAGATAGTCAAGAACCTAATATGAAGTCCTTAAATTATTAAAGTATGAGAATTGGGAGGAGACTTCCCTGGCGGTCCAGTGGTTAAGACTCCGTGCTTCCACTGCAGGGGGCACGGGTTCAATTCCTGGTTGGGAAACTAAGATCCCCACATGCCGCTCGGTGTGGCAAAAAAAAAAAAAGAATTGGGAGGAGGTAGCCTAGTAGAATTAGAGTTCCACAACACAGTGTTCCTATAAGGATGAGAACCTTCTCTTCAGGAATATTGACACAGTATCAGAAAGTGTTGAGCTTGGAATTCCCGATTTAAATGCTATTCTCAGCATGTGGTTGTGGGGAAGTGTTTCAACCTTTCTGAGTCTCAGTTTTCTCATTTATAAACTGTCTATCTATAATCCTTTTGCTAAAAGAGTTGATGTAAGAGTTAAATGAGGTAATATTTATAAAGGATTTAGTACAGTACCTGCTACAATTATATAGATAGGTAAATAGATACATTTTAAATGTATATATGAATTCTATTCTTATTTCTCCACTTGCCCATATAAGTTTTACCTAATTCCTTTGTATCTCAGTTGACCCACCTCTAAAATAGTTGTAAAGCCACCAACTATTTTTGTAGAAATACAGAGACTGGGCAACAGCTTCAGGTTTAAATATTCACTCTATAACTTTCTTCATTATAATCCATCAAAAACTTAGCAGAGGTGACAAAGCTAGATATAAAAGGCGCTTAACTGCATAAATACTTAAAACCTGCTTGGGGTGAGGTGTAGGTGTTAGTTTGGTTAACGATCGGCTCTGCCTTTGAAGTATAAACACAATACAAATAATTACGTATTATCAATAACAGAGAGGCAGTCCACAAATGAGCTCACGTCTGCTGTAGGTGGATGAGATCATGTCTGTGAAGTGCTTAAAGCTCCTGAAATACAAGCTACATGTCCCATCTCTAGCCATCGTGGTGCTCACCCATAGAAAGTTGGTCTTATCCAATGCCACACTGTACCTAGTGGGGCCAGATTGACCTGGAACATGTTCTGGAGGAGAGGATAATTTTCTGCCCCCGAGGGCTTGGGAAGTCTTCTCATCCATAGTCTTTGAGTAGGACTGCATTGAGCCATCATAGGGAGATGGTTTTCAGTCCTGTGTGAGGCACTGTGGTGAAATGGAACAGACAAGGCGTGTAGAAGCCGGACCACTGGGGACAGAGTCCAGCTCTGCCTCTTGCCAGCAGACATAGTGCCCATGGAGGTGAGTTGGGGGGATGGTGAATTAGGTGAAAAAGCAAAGGGAAGTAAGGACAGAGGTTCTGGAAAGCCTATAACTTAAAAATGCTGCTTCAACGAATGGAATTTTAAACAGAAGGGAAGAATCCACACAAGGAAATGGAAGGATAACTCTCCCGTCTTGTTCATTCATTAAACAAAAATTGGAGTTCTGGCTCTGTGCCAGGAGCCACTTGCCCACGTAAACCCTCTTTAGGCCACGCTCCAGCCTGGGCTGGCCTTTCCCCATCCCCAACATGGCTGAGAGGCCTCTTGGCCCTGTGAGACATATACTCTCCAATTTAGCACTGAATGTAAACTTTTTTATTGTTTCATAAAGTCTCATCTATGGTAGATCTGTCTCTTCAAATAGCTTAAGAATGCCTTAAAGGATAGAAACCATGTCTTTTCTCTTTTGTTCCCCACAGCAGCTAGTACAATACTGCATGCGTACTGTTAGGTTCTCTAAATACTGGCTGACTGCCTAAGGGACATGGGAAAGGGAAGTAAGGTTACTTGGGCTGACTTTGGTTGCTGGGTCTCCAGGAATTCTCCTTTTGTGGAGAACATGTGTCTTTCTCTCAGGTTCCTCCTCTTCTCCCAGGTGAGCCTCCCTCTGCTGACACCTGCAGGGATACCACTACATCATCACAGAGACTTTGCTCTCCCATCATCATTCTGTTGCCCAAATGGAGATCCAGGGACAATCTGCCGAGTGCAATTACTGTCTTCGTGGTACTTTTGACCCTTGGTGTGGCTTGTTCTACCTGAATGCTTTTTTGCACTCTTTTTCCATCCGATAGAAACACTGGTTATCTTCCACTCCTCTCCTACGTCCAATTAGTCACCAGATCTTCTCTCTCTGAACTTCTGAAGATTTTTCAAATTCACTGCTTTATCTCCATTTCAACTACCATTATTTTGATTCATGCCATTGTCCCCTTGTAACCAGTTTATTGCAACAACTTCCTAACTAGTTTCTCTGCGTTGGTCTAGCCCACTTCCCACTGGACCTGCAGTGATCTTTCAAAGATGCACATTTGATTTGGTCGCTTCCTTGAATGTAGGCTATTGCACTGAAGACAGAGTCCAAAATCCTTGGGAGGGTGACTCAGAACCCTCAGTCTAGCACCTACGTCTTTCTCAGCCTCACCTCTCCCCTCCCTTTGCTTGTTCCCCTCCCCCTCCCCCTCTCTCCACTCCAGCCCTGTTCAACTCTGGGTGCTTCCTCACGCTTCCTTACCCACCTATGGGCCTTTTGAATCATACTTTGGAAATTTTCCGTTTGCTCCCCCAATTCTCCACGAGACCGCACAACCTTGAAGAGCAGGAATTTTGCCTTATCCTTACACAAAATAAGAACTTCAGAAATAGTAGATATATACATAAACATTTAAGTGAGTTATTGATATGTGGATTTCACTGCCCTGTGTGGACAACATTTGACATTTATTGAGTACTTACTATGTGCCAGACCATATCGTAGGTTCTTTAAATATAAAAAATTAGTTTATTCTGAGAAGTGGGTACTATTAGATCTCTACTTTACAGGTAAGGAAACTGAGGCAAAGAGACTAAGTTATCTGCCTAACGTCATTCAGCTAATAAGCGGTTGAACAGAGATAGGACCTCAGGCAATCCTGTGCTAGAGGGTTCGCTCTTAGCCAATATAACCTGTACTGCTTTACATTCAAAGCCATTGCCGTACTTACAGGGTATATTATGGAGGCGCGGCCATATGAGAGCCAGATGGGCTCACAGGGAAGAGGGAGGAGACCCATGACGATGAGAGAAGAAGGGTCCCTTGAATCTTAAGCAGGAGGCTTGGGGAAGGGGCTCAACAGGCAAGGGCATGCTTAGCGCTGCAACCACCGCTACCATCAGTCACATACTCTCGGATAGTCTAGGACACAGAGAGTCAGCTCAGGAAGGCTTGAGTTGAGCACTTGCTGTTCTGTCTACTAAGGATAGCAAAAGTAGAGTCAGACACAGATTTTGCAAGATACCCACAATCTAGGGAAACAGACCGCGTTGCGTGAAGAACTATGTAAGCCACAGCGACTGTGGTTAACAGCGTAATAGAGGGAGAACATCCCTGTTTCTGTTAACTATTTCTTCTCTTCGTTCCCCTGAAGGATTGCCTTGTACAAACTAGTACCCTGGTGAGTGTACATTGTGGGGTGCTAGGTAGAAAAATGCTAAATGAATCCAATAACAGGAGTGTTAAATTCCCACCTTCTTGGACTTAGTAAGCCCCAGAAAGATACTTTGAGTGCAGCGAGGTATATGTTACATAGACTTACGGATCATGGAGGGTCCATAGGCCTTCCCTTTCACTGTTTTCTATGCGGTGGGGTTAAATGAATACCTAGCTCCTGGCTCATGCAGAGCCGTGGCATCTCAAGGTTTTCTGTAGGACATTTGGAAACATGGTGCTTCTCTAGGCTGAGGACAGGGCTGGGGAGAGTGATGAGGAGCTATTTCAGAACAGATGTCAACAGAGCCCTTCTCTCCGTGCTGAGAATCATCAAACACATGCCCCACGCCTGGCAGGCAGCGACCGACGCACAGGCTCCAGAGCCCAGACACAATGAGCCGGCCTCCTGGGGGAATTCTCATGCTGCAAACAAATTAGCTTTGATGGGCCAGTGGCCTTGGCTTATTCTTGGCAAATGTGGAGGTGGGAGCTCAGGCCGGTGTGGAGTGTAATTAAGGATGGCAGCTGGCGGAGCAGGTCAGATGGCTCTGTGCTCCGTACTCCGTGTCACAAGTTGCTAGCTACATTTTGTTTTCCGCCAGATATTTCTGTTGCCCTGTTCCCTCCCCTGCCGCTGCCCACACGTTGTTCTGCCTGCTCTTGGAGTGGTGTGACCTTATCCCCGAGCGTGGAGAGTCCAGGCAGAACCACACTCTAGAGGAAGAGAAACTAAACTGTAAGGAAACTATGTAAACCAGTGGCAGACACAGTGTTCCCCTATGAGATGCTGCCCTCCACTCCCCGTGCTCACTCTCCCTCTGTCAATGTACCCATCTGTGCCAGGAATTAAATCACGACCACCTGGGGACTTTTAATTTCTGGAGGGAAAAGAAAAATGTAATTGGAGCACGCCTCGTGTCTGGTATCCGTGGTCCTCTATCAGGATGGGGGATGGCATCGCCGGGGGAGAACTCCTATCCCTGTCCAAGCAAACCAGAACAGGAGGAAAGAGAGCTGACAGAATCACACGATCTCATATAAGGACAGGCTCTCTAGCACTTGGAGCTGTGAACGTTTCTGTCTTAAAGAGACTGGACTAAATAGGGTTCTTGTAAAAGTGAGCGTGAATGTTGGGGTCGTTCAGCTGATTAGCCAAAACGCACCCTTTAAAGTACCAGCCATACCCGTAGACATTCCTGAATAGAGAAATCAAATCGCATGCTCTAGTGAAGTGAAGGAGGAAGTGGACACACTCAAACCCTAGCTCTTTTTGCTTCCTATTCTGGTGACATGAGATCCAGATAGACCAAGATGTGGTAGGAAAAAAACCTCTGTAAAATCTTCTCAGGTGGCATCGTCTTTTGGGAGACTGAGTCGGACTATTTATATTTGTGGCATATGGTCTTTAGGGAAATGCTTTATCATATTATTGCCTGGTACTTGTAATGATGCGATATGTACTCTAAAAACACTTCCTGATGTGAAGCCTGGCCCTGCATCACCAGCCGTCTGCTTGTTCAAGTCTCATACAAATGAGTTAATTACCTGCAGCAGGAACAAACGTTGACAACGAAGCAAGAAACGTAAAATAAAGGCTGTTGTCTCCTCGTGTTACATACAGTTTCTCCCTGGTTACATAATGTTCATAAAGAGAACTGGGCAATTTCCTGTAACACCAGAATTCTAGGGAGTCTGGGTTTTTAGGATTTCTGACTGTAGAGATCCTAAGTAGAAAAGTATTTAAGTGGCAAAATGTAAGTCACCCATGGGCCAGTAGCCTTCAGGATAGGAGGAGCCACTCTTGGCTTACGGGGGTCTCAGAACTTTACTAAAGGGAAAGAGTGGGCAGGTCCGACAAGTGGGACGTCAGTTTATTTTTGAGGGCATTGAGGTTGGGGAAGAGGAGGAAGAAGGTACAAATACAAACACTTGGAAATTAAAGGGAAATTAAAGATCACCAATTCCATAATCTTTATTTAAAAAATGAAAATGTTGAAAATCAGAGGGGTTGTATGTGCTTTAATAGCAGGCTTGCTTTTAGCTTTTAAGTTGGAGCTCCATAGAAACAGTGTTACCTGTCTCGGAGTGTTAGACATAGCTGTGGGTGACTTCCGGCCCTCATTCCTTATTCCTGTTACTCTGATGGTGTCAATGTTCAGCCAATATAACAGAGGAAACAAAGGCTTGGTGTGCAAGGTGACTATAAGCTGTGTTCCCAAAGAAAATGATGTATCGTGGAACCGGATTGTAAACTCCTGAAGAGCATTGATTTTGTTTTGCATGTTTTTATATCTTTCTCAATACCAAGCACTGTGTTTTGCAGAAATATAAAACTTAAATCTTTGCTGATTGAAAATAGTCTAGGACTTCCCTGGTGGCGCAGTGGTTGAGAATCCGCCTGCCAATGCAGGGGACACGGGTTCGAGCCGTGGTCCGGGAAGATCCCCCATGCCGTGGAGCAACTAAGCCTGTGCGCCACACCTACTGAGCCCACATGCCACAACTACTGAAGCCCGTGCACCTAGAGCCCATGCTCCGCAACAAGAGAAGCCACCGCAATGAGAAGCCCACGCACAGCAACAAAGAGTAGCCCCCACTCGCCGCAACTAGAGAAAACCTGCACAGAGTAACAAAGACCCAATGCAGCCAAAAATGAATGAATGAATAAATAAATAAATTTATTAAAGAAAATGGTCTAGTTGTGAAAAAAATCTGTAATGTTTTCATCAGCAGCAGGAACAGAGTTAAGTGTATGGATTTGGAGACAGAGTGTCTAGATTTGAATCCAACTCACCCAAGTGTAAGCCATGACCTTGGGCAGGTGACCTCACTTCTCTGTGTCTTGGTTTCCTCGGCTGTAAACTGAGAGATAAACAGTATGTATACATGGAGTGATTGTGAAGATTAAATGAGCCAATATAAGCAAAGCACTTAAAGCAATACCTGGCACAGAAAAGTACTCAATGAGCATTAGCTATTACTAGTCAATCTGCAGAGAAGGCTGTCTGTTATTGAGAAATGTTTGAAAATATCATGGTATTACCTGAGCATATAATAAATTAGAATGATTGTTGTAGGGGTCATCAATTTCTTTGTTCAGAATTAAATTTATGTAACTCTTAATCCTCTCTTTTTACACTGTGGCATCCAGATTTTCTTAACAAGGAATTGGGTTCCCTATTTTGGTCACTATTGCTGAGTGTTTGGTCACTCTTCTGGTCTTGTCCTCGTACAAATGATTGTGGATGAGATCCCAGTGACTTTCTTCCTTTGGTCCCACCCAGACATCAGTGTCGATCAGCCTTCGCTCCTTCAGCAAGGCTGGATGTGTATTCTTCTCCCATGTGTGCCCCCAGCCATTACTCAAACTGATCCTGACATTTTGGTCGCTGTTCCCTTGAGACTTAGGGCTTTTCTTCTCCTCATCCTTTAGAATCCAGCTTGAAACCCATTTTAACGTGAATAAAAAAAAAAAAAAGCTACCTTTTGTATTCATTCATCCATCCATCGATCCAAGTGTTACTTTGATTCATGGGCTCTTTGCCCTTGAGATGTTATTGTGTGACTGATCCCCAACTGATATGAGTAGGTATCCTCATTCTGGTTTTATTTCCACAGTATGTTCCTCCAGATCTCTGCGTCTGCAATTTTGTACTGGAACAGTCCCTCTCTGTCAGAGCCCTACAGGAAATGCTTGCCAACACAGGTGAAAATGGTGGCGAAGGGGTGAGTACCTGAATTATGTCCTTGGTGGGGTTTGGGACACTCCATAGCCCAAAAGTATACAACTCAATTCATTCCTCCAGTTTTGAACTAGAAAACCTTAGTTTTCCAGTTTCCTTGAGTCAATCCTCTTATTCCTCTTACTTAGCAGCCCTAACTCTGCTTCCTTTGGGTTAACGAACTTCCACCAGAAAATAGATCATCATTAATGCTGCCTGAACAGGGCATAGGACATTGAGGCCATAATCCACTGGGAAATATGGAGAGGCTGAAAGGGCCTTGGGACGTGGGGGGTGGGTACCTGTTAGGCTGGTTGTTTTTTCTTGGGAAAGTCTCATCAGAGATTTATGACTGTCTCAGTGCAGCACAACCAGGTTACAGCATTTTGGAGAGGATTTCCTGTAGAATGCAGAATCTTTGACATGTACCCAGATTTCCACAGTTTCACTCATGATGAGCCAAGTACAAAGCTGTCTTGAGTTTCTGTTGTTGGTAAAATTGTCTCTAAGTCTTTAACTGAGGGATGATGGTCTCCCAAAGGTCTCCCAGGCAAGACTTTGGCTAGAGACTTCAGAGTAATGTTGACCCTTTCACTGATGACCCACATCTATTTATATTCATTTATCATGAAGTATTTTAATTCTATGGCCTGTATATCTGAAGTCCAAACACCCCTCTCCACCCCCGTTAGATACTTTATTCGATGACTGTCCTTTATCTTCTGCGTTACTACCTCAGACTAACTGCTTTGATTCCTTCTGTGCCTACCTCCCCTATGATTTTTTTTCACTCAACTGTCATAATGTTCTTTCCAAAATGCAAATCTAATCACTACACTCTACTATTTTAAAATTCTCTGTCTGCCCATTACCTTAAGAGAAATCCCAAATTCCTTAACTAGGCATAAAGGCCTTCAGGATTTGGTGAGCCCTGCTTACCTTTCCTGCCCCGTCTCTCACCCCCCGACCCCAAGCACTCAGTGATCCAACCACGTTGAATTCCCTTCACTTCCTCAAACACGACAACTCTCTTTACCCCCAATCATATGTGTCAGCTGTTTCCTCCATGTAAAACAGCTTTCTCCTCTTCTCTCTCTTCCTTTATGTAATCTTTACTTCTCCTTCAAGGAACGAGTCTAGATATTAGGTCGACTGCGAAGCCTTTGTTGACCCCGTAAGTCTAGGATGGGTGCCCTTGCCTGGGCAACAGGCAATAACTAGTTCTTACCATTGTGTACTATAATTTCAAATCTAATTTTTTGCATCTTATGCTGCACATAGGTAGGAGTATTTGCAGGACCTAGCACAGTTTATTACTTGACTTGAAAGAACTCATACATCATAAAGAAGTGTCTCATTGGTGGTAGAAGAGACAATGACCGTAGACTCAAGAGAACCAGTGTTTACATTTGGGTCATCTTGCAGCTCTTAATGTGATCTTACATAAGTCTTCCAATCTCTTGGCGTCATAGCGTTCTCATCTATAAAATTAGGACGTTTAATTAGTTTTCTAGGGTCCTTAACACCAGTACTTGCGATTCTTTACTCTTTTGCTTAGCATAGTATGCTTTCATCAGCCACCTGAAAATAGCTTTTCCTTAGAGCATTAACACAGGTGAGTTTTTGTTCTTTTGATGTTCACTGAAATCTGACATCTGTGTTCACCTCCTCCTGACACTGACTTCAGTACCCCATGCTGTCCTCCTTAGGTACATGCCCTCAAACGTTTCCAGTTCAGTGGAACAGATTACTTTTTAATTGCTCCCTTTTCTTTCCAGTATACTTAACTCATGATTTACAGACACCTTTGGTGAGAGAAACCTGGTTGATGTGGAATATCACCACTTTCAGTGTCAACCAAGATCAGCTAGACCCTGCCCATATATGACCCAGGATAGAAATTGGGAAGATAGAGAGAAGCTGTGTTAACTGGAGAATTATCTTGTGTGCATTCTCTTATCTTGTTTGTTCACAAAGTGCATTTCAAAGGACTTCTTTTTCTTTACCGTTTAGCTTGAGTAGTTCAGGGAATCCTATAGATGACAAAGTAAATTGAAAAGTTCTGTTTATAACCCTTGCTCTTCTTTGTTGCCAAGAACTTAAACAATAGTCTTAACTCGATTTGTCTTTTGAAAAAGAATAAATAACAATTTATCTTCCAAATAGAATACGAATGCCAACTTAATAAGATTGAATTCTTAGTTTTGGAACTTATGAATAAGACATACCTGAATTACCAGCCATGTTATAGCAGAAGTGTATTCCATACAGTTATATATTTCAGGGGCCATCTTTAATTTATAATATTTAAAAACCAATATGTTCCATCTTATTGGAGGAGCCATTCTCTTTGAAAAATCAAGTCCAAAATAAACTATCCATGACATTTTTAATATTAAAAAGTCATTGGATAACAATCAGCATGTTGGGTCAGACTCTGAAATTTCCCAATGTGTCATCTTGCTGTTTTGTGCCATTTTACCAAAGAAAAGAGCGTTCCAACAGTTATTTCCCACCTTGATACATTATTGCTATTATTATTAATAACTAGAGACCTTAGAGCTAGAGGAAGGGATTTGAAAAGAGAGCTGGAGTACAGATAGGAGAGGGCACTCTTTTTAAATGATTTAGATTTTATTAGTTGTTGGTGGCTCCACTAGTTACCTGAACAGCAGCTTCAGTTGCTGTAACTGAAGTTATAACAACTGAAGCGTTGCTATAACTGAGAGTCCTTGGAACTCTCTCACAATTCCATCTGGGCTCTCAATCTTTATAATGAGAAATAATATTTTTATATAACCTCTTGAGCCTGAATGTTTTGCTTTTCTGAAGTGACTGCTGTGCCCACTTACTATTAGTACTTAATTTGATTTGAGATGATAATATTCAGCAGGGAAGAAAAAGAAAAAGCGGAAAAATCAAGAAGGAAGTGAGTTAACACGACAGAGCATAATGATTCTCCGGGGAGCCTGGGGATGTTTGACTGGGTTCGCACCTCCTCCGCATGCCAGTCCATTCTGTTTGGAAACAGGCATTTACTGCTTCTTAACAGATATTACTTTCCCTACTGATCACGACTGCCACCAAACGGGTTGCTTTGAAGACGGTCATTTTTTCCTTCTAGGCATAAACTGGTCCTTTTGTGTCTGTTCACTGCTGCACAGCAACTGAACTTTTTTTAAAAAACGACGTGGGTCATTTGTTTATTTGTTTGATGAGCGTATAGAAGCCTTCTTGCAAGGATTGACGGTTCTGCAGCAATTCCTTTGGCCGGCAAAGAAAACAGAGGTGTCCAGCTTGGTTTAACGACTGAGTTTATTATGGAAATGTCCTTAGCTACCGCCAGTGGCCTGTGGGACCCAGCTTTATGTTGAAAAGGAGAATGAATGATGAGGAGGCCCTGGGGGCAGAGAACGTCAGTGCCCCTCAGAGTCCACCGTCGCTAAACCCATCCTTGGGTCACTTTACCGCTGATTAAATGCTATCTGATGTTATTCTGGGAATATTACCAAGAGATGGATGCTTGGCACTGTGGCCAATTAAATAGCTGGAGTTTGATGTAAAATCCCTGCATACAAATATTAAGGTATTTTCACATTTTGGATTGATAGAACCTACGGTTTGTGAGGTCCCCAACCACCTTCAGCAGGACCTGGGGCTAAAAAGGATGTCACCATCTCCCTCTGAGTCCTCAGTCCTCATCATCCTATGGCAATGACTTTGAATACAGACCTAGCAGCATTTGTAGTGAGAGAAGCTCCGTCTTTGGAGTTAGGCAGATGTGTTTTCAGTCCAGGCTAAACTGGAGTGAGTGACCTCTGGGACACATTGTTTCCCCTTTCTGTACTTGACTTTCCACACCTTCAAAATGCAACCTCCCTCATAGGGTTGGGTGAGAATTAAATAAGTGCTGACAGATGCCTGTGGGTGTGGAAATGAATATTGGTCCTCTTTTCATCTCTGGTCTACTTCCTCCTGTCACAGATCCTCAGGCATATTCAAATGCCTCAAAGGAAGGAGAGACCCACACTGTATGACCAGGTGCATGTTAAATCGAGGGCCGAATAACTACAGATGGGTTTTGACATGCATGAACGTAATGCTTTTAAAAATGAAAGGCCTTGATTTACACAATTACTAGCTGCACTCCTGATAGGGGCTCTGGTTTTCTCTAAAAGTTGACTTAATCACTGTCAGACTTTTACTACTTAAAAAACAAGGGGCTTGCCTGGTGACGCAGTGGTTGAGAGTCCGCCTGCCAATGCAGGGGACACGGGTTCGTGCCCCGGTCCAGGAGGATCCCACATGCCGCGGAGCGGCTGGGCCCGTGAGCCATGGCCGCTGAGCCGGCGCGTTCGGAGCCTGTGCTCCGCAACGGGAGAGGCCACAACAGTGAGAGGCCCGCGTACCGCAAAAAAAAAAAAAAAAAAAAAAAAAAAACAAGAAAGAGATAAAATATACGTGTAAGAAGAATTAATGTTACGGTTGTATAAGATCACTCTTGACTTTAGATTCTAAAATATCTAGAATGCAAATACACACTCAGCCTTTTAAACTTGATTGGGAAATGTGACCTGGAAAGATACTGTTTATGCAAGAACCTGTCTCACGGATAAGCTCACTGAGAGGTGGTCCTTTAATTCCCCTTATTACTTATGAGATGGTCCCGTTAACACTAAGGGGAGCCTCAGGCTCCTTTCACTTGCCCCTGTCTTTAGAATAGGGAATACTACACGCAGCACGGTTGCTAAAGAAATGCGTACATGTGGTGGAACATTTGTCAGGCTCAGGGATGACGTGCCCATGCTTTCTGAGAAGCTAGGGGTTGCCTCCTGGCGTTGTGTGACCTTGTAAATGGCCAAGGAGGCATAATCTTACATTTTGCTTACAAAGTGTCATCATGTAAATGTTATTTAAAGTACGTGTCATGAGATACTTACCTTGTAGCCAAGATCAAGACATTCATCCATCTGATAAGGTCACGGAAAATTTAGTCACAGAAAGGTGACAGCATCATTAAACAAGAACGTGCTCAAGATGCATCTCCCCTGACACAGTTAGGTAATGAACAAATCAAAACAGATGCTGATGAGGGGAATTAGAAGCCCATTGTCTAAAGTGTGAATCCTGGCTGTGCCCAGATTTAGAGATCTTGTGCAAACTCATCCAAAATGAAGAAGGCAAATAGGAGGCTTACCTTCTTATTCCTGGGACCCTGAGTTCCCACCATCATTTCTGTATTATGGAAGAGAAGGGACAGCCCCCATCATCCAGATGTAGTCTCTCAATTTTCTGAGGTTTTTGTCTTCCCTTCATCATTGGTAGAAAAGAGCCAGAATGAGAATTTATTTTGGTATGTATGTGGGGAGGAAAGAAGACTGATGGAGAAAGTTTGTACACAATTCTAAATAAACCTGGTCCCCACTGACGTTTTTTAAAGGAAAGAAATTATTTAATGAGTCAAATCTAACAGTGGGCATTAATGACACCTTTAAAATAGGACATAAGATTTCCTTTGGAGAGAAAGTACAAAGTCACTTCTGCATGTGTCGTGTGTCAGTCCCAGGACCCGCCCATATATGCCCTAAAGCTAGGGTAGACAGGATGCATCAAAAATCACTTTATTAGGTGTTCAAGTCTGAACTTCCTTTGCACTAGTTGGTAAAAAGCCACTGCGTCAAGCTCTCCAAGTACCTCCTCGTTGCTCCCACTCAGGACCTCCCCTCTCCAGTGCCACCGCCTGTCGGGTTGTTCATCCTGTGGATGTTACCTGTGCCTGCTGCCTAATGGACACGAGCCAGATACCACAGTATTAAATCCTTAACTTGTTTGGCTTGATCCTACTTTTTCTTTTGAAAGGGAGAAAAATAACATTCTGATTTGGGATGCTTCCATTTCTTTTTTTAACCTTTGGCTGGTCATCCACACCTGCTACAAAAAAATAGTATTTTTGTATTAACAAAATAACCAAACCTATTTGGTGAAATTGCTCTTACCTGCAAAAGCTTGAGGGGTTTATATACCAAAAACTACTCTTTAGAACCTGCCCCATGTTAGAGCTCATGGCAGCCTGTTTGGTGACAAAGCTGTCAGGTGGTTTAGTCCTAGTACTGCCACCTACTGGAAGTTCAACTGCGGGCAAATCTGTCACTGCCCTGGGCTTTGGTTTCACCATCTCTATAGCACAGACATCAAGATGAAAAAGAACTTCCTCCTGTCTGTGATGGTTGCAATGCACCAAGTTAAAAGGGAAAAGTGTCACCATCTCACGTCCTCTGGTGTGTCCCATTGACAATAGCCCATCATCAGTTAGCTGTGGAAATTTTAGCCTGTTGGTATTAGCTGTTATTCTGGAGACCCCGGGTCCCATAATTTTAAGTATTTGGATAAATGCATTTAAGTAGATGGATAAATGCATTTATTCTCTTTCTGCCTTGGTGTGGACAAAGGGAATTTTTTTCAAACTCCATCCAAAACATCAACCCTAAATCACTAAGTGATGACAGTATAGTTTTAATTTTTTTTTTTTTTCTTGAGACATGAATCTCCTATAAATTGTCTTTTGGAAGAATATGGGATGTATTCTGCAGTTTTGACGGAACTTCTTTCTTCAAAGAGCCAGATACTATTTTCAGAAATTAAACAATAATGAAAGGCCTCCAAACTAAGGTTTTTAATGTATTTTTCTACAGACCAAATTGTCATTAAACTTATGTCTCTTCTCACTTCTTACTGTTCTCGCTCACGTTAGGCTATGATTTTAGAATTTTATGCTGATATAATGGATTTTAATGTTTCTCTGTTAAGCTAATACTAATGAAAACATGTGCAAGTAACTCATATTTCACTGTTGAACCGGTCTTTCGATAACATGATATCTCATTAAAATTTGCTATCTGGAAGACCTTACTTCATGGTAAGAAAACTCCTCTTTGGTAAAAGAAAAACTCTAATTGATTGTTTGCAGTATTTCTAAGAAAAAGCAATTCCAAATTTTCTGATGTGGGTACTGACCATTTTCCTTGGGTGGATTTTCTTGCATAAATGTAATTACAAAAAAAAAAAATACTGCAGACAGATTTCGGCTACAGCATGTTGCTTGCTTGCTAGTTTCTTGATGACATCAGCACAGTACTGGAAAAGTAAAAACAAACGTTAACGTCTAATGCCACTGCTTACTGCTATAGCCAAAATCACAAAATATTCACCAGGTAGGAACTTCATACCCTCTGTTCCCATTGGGGTCTTTCTCTATTGTAAATATCAGCAGATTCCTCAAATGACTTGAAAGCTTTCAGCGAGACTGGCACACACTAAAATCTCCATTTACTGTTTTGCTTTGGATTTTGCTAGCTCATTGACCTCTCGGAATGGGTATGTTATTCACTCCTTTACTGTACATGTACTTTGCATGGACACCTGACTCCAGCTGTATTTGTAACGAACTGGGCTTTTCACTTGTGAGTGACAGTTTCCATCCTTTGTGCCTCTGCAATTTAAAAAAACACCACTGCACCACACACTTCAATTTAAAAAAACACCACCGCACCACACACTTCAATCTGGTGGAATTAAAGGTGGCTGCACTTAGGAATTTGTTGCCAAGAAGCTTGTTAAGCTGCTGCTCTGAAATTACAAGGATGAATTCCCTGTGGACTCATTTTTTTTCCTTCGAGATATTGAAAATGTTTTTCAATTCTTTTTCCCTCTGACTGTGGTCTAGATGGCCTGTGGCCATAGGGTTCAAGTTGGTGAGATGACAGAAGTGTGCAGCCTTGCCTTACTCCAAGCTTCTCAGTACTTCAGACTCGCCTAGTCTATTATGCAACTCCAGCTCTGCTCCTCCGGAAGGCTGGAATTCATAATAAAAATGGAAGAAGCTAGTTGGATATTTTCCCTTTCTCATGCAACATCCCCAAAGTCACCCAGCAGAAAAAATCAAATGTTAATTTCAACAGTTAAGAATAACCATTAAAGTTAACTGGCTTTTTACATTTATTCATATCCTGAGTAGAAGCATTTTCAAGTAAAGAACCCACAGAATTAATTTTTAAAGCTCCAGATTCTATCAAACCTCCCCCCCCCCCTTTCTGAATATAGTGTTTCAGCTTGAGTGGAATGGCCTTTTCTTTGGTGGAATTTTTTTTCATTCTGAAGTCAGTACCTCCTGCTTAAAATCAGTAGACCTGTGTGATCTTGGGGTTATTTAGCAAATGTGATAACTATAGCTTGGCTGCTGTTACACAAACCCTGGAATTCTTCTCACTGTTGCTATGGACATTCAAATGCTCTGTGAATATAGTCCTGTCACAATGACCTCAGTTGTCTTAGAAAGCTTGAGTGTCTTCCCCAAGGCTGGACTAAGTGTAGTTTTCAGTGGTTGTATATGTTTGTTTGTTTGTGTGTGTGTGTGTGTGTGTTTGCGTGTGCTCTTTACATTTTAATTGTAAAAAAATTTAAACATCTTCATCAAAGTTTCTTAGAGGAGTGAGGCGGGATTGGAGTACTTAAACTTTCTCCCGTGCGTACTAATTAGGTAAATAGTTGTATTCTTATGTGAGATGTTTGGAAGAGAAATTTTGCTGAATTTTTTTTTAATAACTAGTTTGTGGGGGGCGGGGGCAGAGATGAATTTCAGCTGCATTTTTAGAAATTTTTTAAATCCCTAATTGTGGGATATTTGAATTAGGGGAAATCTTTCATTTTAAGAGCCTTGCTTACCTTTTTAAAAATGAAGCACATTTGGAATTCAAGAAATCCTGGGAGAAGAGAAACCTTTCAAGTTATTTATTAGCCTTTTCCTTTGATCGTGTAATTTACTTTTAATAGCTACCAGAGTTTAAATTATATATTTGTAGGGAAAACTCAGTGAACTAGAAAAAAACTCCAGCTTATTTTCATTTCATGAAAGTTTAATGAAATTCTATTCTATTTGGAAATTCTGGTAAAGAAAAATTAACTTGGTTCCAGAGAAACCCTTATCTCAACTGGCGCTTTAATCCTCGCTGGAGTAAAAACCCTGTAGCCAGTGTCCCAATCCTATGATTACTAATATCTGGTTTTACAATGGAAGGATCTGGAATGACCAAATGGCATCGAATGGAAAGAAAATAAGAACAAGATGTAGGGAGTTCATGGGGTAAAAGGGCCTCCAGCTCTGTAGAGGAAGAGGAGGAAAGCTAAAGGCAGAACGCTTGTTTTTACCTGACGTCTCCTGTAACTGAGACTTAGGTTGGTACCGAGTGGGGAGGGGGGATCTGATGGGAGGGAGGGAAGTGCAGGACCAGCAGGGGCTGGGCATTCTGGCTCGGGCCTCGCTGCTCTCTGGGCCTTGTTCTACCCCTCTGCGAGATGGGGCCTCTGAACTACATTAGTGGCTCCTGGACATCATAGGATGCTCTTCCAGGACCGGTGTCTGCCCATGAGGAAGAATCTGCAGGTCATCAGGAAAAGTAGGAAAATAAAGACAATGTATAAATTGTTTCATTAAGCAAACTTTATAAATGGAAAGTTCTGCCTTTCTTATTTTCTGTGATTATGTCCTTTTTTAAAAAATATTTATTTTATATACCATCTTTAAAGGTTATACTCCATTTACAGTTACTACAAAATATTGGCTATGTTTCCCATGTTGTACAATACATCCTTGTAGTCTATCCTACACCCAATAGTTTGTACCTCCCACTTTCCCCACCTTGTATCGCCCCTCCTCCCTCCAGCTGGTAAGCACTAGTTTGTTCTCAATACCTGTGAGTCTGCTTCTTTTTTGTTAGTTCGTTGTGTTTTTTAGATCCCGCATATAAGTGTTATCATACAGTAGTATTTGCCTTTCTCGATCTGGCTTATTTCATTTAGCATAATGATTATGTCCTTTTTAGTATTTTATAACTGTAAGAAAGTTGGTATGTTTTCTTTTTGAAAATTATAGTGATAGTGGAAGTGACAGCTTTCTTTCTTTCTTTTATAAATGCCTTTATTGGGTAAGAAGTAAGATGGGCAACCATGGATGATCTGTTTTGGTCCTGTTGTTGAAACTGCACCAGTTCTTGAGCTTGTGGACCCCTAAGGCCTATTCTCACGTACAGCTTGTGGACTCCGTGTTCTGAGTAGCTTCAGCCAAACACCACACATGTGCTTCGACTTATTTACAAAAAATTTTTGACTTTGTAACCCAGATAGTTGGTGCCCTTGTTGGTGGCAGTTACTCACATCTTCCTTGGTGGATAGCTCCTGGTCTTAGCTCCGTGATGGAAGGAAGAGGCCTCTGAGTTCATAGGCACCAGTTGTGCCTCTTTTGTTTTTGTTATGGAGAGAAGTGGAGTCAGCACGTTATTAAGAATCACCCGCTTCCATCTCATTAGTGATGTGCGGCTAGAGGCTGGTTCCCTGCCCCATTTCTCTGCTGCTCCTCTGCTTTTATAAGGTGGAGGGCGGTGGGCAGGAGAGCCAGGATGTTGTTCTTAAGCATGAATTCGGAGCTGTGCCTGTGTCAGTGTGGCCAACCATGCAGGCTTCTGCTGAAGAACAACCTTTGGGGATTTGCTTGAGGAAGTGTTTCCTCTTCCTGACTCCCCTGAGTCCTGCTCTCTGGTTGGTGCTGGGCCCAGTGATGGAAACTCATGACCACTCCTGAAAACACCTGTTTGCATGTCTTTTGTGAGGTATTAGAAAGGTAAGTTGAATTCATCCCTTTTTTTTAGCTATGTGTATAGTTTTAATAGTTGTCCCTTTTCTGAAGTTTATGACTTGGTATTAGAAATCTTCAGAATTACTGCTGGAGTACAAAAATCTCTAGATTTTATCTTATTAGTGGATACCAGTAACTGAATTGTAATTCTTGAGACACCTTTAGTCAGGCAATCAGAGAGTGCTATCCATGGTGCTGATTCTCTAAGTTAACGCAGTACGTTGTGTGTTCAGTTCAGGACACAGCTCCAGGGGCCAGAGGACCTGGCATTTTGCCCCAATAGTTTGTAGGACTGTTTCCCCATGTTACAACCATGGCAACTTTACCTTATCTCCTGCCCTCATGGGGATTTTCCCACATCAGCTTGCTAAAGGGACTGTTGGCAAACTCTGATCCAATTTTAGGATTTACACAAATTTTGGAAAAAATGACCTGATGTAATACAATATCTCAAATTCACATTCTTTTTCTCAGCCTTTAACAGGGTCCAATAACATGTTTCTATACCAATTTCATCCAGAGATTTCCAATAATGGGGAAAATGGAGGGTGTATATTTAGCAAGATGCTAGCATTTCAGAACCTCTTGCTCCGCTCAGGGTTGTAAACTTTGTGGTGGATTCAACTTCCTCTTCTACTCCCATATTGCACCCAGGCAGGCCTCAGCCCCCGGTGATGCTAAGGGCCTGGGAGAGGTCTGAGCTGCAGGAGCCACACTTCTCTGACCCCAGGCGATTGACCTGGGTCGCCAAGAGAATGAGCAACTGCTGTTTCCCAGTTCATTGTTCCCTCTGGGCAGCCACTTTGGTGTGTAGGGCAACAGGGGTATACAAATCCATGCTCTATTAGCTATGCTGATTTCAGTCAGTGTCAGTGGGAGAAACAATAGGACTGTGGTAGTCCCGGGCTCTCTCAAGAATGCAGTCTCGGCTACTGTGAACAGCTATAGATGCAGATTAATTACTAGACAGTGATAAGTTACCAGGAATTTTTTTAGCTGCTCTTGTTCAAGACAGTCTGTCTGGTCCTCTGACTTTCCCTCTCCCTGCAGACTCTTTAGATAACATATTTACTTCTTCAGGTTTCTGAAGATCATTCACAGTCAGCAGTGATCGCTCCGAGTATAAAGAGCAGAAATCAATTGCAGTGTTCTTTTGGTTGTTGTTTAATTGCAATATAATTGGTATACAACACTGGTCTACAGCACAGCAACTTGGCATACACACATTGTAAAATGATTACCGTGATAAGTTTAGGTGATATCCATCACCTCATATACATAATTACAAAACATTGTTTTTCCTTGTGAATTTACTCTTGTAGCAACTTTCAAACATACCAGACGGTAGTGTTACCTAAGGTCATCATGTTGTACATGATATCCCCAGGGCATATTTATCTTATAAGTGAAGTTTGTACTTTTAACCACCTTCACCCAATTCCTCTACTGCCCATTCCTTGCCTTGGTAACCACAAATCTGATATCATTTTCTATTAGTTTGGGTTTTTTTTTGTTTTGTTTTGTTTTTTTGCGGTACGCGGGCCTCTCACTGTTGTGGCCTCTCCCGTTGTGGAGCACAGGCTCCAGATGTGCAGGCTCAGCGGCCATGGCTCACGGGCCCAGCTGCTCCACAGCATGTGGGATCCTCCCGGACTGGGGCATGAACCCGTGTCCCCTGCATCAGCAGGCGGACTCTCAACCAGTGTCCCATCAGGGAAGCCCCTGAGTTTGGGTTTTTTTAGAGTCCACATATAAGTAGATTATACAGTATTCGTCTGACTTATTTCACTTAGTATAATGCCCTCAAGGTCCATCGATGTTGTTGCAACTGGCAGGATTTCCTTCTTGTTATGACTGAATAGTCTTCCATTGTACCACATTTTCTTTACCCATTCATCTGTTGATGGACACTTAGGTTGCTTCCATATCTTCACTATTGTAGATGATGCTGCACCGAACATGGAGGGTGTAGACATCTCTTTGACATAGTCATTTCATTTCCTTCAGATAAATACCCAGTAATGGAATTGTTGGATCATATGGCAGTTCTACTTTAAATTTTTTGAGGAACCTCCATGCAGTTTTCCACAGTGGCTACACTAATTTACATTCCCACCAGCTGTGCACGAGGGTTCTCTTTTCTCTGCACCCTTGCCAACACTTGCTATCTCTTGTCTTTTTGATAATAACCATTCTAACAAGCACGAGGTGATATATCATTTCCCTAATGAGTACTGATGTTGAGTGCCTTTTCATATACTTGGCCTTTGTGTGTCTTCTTTCGAAAAATGTCACTTCACATCCTTTGCCCATTTTTTAATTGAATTATTTGGAATTTTTTGCTATTGAGTTGTCTGAGTTCTTCATGTATTTTGGATGTTAACCTCTTATCAGATATATGACTTTCAAATATTTTCTTCCATTTCCATTTTGTTGATTGTTTGCTTTGCTGTGCAGAAGTTTTTATGTTTGATGTAGTCCCACTTGTTTATTTTGTTGCATTTGCTTTGGGTATCATATCCAAAAAATCTTTGCCAAGACATATGTTGAGGAGTTTTTTCCTCTTCATTTCTTACCAGGAGTTTTATGGTTTCAGGTCATACGGTCAAGTTTTTAATCCATTTTGAGTTAATTTTAGAGTGGTGTAAGATCATTCTTTTACATGTGAATATCCAGTTTTCCCAGAACCAGTTATTGAGAAGACTGTCTTTTCTCCACAGAGTATTCTTGGCTCCCTTGTCAAGTATTAGTTGATGATATATGCATGAGTTTACTTCTGGGCTCTTAATTCTGTTCCATTGGCCTATGTGTCTGTTTTTTTATGCCAGTACCATAAAGGTATGATTATTGTATCTTTGTAATACAGTTTGGTTCCATACAAATTTCAATATTGTTTTTTCTATGTCTATGAAAAATGCCATTGGAATCTTGATTGGGAATGTATTGAATCTATGGATGGCTTCGGGTAGTATGGACATTTCAACAATATTAATTCTTCTAATTCACGAACACAGGACATCTTTCCGTTTATTTGTGTCTTTTTCACTTTCATCAATGTCTTGTATTTTTCACTGTAAAAATCTTTTACCTCCTTGGCTAAATTTATTCCTAAGGGTTTTATTTTTTTGATGTTATTGTAGATGGGATCATTTTCTTTATTTCTTTTTCAGCTAATTCATTGTTTGCAGTGTTCTTTTCTGTACCAGATCATCACATTGTATTATATTAACCATCACATCACAACCCCACTGGGAAATGATGGATTGATTTTTCTCCAGCCATTGAAGGAGGCAAACATGGGCACAACTGAGATTTAGTTTTGCTTATGTTGGCGTAAGTGTTTTCAAATTGTAACCCATACTTGGTGTTTCTGAGCCAGCCACTCTCCTCCTCCTCTCATCGATAGCAGGGGCCATTTTAATGTGCCTTTCTTCCCTTGCCCCCAAAGATTTGCTGTGGTTTCTTGCAGCTCTAGTTGGTGTTACTGTCAGTCCCAGTTGGTTATCCTCTCAATGTCAGTGTGATGAATTTACTCCCTGCACAATGGCGAGAAAATAGATCAGATAGTACTTCCTCTACCCAAGTCCTGGCTTCCATTCACAGATCAGCAGAGGAGACATTTTTTCCACAAAAAAAAAACCCTGAAGTTTTTCTCTTTGACAGAAGAACTAGTTGGTAGCAAGAACACTTAGATTTAAGCTAGGCTTTTGAAAGCAGCTATGTGAATAGCACTGCCCGAGTGTTAGATGATTCAGAACAACTCTAAGAGACCTTACAGATGCAGGGAAAAAAAGTAGAATGTTATAAGTGAGAATGCAGAAGGGCACTCCTAATGGCTGGGGACACAGCAACCAGAGTGAGAACAGAAGACTGGAAATGACTGATTGGGGAGGGGGTGACCAAGTAGTGAGAGATGAAAAGTAAAAGTTCCTACCCCCTAATCTGTTCTGCTTTTTGCCCTCAACCTCATCTCTTCCCAGGCCTTATGAAGTCCAGATTGGTGGGAGAGGGAAGGCCAGATTGCAGGTGACACAGAACAGGAAGGGTCTAGCTGGCCTTGGACACCAAGAAGATGGGTGTAGAGATCTAGAGGTCATTGTGGTGGGCCTGGAACTCTTTTCCTACCAAGTTTGAATTGTCTAGAGCCCTCACCACACAGGTTTTACGGCAGAAATTTGTGTCTTTCCACCTGTCACATACATGGCAGTAGAGCTAAGAGACAGAGAGTTACAGTTGAACACTAGTCCTAGAGCTATCAAGGGCAAGGGGGAACAACCATGTTTATTCTTTGCTTTCGCAGGATTCTGGAGAAATGCTAAAAGGAAAATCAGCCACTGGTCCAGAATGATGCTTCTGAGAATGGGGAAATATGGGGCTGGCCAAAAAGTTCGTTCGGGTTCTTCGTCCCATCTTACGGAAAAACCTGAATGAACTTTTTGGCCAACCCGATACTTGCTGACTGTAAGCGTCATACCAGTTACTCAGATGAAGGGTCCAGTGTGGCTGGGGAAGTCCCGGAAGGGTGATGGCTCTCAAGCTAGGCTGTTCGTTAGAATTACCTAGGATCCCGGGACTCACCAGAGACCTACCAAATAAGAGTCTTAGGCAAATGGCCCTGCCTTTAGGGCTGTAGTTTTTTTTTTTTTCCTCACTTTGTTTTCATTTTGAAAGCTCCACCAATGATTCTGAGGGATAGCTGAGATTGAGGAGCACTTCTGTATAATCAACCCATGAGAGGTTCAGGAGAACCATTTCCACTGCCCTCCGAGCAGTGTATGGTCCACGGACACACAGGAAGTACGAAGAGCACCTGTTCTATCCATCCACAGGCTCACACCTACACAGAACTCTTTGAGAATCAGCTTCTCCACCTAAGGCCACTTCATATACTTCAAGGAAAGGTCAGGCTTTTGTTTGTTTGTTTTGCTTGGAAATGTAAACTTGACCCTAGGCTTATTTTGTGGATGTAGAGAAAACAGGATGAATTTATCTCTATCCAGCAAGATCATAATTGGGAACAGTGCAAGGGGGTTAGAGGGATGAAGGAAACAGAAGTTGTGTTGATAAAGGACATCCAGGAGAGGAAAATAATGGGTTAAAGAGTGCAGGAGAGAGAGAGAGATCAAACAACAAGATATATTTGAGTTCATTTTCTTCCTTATAGCCCACATGAGTAGAGGTGTTTGTTTGCACACAGTCGGACTCAACAGTGGTTTTATGATAAAAACTTACGCCTATTTTATTAATTCCCAAGATGAATGGTGATTTTTTTTTTTTTTTTTCCTAGAGACATAGTAGATAAAGACAGTATTTGATTTTTCATGTCCAGGTAATCTGACCTTTCAGATGTTAAACTGTTTGTAGGAAATATTTGTTGTACGATGCCTTGGGTGAAAGGAAATGGTTGAGCAGAGTTCTTAGTCTTGACCCTATGTGGCCACTCGTCCACCATCCCATCAGAGGCCCGATGAATGATGAGGATGTATGGTTCAAATAAAAACTAGAGCAGTGCCTGGAAAACAAATCTGGCTGACAGGGTCCTTTTATGTAGAGAATGAACTTGGCAATGTCAGATCCTTAGAAATTTGTTAGTCAGCTATAGGAGAAAGGGGGAAATTTAATTCAGAGAGGAAAATAATTGCTTCACCTCTTTCAAAGGTCATCAATCTAAATGTCTTTAATACCCTGACAAATATCTCCTGTCAATTTGCTCCTTTAAAAGACACCATAATAGGAAATATGTTCGAGCTGCCATCCTGGCTGTCTGGTTTCCCTGTGGTGTCTACCTGCAAAGAGAAGCACAGGTGCAACTAGAATGACCCCATGCTCAATTTGGAGGCGTCCCAATGGCCACCATTTTTCCCCTCAATGGAGAATGCTTATCCTCCTGTTTCAGCATCAGCATTTGTAAAATCCCAGCCCGAGTGGGAACCTCAAAGTCATTTAATTTGTTCCCCAAACATCGTGGGTTGGGATGGGAACATGGTTGCATGTGTCCACCATTCTCGAAGAGCCGAGACCTTTATTTTTAAAGACTTGAAAGGCAGGAGATTCCTCAGCTGCCTTTAGTCGTGCATTCAGGGCTCAAATCTGCACCATCCACAGGCTCTTCCTTCTCATGACTTGAAGTGCTCACAGGAAATAATGAACTGGGGGTCATAACAACAGCTCCTCTGCGATCCCTAAGTCATCTGAGCCATCTCTCTGATTTTCCTCACCCCTTCGGCCACATCTGTGCAAAAGAGAAGCCGTGTAGGCACTTTCCTGGAAGAAAATACCTCCTTGCTGTGCAGGTCCTTGTTACAGATAAGCCTCATGACCCAGAGCTTACATTTTCTCACATAAGGCTCTGGCCTTTCATCCTTTTGTCCTGAACTACTTCCATGTGGCTATGAAATTAATGAGTCGAACAAAAATGAGATTGCCAAAATGTTCTCACCCAGGAAGGAGAATTCTAGGTGCTTCCAGGAGGTTGGGTTGGCTGAATTCAATGAATGATAAACTATGGAAATGGTCAATTTGGCATTCCGTGCTCGATGGTCGGGGGATGGATTGATTGCGTTTTGCCTGTGTTTTCTCTATTTAAGAAGTGAAAGAAAGAAAAGAGACTAGCCTGCCTTTGTGCACAGCTTTTTGATCACTCTGTTCTTGGGCCCTGGGATATGCAGTGATGGTGAGCGAGCAGTACTGAGGGCATGGGAGGTCGGGCTCCTTGAGTCACGGCCACCCTGCTGACCTTGCTGGGAGGTCAAGTTCTGCCATAGGCCCTCTGCAGACCAGCTTTAACCTTTTCTCTTTGGGGTTGTACTGTGCCTGCAGCTTGTGAATCGTGGGTCTGTCTTGTCAGTAGGGCAACTGGGCAGACTGTCGTGATCGCTGAACGTGGGGAAGTGGGCTATCAGACGCTGCACTTCCTCCTCTTTTCTGAACTTCATTAAAATTCTATTTCATGACTTCAGTTTTTAACAGTATCCCAAGAGGCCCATGAAGGATGCTAAGAATGTGTCCTCCTTTCGTGTGTGTTTACCTTAAGGGCCTGCACTGTTGTGGTCGAGTTGGCCCAGACTCACTTGAAGTGTTTCTTATAGAGGAAACCTCGTTAGGGGACTCCATCCTGATACTGTTGCTTTCCGTACAGCCAATGGCTCAGAAATCTTTGACTAAGAGTTTTAGATCCATATTAATCCTCCTTTTATAAGTGAAAAATCAAGGTGTCAAATTGTAAGAATGATACCTTAGACTTCTTAGAGTGTCTTTATATCCCAAAGTGGGGAACCAAAAGCTGGACTTGGCAATTACCTAGCTGAAGAGTAGGATATCTGATCCAGAGAAGGTGGTGAAGAAAAGAGTTTAGTTTCCTGTATTGGGTTTTTCAGGATTTCACACATAGTGAGGGAGTTAGGATGGCTAGAAAGCGCTTATGGAATTGCTATTGTCATATTCCCTGACTCTGACTCCAAATCACCGGTCATACTAATCTGTACATGTGCCTTCCCGCCCCTGGACTTTGTAAATTCCAGTATGCTACTTTAACTGTCATTAAAGAGGGAAATTTGTCTCTGTTCCCAGGAATTTCCAATCCAAGACCTGGTTGGAAAGTGCCCCAGCAGTCGTGCCATTTGAGCTGGGGAGTCCCAACTGTCCCACTGATTATGCGGTTCTGTCTGTCAACCCCTCCTAGAACAGTGGGGTGCTTGAGTGGGGTCTTGGGAATTTGGCCAGAAGGGTGTGATGGCTTGTAGCAGTTGGGGGAGGTAGACCTGGAATCTGATGGCTGGTGGGGGCAGCCTTGGGAAGCACGGAGTAGTGTAGAAACCATGTCTCTAGGGACAAGGGTGGGATCCAAGGTGAAGGATCCACTAAGGGCTGTCAGAAGAGCCAGGATGTTTGAGATCCAAGTGAGAGTGACTCCCTGGGCAAGAGCTTTTCCCTGTGGAGTCTGGGGTAGGCCTGAGGGAACTCAGGGGAGGACAGAGGTGTCTTGGTTAAAGGCTGCCTCTCTGGGCTTTCTATCCAACACCAGGGTAGGGCTAGACTCTGGAATCACTGCCTAACTGCAAGCATGCTAGGTATGCCTTGCCAGCCACCTTTCAGACAGGTGAAGTCATTTACAGAGGATTCTGGCAAATAAATCACACCTCGAGCAACTGAAGTTTTAACGAAGAGACAGAACACTTTTGTAGCCCTCCATTGTTTTAAACACATGCAGCACTGTGTTGCATCCCGGGCACACGGACGTTTTACTGAAATGATCACGTGGTAGTAGTGCTAAAGAAAAATTTGGAAAAGGAAAGTCCAGTGGTTCTGCAACCACCCAAATGGCTATTTCATTTTTATAGGTTTCCTTATCATTCTTTCATATATATATATATAATAGTAGAAGGCATTTTGCATTCTGCCTTTTTCACAATGGTCAACCATAACCATTTTCTGTGTTTCCAGTAGCCTCTGTAAATTGTCTCCTTTCATGGTTGCAGGGTAGAACATCCTGAAGAAGCCCCATGTTTTACTAGACAATATTTTTCTTTTGGATAGTCAAGTCCTTTCCGGGTTCTTTGCCCCATTATGATGCTCTTTTCACAACAGCGTGCAAACGTTTTGCTTTTTTTCAATTACTCCCAGAAGTAGGATTACTACAGCAAAGTTTACTGACTTCTTTATGGCTTTTTTTATATACTACCATCTTGCTTTTCAAAAGCGTTGTATTCAGTGCCACCTTACAGGGTAGCACCAGCTAAACTGCGACTCTGATGGCATTAAGGCTTTTTCCCCATTTTTGAAAATTTACTTGATGAAAAATGATACATCAAAGTTGCTTTGTCATTCCTTTCATTACTAGAAGAGATAAAATCTCTGCCATATGTTTTAATTTTATTCCTGATATGAATCATTTATTCATATCCTTTGCCCATTTCTTTATTTGATGATTTTTTTTCTTACATTTCAATGAGATGTTAATCCTTTTGTCAAAGTGATACAAAGAATTCCTGTAGTCTGTTAAATGTCGACGTTTCCATTGTTCTGAAGTTGAGAAATCTTGGGAAAATCCTGTCTTTTTATTTCCTTTGAATTTATCTGTTGCTTCAGAGCATAGATAAGTATTAGCTCTGTAAAAGAATGTGGACTATTTATTACATGCTAGTTGTCTTAGAGTTTAATTTTAAAATAAATTATTTAACTCTGTTACCCATCCATAATCTATCTTTTGTATTTCCTGTAGATCTTACGGAATACTTTTCTATTTTGCTCTCCACGTATCAAACAAAGAGACATTTGCTTAATAATCCTGCCTTCCCCGCATGGTACTAAGAATCTGCTTTATCATATGCTGCGTTTCAGATTTGTTTATGGGCTGTCTGTATTGTGCTACATTCTTCTTTTGAACCATTACCAGAATGAATGAATGAATTTTGCTTTGTAACATTTTCTGAAACTTGGTTCCTTTTCAGAATAAATTTCTTAATGTTTATGCTTGCAGATTAACTGTAGAGTGATCTTGTTGAATGCCTAAATACCCTACTGGAATTGTCATTAAAAGTACATTAAGTCTGTAAGTTAAATTTAGGAGAATAAGCATTAACAAATACTAGTATTTTCATTCTGTAACAAAGTACACATTTCCATTTCACCAAATCAAATTTTGTTTTATAGAGCAAAAGTTTGTGGTTTCATTTTGAAGGTTTAGCTCAACATTTAGTTAAATTCCTAAAATTTTTAATATCTTGTAGCAATTATGAATAGAAACTTTCGTTACGTTTTCTAACTGAAAATACTAGGTTACTTGTTTTTGCTTCTGCTATTAAGTGTTACTGTTTTTTTACCTGTATGGCAGCATTGTTATTAGTTGTCGCTTGTGTCAAAGGAAACCTCCTGGGCGATATAAAGGGTCTCCAGCGTGTTGGAAGAAACATTGCTCCGTGACCTTCTAGCAAGGCTCCCTTCTTTCTCTGATAGCCTGAAAGAGTGGAAGGGAGGAGAGTGGGGGAGGAAAAGAAAATGAAAGTACACACATCCACACCCAGGAAGTGATGTCGTGCCCTGCAAGCCCTCCAGGAAGGTAGCCCCCCAAGCTTTCACAGCTTATGTTAGATCCACAAGGAGTCTTTCCAGATCCTGGGACCCCCAAAGTGGAATCTGGGGTTGCAGATTATAAAAGAGGTGGCTTAGAGATCTGACAGTCTTGAAACATTTATGTATGGCTGGAGAGAAGCAGAGTTCCCCTCTCCTTTGTTGCCATATTGGGATTATCTTACTGGGTGACAGTGTCCTCTGGGAACCTCCTAAAGAAATGTCAGTGACAGAATCACTTTTGAAATTACAGACGAGATGATTGAATTAATGATCTAGTGGAACATTTTTCCTCAGGACGTGGCATCAGGGTGCTTTTGCTGGCTTCACCCCCTGCTGCACTCCCATCCCACGAGGTGGTACCATCTATTCTCATTCTGCCAATGACGATAGCCAAGGTCACTCCCAGCAGGGACAGGACTGCCATCCCAATAAAGTCTCACAGTCTTGAGGTCTGGATCCCGCTTGGGAACAGACCCGTGAAGTCTTCTATGTAGCATATCACCTCCTGGAATGTTATCTAGAATTAGCATCAAATAGTGAAAAGAGTTCGTAGAATCTGTCGTTAGACCCAAGTTGAAATCCAAGCTCGCTGCTTACAAGCTGACCATAGGAAAGCTTCTCTTTTTCCATTTGTATAAGGCAGACAAAAGGACTGTCTCATCCAATTATTATTCATTTGTTCAGGAAATAGGAAGATGAAATATGAAAATGAGTGCCTCGTGTTTGTCAGGCCCTGGTAAAAGTGATGTTGATGTGGCAGAGAACACACCAAAGACTCATGGAGCTTATGTCCTAGGGGGAGGGAGGGAGGGGAGATACATGTCAAAAACAATATATCAGCTAATAAATGCCATGAGAAGTAATAAAGCAGAAAAAATGTGATCAAGTGAGGGGGATTGTTCTTTTAGAAGAGATGATCAGAGAAGACTTCTCTAATAAGATATCTGAACACAGAGATGAATAAGGATGGAAATGAGCCATGAGAATATTGAAGGAAGAGCATTCCGGGCAGAGGGAAGCATATGTGCAAAGGCCCTGTGGTAGGAGATTGCTTGTCTGAAGAATAGAGGCAGGGCCATGGGGCTGGAGCAGAGGGAGTGGTGGAGACCCTCCTGCTGGCAGGTGATGAGGTCAGATAGGTGGAGGGAACCAGATCGAGTAGGGCAGGGATCGCAACAGCAGGCCAAATCCAGCCTCTGCTTGTGTATGTACAGCCCTCTAGGTAAAAATGGCTTTTAATTTTTGAAAAAGTTGTTTAAAAAAGAAGACTACATGACATATGTGTCCTGCAAAGCCCCAATTATTTACTGTCTGGTCTTTTATAGGGAAAATTTGCCAATTCCTGATGCAGGGCCTTAGAAGCCATGGTGAGGACGTCCATATTTCTAAGTGTGAAAGGAAGCCATTGGGAGGGTTCTGAGCAAGACAATTAAGGTGAGGTGATTGACAGTCTTAAACAGATGGCTCTGACTGCTGTGTTAGCTCAGACTGTAAACGGGGCGGGTGCAGCAGGGAGCACAGTTAGGAGGTGTTATAGTCAGGGTGAGACAAGCCAGTAGGTTGGACCAGACTGGTAGCAGTGGGACACTGAATAGTCGGATAGAGAATACATTTTGAAGGTGGCACCGAAGGTGCTTTGGATGGACTGTGGAGTGAGAGAGGGAGGATGGAGTAAAGGATGACTCCAGGATTTTTGGTCTGCCTCCTCTCCTGAGGTTGTCCTGGAAACTGAATGAGAGAATGATCTTTTCTGTCCTTAGGGTTTGACGCCTTCAGTTCTTCTACCATTCTGTAGTCAGGGTTACCTTCCTAAGAGACAGTTTTGATTGTGACATTCTCCACATAGCACAGGGAGATCAGCTTGGTGCTTTGTGACGGCCTGGAGGGGTGGGATAGGGAGGATGGGAGGGAGGGAGACGCAAGAGGAGGAGATATGGGGATATATGTGTATGTATAGCTGATTCACTTTGTTATAAAGCAGAAACTAACACACCATTGTAAAGCAATTATACTCCAATAAAGATGTTAAAAAAAAAAGAAAAAGAAAACAAAACATTTACATGATTAAAAAAAAAAACAACCTCTACCAGTGTCCCATTAGCTGTGGAACGGTCAGGTGTGGCCCTCCCTAATCTGACAGGCCTGTGCCTGCGTCCTAACTCATTTCCAGCTGTTCCCTTTCATCAAACCCAACGCTAACCAGTGAATCGTCCACCAGTCCCCACGTGTACTTCATACTCCCACCTCCAGAGCTTTGCCCATATGGGTTCCTTTTTTTTTTTTTTTTAATTATCATTACACATCAACAGTCCTACTAGAATGTTACTGTCTACCTTTTTGATAAAGCAATTCCTTAACACCCTCGTTACCCTCCTGGTCTATTCCAATGCTGTTTGTCTTCACCTCTTTGAACAGGGATGTCATTTCTATTTGTAACATGGTTTTTTATACACAAGCCTTGTCTCCTGCCAGATACAGAGAGGGAGACAATAGAGGATCTGGTTAAATCCCTTGTCTTTGCTAAATCCCAGCTTTGCCCTTGGAACCTGTATGACTTTGAGCAACTTACTTTACTTCTTGCAGCCTCAGTTGATGCTTCCATAAAATGGAGGTAATTCCATGGTTACTTCGCAGCACTCATTAAGAGATAGAATGAGATGATTCCCGTACAGCACTTAGTGTAGTTATGTGCCTACCATGTGGTTAGAGCTCATTTAATTCCAACTGTATCAATTCACCTTCATTAAGGAGCTGAGGAAGTATCTTTCTACCCCGTCCTTCCTGGTGCTGTGTACCCTGGTTTTGTACACAGTAGGCAAATGAATGTATTGTAAAAAGTACAGTGAAATGAGTCAGGTTTGGGAATTAACTCTGAGTTCAGTTCCCACCATCATCACCACCACATCCAGCTGTGTGACTTGTGGCAAGATCCTTTCCTCTCTGAGTTTCAAATTCCTCACGTTCCAAGTGGATGAAATGATTCCTACCTTGAAAAGTTAGGAGGATGAACTATGATGGAGGTAAAGCACCTGCGGCATGGTGTGCGCCAATGATAGCTCTCACCAGGATGACGAATATCAAAGCTTCTGCAGAGGGCTTCCCTGGTGGTGTGGTGGTTGAGAGTCCGCCTGCCGACGCAGGGGACGCGGGTTTGTGCCCCGGTCCGGGAAGATCCCACATGCCGCGGAGCGGCTGGGCCCGTGAGCCATGGCCGCTGAGCCTGTGCGTCCGGAGCCTGTGCTCCGCAACGGGAGAGGCCACAACAGTGAGAGGCCCGCGTACCGCAAAAAAAAAAAAAAAAAGCTTCTGCAGAAAAAGCTCCGTTACCTTTCTGGCACGGAAGCTCCATCATTCCTTAAAGCACTGGTCCTCAAAATGTGGTTTCTGGACCGGCAGCATAATCAATGTCATTTTCCCTGGAACTTATTAGAAATGCAAGTTCTCAGGTTCCACCCCGAGCCTAGTAAAGCAGACACTGTGGAGTGGGGTCCAGCAGCCTGTGTATTAACAAGCTGATGTGGACACGCATCTGAGATCTTAGTGGAGGGAAGAGTTGGCATGGGTCGTTCCCTTCAATCCCAGAGGGGTAGTTAAGTCACTCTGCTTTTCTGTTGGCATCATAATTGAGGACATGAGAGCCAGGAGATGTTTCCAGCATTGCCAGAGAAGGATAGCACAGGACCCTTAGTGCCACTTTGAGGGTCAGCAACTCCTGACTCTCTACCTACGATTACTCACAGAGTTGACAGGAACAAAGAAGAATTGGAGGAAGGTGTGACCCTTGGTTAACAATGGGAAGTATAGTTTAGTGAGTAGTTCAGTTTGAGGCACAGGACTAGTCTGGGAGCATAAACCCACAACATAAGCCATCGTGAGCTATTAATTAACTTGTAATATTACAACTGTCAGTGAGCCTGACAAGGTAATGAAAATTCTTTAGTGTGACTGATTTTAATGTAAGCTGTTGACACATTCGTAAATACAGCAACTAAAGTTAGTTCAGATGGTTTCAAGAAATTCAGAAATATTGTGAAGAACATTTAATCCTTCCATAGTATTAAGGTCTAGAGAGCGTTTAAATATCTCTATAGCTGTGGGAGAAAAAGCACAGCCACATTTATATATAGTTACCGGCTTTTTTTTTTTTTTTTAACATGATACCACATTTATCTTTTTCCTTTTCCTTAGGTTCCTTGTATGACATGAAAAATCATCTCTTTGACAGGGTGATTCTGTTAATCCAAATAGAGTTGAAATAGAATTACTTCAGGCCTTAGCATCTAGACCTCTGCCTTCTCTCCACCACCAGCTTCCCCTTCATCACCCGTGGCCCTGGTGAGGGGGCGACACAGGAGAGAAGCAGACCCTCGAACCAGCCCTTGGGCTTGCTGCTATGTAGCTCTAATACATGATGCATAAGAGGTGCCCTTGGCATAGGGAAGGAAAATGTTAGAATTTCTGTTTGTGATTCATTTTAATCTCAGGCTTTGAACTCTCTTTTTGTCCACATTTGGGGATGGTGGTCTATGCGCAAATATTTCTTCCTAAAAGGGGTGCGTGATCAAAAAAATGTGACTTGTCTCTGAGGGCAGGTTAACACGACAGGGAGAGATTTGGGTAAAAGGTTGAAAATGTTGATGCCAAAACGTTCTAGAATTTTCTGTAGATTTCAGTTTTCCATGTTACCTTTTCACCTATAACTGGAAACATAATAGCCTTGTCTCCTATCATGTGCTATTCAGTTCAGATCACGGGGTGCCAATCAGATAAGGAGAAAAGTAAGAAGCAGACACCAGCGGCTTTACGTTGGGCTGTCTCTTCCTCTTGGGCCTCTCCCGCTGCTTGGGCTGCCATTGAGTGAACAGCCAGAGTGGAGCTGCCTGGTGGGGCACAGAAAGGGCACCTAGACGGACCCTTAACTAGAGGATCTATTCTCGCATCACTGGTTGCCCTTTTAAAGCCCTGGACTTCAGAGCCATCTCTCGTTGCTGCAATGTGGGTACATAGGACCCATTTAAGTGAGTGGGCAGGAGGCAAAAGTGCCTTGAAGAGGAAAGACCACAAGGCACAGACTGTGACCATATGCCTGCCCCCAAGCTGCCTTTTTGTCGCTAGGCTGTAGTTACATCACATGTGTTTCTCTCTCTCACTCTGAACGCTTCTGAGAAGTTTCAAAGGAAGGTAAGCAGTAACGATCTAATTTCCGTGCTTCTCTAGTAGAACGGCTCTGGGTTTCCGCTGATCCTGGGCAGGGACTGTTTTCAAGAAGAAGCCCCACACACGCTCTCCCAGGGATGTTGCATGGCTGTGGTCACCAGTCTCCGCCCCGCCCCCCACCCCCCCCACCCCCACCCCCCGCCTGTAGGCTGGCCACTCGCTTCTAGAATGAATTCCTTGGGAGCTTCTCCATGGGTCTTTTCTTTGTAGTCTGTCTTCCAAGAATTCTTGTGCTGCTTTGCCGTCAGAGAAGCCGTGCCTGGCCGGTGCTGACATTTCTTGCCCTCCTTCCCCACAGGCTGCACAAGGGGGTGGCCACAGGACCCTGCTGTACGGCCACGCGATTCTCCTGCGGCACTCCTTCAGCGGAATGGTAAGCATCTCTGGATCCGCTTTCACCATTCAAGGAGGAGGGGAAAGATGAGGAGGGAAGAAAGGGCAGGAAACCAGCAAGTGTCTAGATCAGGTTAAGTAATCAGCGGGAATCATTTGAAATGGAAGTAACTATAGCACATTACTGTCTTAGTGTTTCCTTCCTGGAACTTACCTCACTGAGCACTTATATATTTGTGTTTGTTTAATGTCTGGCCACCTTCCTCCCCACTCCAGAGAAGGACCGTGTCTTGTTTTAAATTTATTTAACTAAACCTACCTGGACCGAGTGCAGTGCCTGGATATACTAGATGCTCAGTAAATATCTGTTGAATGGATGATCAAATAAACCGTGGAATAACTGATGACTTGCACATATGACGTATACGAGCATAACCAGTGTAGGAGAAAAAGCAATCAGATGGATTTTTTGTGAAATTTCTCCTCTTTTACTAGCGAAAGGAAATAGGATGGTATCTGGTGCCTTCAGTCCTGGAAGAATTTGAAGGTATTATGTTAATCCAGAGGTGGGAGACAGACAATGAGCAAAGCAGTCACAGGAAGCAGGTCAGGCTTTGATCTATTCAGGGATCTAGAACCAGAATTAACTGAAATGGCGATTACTCACTATAACTTGAAAATTTTTTCAAGTTTTAAATAAATATAATTTGTTAAACACAGATACTGCAGTTCTTTTGCAGGGAGTGTTAAGAGGAATATCATGATCTCCATCAAGTATAATATGTACCAACTCTAATAACCTTTACCCCCAGTTCCTACATGTATCATTCTCCCTCGCTATCAGTATAAGGAAGATTTCTTTCTCTAGCCCTAATGGAAAACTGTGACATGAATTCAAGACTTTATTTTCACACATTTCATACCTGCAGCAGCTGCAAAGTTTGTCTCAAAGCTTGAACTATCAAATTGGCAGCGAGAGCAGCAGCTGCCTCTTCAATAATTTATTTATTGCAGCATTTTTTTTTTTTTTCCTGAGCACTGGTAAGAAGTTGACCTTTTCAGCCTGAACATTCGTCTGTGATAATCCCTCGTGCCAAAGGAAAAATAACAAAAGTGACCAAATCGAAGGTTATCTGAGCAGGAGATGGGGACAGAGAGTGGGGAAACTTTTGCACCCTGACACTCTCTAGAATTGAGAGGTGATCATTCATCTTTAAGCATCTGGTCCTTATCCATAGGGTAAATAAAACCCTAATACCTCTCTTTTTCTACCTAAATAGAATAAACAAAAGCTCAAAAAGCACACTTCTGGCTTTGAAAACTCAGGCTAGCATTGTGCTAGAGAGAGGAAGGTTTACATTATTCATCCTTAGGTTGGTTGCCCCTCACTCCCAAGAAATACCACTCATGGTTAACATGAACTCTATCCTGGCCAGTTCCTTTTAGGAGCAGCATTGAGCATGCAGCCTGTGAAGATGACTGTATAATACAGTGATTCTCCATTTTCCTGTTGCAGTGAACTAGAAGTATAACTCAGCAAGTTTGTGCCAAGTGCATATCTGCCTCCCAGTCTAATTCTAAGACCACCCACTGTGCCTGTCAATAAAAGGAGGCAGGGAACAGGCTGTGTACTTTTTTCCTTTATTAAGTTATTTTTTTAAATAATTTTTAACTTTTACATGCACATGTATTTTTATCATCAGAAAAAAAAAACCATAGGCATTAATTGAGAAGTTTTAAAGCTCATAGAAAATTTGAAAAACAGAAAATAAATAGAAATGGGGGCATCGTTGCGGTGGCTCCCACTGTTCAAAGACAACTTGTTATCAATTTGGTGTAATTCCCTTTAGCCTGGGTGCTAGGCATTTAAGTTTTGCATACGTGGCAACTATATAAGTACACTATTTTGTATATATTCCATATTGTTACATACTCTTGAAAGATATGCTTCATGGTAACAATATTCCATAAAATAAAGTACCAAAGTTTATCAACCTTTCCATTATTGTTGGCCATTTATGTTCTGTTTATATTGTTCCCAGTTTAAAAGTTTCTCAGAGTATCTTTGAACAAAAGCATATTTAATATTTCAAACTTTTTCTATTTCAACACTTACTCCTCATAGTCCTATGGGTTAAATCACTGGGTCATCAGATAAGAACATCTTTGAGGTTTTAAATATTTTGCAAAAATATGTCCCAGAAGCACTGTAGCAATGAACAAGATAAACAGGCCCTTTTCATAGTAGCTCAATGTTGAAATTGACAACTGGAAGCCAACTAGTGGTGAGATGCCGAGATTTGACAGAAGAGTATGACTTCACTAGCATCTCCTCTTGTTCCACAGTATCTAACATGTTTGACTACATCAAGATCCCAGACAGATAAACTTGCCTTTGATGTAGGTCTACGGGAACATGCCACAGGTAAGTCAACATACCTAGGTCTGCTGCTCAGTGGGGTCTTGGGCTAAGGGCTTTTGAGAAGAGTACTGAATGCTACTCATTTGGGATTCCAAACCAAACTGGTCAATGTCAACCTGGTCTGATAAAACTTTGGAGAATTTAAAAAAAGAATGTGTAATGAAAACATAGGAACTAAGAATGAGGGCAAGCATAATGTTTTAACCACAGTCTGCCAGAGTCTCAAAGAAAAACAGTTTTCAGGGTTAGGAACCAAAAGTAAGTAGAGAAGTTATTCCTGAAAGAAACCAATGGTAATGAATAATCGCTAAAAAACAAAGATAGCATAATAAGTGTTTACATAATGAAGTATAGTGTTGAGATCAGAAAAGTAGTTCTGGGACTTCCCTGGCAGTCCAGTTGTTAAGACCTCGACTTCCAGTGCAGGGGGTACAGTTCGATCCCTGGTTGGGGAGCTAAGATCCCATATGCCTCGTGGCCAAAAAACCAAAACATAAAACAGAAGCAATATGGTAACAAATTCGATAAAGATTTTTAAAATGGTCCACATTAAAAAAAAAAAATCTTTAAAAAGAGTAGTCCCATTTTATTCTGCAGTGAACCAGCTAGTTTTAAAGCAGTGTTTCCCAAGTGTTAGTCAATGACATCCACCATCGCGGTGTTTGCCATTCCTGTACATCACTTTTATTATTATTTATATTTTTCTTTACATTTACTTACTTTTGTACTTATAATTTTATAATAAGACTAAACTAAAATCATTGGTATAAGTAGAAAACTGGTATTGCTTGCCTTAAAAATAAATATAGAGAAAAGAAAACCATGTCACTAAATAATTGAAGAGGTGTTGGCAAATATTAGAAAAGCGTTCATGATATACGAGCTCCGAAGTGAAAACTTTCTGATAGAATCAGAAGGCTTAAAAGTAATAAAAGAAATTTCTCACTATATGATTCAATGTTGTTTAATTGCCCTCCACCGCCAGTGCTATACCTCATATACCATCATATAGTTTGGGGAACACTGGCTGTTTTTTTTTTTTTTTTAGTTCAGTCGAAAATAATGACAGTCAAGTGATGGATCCTAAGAAAGGTGGTGACCAGGAAGATGCAGGTTCTCTCTGGACACCAGAAATGAAGAACAGAGGGCTAAGATAATTGTCAACAAATATTTCTAGTTATAGTATCAAAGAAGGGGCTGACTTGCTGTGGGTTATTCCAAAGACCAGTGGAGCAATGGATAGAAGTTGAAAAGAGGCCCATTTCATCTCAAAGAAGGAAACCATTTTGTAATATCTGCAAGTATCCAGTAGAGGAACAGCTGGCCTCGGGAAGGAGGATGTTCCCTGTGGCTGGAAATATTCATGGGCAATCTATCTACCAAGGGCATTACATACATAATTTCTGCTCTATTTAGAGGTTGGGCTTATGGACCAATCAGGATTCTTGGTTGCAAACAGCAGAAACTAATTCCATTAACGCAAGCAGAATGAGAGTTTACTGGAAGGATATTGTGTAGACCAGCTCTGAAGCTGAGCCCCAGCCTTAGAAAATGGGCAGAAACAAAGGCAAGGGAAGAGCAAACAGCCTAGGTCACACTGCAGGAAGAGTCTCAAAGTCTCAGTCTTTAATATCATGACATTTTCCCCCAAATAGGAAGAGAGTTCCATTGTTGGGTAGTCAAACAAGGACAAAGTCCATATGGTCTTGCTGAAACTACGTCCGTTCATAAGGGGATGATCCAGATTGTCTGATTTTACAGATATCTAGAAAAAAAAAATCTAGGGTTTAACCCATGTGCATTTGCAGTTTCTGCGTCGTGCACAGTCACATCCAGAACGCCTGACGAGAGCCCCTCCCTCTCCTCCTTTTTGTACAGAGCAGAAGAGTGAGCCTGCCTCTTTAGGGTTTTTTTTTTTTTTCTTCCTGAAATCAGATTATATTTGAATTTGATTTGAGGTTGCTTTGTTTTCAGCTAGAGTGTTATTCTTAAAATATAATTTCCTCTAAGGTGTTGTCAACCTTTGCTGAAAATTACAAAATGAGTGGAGTGCCACACATTCTGAGTGTAAGTTGACCTCTAAGTATAAACCAGCTGTCAGTCTTAGAGCACATAACTCTAAGAATGTGGAAAAGTCATATATGGTCATTCTATTTATACCGGTAAAATGACTTCAGACTTTTTGAGAACTGGGAAGAAATTTGAGAAACACCCACTTTCTAGTCGTGTGTTCAGGAAACCTATTTTTTTTTTAAATTATTAGAGCCTCCAATAAAAAGAGAGGGAAATAGCAGCAGAGAATATTACTCTTTCTAGCACTTTTTTTTTCTAAATTCCTAAAATCAGACGTGGTGTGAATTCTGCTGACAGATTAAGGAAACACATGCACCAACCCAAGTTCAAGGTAGCTGATCAGAAGCTGACTTTGGCAGAAAGACAGAGGGGAAGGTGTTGACCAGGTGTTCATGAAAGCCTAGAGCCTAAAATAATTTATTTACCTCCCTCACCCCCAACCCATTTCACGTTCTCCTTGAAGAAGACCAGCTTGCTGTTTGCTGGGGAGGAGGAGAGCGCTCGTGCAGCTCAGATACAGTTCAGTATGGCCTGGAGTGGGTCTTCTGTCTTCAGGAGGAGGGTCACTCAGGATCCAACAGAAAAGCCTTGTTTTTTACCCAGGTCATTCTGTGAATGCACTTTTGGCTCAGAAACCTCTTCTGGGTTGAAAACAAGTAGTTGAGTTGAATCTCTAGGAGAATGTGAGTAGAAGCTTGGAAGCAGTTTCTCGAACACTTCTGGAAACGTTTCCCCCTGCACAGTGGGTAATAAATGATTTGACTGACCTAACAGAACTGGTGACCATTTTGCCCTTGATTTTGCTTATTGGGTTCTTTCTTTTCTCCTTTTAAAAGTTTTTTGTTGTTGTTTTGGTTTTAGACATAGCTTTAGAATTAGTTTAGAATTGGAAAAAAATGAAAAAATAAATCCCCACTAAATGTACTATTAGGTATTTTAGGACCTTCACCTGGCCCGTACACATCCTACTGATTTGGGGATTGGCCCTGTCCCTGGGCTCTAGACCACTACGCTGTTCCCAGGAGAGGGCGAGAGAACAAGGATTCTCTTCTCCCGTGTGCCTCTCTAGGACCCCTTCATCCTGGTCCCTCTCAGTGGTCCAGAGCACGTAATGGATACATACATGTCATTTCCCCCTTCAGATGTAGAGGCCAGCCTCTTCTGTTATGAAATTTTAAGTTTAATCAAAACGTAATCAAAATGATCATACTTATTTATCCAAAGTAAATCAAAGTAATACCCGTACATAGTTAAAAGAGAGACAGAGTACTCCTATGCTTACTGGAAACATCCATCTCCTGCCCCACCCCGTCCGCGTTCTGGATTCCTGCGTCTCTGGGGCGTCCACTTTCAGCTCCTCTAGTGTGTTCCTCTCTTGTGTGTGAGTCTTACTGCTATTTAGTTATTCTTTCCAATTAGGTATGATCTATTGATGTCCTAAATGAATAATAAAAATTTAGCTCTTAGTCTCCACTCTTCCCTGTCTTCTTTCCACCCTCCCTATAATATATTTGCATCCATTTTTTATATAACTACCAAAGTCAATATTAACTACTTACATTGGCATAACTGTAACTTTTATTTGCAAGTGAGACTCATGATATACTATGGTCAGTTCACTTTACTGTATTGCTTTTGAGTTTTCCAGTACTCAATAATTGCCTTGTTTGTTGCTTTACTTTCCGTGACCCAGTCATTCATTTCTAAACCGTCCCATAGAACAGAAACTCTCCCCTGATTACATTCAGTCACAAGAGCTGTTCTGTCAGTTTCATCTTCTTAGAAACATCCACTGTCATCCGGGAAATGCCCGTTTTCTCTCTCCAAGATCCTGTATTTCCTGGATCTCATGTTTTTCTCCTTTATTGGTTTATCACATCGTTTGGGGGGGACTCCATTTCCAGTAGCTTTTACAGAAAAGATCCATGGGAGAAAAATTGTTGTCTGAAAGTTTCTTAATTCCAGCTTTACAAGTAATTCGTAAGAGTATTCTACATTGGAGGTATTTTTTTCTCAGCATCCTGGAGGTTTTCTTCTAGCTTTTGGTCTGGCTGTGAGATGTCTACATTCTGATTCCTGACCTTTTGTGTGTGACCTGTTGCTATTTTCTGAGAGCTGCTTGGATCTTCTCTTTTGCCCTGACGTCTGCAGTTCTACATACAGTGCTATGTCTTGTCCTGCATCCTTCTTGTTCTTAGTGTCACGGGAGTGGACCCTGGTGTGTGTGTCCATTCTCCACTGTGCTAGGGACTCCGCAGGCCTCTTCCATCTGAAAATGTTTGTCTTTCAGCCTTGGGAAAATTTTAATATTATCTCTTTGTTGATCTCCTCCCTTTGTTTTCTCTGTTCTTGCTTTTGGGAACTCCTCTAGACCGGTTTTCTAATTTGCTTTTCAGTCTTGTTTCTAATCTGTTTTTCTTCATTCTTCATTTTGGGAGGATTTTTCAACTTTATCCTCTAACCTTCCTGTTTCTTTCTCTCTTTTTCAGGAACAAAGATTTTTCTTTTTCTTTGAAGTGATCCTTCGTGGATACTCTCATAGCTGCTTCATGAATGTTACTTTTTCTTATCTCTCTGAGATGATTAATTCTAAGATTTGCTTAAAGATATCTTTAGCTGTCTGTAATCTTCGTGTTTTCCCTTTACCCACTTTTTGGTTTGTTCCCGTCATTCACGGTAGAGACTTTCCTCACATGTCAGGTCATCCTTGGTCCCCACTGATGTTTAGATCAAGGCGGTAAAAAGCGACAGGAAGTCCTGACTGTGTGAGTGGCTTCCCATCTCTTAAGCCTCGCTTTGGGGTAATCTATCAGGGACCTAGGCATTGCACTGGAGATGCCCAAACAGGTATCTTTTATGCTGGGTAGTTTGGCTTCCCTAAAGAGTAATCTTCATTTGGGTTGGGGGGAGGTTCAGCATCGCAGCTGGCATTCTGGAAGCTGAGGAATGGAGGTAAAGGAAGAGGAGCTGGGGTTTTACTAATCAGGGCAAAGAATTCTAATTATTCTCCATTTTCAGCAATACTCTTTACTTCCTTGTCTGACAGTGCCTGATCCATGGAAGTCGTTCCATGGATTTAACTTCTATTCTTTTGTACAGTGGAGGGGGAAGAGTCACCTGGCATGCAGGATAAAGAAAGGGATGCAGAAGGTCAAATGTTCGCTTAAAACCTTCAGCCAGGGCTTCCCTGGTGGTGCAGTGGTTGAGGGTCCGCCTGCCGATGCAGGGGACACGGGTTCGTGCCCCAGTCCGGGAGGATCCCACATGCTGCGGAGCGGCTGGGCCCGTGAGCCATGGCCACTGAGCCTGCGCGTCCGGAGCCTGTGCTCCGTAGCGGGAGAGGCCACAACAGTGAGAGGCCCGCGTACCGCAAAAAAAAAAAAAAAAAAAAAAAACCTTTAGCCAGTCCTCCTGTTTTCAACCCCATCTTCTATGGTTGCCTTCACAGGGAACTGTTACCTCCAATTCCAGAGAGTTTCTGGAGAATATGTAGCAGGAGTGGCCTAATTTCTTGAGATCAACTTGTCATCCATTTTCTTACCCAAAGACTGGAGTTGTAGCTTTCTCTTGGCTAAAAGCATCTATCTACATTCCTTTTTTCAAAATGTCAATTTTTCTTCTTTGCTATTAACTTCTCACCTGCTGTCTTAGTCCTCGTAGATTTAGGCCTTCTGAAAAACCTCTGATTTTTTTTTTTTTTTTTTAGTGGAATTACTGATGATTTAGTAGAATTTCATGGGGAAGGGGTGGGGCAAAGATAAAAGTCTGTAAGTGGTCAGTAGACCAATGAAGTCATTTCTTAAAGATTTGTAGGTGCTTGTGAAAAAAAAGCATATTACCGTATGTATTAAAAATACTCAAAGGCTTCTATAGCTTCTGACCTCCAGTACTCTTTTCCAAATACTGTCTTTCTGTCTCTAGAGAAAATGAAAATGATAAACACACACAAGCGCAGATGTGGGGGTAACTGGAATGCTTATAGATAAATAGAAATTGGAGTGTGCGTGAGCACGTGCATGCGTGTTTCCGGGATTCTCATCAGGAGGAAGGAGAACGAGGGACAGAATGAGGGACAGACTTAGGGACACGGGCTTCCAAGAAGCAGTCACTAACTCAAGGAGCCTTTGTGTAGGAGAAGCCTGTTGGTGGACCATACATCCCGCTTCCAAGCAGAGGTCTGAGGGAGAAAAGGTTCGAATTGGTGATGACCTCATCCTTGTCAGCGTATCCTCTGAAAGATACCTTGTAAGTACCTCCTAACACAAGCATCTTTCATTTCCAGAGTAGTTTCTTTTAGGAATAGAGGGCCAGGGAGAACAGAACCACATTAGATTGAGTGGGATAAGATACCTTTACACAGTATACTTGAGAGGTGATTAAATCCTCTCTCCAGCCAGTTTATCATGGGGCCTGGAATGTAACTGTTAGTTAGTTTTTTAGATTAAAGTACTGTTCCCAGCAAACTCTGCTTAAATGCCCCCAGGCTCTTCCTTAGAAAGCCAACTATTAACACATTAGTTACCATCACTCTCAGTTTATCACGTTGTTTAGCTCTTGTCCAATGAAGAACAAGCCAGAAAGTGTTGGATATAAAAACATAAACTTATGTTTGGAGGGAGAAAGAGAATTGTACATGTTTCAGTGTGTGGGATGTCACAGTGGTTAGAAGAGGCAGGTGAGATTTTGCACCCGGGGATGGTACTAGGCAAGCATCGTTGAGGTCAGTCCCTTAGGGGATGGAGGTGGGACAATACCTTGCAGATCAGAGAACTGTCAGAGATTAAGTTTTTAAGCTTCTCAGCGCCAATCCTACCAGCACATTTTACTTTGCCTAGACCAAAGGCTGGAGTAATTTTTCCCACTTGTGAGTTCCCTTCTCCTACCAAGAATAGACATTTTATAACTTCCTGTTGAATCAGGGATCCAGCTGAGGGGATGGAGTCCTGTCTGCCCCCTCTGTAGCTGAATACTTCCTCTTCCCTGAATAAAGTGTCCCGCTTTGAAGCTGCTTCTAGATTGGGTGGAACAATCTCCCACAGGCTACGTAGAAAAAGCCCGATGACAGTAAGGCTGTTTAATTCAATCCTTGAAGTTCTAGGTGAACTGCTTCTGTCAGGACTGGCCTGATGATTTAAAGGATGTCTCGTTTCTGTTTCTGCTGCAGCATCTCTCAATATCAAATGGTAACATACAAGTGGACGCCTCCTTTATGCAAACACTCTGGAACGTACATCCTACGTGCTCGGGAAGTAGCATCGAAGAAGGTGTGCTTCTTTTTGTGCATTCAACCCTCAGCCTGCCCGTTTGTCCTGTGCTACGTATATTGACATTTTCTGCGACTTCACAGCTCCTGCCTGAATGTCCCGGTACACAGCGTGATTTTGGTTCACCTGAATTCCTTTCTCTGATGTTAGTGTGGATGGTTTTCTGTCCTGACTTCTGATTACATGAGCACTCCTGACATGCTTTTTCAATCCTTCCGAGTTCACTATGGTTTTGGCACTGTGTGTATTCAGGACCTTGGAGATGTACCTTCCCTCTCCCACCGACTTTTCATTTTTATTTATGGTTAGAAGTATACAGACCTTAGCAGGTTCAGTTTGAGAAGACATTATTCGCCAAGAAGGCGACTTTTTAAAATATTTCTCCCCAGTGCATCTCTCCATACAGGTGGGAGAAGGACTTTATAGTAAAAAGATATTTGGCCATTTGCTTTTACTTGTATTTATGGAAGGCCATTTAAAAACAACAAATGGTATTTTCTCCATATTTTCTTGTTCTCTTAGAAGTAAGATCATCAAAGTTTGTTCAACATATCCTATTTCTTGGAGCCAGGCAAAGACAATACACCTTTCAAGTTGTATAATAAATACACTGGCCTTACCTTGCGCGTGGGTAATATCACAGTTGAGCACAGTAATCAAATGTCAATGACGTAAGGGTTATCACATCACATTCTAGCCCTTTATAGCAAGATTAGGATTTTTAAACATACTCAAATCACAGGCTTGAACCCTGTTTTAAAGCTTGAGCCTAGTAGTTTCAAACTTGGAATGCCTCTCTGTTTCATGGTGTTGGAAAATAGAGGGAAAACTGAGAGTTGTCAAGGTGATACCCCAGTTTCAGGAGGCGTCATAGCTAAATTGAATAATCAGGAAACAACAAATTTGTAACTCTTCTGGCAACTGCTGGAAGACCTTTCAAAAGCAGGATATGTTTTTAGCTCTCTTCTTTCACACCAGAATTCACCCACCGCTCTAAATCTATTGTCAATCATTCCCTTTCTATCAGGAGTCAAGGAACTGGGTTAAAAAATCTTCCCCAAGGAACTTTGGACTGAATCTTCTCCATGTTGATTTTTTTTCATTTCCGCTATAGGAATAAAATTATTGCCCAGTCCCAAAAGAGGGCTTGTGGAGATTAATTAATTGCATATCACTTCACAACAATACTTTTAGAAGTATTGAGTGCCCTTGTGATAGAGCCTGGGTAGCTGATCACTTGAGTCATCCGACTGCAAAACGCTCTCTCAGCATCCACTGGTGAGAAACCCACTTCAGCCCTTGAGAGAGTGAGTGATCTTTCTTATGACCCTTCTTTCCTGATTACTGCCCTGGTATGTTTCAACTAAGATGCTGTGATGCGCCAGCACTTAGCAGTTTCCTCTGTGGAGTAGGATATTGATTGGAGGAGCCTGAGGACTGTAAATGGTGGCCTTCAAAGGGAGCATGGCCTCACCATCATGAGACGATGGAGAGTTTAATCGAGTAGCATGGACATATATACATTACCAAATGTAAAATAGCTAGCTAGTGGGAAGCAGCTGCATAGCACAGGGAGATCAGCTCGGTGCTTTGTGACCACCTAGAGGGGTGGGATAGGGAGGGTGCGAGGGAGACGCAAGAGGGAGGGCATAGGGATATATGTATACATATAGCTGATTCACTTCGCTATACAGCAGAAACTAACACAACACTGTAAAGCAATATACTCCAATAAAAATGTTTTTAAAAAATGTGATCATGGAAGGGGTTAATTTTCTAAACAAACTGGCTGTTAACAATTCCCCTACAGTATATCATGAATTATTTTAATGCAAAAAAGTATGCAGTTGCAAATATTAGTACAGTAAGAGAGAGGAAAATGATAAAATGACTTCTAAATATTCGAGGGAAGTTTAAAAAGAACTTGCCTTGCCTGGATGAAGAAAAATGAACCAGGGAATATCAGACTGTCCCTGTGTAAGATGCATTGATAACGCCCTTTTCTACTGTGGCATAACTTTTCCTTCTTGCTGTTTTGCTCCAACACCCTAAATAGTTTGACAGCCCCTAAAGTGATCTAATTGTGTGATTTTCTCAAAATCCTGATACAGACATTGAACATATTAAGTCCATTTGTCTCCTGAGAACTGTCTAGCTGGGAGAATTTTTTAATTCAAAGGGATAACGAATTTCATTTCTTCATGCAGGATAAAGCTCAGACTGGGGCCCCTCTCCTACTACTGTGTTGTTTAAATGGAGGCTCACAGTGTATTTGAAGACTAACTGGTCATCGAGTCCTTGAAGTTCATTGTTTCCTATCCATCTCTGAACTCCATGGCTATTGAGATTCCTTTCCTTATTCTGAAAGCTAAGGGCTCGTTGATAGCTGCCTCTGGGCTTGTCCACTCAGAGACACTGGAATGTCATTCTGCCTTCTCCTTGGTGCTGTAGAAATAGTGTCCTGGTTTGATCTGTGTTTATTTAACGCGTTGGAAAAGTAGCTCCTCCTAAGAGAGCTCGGAATAACAGTTTGCTTCCCCCTTCCCGGCACCTTCTTTCTTTCTCATGGCTGCAGTTTGATTGGGAATTTGCCACAAAGTATACACATCCAGATTGTAACAGTTTATCCAGGAACTTGGTGTTGGATGTATTTATATCCTGAACAACTGGAAAATCCTTATCCTCCTAAGAGTAGCAGCTTCAATTTCCATTTGGCCTTGTGTGTATTTTTAAATGTTGCATTATTTTTATTGAGGCATAATTGATATACAACATTATATTAGTTACAGGTGACCTTTTGGCTTTTAATGATATGAATTGACACGTTGTTTTCACCCTCCCTTTTGGTATTGGACTTGCTCATCTCTGAAACCCTATTTAACTTTCAATGTTAGAATTGTTTTGACTTTCTTGTCTTTTCTACCTGAGACCTGAAGTCGTGGAATCTGCCATTTCCCAAACGCTTTTTCTCTTGGTGTTTTCCATAACTGACTCAGATATGCATGAATATACCCTTTTTAAATACAGTGTTCTCATTATTCAACTTCCTGTAAGCTCATGGTAGGATATAATTCTCTTATAGGATACCTACTTGGTGGGCACGTAGTACGTCTTTTCCATGGTCACGATGAGTGTTTGACAATACCATCTACAGACCAGAATGATTCCCAGCACAGGTAAGCCGGTAGCTTCATCCTTCCCTTGTCTCCTGTCTCCGGTGACTCAGACTAAAGAGTTGGCTTTTGGATGTGGAGACAGATGAATTCTGTAAGTGTTAGTTAATTGACGAACTTCCCTCCAGTCATGGGTTGCAGTTATAAAACAGGAAAGGCAGTATGCTTGAGCGTGCTCACAGGAATAGCTATATACACAGGCTGCTTCTTAGGCAAGCAATTCTGTGGTGCTTTTCAATCCCTTTGTTTTCTGTGGTTGCTTCCAAATCTAAGGAGTTTCTGGTAGCATTAATTGTAGACTGAAGGACGCTTTTTTTTTTTTTTTTTTTTTTTTGCGGTACGCGGGCCTCTCACTGTTGTGGCCTCTCCCGTTGCGGAGCACAGGCTCCGGACGCGCAGGCTCAGCGGCCAGGGCTCACGGGTCCAGCCGCTCCGCGGCATGTGGGATCTTCCCCGACCGGAGCATGAACCCGTGTCCCCTGCATCGGCAGGCGGACTCTCAACCACTGCGCCACCAGGGAAGCCCTGAAGAACCCAATTTTGTGATGGAAATCAGGATGGTCATTCTAGCGAGTCTGTGCACTTACATAAATTATTCACCAGGCTCTTCAAAGGCAGATTATCTCTATTACTCCCCCTTTTATGTACTATGAAGGTGAAGTTCAGTGATTTCATTCTGCTTATCATCAAACAGGATTGGAGAAACCAAATGTCGATATCCAACCAGAGCTGGATCAGCAGGGGATGGTGCCGGGGCGGCATGTACTGCTGAGGATGATGCTTTCTTTGGATCTCTAGTTATCTACTCAAAGGATGCTTTTCCAAAATTCAAAATCAGGAGATGGAAGATATTAATCTAGGTCTTAAATTCACACTGAAGCATCCTTTAGTATTCTGTTTATATATAGAGGAACAGAGTATAAAAAGCTTGGCCTCTGTAACTATGGAACTCTGATATATTTTAAAAAATCAAATCTCAGATGTAAATTAGACTGAACTTAGGACAGCAACAAGTCTGATCTCCCAGATCGCTCGTAATACATTCTTTGGTTTTGCACGATGCCTACGGGAACCTCATTAACTGCATTTCTTTTACTTCATTAGAAACACGTGATCACATTCACACATCTTAGAAATCATCTAAGTCAGGCTCCTGCCAAAGGTCACACACTGGATGATTGCAGATGGGAGCCTGAAACCCAGAGATGCTGAGTCTCCAGCCAGGGCTCCTTCCTTATTTTATGTTCTAAAGGGCCCCCAGGAGCAATGTGCTTGAGCGTGTTACTGTGCATCTTAGAAACTACCCACTGGCAATGTATATCCTTTATTGTTCTGAACCTCTTTCTACTGGCTCTGTCCTCTGTGTATCCCTTCATGGGAACCAGATGTGACCCGGAATGGTGTCTAGCCTTCCTGGCACTGGTCCAGTGGCTGGCAGTTATCTCTGAGTAGAGAAGTTAGGCTGACCTGATTTCCCTTGGAATTAAGGATTCCCTACACTAGATAATGTCATGTGATCCTACTCAGTTGCGATTTTCTTTTCCTTTTTTAAATTTTTAATTTATTTTAAAAAATATTTATTTATTTACTTTTGGCTGTGTTGGGTCTTTGTTGCTGTGCACAGGCTTTCTCTAGTTGCAGCGAGCGGGGGCTACTCTGTTGCGGTGCTCAGACTTCTCATTATGGTGGCTTCTCTTGTTGTGGTGCGCGGGCTCTAGGTGCACGGGCTTCAGTAGTTGTGACACGCAGGCTCAGTAGGTGTGGCGCACGGGCTTAGTTGCTCCACGGCATATGGGATCTTCCCGGACCAGGGATCGAGCCCATGTCCCCTGCATTGGCAGGTGGATTCTTAACCATCGCACCACCAGGGAAGCCCTCCTTTTTTTTAAAACAGTGAAATTATGCAGTAGCCCACGTACTGTCTCTTTAATATCTTATCCTGCTGCAGTAAGGCAAAAGCTTGCAGTTGGATACAGAACTGAAGTTTGTTAGTGAGTTTGGCAGAGTTGGCTACATGTAAGATGGAACACGTCAAAACTCACTAGTTCTCTCTTCCCTTTCCTATTCTTTTTTTAAGGAAAGGAATTTGGAAACAATTAAAATGACATTTGCATGGCCCTTTACCCCTCCCCCACACACACATGCACCTGTCATTAAATTTAGAACCAAATTAGAAGCATCTGGGCAGAAACAATGCTACTTGGAGAAGCTTGTCATTTGGTGGGCACTCCTATCGAGTGGTTCAACAAGATCCTGACCCAAAAGAAAGGCTGGACAAGTATTTGAAAGAAGGTGCTGGGGAGAGTGAAACAGATAGAGAGGAATTCCCAGAATGGGCCCCCTGAGGAAGGCATGCATGCCATCATTGAGTTAAGAGCAAAACCGGCCTTCCTTTGGCTGAGGATTTCACGTGATCTAATTTGTATTTTGGGGAAAAAAAGAAATCGACAGATAAAAATAAAAAGGCTCTTCCTTTCCTTTGTAAGGAAAAATAAAAAGACTATGCCTATGAAGGAGTTGAGCCTGGAGGGAGTCAGCAGTGGCTCCTTATAATGGAACTCGGGTTTTTGTAGCAACTGGTCTCTCATTCAACACAGGATGCCTCGGCATTTTCTGCTGTCTAGGTGAGGTGAGATATAAGCCTCATCATTGTCATGTGTCATCAGGTCAATCCTCAGAACTGGCCAGGATAGCCAGGAATACCGAAATTTGGGAGAGCACAAAGGAATAGGAAATCAAGAATACACAAAAAGGTGCCCAGAGTCAGGAAGGCATGCAGGTGATTCCACCGTAATGGGGCTGACTTTCCAGAGGAAATCATTCCTTGTAAAGCCTGAGAGCAGCCAGGCTGGGTAGAGAGGCTGACCGTCCCAGGGTGCAAAGCCGAAAGAATAATCTAACATTCTGAGCTCTGATCCTTGCCTCTGCCTCAGGCTTGTCAAGCATCCTGGAATAAGTCACTTAACTTACTGAAACTAAGGCTAAGCTGTCAGCCAAGCTTTCAGAGCACCTCAGCTCCCCACCCACTCACCTCCTCTCCTTGGGTAATTGTTTGAGAGCGGGGGCAGGTTGTTTCAACCTCTGTAACCTTTCGAGATTCAATGGAGCAAACCACCCGCATTTCCTAGGTGGGAAGGACTAACTTTCTAGAATTCTTTAAATGTCAGAGGGAGAGAGTTCTCAAATCATGTGACCTAGGGTGATCTGCTCCACCGTTTCCACCTGAGAGACCGCTTTTGCTTTCATTGAGGATGGAGAAGCGTCAGTGAAAATCTCAACAAATTTTCCTGCAGGGCTAGGTCAGTACAGCATCATTACTATTCTGGGCCTGGCACAGAGACACCTGGGGTGTTGGAGCTCTGCAGTAGCATAGGATTTCTTTCTTAATATTTACTACATATTTCCTGATAGTACATACATTTGAAAAAGGTTTAGAATATCTTCTATAATCCCACCACCAAAAGGTAACCACTGTTAATGTAGTGTTTTATTGGATTTCTGTGCCAGGTAATGTAGCTTTCGATGCACATTTATAAACATCTATATTTAAACAAAATTTGGAAAAATCAACAATACATAGTATTTTGTACACCCATGAACATCGTTGTGCACATTCATTATTGTTTTAAAAAACCCCATTAAATGCTCACAACCATTCTGTGACTTAAGTACCCTTATTAGGCTCATTTTACAGGTGAGGAAATTGATGCATAGAGATTTGAAGGGACTTGACAAGGTCACACAGCTAATAGATTCAAATTCAGGTCTGCCTGACTCCCAAGCCCATATTTTTAACCAGCTCATAATTATAATACTTCTTGGGAGAAGGAAATAATTACCACATATTTCCTCTTCCCCTCTATTGATTACCTGTTGTCTTAAAATTTAGATCAAGATTCTTCTGGAGTTTGAGTAATTCGATTGTGATATATACATACCCTCTATAGTAGAGGTAGCATTTTAAATTAGTGAAATTAAATGCAATTAAATGATCAGTGTTGATCCAAGGTCACAAGATTCTCAGAAAGTATCTGGATTCAGTATACCTGGCAATCCAGGGACCACTATCATGAGACATACCTTTAAACTAAGATAGTTCATTTAATTCCTCATAATCTGTGATATAGATGGGTTGGTCCCAATTGTATGGATTAAAAAATCAGACTTTGATAATCATCAGATAAACATCAAACACACCCATTTCATGGGACATGTTACAGAATGCCTGACCCGTACTCCTCAAAACTAGCGAAGTCCTGAAAAATAAGGAAAGACTAAGAAACTCTAACAGACCAAAGGAAACGGGGAAAACATAACAACTAAATGCAATGCAACCTCCAGGATGGGATCCTGAAACAGGAAAAGAATTAATAGAAAAACTGATGAAGTCCAAAGAAAGTCTTGAGTTTAGTTAGTAATAATGTGCCAATGTTGGTTTCTTAGTTCTGACAACTGTACCATAGCAATGTAAGATGATAACCGTAGGGGAAACTGAGTGAGACTATACGGAAGCTCTCTGGACTATCTTTGCAACTTTTTTTTTACAAATCTAGAGTTATTCCAAAATAAACATTTTAGTTAAAAACACATTAAAAGATTATTGTTAATGCAGGAAAGGAGACAACAGCAACCGAGAATAGAGCTTTGTGCCCAGCTTCCTAGAACAATGGAAATGAATTCACACAGTACTACGTATATGTTTTACAAGTACAAATACATTTTCTAAAGATGTGAAACTGCATCAGCGAGCTGAACGAGAAAGAATTGGAGCGTTTGGTATCGCGTCTGATGATGTGACTGGGCTGTTTTGACTCCTGATGTGGAAATAGAGACAGTCCTTTTTCCATTGTACACCTGACGGTCCATGAGTGTCCATGATGAGTATGTGGCTAGCAGTTCCCTCCCCTTTAGCACCCTTTTTCCCTTATAAGAGAGACTGGGAAGTAGTGCCTTCCTTTGACTCTTGCTTCTCGTTTTGCTGACTCTGTGAGGGCTTCGAAATACAGCGGGTTCTGAGCAGCCTCTGCAGGGAGCTGTTCCCTGCCCGGTGCTGGTCAGCATTCGGCACAGAGGAGCTAATCTCCAACTCTGCTCACAGGAGGATATACTACGAAGCTGGGGGAGCTGGCACGAGAGCCAGATCTCTGTGGAGAGTGGAACCCCTTCGGATAAGGTAATGGAGTGTCCGGGGGGCATTCTTTTCAAGGATTTTCTTTTCCAGGACAGTCCATTGTCTTAAATGTTTCATTTGTTCCATATCACCTGGCAAACTCTCAGAAGTTCCTTGGCCAAGAGCTAAATTCTGAAATGTCTGTGACTTTGTTTTTTGTTTTTAAAGTGCACGCACACACGCGCACACACGCACGCAGTCACACACACACACACACACACGCACACACACGATTTCCAACACCTCCGTTTTGACGCTGAAGCCAGCAAGCTCTGCTGCCTTGAACCAAACCCCCAGCTCCTGCTGCCCTTGCAGTGGCTATGTTATAAAAGGCAAGCGCAGACATGTTCACCGAGAGCCATCAAAGCTGTTCGCCCATTTATTTTCTTAAATAGATTCTCTGGAACCCAGGTAAGTTTTCCTCCTCCCGGTAGCCTTGTTGGCTCCAGTGCAAAATTAGCTTTAAATGACAGAGGGCTGTAATCGCATGAAGTAGGGAAGACTAAAACATCACTGGAAGTGTAGCTGTGAAGGAAACTGTATTTATCAGAACTTGTCGGAAACAGTTGTACCTGGATGAAGGAATGGGAGGCTGAGACTTTGGATACAGGTACTTGAGTAAAAACATGGCATCTCTAAACATCAGACTACTGAAGGGGGGGTCCAGTTAAGCTCTGGACCTTTATTTTGCCTGGAGGGGTCACAAGTTAGGTTAGAGCTAAACTGCTCGAGGTGAGAGGAGGGTCAGTGTTGCCATTTTTGGTTTTCCCTCTCATTTTTGGTTTTTGGCCTCTCCCTCTAGCTCTCTGCTCAGTCTCTCCCTGAACACTTGTTCAAAGTAAAATCTCTCTAATCGGGGGTGGGGGTGGGGGTGGGGGGGGATGCTATATGCCCCCCGGGGGGTCCTCAAGATAATCCACTGGAGATCAGGAGAAAACATTAGAACTTCTCTCACACATACACATGCAGGTACATTCACATTTTTTACTGAGAAACTCTGGAGGTGGCTGGTTGAAAGAATCCTGGTTAGCTTGTGGTTGTTAGCTGGCTTGTGGTATTTATATTCTCTTTCAAGCCTGTTGAAATTCTTATAGTGTCATACTCTTTTTTTTTTTCAGGTTATTAGGGCTTGGTTCTTGTTTAATGGACTTTTTAAAAAATCAAAATAAGTATATATGTGTCTATATATATATATAGTTCCAGTTATGGTGGTTCTTTGTTTATTTCCCCAGACTCTTAAATATGAACAATTTAAGCCTTTTATCAGTGTTTTTTGGATTCTTTGGGGCTCCAAAGAATTAGCTCGAGAGGAGGGTCATTTTAAAAGCTGATACGTGTATTCCTGAAACATTTTGTTCTAACTGAAAGGATAAACTAGATACAGATTATTCGGTGCATAAGTCCTACCCTAACACTTAACATGACTTTTGTTGAATGCCAGCCTTTTGATGTAGGACCGTGGAACTTTGTACCTCTTAATCCCCTTTACTCACTTCTCCCACCTCCCCAACCTGCCTCCTCTCACAACTGCCAGTCTATTCTCTGTATCTATGAAATTTATGTTGTTTTCTTTGTTTGCTCATTTGTTTTGTTTTTCAGATTCCACAGATGAGTGAAATCATATGGTATTTGTCTTACCCAGTCCGATTTATCTCACTTAGGATAATACCCTCAAGGTCCATCCATGTTGTTGCAAATGGCACAGTTTCATCCTTTTTTATGGCTGACTCGTATTGCACTGTGTATGTGTATACGGCACATTTTCTTTATTGATGGACAGTTAGGTTACTTCCATATCTTGGCTATTGTAAATAATGCTGCAGTGAACATAGGGGCGTGTATCTCTTTTCAAATTAGTGGTGGTAGTAAAATGCTTGAATTGAGGCGGCACATTTGGAAATGCTTTACTTTCCCAGAAATAAGTTTCTCCAAAAAGGCAAGCTTCCCTTTTTTTTTTTTTTTTCTTTTTTTGTGGTTTTGGCATCAAGACACTTCAGTGGAGTGAAGGAAAAATCGGAAGCTTGGGACTTCCAGTTACATTAAACCACTGACCTGCCCCCGGGACCATGTTCCTTGTTGGTGATCTTAAGAGAGTTCATTAGAGAACACCATGCTGAGTTGTAGGCAGGCATGCAATCCTAGAGCAAGCCAGGAGTCAGGGGATGAACCCCAGAAGGCCTGTGTGAAACAGCACAGGGTAAATATTGAAAAGGACTGATTTTTGTGTAAATGCAATTTCTTGTCTGTTTCATCTGCCCAGTTGGAGCGGCAGTAACATCAGATGGGGCCAGGCTTTCCGACTTCGGCATCTCACCACAGGCCACTACCTGGCCTTGACAGAGGACCAAGGCCTTATACTGCAAGACCGGGGAAAATCAGACACCAAGTCCACAGCCTTCTCTTTCCGAGCATCAAAGGTGAGGTGGACTTCGACCTCGTTCTCAAAGTGAAAGCTCTGAAACCTCCAGGTAGAACGGTGACTGACAAATAAAGTAGGCTGGAACAAAATGGAATTGGAAATGAGACCTATGGTAAACACTTTGTTCTCTTATCTTTTGAATTGAGTTCATAGAGGAATGCTTACCTGGGTTGAAGGTTGAAGTCTTAGGAGGGAAAAACTTTAAAGGAAAGTAGAAAGCCCTAGAAAACAAAAATGTTCACAGGAAGGGACAGTGTCGCTCAGAGGCTAGTGGAAAATACTGTTGTTGTTAAATATGTTCTGAATTGTTTTTAATACTTTCAAGTCATATGCTTCACTCCCCATAAAGCAGGGGTAACACGGAGGCATAAGTTTCAGTGCTACATTAGGTAAGTCAAGGAAGTGATTTCTTTTGGAAAGATGCAGAGAAGGTGTAATTCTGGACACGACATCGTCTTGCAGTTATTTATATTATACAGAGTTACTAGTTCCTCTTCCCAGGTCGTCTGTTCTCTCCAGATCTCTTAGCTCTGGCCTGTCCATCTCCAGCCTTCTTTAAGAGTGAATTCTGTGGTCACCATGTTAACCCCAAACATGTAGCTTTGCCACTTGGTGTGTGGAGAGACAAATATTTTTTGAAACCTCTGTCTTTAACGGTCAGCCAGGTTTTGACTCTGCGTAACTCAGAGCTGGATCTAGTTGGATGGTCGGAATTGCACACTGAGCTAGCTTCTGACAGACAGTTCGGTGCTCTGTTACTTTATGATTGTTCTGGAAAGATTAGCCAAGCATGAGAAGGGCTGTGCCCAACATACGCATAGTTGTCAGGGAGCCTGCACCTCCTAAGAGGACAGCTCAGCATCTCCGTTGGGAACTTCATCTCTAGCTTCATTCTTCTTTGCTCTTTTCCAGAAATAGATCTTGATTTGTGTTCTCAACACGATTTCAGTAAAGGCTTATTGATGATTCCGTTCATGTAGGACTCGGTGTCAAGCTGACAGCTGCATTCCTGTGGGACATCTCTGCTTCATAATGAATCAGAGAGGCCGGTCTTTCAGCACTGTCTTCCTTGAAGCAGGGAGTCACACTCCTTTTTTCCCTCCTTTTATGGTCCTGAAGTATTTTTAGGCAGAGAATCTCTGGCACAGAGATTCTTCTCCCCTAGTTGCCCTGTATCAGAGTTAGGCTTTTCCTACACCCATGGTTCAAACCTGAAGAAATGAGAGCTTCCTGCCATCAGTTCCATTCAAGCATCTCCTTCTGTCTGCTTCTCTTCCAATGGCACGTTAGCTCCTTGACTTCATTCTGGTTTTCGGAGCTCATCTCCTTCACGTTACCCTCGCTTTTGTTTTTTTTTAAGATTCTCAACACAAGCAGGATTTTAGATTCAAGTTGATGACCATGGACTAAAACATTCTGGCCTCCAGGAAGTGTGTTAGGACACTGCAACTGGCTAAAAGGAGCAGTGAAACTAAGCAACAGAAAAGTCCTCGAGACAACTTGGACATGAAGTGGGCGGGGAGAGCAGGCGCGGGAGGGTCGGGAGGGGTGGAAAGTAAGAAGCGACTCGTCATAGCTGGTGACCATGTAAATACCTTTCTAAGATGCCAGCTTGGCTTGTCCCTTATTTGAGCGTTCTACCCCAGTCCCCTCAGCCCTGGGACGAACCCTGACACTGAGGTCTTTACCACTGCAGAAGGAGCCTTCTCTTGTGACAGCAGAAGAATCAGGTGGCCTTCCGGGCAGCTGGCGGGATCCTGTTTCAAGGGGACTCTTGCATTCCGTTCCTTTCTTGGCCTATCCTCGTGGAGTATAGCTCAGCCCTGTGTTGTGGCCTCTGCGGGAAGCCAAACAAGCTCAGAGTACCCCGGAGAGTCCTCATAACGTTCCTTCTACTCGGCACCACTGCCAGCCTGTGAGCACATTTTACCCTCCAGAAGCTCATTCCTCATCTCCGCAAGTCCCCCAGTTTCCATGCACAGGGAGGCCAGCAGCTGATGGCTCAGGGGCATCATGGTACCAGGGGGCTGCCAGCACAGCAGAGCTGGATGAAAAGTCACCCGTGAGTCACATTGTCCTGTGCACTTGGCAATGTGGTTGCATTTCATTGGCGTCACAACGTTGGAGGTTTAAATACCTCTCAGTGCAGCAGTGTTCAGTCCGGCTACCTTCATTTTAACTTGAAAGGAACTGACATTAAAGTGACCTAGTCTCCGTGTCAGGCCAACATAAGGCTGCATCCCCCAGGAGATCGGAGCTTCCTTGGGACATTGTGTGGACAGGGCATTGGGCATCTTAACTGTGAAGCTGCACGGGAAGGAAGAACATGTGGGAACATGGAGTTCTGCCGTCCACGATCCAAAGAGCTCCTGGGGAAGAACTCTAGAGATGCCTTGATTTCTCTGGGCCTCCAGACTCCTCCTTAGTACATGTACTTTTACCTTACTTGGCGCAGGCTCTCTTCCTTAATACACTCTCCACTGTGCTTCCCCTCACTGGGGAATAGTGTTCCCCAGCAGACAGATTTGTGGCTCTGGTTTTCAACAGTGGGAAGGCTCTGAGTTGTCTTGCCAGCTCTCACCTGTACCAGGTGTCAGGTGATGGAGCAGATGGCAGACAGGGGTCTGAAATAGCGTGTCAGGACCTGGGTGGTGGCACAGGGTTTGGGGGGACTCAGTGGGAAGGTTGAGAGGGGGAGATAGTGTGTCCTTTGTGCCTCAGTGAATGGGGTTGAGTGGGGCTATTCCTCTGATCTTCTCTGTATGCTGGAGAATCTGGAGAACAGGAGAAGAGACTCCCGGAAGGAGCACTACTTAGGCTCCTAGGTTCTGGGAGGACGCTGGGCTCTGAGTCACCGGCAGTGATGGGCTTCCCGCCCCACGTTTCCTGTCAGGCTGCACGAGCCCGTGACAGCTATGACTGCACGACCCAGGGCCCTAGGTCGGCCGCAGGTGTGTGTTCATATCCTCAGCAAACTGTCCTCGCGAGGAAGATGGCAGGTGCCCCTGTGAATCTTGTGCCCGCACGACAGGACGGGGGCGTGACTGAACCTTGCTGGGTTGGGGGTCAAGTCCGAGCATCGGCCGCAGTCATTGACCTGGCCTGGCTCAGATGGAATCAAACTGTGGTCTCTGAGCAAACTATGTGAATGAGCAGAATGGGATCTCGGTCAGAGCTTGCATTCCTCTCCTTCAGCGGGGGATCCAAATCAAACTGGAGGCCTGGGAAGTACTGAGGGCTCTGAATCACAGCATCGCACCTATTCCCTTAATCTGGAAGGGGTAGCGCGTAAGATAGAACATGGCTTCCAAGTCACCTAGATCTGGCCTTGACTCTCATCCACCCTCTGTGGAACCTTGAACACAATTCTTAATCTAGTTGCAGCTCATTTGAAGTCTGTCATAAAAGATGCTGTAAGGGCCGACCCCTGCCTGCCCTTCCATGGTATCACTGGCCACCAGCTCACGCTTGCCTTGAGCTCTAGCATACGAAGTACGTATCGTCTTTGAACATGTTATCTTTTCTCATCGCTAAACCTGTACTCTTTTAACCCTCCACGTACCGTCATCAGCGAACTCCTCCGCATCTTTCAGACAAATGTCAAGTGCCCCTCACAGGAAGAAGGCCCTTCCCCTTCCCTCCAGCAGGGCCCTGTTCACGATTCTGTTACAGTCACCGCTCACTCGACGGGGAGCTCCTGGATCACATGCCCCCAGCCTTTTCTGTACCTCTGCACCCCACACAGTGTGTAGCATGTAGTAAGTTTGAGCATTGCTTGCTGAAGGGATACGTAAATGTGGTCATAGGTTCATACAGAGTGAAATCCATTCCATTTTAACCTCCATCCTCTTCATAGATTTTCTCATCATTGTGTAATCATTTTCGATCATAACACAACCCCTATAAACCCTTAAGGAGAGACATTCATTCATTTGAACATCGAAGTCAAATTTCTGTGAACTTGATCTCACATCATTTTCCCGTGGTCTTGACATTGCAAGGCCATGCCCCAAGGATTGTCGGGTAATGCGATTTAATATTTACTCTGGCACAGCAAGACCGTCTATTTAGATGTCGTGTCTCCACGTCAGTGTATAACACTCAGTTCCTTTCAGGGAAGGGTGAATTACTAATGTTAAAGCAAGCCTTACTATATGAAGCCGTTTATTTTATGGCTACTTTTAATGACTCTACCATAAGTTTTGAATGAGTGAGATCGTCTCAAATTTTGCCTCCTTTGTTACATAAAGGCAGACAGCTATCACTGTTCTCAGTTGGAGGAAATTTTCCCTCCGTGTATAAAAACACTCAATTCAATTCAGTCAACATGTATCACATATCTACTGTATGTTAAGATCTGTGTTCTTGGCCAAACGTGACTTCCCCTTTAAAAACTGCCCACTGCTGTCTCTGCTATGAGTGGAAAGCATCCCTGTAGACGGGATCCTCTTGAGCATTTTAACCTCAGCGGCCCCGCCCGAAACAAGAGGGCAGCGGGGCTCACAGCATCCCTCTGTGAAATCGCAAGCACCGAAGTAGTGCTGTTTGCGCCTGTCCCCTTGCTGGCTCCGTCCATGTCCTCACCAAGTTCTCAGTTGGGGGAAGAGAGGGTATGAAGGAAAGGAGGGAAGGGGAAAGAAGAAAACATGGACCTTGAGATTCAATCATCCCAAGACAGCACCACCTCCTGCAGTTTCATTTTAAATGGAATCTACAAAGCATTTTTAAAATTTAACTCGACAGTTGGTCCCAAGACTTGGTTGTTCAAAGTGGACCAGATAGAGAGGCAGTCAAGGAGAACCCTGGGCTTTGAAGTGGAGGAAACCTGGCTTTGAATCCTGGCTCCACCATATGCTGTTCAGTCTTCCTGCCCCTTTTTGTAAAACACGAGAGTGAAGAAGTATGTCCCGAAGGATTGTTATGAGGATTAAATGAGACCAGGAAGATGACCTAAGAGAGTGTTTCCTTATCCATGAAATGGCAGGAGTACGGCCTACCTGAAGGTGATCATGTAGGGAGGGATTGATGAGAAAGACGGAGGAAAGAGCCCAGCACAGTGACCCCGGCTCACGAAATGCACCTTCCCTAACAAGCCGGACAGGCCTGCTCCCCTAGCGTGCTGGAAATGGCAGAGGATCTGTCATTGGCTTCCCACCCAGCAGAGGCTCTGCAGCCAGCCCTGGGGCCAGCCAGGCTCCTTGCAGTATCCTGCAGCGTGCAGTTTTTTTAAGGCCATTCTAAGACCTCCCATTCGAGATCAGAAATGCAGAAGGGGACTATATTGGTGGAGAAGTGAACCTAAAGGTGATTTCTCAAGGTTTCTCCTGCGACTTTTACGAAGGAATGGTCTCACCGGCACTTTATTGATGGCTGACCCCAGCATCCATGAATGGGCCCCATCTTCCCATATCTCCTTTTCCTCTGAATCTTTTTTGATTGTTTCCTGTCCTTTGGAAAGGTACTTTTTTGTCCTCTGTGAATGTAGATGGCTTCAATATGTCAAATGCAGCAAATTTCACTCTAATAATAAACACGAATTAGGACCTACTCTGTGCCAGGTATCGTGCTAATACCATAGCTAAAACTCGTCCATCTCTATGCCTTTGTTACTTTTCAATCCGTCATTCACATTGCCGCTGGAACAATTGTTCTAAGATGCAACCCTTGTTTTATCCCTCACTTAAAATTCTCAACGGATTCCCATTACCTATGCTAGCTTTTTCCAAGAGGTGTTCCCAACAATAATTCTATGGAAAAAAAAATTTTTTTAAGTAAAATGCTGTGTTAAACAGAGTTGAATAGGTTGTTTTGTTTCTTTTTGCTATTCTCATAAGAGTCCATTTTATACTATCCTAATGTTCCCTTTGACTCCTGGAAGAAGATACTGTCCAAAGTCCTCTTTTCCCACAGAAAGTCTGTGAACAGTGTGAGTTTGAGAAACGTGCACCTGTAGGATAAAGTCAGAGTCCTTGTTGTTCAGGTCCCTTTCTGGACTTCACCACCCCCTTGCCACACTATACCCATCTTATTAGAATGTCCACCCCTTCCGCATTCCCCGTCTCTCCTCTTTCTCCTAGCCAAGCTCACATAAAGTGGCAACTGGTATAAAATCATCACGAGCTCCCCAGGCAGAGTGAGTTGTTCTCTCTTCCAAATTCCAGTTGCACCTTGAATATAAACCATATCACCTTGTTGTCATGAGTGGTTTGTATGTATGACTCCTGAAGTTTATACTTCAGAACCCAGAGCCATTTTTTTCACAGAATGATAACATATATTTTCCACTTCTTTATAACAGCATTCAAACACATAAACATTAATACAATCAATGCTTAACTGTACTGATAGTTACCATTCAAGAAATTATGTTCAAATGACAAATGGGCTGTGGAATTACACTTGTCTTTGGATTCTCTTCCATTGCTTACTAGCTACAGGGCTTTGAGCAAATTACTCCAACTCTGCAAGCCTCAGTTTTATCATCTATAAAGTCAGAGAAATAAAAACAGCAGGGCCATTGAAAGGTTTAGATAAAATGTTTTTAAAGTGTCATGTCTAATACACATCACTGTGTAGGTCTTTAGTAAATTCACATGTTGGTGTTGCCATTGTAAAGCACTTGGCAAAATACTTCACTCAAAGTAGGCACTAAACGAATAGTAGTTCCAGTTCCCTTTCGTGTCCTTCTAGAAGTTTTAAATCCATCTGGAGAGCAGCAGCTTATCATCTAAACTAAATACATATTTATGTGACAATTATGATGTGGTCACAACCATTTCCTTATAAACTCTCAGTGGAGACAAGGGGTAATGATTATTATTACCCTTCAACACATTATTAGGCCAAGTAACCTGTTCCTTCTTGGAATCCACTCATGATCTAACGTAGGGGAGGTTGATGCAGATAAACAGATAACTTGATGCCCACAGACCAATAAAACAAAAACAAATTATTTGCAACCTAGGCAGAGCGTTGTGCGAAATGTAAGGACAAACAAATCTCAGGCTTGCCCTTGGAGACAGGGGACAGGAAGTGTACCAGCAAAGGATTCATATTGCAGAAGATGGTACAGAGTCTTGAGAGAGTGGAAGGGAGGTGCCATGAGATCAGAGAAAATGCACAGGTGGATCTGCAAAAGGCTTGATGGATAAGATGAAAAGATACAGAGATGAAGTAGGGGCATTCCAAGCAGGAAGTGTAATGTCAGTAAAGGCCCTGAGGGAGGGAACACTTGATATGACACAGAGACGTAGTCCAGTTTGGTTAAAGCATGTGGTATACAAGAACTTTAGAAGTGAGAATTGTGTTCTGTGGGAATTGGGGAGTTATTGAAAGGGAGTGACTGAAATAGCCCCATCGTATAGGAAGGTTCCATCTGTAGCAGTAGAGTAAATACATCTGGGGCCATGTTCAAGTGAAGACAGAGAGGGGAGCATTAGTTCATGGCTTAAGTCAAAAGGAGCTCACCCACGTGTGGTCAGCCAAATCCAACTTCTCTATCTCGGGATGCTCTCACTTCTTTAAGCTGTGTCATCGTTGTTTAGTAGAGTTGGCTTTAGTGTCGGTTTGTCTGTATGTTTTAGTTCTTGTTGTTATTGCTTCTGTCTTTCTTTTGAATTACAAGCAGCCCCTGTAGTGCCAGCCATAGAACTTTGGGAGTTGATGCCATTTTTTAAAAGCAAAGATACCATCGTCTGTAAGCAGTAATGATCCATTTATTTCAGAGACTCTAAAAAAACAAACCCTAGTATTTATTTTATTTTTGGCAAAGTCATATTGAAATCAATGAAAAGTGATAAAACAAGTGAAATGACCATAGTCACTGATCATTGGGGAATATGTGCTATTTTAACTATGAGCTCTTGGTAACCAGTGTAATTATTCATATTTAACAGCTGTAGCGTGTAATATTTTTATTTTGCTGCATTGCCTATGGTTAGAGAGCAGGCTAGAGATGAAAACTTTGCTGTATTTTAAGTCCACCTACTGGCTTGAGTGTCTATAGAACTCTGGATATTTTTGAAATGAAAATCAAATATCCATCGCTTTATAGAATAAATGCATTTTTGACCACTTGCCTATTAAGAATCCTAAAATATCAAATTCTATTTTCCCACTGACTTTTGTTATAAAATCAGAAATAAGTTCCTTTGGAAATGTTCATTTTGAGAAATAAGTCATATTTAACAATCCAGCCGGTGTTTCAACATATATTTAAAATAAGAATGTTCCTGCAATATATTAACATTGCTCAAAATGATCCTTAAATGTGTGCAAAATAACTAATTTTGCTTTTATGAAGATTTCAAGGAAAGAAATAGGAGCTGAAATGAAAAATTATATATATATATTTGAAGGAAAAAAATTACTCAGCTATATATATTTGTTCCTTCAATTTATGTTTGTTAAGTAATTGATAATTCTTTGTATTAGGAATCCAAAATTAATTGTCATCTGGCCCATGCCCTTCCTTCTCTTATAACCTGGCATAAGGAAAGTACCATTTAAACAAGCACGTTTACATTGTGATGTGCTAAGTACTCGATAGAGGGATGAGACTGTGCTGGGGAAATACAGCAGGAGAGACTAACTCCGCCTTCACAGAGAAGGTGGCACCTGAGCAGGGTATTAAAGGGTGAGTAGGAGTTTGGGGCCATCGGAAGAGCACAGTCTCTGGAGTTGGACTTCCTGGTTTAAATCTTGGCTCTTTCACTACTTCTTAAATGACCTTGGACAAATTACTTGTTTCTCTGTACCTTCATTTTCTCCTCCGTAAAACTGGGATAATATTTGTAGCTACATCCGAGGCCGTTATGAAGAGTTAGTGTATGTGAGGAACTTAGGGCACTGCCTTACACGTGAGAAGAGCTTAGTGCATGAGCTCCTGTTTTTCCATCATTAAGAATGAGAGTAAAGTTGGCACAGCGGAGGGAACAGGGTGCTACATATTTATTCTGTAAAAATGCAAAATGCCACCTAGCTGATGGCTTCTACAAATGAGCAATTTAACACAAGATGTAGAGAAGAAATGGAAATAGGGTAGGACCATACAGAGGCCCTGATGGATGAGAAGGGGACCGAGTTACCAGTCCACTTCCTGAGTCATTCTGTGACAGGCACCTCAGGTTATCACCAAGTGGACACCTGGTGCACAAGCAACTCCTTTTTGCATACTAGACAGTAAGTTTCGTGAAACTGTGGCAATTGAAGAATGAAACCCATTGACTAACACACACCTGAGGAGGCCATAAAAAACTAATACAACAATTACTGCGTGGGACTAGCTCCCGACCTTCTCCAAGAGTCTGTTTCCTCGGCCGATTTCTGTGAAAGATACTTATATGATTTTTTTTTAGTTATTTCTGAGATATACATTTTAAAGTAATAACTAGAATTATGACTTATAACATTATACCAGAACATATAAGATTATTAGAAATTTCATGTAATGTGTGAAACATTTATATTAACATATTTCCATACAAATAACCCAAAGAAAGTTTAGTATTAGTTGTTTGTTTGATTGTTTCTTTTTTTATACTGCAGGTTCTTTTTAGTCATCAATTTTATACACATCAGTGTATACATGTCAGTCCCACTCACCCAATTCAGCACACCACCATCCCCACCCCACCGCGGTTTCCCCCCCTTGGTGTCCATACGTTTGTTCTCTACATATGTGTCTCAGCTTCTCCCCTGCAAACCGGTTCATCTGTACCATTTTTCTAGGTTCCACATACATGCATTAATATACGATATTTGTTTTACTCTTTCTGACTTACTTCACTATGTATGACAGTCTCTAGGTCCATCCACGTCTCAACAAATGACTCAGTTTCGTTCCTTTTTATGGCTGAGTAATATTCCATTGTATATATGTACCATATCTTCTTTATCCATTTGCCTGTCAGTGGGCATTTAGGTTGCTTCCATGACTTGGCTATTGTAAATAGTGCAGCAATGAACATTGGGGTGCATGTGTCTTTTTGAATTATGGTTTTCTCTTGGTATATGCCCAGTAGTGGGATTGCTGGATCATATGGTAATTCTACATTTAGTTTTTTAAGGAACCTCCATTACTGGTCTCCATAGTGGCTGTATCAATTTACATTCCCACCAACAGTGCAAGAGGGTTCCCTTTTCGCCACACCCTCTCCAGCATTTATTGTTTGTAGATTTTCTGATGATGCCCATTCTAACTGGTGTGAGGTGATACCTCATTGTACTTTTGATTTGCATTTCTCTAATAATCAGTGATGTTGAGCAGCTTTTCATGTGCTTCTTGGCCATCTATACGTCTTCTTTGGACAAATGTCTACTTAGGTCTTCTGCCCATTTTTGGATTGGGTTATTTGTTTCTTTAATATTGAGCTGCATGAGCTGTTTATATATTTTGGAGATTAATCCTTTATCCATTTATTCGTTTGCAAATATTTTCTCCCATTCTGAGGGTTCTCTTTTCATCTTGTTTATGGTTTCCTTTGCTGTGCAAAAGCTTTGAAGTTTCACTTGGTGTCATTTTTGTTTTTATTTCCATTACTCTAGGAGGTGGATCAAAAAAGATCTTGCTGTGATTTATGTCAAAGAGTGTTCTTCCTATGTTTTCCTCTAAGAGTTTTGTAGTGTCTGGTCTTACATTTAGGTCTCTAATCCATTTTGAGTTTATTTTTGTATATGGTGTTTGGGAGTGTTCTAATTTCATTCTTTTACATGTAGCTGTCCAGTTTTCCCAGCACCACTTACTGAAGAGACTGTCTTTTCTCCATTGTATATCTTTGCCTCCTTTCTCATAGATTGGTTGACCATAGGTGCATGGGTTTATCTCTGGGCTTTCTATCTTGTTCCATTGATCTATGTTTCTGTTTTTGTGCCAGTACCATATTGTCTTGATTACTGTAGCTTTGTAGTATAGTCTGAAGTCAGGGAGACTGATTCCTCCAGCTCCATTTTTTTCCCTCAAGACTTCTTTGGCTATTCGGGGTCTTTTGTGTCTCCATACAAATTTTAAGATGATTTGTTCTAGTTCCGTAAAAAATGACATTGGTAATTTGATACGGATTGCATTGAATCTGTAGATTGCTTTGGGTAGTATAGTCATTTTCACAATATTGATTCTTCCAATCCAAGAACATGGTATATCTCTCCATCTGTTGGTATCATCTTTAATTTCTTTCATCAGTGTCTTAGAGTTTTCTGCATACAGGTCTTTTGTCTCCGTAGGTAGGTTTATTCCTAGGTATTTTATTCTTTTTGTTGCAGTGGTAAATGGGAGTGTTTCCTTAATTTCTCCTTCAGATTTTTCATGATTAGTATATAGGAATGCCAGAGATTTCTGTGCATTAATTTTGTATCATGCAACTTTACCAAATTCATTGATTAGCTCTAGTAGTTTTCTGGTGGCATTTTTTGGATTCTTTACATATAGTATCATGTCATCTGCAACCAGTGACAGTATTGCTTCTTCTTTTCCAATTTGTATTCCTTTTATTTCTTTTTCTTCTCTGATTGCCATGGCTAGGACTTCCAAAACTATGTTGAATAATAGTGGTGAGAGTGGACACCCTTATCTCATTCCTGATCTTAGAGGAAATGCTTTCAGTTTTTAACCATTGAAAATAATGTTTGCTGTGGGTTTGTTGTACATGACCTTTATTATGTTGAGGTAGGTTCCCTCTCTGCCCACTTTCTGCAGAGTTTTTATCATAAATGAGTGTTGAATTTTGTCAAAAGCTTTTTCTGCATCTACTGAGATGATCGTATGCTTTTATTCTTCAGTTTGTTAATATGGTGTATCACATTGATTGATTTACATATATTGAAGAATCCATGCATCCCTGGGATAAATCCTACTTGATCGTGGTGTATGATCCTTTTAATGTGTTGTTGGATTCTGTTTGCTAGTATTTTGTTGAGGAATTTTGCATCTATATTCATCAGTGATATTGGTCTGTAATTTTCTTTTTTGGTAGTATCTTTGTCTGGTTTTGGTATCAGGGTGATGTTGGCCCCATAGAATGAGTTTGGGAGTGTTGCTTCCTCTGCAAATTTTTGGAAGAGTTTGAGAAGGATGGGTGTTAGCTCTTCTCTAAATGTTTGGTAGAATTCACCTGTGAAGCTCTCTTGTCCTGGACTTCCGTTTGTTGGGAGATTTTTTTTTTTTTTTTTTTTTTTTGCGTTACGTGGTCCTCTCACTGCTGTGGCCTCTCCTGTTGTGGAGCACAGGCTCCAGACGTGCAGGCTCAGTTGCCATGGCTCATTGGCCTAGCCGCTCCGTGGCATGTGGAATCTTCCCAGACCAGGGCACGAACCCGTGTCTCCTGCATCGGCAGGCGGACTCTCAACCACTGCGCCACCAGGAAAGCCCTGCTGGAAGATTTTTAATCACAGTTTCAATTTCATTACTTGTGATTGATCTGTTCATATTTTCTGTTTCTTCCTGGTTCAGTCTTGGAAGGTTATGCCTTTCTAAGAATTTGTCCATTTCTTCCAGGTTGTGCATTTTATTGGCATAGAGTTGCTTGTACTAGTCTCTTAGGAAGCTTTGTATTTCTGTGGTGTCTGTTGTAACTTCTCCTTTTTCATTTCTAATTTTATTTATTTGAGTCCTCTTCCTATTTTTCTTGATGAGTCTCGCTAAAAGCTACCAGCTTTTAGTTTTATTGATCTTTGCTATTGTTTTCTTTGTTTCTATTTCACTTATTTCTGCTCTGATCTTTGTGATTTCTTTCCTTCTGCTAACTTTGGGTTTTGTTTGTTCTTCTTTCTCTAGTTCCTTTAGGTGAAAGGTTAGATTGTTTCCTTGAGAATTTTCTTGTTTCTTGAGGTAGGCTTGTATAGCTATAAACTTCCCTCTTAGAACTGCTTTTGCTGCATCCCATAGGGTTTGGATTGTCGTGTTTTCATTGTCATTTGTTTCTAGGTATTTCTTGATTTCCTCTTTGATTTCTTCAGTGATCTCTTGGTTGCTTAGTAATGTATTGTTTAGCCTCCATGTGTTTGTGTTTTTTACGTTTTTTTCCCTGTAATTCATTTCTAATCTCATAGCGTTGTGGTCAGAAAAGATGCTTGATATGATTTCAGTTTTCTTAAATTTACTGAGGCTTGATTTGTGACCCAAGATGTGATCTATCCTGGAGAATGTTCCGTGTGCACTTGAGAAGAAAGTGTAATCTGCTGTTTTTGGATGCAGTGTCCTATAAATATCAGTCAAATCTATCTGGTCTATTGTGTCATTTAACGCTTGTGTTTCTTTATTAATTTTCTGTTTGTATCATCTGTCCATTGGTGTAAGTGAGGTGTTAAAGTCCCCCACTATTATTGTGTTACTGTGGATTTCCTCTTTTATAGCTGTTAGCAGTTGCCTTATGTATTGAGGTGCTCCTTTGTTGAGTGCATATATATTTATAATTGTTATATCCTCTTCTTGGATTGATCCCTTGATCATTATGTAGTGTCCTTCCTTGTCTCTTGTAACATTCTTTATTTTAAAGTCTATTTTATCTGATATGAGTATTGCTACTCCAGCTTTCTTTTGATTTCCATTTGCATGGAATATCTTTTTCCATCCCCTCACTTTCAGTCTGAATGTGTCCCTAGGTCTGAAGTGGGTCTCTTGTAGACAGCGTATATATGGGTCTTGTTTTGTATCCACTGGCAAGCCTGTGTCTTTTGGTTGGAGCATTTAATCCATTCATGTTTAAGGTAATTATCTATATGTATTATCTATATGTATGTTCCTATGACCATTTTCTTAACTGTATTGGGTTTGTTTTTGTGGATCCTTTTCTTGTCTTGTGTTTCTCACTTAGAGAAGTTCTTTCAGCATTTGTTGTAGAGCTGGTTTGGTGGTGCTGAATTCTCTTAGCTTTTGCTTGTCTGTAATGCTTTTGACTTCTGCATCGAATCTGAATGAGATCCTTGCCGGGTAGAGTGATCTTGGTGTAGGTTCTTCCCTTTCATCACTTTAAGTATATCATGCCACTCCCTTCTGGCTTGTAGAGTTTCTGCTGAGAAATCAGCTGTTAACCTTATGGGAGTTCCCTTGTATATTATTTGTCATTTTTCCCTTGCTGCTTTCCATAATTTTTCTTTGTCTTTAATTTTTACCAGTTTGATTACTACGTGTCCCGGCGTGTTTCTCCTTGGGTTTATCCTGTATGGGACTTGCTGCATTTCCTGGACTTGGGTGGCTATTTCCTCTCCCGTGTTAGGGACGTTTTCGACTGTATTCTCTTTAAATATTTTCTCAGGTCCTTTCTCTCTCTCTTCTCCTTCTGGCACCCCTATATTGCTAATATTGTTGTGTTTAATGTTGTCCCAGAGGTCTCTTAGGCTGTCTTCATTTCTATTCATTCTTTTTTCTTTATCTGTTCTGCAGCAGTGAATTCCACCATTCTGTCTTCCCGGTCACTTATCCGTTCTTCTGCCTCAGTTATTCTGCTATTGATTCCTTCTAGTGTAGTTTTCATTTCAGTTATTGTATTGTTCATCTCTGTTTGTTTGTTCTTTAATTCTTCTAGGTCTTTGTTCAACATTTCTTGCATCTTCTCGATCTTTGCCTCCATTCTTTTTCTGAGGTCCTGGATCATCTTCACTATCATTATTCTGAATTCTTTTTCTGGAAGGTTGCCTATCTCCACTTCATTTAGTTGTTTTTCTGGGATTTTATCTTGTTTCTTCATCTGGTACATAGCCTTCTGCCTTTTCATCTTGTCTATCTTTCTGTGAATGTGGTTTTTGTTCCACAGGCTGCAGAATTGTAGTTCTTCTTGCCTCTGCTGTCTGCCCTCTGGTGGATGAGGCTATCTAGGAGGCTTGTGCAAGTTTCCTGATGGGAGGGATTGGTGTTGGGTAGAGCTGACTGTTGCTCTGGTGGGCAGAGCTCAGTAAAAGTTTAATCTGCTTGACTGTTGATGGGTGGGGCTGGGTTCCCTCCCTGTTGGTTGTTTTTCCTGAGGCAACCCAACACTGGAGCCTACCTGGGCTCTTTGGTGGGGCTAATGACAGACTCTGGGCGGGCTCACGCCAAGGAGTACTTCCCAGAACTTTTTCTGCCAGTGTCCTTGTCCCTGCGGTGAGCCACAGCCACACAGCCACCCCCTGCCTCTGCAGGAGACCCTCCAGCTCTAGCAGGTAGGTCTGGTTCAGTCTCCCCTGGGGTCACTGCTCCGTCCCCTGGGTCCCATTGCGCACACTACTTTGTGTGTGCCCTCCAAGGGTGGAGTCTCTGTTTCCCCCTGTCCTGTCAAAGTCCTGCAGTCAGTTCCCACTAAGCTTGAAAGTCTGATTCTCTAGGAATTCCTCCTCCCATTGCCGGACCCCCAGGTTGGGAATCCTGACGTTGGGCTCACAACCTTCACTCCAGTGGGTGGACTTCTCTGGTATAAGTGTTCTCCAGTCTGTGAGTCACCCACCCAGCAGTTATGGGATTTGATTTTACTGTGATTGCACCCCTCCTACCATCTCATTGTGGCTTCTCCTTTGTCTTTGGATGTGGGGTATCTTTTTTGTTGAGTTCCAATGTCTTCCTGTCGATGATTATCCAGCAGCTAGTTGTGATTCTGGTGTTCTCGCAAGAGGGAGTGAGAGCACGTCCTTCTACTCCACCATCTTGGTTCTGTCTCCATATTTATGATTTTAACAGATATATTTAAAGCTCTGAGTCAGGGCATTTATATAACATAACCATTAAAATCATGGAAGATACAATTTGCTGAAAATAAGTTATTTGGCCAGTAAAGCGTTAGTTATTAAGGTATCTAAGTCGGGGTGAAGAAAGTAGACAATATAATGGAGAAATATATAAAACCAGAACCAAAGAGTGATTAAATAATCACTAACGTAGCCAAAACTTGAAATCCATTGATTTTACAATTAGCAGCAGATAAAGGAAGCAAGCCTTTCTGCAGTCCTGGCTTGGACAGGCACATCATGATTATCCTGGTAATCGGTTCCCTGGCTTACAAATTCTGCACAGATGACTTGCTTTGTACATTACATTTCTATTTAATCAGACATGCCTACCTTTGTTTCATTTTCTGTGAAATAGGAAATCAAGGAGAAGCTGGATTCCAGTCACAAGCGAGATATAGAGGGCATGGGAGTCCCAGAAATCAAGTACGGAGACTCTGTCTGCTTTGTCCAACATATAGCCAGTGGTCTCTGGGTGACCTACAAAGCACAAGATGCCAAGACATCCCGCCTGGGACCTCTGAAAAGAAAGGTGAGGGGTTAGAAAGGCTGGAAGCAACTAGGCAAGAGAAGTGATTGTGAGAATCAGGTGAACATGATGTATGTTTACTTCTTACTGTTCTTACTATTCTGAAGAGTTATTTCTGTGACAGATTGTGTAGCCTAATGTGGTTACTCTGACCTCACATTCAGTGGGGAAAAAAAAGAGCTACATAGATGACAAATCTGTGAGGAGAGCGTAGAATATGTTCCATGTGCTCTAAAACCTGAACTAAATGACTTTTGGTGGTATGCTGTTTTGGGAGTATCCACATCATTGCGCCTTTCATTTAAGTGGATACTTGAGTTATTATGCAGTTTTCATAATATACAGACTAAATAGAATCTCTACAAAGAAAAAGGCAGATAGCATGATAACAAGCGCACAGGAACCAACGTGCAGAAATAGGAGATACCGTGGAATGATACTGTATTCCCAGAGAATGAATGCAGATCTGAGTGGTCTGTCACAGCCTGCTACAGTGGGAAATCTGGCTTGGATACATACAACATCTTTTTTCCAGAAAGTCAATTGCCATAATAGGGTTTCTTTTGATAGGAAGCAGAAAATAGATGCTCCAGGCATGATGGTTTTTTTTTTTTTGAAAACCCTTAACAAAACATAGGTTTGGGTAGCCAAGGAGTCCCATAATAAGGTTCTAGGAAGCACTGTACACTGTGTTTTCTATATGTCAGCCTAATGGGAGGTGATGAAAAGTTTCCCAGAATGCTGGTTATTGTAAGAAAGGAGGTTGGGAGGAAACCATAAAGTAATAAATAGCTTATTTTTGTATAAAGTAAAATGTACCAGGAAAATATCCAGAAAGGGAAAATAAAATTACAAAGAGGAGGTAGAAAATAGAATAAGTAAGAGGCCACAAAGACTAGCTTGTATGAACCCAGCCCTTCCTCTGCCAACAATTATAAAGGCTGGATTAAACACAGAAACAAACCGTTTGAAGGCTTCCACAAGCAAGGCACCCAGGACATGGGTACTAAAGATCCCAAATAGAATGTAAGTGCACTAAGGTGAGTTCCTCCTTTATCACCACTTTCCCCTCAGCATTTTTCTGAGTTGCAGCACAAGGAGTGGGGTCTTATGTTAGTTTCACCGGGCTGGAGAGACATATTTGTGATAAGGTCAGTCGAGGTTTCTGGGACTTGAGGGGCCACATTCCCCAGTGGAGGAAACTATAGAAACATGAACCTGAAATTCTATATGCAGTTTCCCCTAGCATCTTAAGCTGACTGTGGATAGAGTATGACGCTAAGATAGCGAACAGAAGGTGCCAGCTATGGTGGAGAAGAGCAAAGCAGAGATGTGGACAGTATGACAGTACTAGGAGACATAGTCTATAGTCGAAGTCTCTCAAGCTGGAACGGCCCCTGAAAATACAGTAGGTTTTCAACTGCATCCCCAAAAGGGCTCTAACCCAGGAGTAAGGGCTGCACCCTGGAAATAAGGGCAAATTGAAATTCGATGCCAAAGGCCCATCATCTACCCTAACAGCCAATGAGAAGAAAATTAAATCCTCTAAAGAGTATGATAATATCATACTCTAATATCATAGAGTTTCCACAGTTTTTCATACCTACTAAGATAAGAATGACATTTAAGAAAGTAGAATTTGTGGATCTTGGCTGTAATTCTGTGTGGGTGGGGACACAGTTGAAGGACCCTGTCAACTAGGAGAGATCCCAGTTTACGGTGTTGATTTATTGTGCCTACCCCTGACTTTTTCATCTGGCCAGACTCCAGAGGTCCATTTAATTGCTGAAATGTGCATGTGGATTTGGGAGATGCTTCCAGAAACTCTCTCTAAATGGTGCCATGATGCTCAGCCCTTCATAGGGCTGCCCGGCTCCATTTCGCGAGGAGCCAGTCAAGTTCCCCTCTATAAATACAAAGAATGTCCAATCTGTGTTAAGCATTTTATGAAACAAAATGGGAATTCAGAAAAACCAATCGGAAACAGACACAGTGAAAAACCTGACGAATGATACTTCACCTTAAAGGAAGTACCTTCTTTCCATCTTGGGCTTCTGCTCTCGGGTTATGGAATTCCTCTGAGAGAAAAAGGACCTTAGGAAGGACCTGAGCTGCCGCGATCGATAGGATACATAATAACAACATTCTAACAGCTGCATTTCCCCCATTTCTCATTACTTTCTTGTTTGGTTGGCTGGTTTGAATGTGTTATCTGAACAAGCAAAACCTAAGGTCTTTAGGGACTGACCCAGAAGCTGGGACTGAGGCCAGAGGTCTTTTTTCGAAAATGAACATAAACTTGTACAAGCCAGCATTCTACTTCCTGGGTGAATTCATTAAATCAGGATATGCTTTCAGAAGAATAAAAATAAGGAAGAGATTTTCACGTGGAAAGGAAAATAAGTTGTTTCTTTGTGCTAAAAATGAGATAACAAAAATCCTTATTCTCAGGATATTTTTAGAGCCACATATTTCATTGTCATAGAGACCGACTGACCCCCATCCCCCTTCCCCAGGACCTACAAATGGCCTCCCCTCACTTACTCACCATCCAGAGGAAACCATGCCAGGAACTTGAATCAGGATTTGGCCCTGACTTGAACCAGAGTCAAACCATCCCAGTTGATAGCAGTATATATTTGGCCCTTCTAGAGAAAACAAAACAGCTGACCTCCACGCCAGAAGATGCCAGCCCCACCCAAAAATTCTATCATGATGTCACGGGTGAGCAATAAGTGTACGAGCTTCCAGACAACTGATCTGAGATCAGTCATGTATTTCCCCTTATAACAGATACGCGTCGAGTACCTTTTCTATTGTAGGAAACATGCTAAATGACTTACATGTAAATCATCGAGTCCTCTAAACAACCCTCTAAATAACACCTGCAGATGGTGAAGTCAAAGCAGAGGTTTGCCCAAGGTCACACAGCTGGGACGTGGCCTAGCAGGATTAGAACTCAGGTCAGCTGATACCCAGGCCCAGGCTTTCAAACCCCCTCTCTAGCCTCCATGAGAAGCAAACTACCATCTCGAGCTGCTTCCCCAGTTCTACAGTCAGCTAACTCAGTGTAGCTGTCATTCAGGAGAGAAAGCCACGCCTGATGCCAGTAGAGGGTTTTATTCTAACTTGTCTTTCTTCTTTCTTGGTTTATCTCTGGAGGAAAAGGCTCTGAACAAAGTGATTTTTCTCATCTCCAAGGATAAGGTTTTGTGTTCATTTTAAGAGAAAAATCTCTCATAAAATACGTTTTCACCCTTTCAAATTGGCCATCTAGACCCAAGGAATTTATTGTAACTCACATCACAGTGGCACATGAAGTTTCATTTTCATCAAAGCACCGTGTCTCAGGAATGAGTCATAGGTCAGCAACAGGGAGTATGGGGAAAATAACTTTGTTAATGTCCCACTTTCAAAATGGGCCTGTGGGGAACTTGACTGGGGAGAAGGAGTACAAGGGATGAGGGAAATACTGCCAGAAACGTTGACTCTCCAGCTGTGTAACCTGGAACTGGTGTCCTTGGCTCTGGGGTAGGTCATACTCCATCAGGAAGGCCACATGGATGACGGGTTAACACTGCAGAGATGCCAGCATGAGGAGTCCCAGGCTGCCCGGATCATCCGGAACACGACCGCTTTATTCAGTCAGTTTGTAAGGTAGGTGAGCTCCTTCCCTTTCTCTGCTCGTCAGTTTCTATTTTGTGGCCATCCAATCCCACCAACCATCCCCTGTTGATACTATGAATTTTCAGGAAATAAGTATGCACCAGCAAAGAGTTTTGCCAGAAAGAGCTTGGGATTGAAACTTATTTCCCAGTAGGTAAGCTCCTCCCAGCTTCACCCTTGGCCCAACAGATGCCCAAGACGCATTAGTTATTCAGGGTGGTGTCACACACACCCAAGGTCTTCTTATGAAAATTAAGTGGAAAGATCTGGAGTGCTTTAAGTCCCATTTGCATTAGTGCGTGAAGAGAGGAGGAGAGAGGAGTAATGGATCCGCACCCTCTGTGCTATTTAGAAAGGCTTTCTACATCATTCAGAATTGTTGCTGTGGTTTGGTTCCAAGGAGATTTACATGGAAGGCTTGGGTTAGCCACCTATGGCTGGGACTTAAATGGGGGAAAGTAACTTAGCCTGCTTGGATCATAATTCCTCCAGCCTCAACAGTGCTGCCCAAACAGAACTCTGTGGATTATGTTCACCAGTTACCACGAGGAAGGGGTTCTGTTGTAAACAGTGCAGCGTTGCAAGCCATCCTTCTCTCATAGGGAAATCTCTAAAGCCTAGAGGGTTTCAGTTGCGTGTGTGAATTTGCACGAAATGAGAAAAAATTTTTATACTTTTATTTTCCTTCCTGTTGAACCACTGTGATCCAAGCGATGTGTGTTAGTTAGGATACAGGCTAAGCTGCCATTGTGGTTCAGAATAAACTTTTATTTCTTTTTCAAGTAATAATATAGGGGAGGCAGGTGGTTTGGGGAAAAGAGACCATGCCGCTACTGGGGCTCAGTTTTCTTCTTTGAGATCTCCTACAGGTTCTTAAAGTATGTCCCTGGACCAGCCCAGCAGCATCACCTGGGAACTTGTTAAAAATACAAATTCTTGGGTTTTACCCCCGACAGACCTACTGAATCAGACACCTAGGAGTGATACCTCAGAAAAACTGAGTTTTAGTGGGCCCTGCAGTTAATGCTGATGCTTGCTAAAGTTTACAAACCACTGCCCTGGAGTAAAGGTCTTAACCTTGGCCAGATGTTAGATTCATCTGGGAAGCTTTTAACACCCTGAGGCCCAGGGGGCATCTCCAAACAATTGCATCAGAGTCTCTGGGGTGGGATCCACACACCAGCTTTTTATTAGCACTCCCCAGAAAATTCTTATATTCAGCCACAGTTGAGAACCAACTGTGCTGGTATGTATACTTCATCCACGTGATTAAAAATAGCTTACTGGGGCTTCCCTGGTGGCACAGTGGTTGAGAATCTGCCTGCCAATGCAGCGGACATGGGTTCGAGCCCTGGTCTGGGAAGATCCCACATGCCGCGGAGCAACTGGGCCCGTGAGCCACAATTACTGAGCCTGCGCGTCTGGAGCCTGTGCTCCGCAAGAGAGGCCGCGATAGTGAGAGGCCCGCGCACCGCAATGAAGAGCGGCCCCCGCTTGCCACAACTAGAGAAAGCCCTCGCACAGAAACGAAGACCCAACACAGCCATAAATTAATTAATTAATTAACTTAAAAAATAGCTTACTAATACCATGTCTGAGGTCCATCCTGAAAAGATGGGAAGACAGAGGAAGTAGAGTGCAAGCCATTTCTTTTTTTAAAAAATATAACCCAGAATTAGATCACCTTATCTTGCATCCTGTTGGCTAACAGTAGTAACATGGCCACATCTAGCTGAAGGAAGGCTGAGAAATATCACCTCTGGTTGGTTGGCTATGTACAACTCAGGGGTCCTGATACTAAATTGAAGGCAAGTAGACATTAGGGGTATTCCTGCTACAGGATGGGACTGAGACCTGCAAATCAATGATCTTTTGTCTGCTTTTGGCTCTGCCACTGGTTTTGTGTGAACCTTGAGCAAAATATTTCCTCCTTTTTATTCTGCATTACATCCAGATTGTTCTTCTTCAAAGAAAGAGCCTAAGAACGAATGGCTTGGTATGGGCAGAAAAAATTAGCTGCATGTACACATGAAATTTTCATATAGTCTGGGCTATGATCACAACCATCACCATAGGGAGTGCATGGTTTTATTAATGTGGCCCTCAATTCTCTCAACCTCTGTCCTTATATCTTTCTTAAGTCAGGGGCCCCTACCTGACACATATACAAAAATTAATTCAAACTGCATTAAAGACCTAATTGTAAGACCTTAAACTATAAAACCTGGAGAAGAAAACATAGGCTCAAATCAGCATGACCTTGAATTAGGCAATAGTTTCTTCAATATGGTACCGAAAACAAAACCTACAGAAGAAAACGTAGATAGATTGGACTTTATCAGAATTAAAAGCTTTTTTGCCGTGAAGGGCACCATTAAGAAAGTGTAAAAACAACCCATGATATGGCAGAGAATATTTGTGAATCATAGATCTGATAAGGGATTTGTATCTAGAATAAAGAACACTCACAACTCAGCATTAAGAAGACAAATGGAACCAATTTAAAAATGGGTGAAGGATCTAAATAGACATGTCTCCAAAGAAGATATATAAATGGCCAATAAGCACATGAAAAGATGTTCAATACCATCAGCTCTCAGAAAAATGCAAATCAGAACCACAGTGATGTAACACTTTATTCTCAATAGGATGGGATGGCTATAATCAAAAAGACTGTCAATTAGAAGTGTGGCATACGATGTGGAGAAATACCTTCATACACTGCTGGTGGGAATGTAAAATGTTGCAGCCACTTTGGAATACAGTCCGGGAATTCCTCAAAATGTTAAACATAGTGTTACTGTATGACTCAACAGTTTCATTCCTAGGTATTCACCCAAGAGATATGAAACATACGCACACACAAAAACTTGTATACAAATGTTCAAAGCAGCAATACTCATAATAGCCCAAAAGTGGAAACAACCTAAACATCTATCAGGTGATGAATGCATAAATAAAAGGTGCTATAGCCATACAATGGAATATTATATGTCCATAAAAAGGAATGAAGTACTGATATACACTGCAACATAGATGAACCTTAAAAACATGACGCTCAGTGAAAGAAGCCAGTCACAAAAGAACACATAGTGTATTATTGCATTTATATGAAATATCCAGAAGAGGCAAATCTGTAGAGACAGAAAATAGATCTGTGGTTGCCTAGGGCTGGGGTGGCAGCAGGTGAAAAGAGGAGTGACTACTAATGGGTGTGGGATATGGGGGAAAGCTGAGGAAAAATTCTAAAGTTGATTTAGGTGATTATTGCACAACTCTGTAAATATACTAAAAACCGGTAAACCATTAAACTGTACCCTTTAAATAGATGACTGTATGATATGCGAATTATATTTCAATAAAGCTGTTATTTTTAAAAATTCAGTGCAAGTTACATGCCAAGCAATCGGAAAATTATTTTTAAACAGCTTTATTGGCTTATAATTTACATATCATAAAATTCATCCTTTTAAGTGCACAACTCAGTGAATTTTAATAAATTTATGAGCCGTATAGCCATTGCCACAATTCAGTTTTAGAACATTTTCATCACCCCAGAAGGATTCTTATGCCCGTTGCAATTTATACTAGTCGCCACCCCCAGCCTTAGGCAACCAATCATCTATTTCTATCACATTTTAATGCATTAAATTGATAAATCACACAATATATGATCTTTTGAATCTGGCCTTTTCATGTGGCATTACATTTTTGAGGTTCATCCC